>NC_084460.1:222543691-223172191 GCF_027409185.1 Cynocephalus volans | reverse complement strand
TAAAAACCATAAATAGAGACACATAGACCATTATAATATAGATAATTTTATTGTGATAAAAGTATCTATCCAGCAAGAAGACATAACAATCTTAAATATATATGCACCCATCACTGGAGCTCTGAGATATATAGAGTAAACTCTGTTAGACCTGAAGAAGAGATAGACCCAATATGGTAATAGTTGGGGACCTGAACATCCCTCTCTCAGCATTTAACAGATGGTCTAGGCAGCAAATTAACAGAGAAACACAGGATTTAAACTACACTTTAGACAAATTGGACTTGGCAGACATCTACAGAACATTTCATCCAACAACCTCAGAATATACATTCTTCTCATCAGCACACAGAACATTCTCTAGAATAGATCATGTTAGGTCACAAATCAAGTCTCAACAAATTTTTAAAAAAATGAATTCATTTCAAGTATCTTTTCAGAACACAATGGATTAAAACTAGAAACCAATAACAAGTGAAACTCTGGAAACTATACAAATACATGGAAATTAAACATGCTCCTGAATGATCTATGGGCCCAAGAAGAAATTAAATAGGAAATCAAAAACTTTCTTGAAACTAATGAAAATAAAGACACACCATACCAAAACCTGTGGGACACTACAAAAGCAGTACAAAGGGGGAAGTTTATTCAAATAAATGCTGACATCAAAAGAATAGAAAAGTTTCAAATAAACAACCTAATGCTACACCTCAAAGAACTAGGAAACCAAGAGCAATCCAATCCCAAAATTAGTACATAGAAAGAAATGATTAATATCACAGCAGAACTAAATGAAATAGAAACACCCCCCACCAAAAGATGCAAGAGAGCAGTGAAACAAAAAATTGGTTTTTCAAGAGGATACACAAAATAGGCAAATCTTTAGTAGGATAACTAAGAAAAGATACAAATAACAAAAATTAGAAATGAAAAAGGAGACATTATAGCTAATACCAAAGAAATGCAAAGAATTGTTAGAGGCTATTACAAACAATTATATGCCAATACATACTAAAACCTGGAGGAAATGGATAAATTTCTGGACACATTCAAACTACCAAGACTGAACCAAGAAGGCACAGAAAACCTAAACATACCAATAACAAACAATGAAATTGAGGCTATAAACTGTAGTCCCTAACAAAGAAAAGCCCAAGACTGTATGGCTTTACTGCTAAATTCCATCAAACCTTTAGATAGGAATTAATACCAATTCTCTTCAAATTATTCCAGAAAATTCAAACAAAGGCCATTCTCCCAAACTCATTCTATGAGGCCAGCACCATCCTGATACCAATACCAGAGAAAGATACAACAACACACACAAAAACTACAGGCCAAGAGCTCTGATGAACATAAATGCAGACATCTTCAACAAAATACTAGCAATCTGAATATAACACAATATTAAGAAAATTTCACATCATGATCAAGTTAGATTCATCTCAGGGATGCAAGGATAGTGCACCATATGCAAGTCAATAAATGTGATACATCACATCAATAAAATCAAGGACAAAAACCATATGGTTATCTCCATAGACACAGGAAAAGCATCTGACAAAATTCAACATTCCTTCATAACAAAGACTGCCAGCAAGTTAGGTATAAAAGGAAAGTATCTCAAAACAGCAAAAGCTATATGTGACAAACCCACTGCTGATATCATCCTGAATGGGGAAAAGCTGAGTGCTTTTCTGTTAAGAACAGGAACGAGACAAGGATGCCCACTCTCACCACTACTGTATAACACAATATTGGAAGTATTAGAGCAATCAGGCAAAAGAAAGAAATAAAGGGCACCCACATTGGAGGAGACAAAGTCAAACTGTCCCTGTTTGCAGATGACATCATCCTATATATAGAAAAACATAGACTCTATAAAAACCTCTTAGAACTGATAAACAATTTCAGTAAAGTTGCAGAATACAAAGTCAACACACAAAAATCAGTAGCATTTTTACATTCCAATAATGCAGTAGCAGAAAAAGAAATCAAGGAAGTAAGCCTATTTACAATAGTCACCAAAAAAATAAAATGCCTAGGAATCAATTTAACCAAGGAGATGAAATATCTCTACAAAGAAATCTGCAAATCACTGATGGAAGAAATTAAAGAGGACAAAAGAAGATGCAAAGGGCCGACCCCGTGGCGCACTTGGGAGAGTGCAGCACTGGGAGCGCAGCAGCTCTCCTGCCGCGGGTTCGGATCCTATATAGGGATGAACGGTGCACTCACTGGCTGAGCGCAGTGTGGCCGGTCACAAAAAACAAACAAACAAACAAACAAACAAAACAAACAAACAACAAAAAAAGAAGATGCAAAGACAATCCATGCTCTTGGAATGGAAGAATCAACATTGTGAAAATGTCCATACTACCCAAAGTGACTTACAGATTCAGTGCAATCCCCATTGAAATACCAAAGGCATTCCCCACTGTAATAGAAAAAACAATCCTAACATTTATATGGAACAACAAAAGACCCTGAACAGTCAAAGCAATCCTGAGCAACAAGAATAAAGCTAGAGGCATAACACTACATGACTTCAAATTATACTACAAAGCTGTAGTAACCAAAAGAGCATGGTACTGGTGCACAAACAGACACTCAGACCAATAGAACAGAATAGTGAACCCAGAAATCAGTGAACATACTTATAGCCCACTGATGTTTGACAAAGGCACCATGAACACGTATTGGGGAAAAGACTGCCTCTTCAATAAATGGTGCTGGGAAAACTGGACATCCAAATGTAGAAGAATGAACCTAGGCTTGTAAGTCTCACCATATATAAAAATCAATTCAAAATATATTGACAACTTAAATATAAGACCTGAAACTATAAAACTACTGAAAGAAAACATAGGGAAAACACATCAGGAAGTAGATCTGGGCAAAAAATTTATGAATAAGACACCAAAAGCACAGAAAACAAAAGAAAAATAAATGAGATCATAGCAAGCTTAAATGCTTCTGCACAGCTAAAGAAACAATTAATGGAGCAAAAAAAAAAAAAAAAAAAAAAACAACCTACTGAATGGGCGAAAATATTTGCAAACTATGCATCTGACAAGGGATTAATATCCAGAATGTATGAAGAACTCAGACAACTTAACAGTGGGAAAACAAGTAACCAGACTGAAAAATGGGCATAGGAGCTGAATAGGTATTTCTCAAAAGAAGATATATAAATGGCCAACAGACACATGTAAAAATGCTCAGCATCATTAAGCATCAGGGAAAGGCAAATCAAAACCACATTGAAAAATCATCTCAGGCCAGTTAGACCGCCAATTATAAAAAAGACAGAGGTAATCTGGTGAGATATTGAAAAAGGAGAACCCTCCTATACTATTGGTGGGACTGTAAATTAGTGTAGCCATTATATAAAATATTATGAAGTTTTCTCAAACAGTTACAGATAGAACAGCTATATGATCCAGCAATCCTACTGCTGAGTGTATACATAAAGGAATGGAAATCATCATGTTGAAGGTATACCTGTACTCCCATGTTTATCATAGCTCTATTTGCAATAGCTAAGAGTTGGAACCAACATAACTGTACATCAAAGGATGGCTGGATAAGGAAAATGTGGTGTATTTATCTGCAATGGAATATTGCTCTGCGATAAGAAGATTTAAATCAGCCATTCATAATAACATGGATGAATGTAGAGAAAATTATGTTAAGTGAAATAAACCAGGCATGGAAAGAGAAATATTACGTCTTCACTTACCAGATGTTCCCACTGGACCTTGGATTTCCCAACCTACAAAACTGTAAGGAATAAATTTCATAAATTCAATTTTCTTATGTATTACCCAGTTTTAGGTATTCTATTATCTGTGATGGAAAATGGACCAAAACAGAGGGCCTCAGATATAATGTTTTCACTGATAATTCCTGTCACCTTCCACCCATCTCCCTTTGTTGGAAGAATCTCACTTGTATCTGCTCCTTGATTTTCTTCACATTAACCCTAATTTCTATTTCATTGACATGTCCCAAACCCAACATTGCATTCCTACTATTAATACCCTTTTATCAGTATAAGGACATCTAAAGAGGCTCTTGACAAATGCACATGTAGTCACTTTAGAAGGTTGTGCTTTGGGGATGGAAGGGTAGTGGTCAATTGTGTTAGTCTGCTTGGGCTGCCATAACAGAATACCACAGACGGGTTGGCTTAAACAAAAGAAATTTATTTCTCACAGTTATGGAGTCTGGAAGTCCAAAACCAAGGTGTTGGTAAGGTAGGTTTCATTCTCAGCCTTCTTCTTTTGGCTTTCAGGTAGCCACCATCATGCTATGTGCTCCCGTGACCTCTTCTTTGCACATATGGAGAGGTCCTCTCTCTTTTTTCCTCTTCTTATAAGACCACCAATTCTATCAGATTATGACTGGACACTTATGAACTAATTTAACCTTAATAACCTCCTAAATACTCTATCTCTAAATACAATCACATTGGGGGTTAGGTCTTCAACATGTGGATTTGGGGGGACACAATTCAGTCTGTAGCATTAATATAATAAAATACATAAGTTACCTGAAATAAGACAATGAAAATATCCATCTGGATTTGGGAAATGGGGAAAGATGAGCTTGGGAAAGATGAGTTTAACATGACAGACTTGTAGAGTGTGGTTCTGAGGAGGACCCTGAGTTTACCAGAGGCAGCCTAAAATTACAGGAATTGAAAAAGGGAGATCTATGATGTCATCAGAATGAGAATCTCCAGTTGTTTATAATGAATATTGAATCTAATTTTTGTTGTTGAGGGCACTGAGAAGTGAAAATAACACACCCAGAAAGTAGCAGAATCAAGGTTTCCTCTAGAAACATATAAGGCCAAGACCTGTGCTATTTCTAATGCATCTTCTATGGCTCTGTTGCTGTTACAAACTTCATAGTTTTTCTGAGGATGGATGCTAAGCCATTAATCTGAGCTTCTATTTTGACTGAATTCCATTCAGTAATTTTAGAAGTATTTTGGGCTTTTGGTTTCTGCAATGCTGTGACTAAATGAAAGAGGCTTGTATAGGAATACAAATTTGTAGAAATTGATTGAACAGAAATGAAAAATGTTGAAGCTATTTCTCTTCCGCAGGATGAACTGTGAGTTATACAAATGACTCAAGATGTATTATTCTCAGGGATATTTCGTGAAATTGGCATCCATATTCACTGATGTTTTAAGAATTGTCAACCCGAAACGTGGTTGTAAGGATTAGACGGACTCATAAACATAGAAGACTGAGCAGTACCTAGAGATTATATAGAACCTTTTTCCTCTACTATAAAGTTTGCAACAAAATGATAACAGAGAAAACTGAATAGAATGACATTATTCATCTTTTATGACTAATACTAGAGTGACTAATAGTAGAACAAACCAAATAAAATATCCTAAAATATCAATGTGATTTTCATTAAAAATATGTATTTTAGTTAATAAAGAGAAATCTGGGTGGAAACATTCAGTTTTATTTTCAATTGTATTATAGCTTCTGATTACATCTGGATTTCCTGAATAAAATCCATGGCAATGATACAATTATTCCATTTATAGATGCCAACATTTTGAGAAAGCCTTGAAGACAGAGATTCTAATAGCTATTCATTATTTCTAAGAAAATCTAAGGGCATGTGATATTTTTACAATCATGGAAATTGTTACTAAAAATATTCTTCACATAGTAAATGACATGCCACAACATTGTCCTCATATATACCAATAAAAAGGCTGACTAGTGGCCAATTAACTGGATGAGCATGAATAGTCTCCTCAACAAAGATCATAAATGATTAATACTCTTGGGAATATTAAGGAGAAACTTAGAAGGTTAGAAGTAGGTGTTAGAAGCAGAAAGGGAAAGATACAGGCAACAACAAAAACGAAAGTCACAGTAAAAGACATGAAGCAATTGATGCCATACGTAAGTAGAAACAATGAATAAGGAAAAGCCATATACATATAGAAAGAGTGCAAGAGAGAGAGAGCACTCACTAAATGGAAGATAAATTAATTCATAGTGACAGAGAATAGCTGATGACCATACGAGTCATCCTAGGCAAGATTATGCTGCAGTAATGAGCAACCCAAATTTTCAATGCCTGAAAAAACAAATGCTTATTTATTCCTCACATTATATTATATAACATGGCACAGTTGCAGCTTTGTTCCATTTCTTCATTTCAGGACTTAGGCTGAAGCAACAGACCACATATGGTACCCTATATGGACCCTATATGGTACTCTATATGGTATATAGCTATGGTCACTTCTGTAGCTGGGGAAAAGATAAAGAGCACATAGAGCTTTTGTTTGGGAATATCATTCATCACTTTTTTGCTCACAGTTAATTGGCCAAACTAAGTCATGCACTCAAGCCTGAAGGGAAATAGGAATAGGGAAGGGCAATATAATTCTTTCATAAGGATGGACGGAAAACAACTCAGAACAATATGTAACTGATCCCTGTTACCATGCTGACAGATCATTAGAACAGGAAGCAATGGATATCTACTTGACAATTCTTGTGTTCTGATGGATTTTCCAGTCTCTGAGACCTGGCTTGTTGATTGTTAAGACTCCTGGGTACCTGTCCAGTTCCTTTGTATTACTCTCAGTTTAATTAGCATATACAAATGCTTCCAGAGTATAAGTATGGAGAAATGAAAAGAATTTCTAGCGACTATAGGAGCCTTTCTAGTTGAGGAGGCTGGAGGAGGTAGGCAGAGGCTAGAGACACCTGAAGAAGTGTTACAAAGCCCCAAGAAGTTCTGGTCTGTGCAGCTGCCCTTTTGATTTTTCTAGGTAAATGAAGCAAGACTGATGTTTTAAATTTAGCAAGAACACATTCAACTTACCAAAATAAATACTGAATTTTAATAGAAAATATTCACAAAGCATTCAAGTTTACATCTGTTTGTTAAAATTGGGTTCATAATACCCATGTTTTTCTTCATACAGACCCCTGTTAAGTCATCCAGTGAGGTGGGCCTGAGAGCTGGCATTTTGTAAAATTATACTCTTTAAAACCTATTAGAACTAGTAAACAAATAAAGAGTTTGTATCTACATGATGTGAAAATAACCTATCAGTATTTCTCAGATGCACACACATGCTTATACACAAACATTCATAACATCCACTTTAAAATAGCATTATAGCACTCAATGTTATGCACATAGGAACATGGAAAAATCAGTTTAACCACTTTTAAGTGAAAGGTAGTAAAATCTAAATAACTATTAATTAACTATACAAAGGAAAGGCACCAAATATGGTATGATAACTTTTTGAGTCCAATTTATAATTTAGTGCATCTGTTTTAACAAATTAGATTAGAGTCTCTCCACATACAACACTATAATGGACTTTCCCCCTTAAAACTGGTTCTGCAGAGGAATGTTTCTTTTAATTATTTCCTATTCATTAGGAGCAGGAGCTAACTTATTGAAAATTTATATTTATTAAATCTATATGGACATTTTATGTTGCACCAATTAAAATTTCCGGTTTGGATTTAAAGATTTTAGAACCTAATTTTCTATTATTGCATCAATATCAGTAAACCTTGCAAACACTTTAGGAGATGAATCCACTTAAAAAATAAAGGATTGAACAGTGACAGACACACACACACACACACACACAGAGTAATAAACTCAGAAAATATGCAATTCGTCTACATTTTCCTTTTTACCTCTAATTGTTCTACTCCAGGTATATTATATATAGTATCGTGAAAGAATAAAATTTATTTAAACATTTAATTGGAAACCAAATAATTTGTTTAAGTGAATGCTAAACTGTTCCCTCATCAAATATTTTCTATTCATCCAGTGAAGAGTAAAAA
Source organism: Cynocephalus volans (assembly GCF_027409185.1). Lineage (NCBI taxonomy): Eukaryota > Metazoa > Chordata > Mammalia > Dermoptera > Cynocephalidae > Cynocephalus > Cynocephalus volans. The sequence goes on along the minus strand of NC_084460.1, from coordinate 223,164,317 downwards.
TGCAATAGGAGAAAAAGCACAGCAAATCCTGAATTGTGAGATCAGGCGAAGCTATTGGCTAGCACACAATAAGTTACATGTTGACTTAAATCAAATAGGGACAGCATAGAGCAGGGCTTCTAAATTTTCAGTGTGCACACAAATATTCTGGGGCTCTTTTTAAAATGCAGATTATGATTCAGTAGTCTGGGTAGGGTTTGAGATTCTTTATATCTAACAAGCTAATACAGATGCTATGGCTCACAAATAGCCAGGAGCTAGATGATGGCAGAATCTATGTCAGAATTACTCCAGACAAGCAGAGTAGAATAGAAAAGGCATTGTACATCACCTTTGGGTCAAATATTATTGTACAAAGAATCTTCAAAAAGTTCATGGAAATATATGTATTATCTTTTAGTTCTATTTTTCCATGAACTTTTTAAAGTACCCTCATGTAAGGAAAATACAGGAAAATGGTCAGGGCCCCTCAGATGTTCAGAATCTTGCCAAGCATTTGCTATAAAAATCCACATGCGCCCAGGTGTTCCTTGGTTACTATCTAATGTAATTGCCTATGGGCACCCAGTTGTCCCGGGTTATGGACCTAAGTGTAAAGGACTAACAGCTCTGATACACGGCGCTTCTTGCGACACTCCAGGAAGCCACTAGGGCGGCTGCTCCTAGCTCTGAATAAAGCCTAATAATTTTTTTTACCCATAGCTCTCAGGATATTTTCCTGTTACCTTGCTCGTGGACCTGCATGTGAAGGGTTTGTAACCCAGTCTGTACAACAGGCTTGAGGGGTCTGTGAGTCCTAGCCCTAGCAATACACCTCAAATTTCTAGTCTGCTTATGGGAGCACTTCAGTGAGCAGAGACCATTGAGAGCATGGGGTATAAGTATCAGCAAGGTCAAATAGCAGGACTTCGCACTGCCTGTCTTTATCATAATTTTATCTTCACTTCAAAGCTTCTTGTCTAAAGGTGTAACTGAATCCCACAGGAGTACTAGCCTCTAATCGCAAGGGGAGGTTTCTAATTCTTTATAATGCACTTCCAGTGACCAAAAGGAATATAGTTGATAGGTTCTTCAAGGACATACATTAAGTCTCTGATCTCTACTCGTGCTGACTGGAGGTGAAATTGGAAGCAGAGTCATCGGAAAAGTCCTAGAGGGATAACTTGAGATTAAACATGTTGAGCCAATGTGATTAATTTTTAGGACGGTTGATCTTCTATGACCCATATAAAGTGAATGTTATTTTGTCAGCTCAGTGAGTGGTTCAAAAAGGGCCTTTACTTAGATTATAACCTAACACTTTAAAAAAAAAAACTAAGAGCATCACCAAGTCATTCTATCTAACAACTTATGGAAATACAGCATACATATTTCCAATAGTGATTGATAGCCTAATGGCAATGCTTCTGGACATTTTTCTCTCTCAGATTAAATCTGGGAACTAGGAGCTTTTCCTGTTTAAAAAAAAAAAAAAAAAAAAAAAGCCTTCTGTCCATGGCACATCTAACAGACTTGCCATTAGGCTCTGTTATTCACTTCTCCTCCGTGTCTACTGACGAGGTAAGCATTAGCTGTAGCCCGAGTGCAAGCTTTCATGTTAATGCTCATCAAATGCATTAGTAACTTTTCCTTTGATAATACAGATTATAAAAAATTAAAGCTTAAAACATTTCTGTCAAAAAATGTGACTAAAATGAAATTGATGATAGAAATAAACCCTTCAATTCATTGCATCAAACATGTGGGAGAAGACAAATTTTCTCCCTTTAATGATTTACACTTATTTGCTGAAATTATAAAATGTAGTTTTTGTTCATAATGGAGGTGCTGAGTACCTCTAAATAGGCAGAAGAAAAACTGCCATTAATTTCCTTTTTAGTTTATAGCACCAAAGAAAATACTGTGAGACAAGTCTACTTTTGCCTTCATGAGATGCTACACAAACTTCTTTGAATATGTACCTCACTACATTAGAAACAGAGAATAGTTTGACCAGAAATGTATTTTGTAGCAATATCTTCTAATTTTTTTGGAAATATGCATTGAATTTTGAGTTATACTGCTAAGGGTGTTTTCTATAAATCTCAAAGCACTAAATTTATGATATAGCTTGTTGTACTTAACTATAATCTGTATTTTTGTAAAAAGTCATTTGCCATGGCAGTTGACAAGCTAAAGCTTCAAATTACTCAAACATGAGTATTTCAAGTCAACAGATTTCTTATGAAATATAAATATTGGTGTTTTATGACAGATATAATACATTTTATTAAATAATGCATAACACAGGATCCCAGCACAGGTAACGTTTTTCTTTTATTGAGTGGTACACATTGTGTTAGTGAGAAAATTTTCTCCACTGTACCTTTTCTCCTCTCCTCTGTTCCCACAATATTTGGCCCCACTTTCTCCCATTCTGTGGCATCTCAGAAGGAGGGCAATGGGTGAGGTGAACAATAACGATGCTGTGTATTATAATCAGTTCCTTCCTGCAGTAAATACTTCCTCTGTATAAAACCCCTCATCTGCAGAGAAATCCCCTCACTGCTAAAGTAGCAAGTGTGTGGGAAAGGAGTGGAAGTGAATGTTTGGCCTCTTTGATCTGGAATAAGAACACTCTACAGGGTGCAGGTGAGGGCTTTCTTCTCCCGTTATACTCCGGTACAATGTGATCTGCCAATGCATGACACTCAAGGGCAGAGGAAAAAGCACATGCTAGTTGTAAAAGAACACTCCAACCTACATACCCTATTATGGGTATAAAATGTGCCACAGATGGTTTAAGTAAATAATTCTGAATTGACTCTTTGTGGTTATAGTTCTCTCACCCTTGATACAGTAAGACTTAGGAAGCTTATCAAATTGACAATAATCTTTTACCAACTAGAAACACAAACAGGCAGACCTGATGGAAAACATGTGAAATAATCTTTTCTAATAGTGAATTTCCAAGAAGGACTCTCTTTGAGGAATCAATTGTAACCTAAAATTGGGAAGACTGCAAGAGTAAATTAAGCATATTTTATGTAGCACTCATAAAGAAAACTTCTAAAGGTTGTTTTCTACAGGATACTTTTTGCCTACCAAAAGCTAGAAGAAATGGAACAAAAAAGATACCCAGCTGGGATTTGTTTTTCTGAATAAGTCACTTGATTTGGGACTAGGAGGTCATCAGTTAGTGTACTGTGTACACTGGCAGGTGGATTTCAATTCCAAGGTCAGTAATTCAGCTCACTGTTGGCTCCACTGAGAATAATCCTTTTAGCTCTGACGGCAGTAAACAAGGATCACATTTTCCACTACTTATCAAGGAATGGCCCTATAAAATTAGCTATGTGCATTAATTTTCCAAAAATTGACAAATTTTAGCAAATTTGCAGCCAAGTCAAACAGTTTAAATAATGTGAGAGCATTGTTTTATCTGTAAATTATAATATTATAAAGGAATTGTCAATCAATAGCAAGATATTAGTTTTAAAGAGAAATAAATACAAATTAACAGAGTTAGGAAAGGTTCTAACAAATTTAGGGCACTGGCTGCCACCCTCCCTGGCTCAGCTGAAAGCCAAGCCTGCTAGGCCTGTTTAGCCTTCTCTTTCTTTGTTTTGGATTTAATTATCACCTGTGTTTTGAAGCTGTGGCAAGAAACAAAATGGAACTCACTGTACTGGAGCATTATTTTATCTATAATTAAAGTATTTCTTTATCATAGAGATTAATGAAAAATCTTTTAATCATATTTATCATTGCTTAAATTTGTTTTATTTCTCCTCCAAAATAATTCTGAAATATCACTTTAATAAAAAGTAATTCTAATTTACCTAACACAGTGTATTCTCAGAAACTAAGCTAACACTCATTCTCTTAAAATTTGTAAGCACAGTTGTGCTTAGCTGCAGGTTGCTGAATTAAATTACTTTGCATGGTGCTAGAGACTTTCTGAATAACTGATAATAAGCTAATTCTAAAAGAAAAAAGATTTAGAAAAGACAGACGTTTTAAGGAAACTGCCTGTGAAATTCCCCAAATTAAAAAAAAAAAGATGCTAAAATACTACATAATGTTTTAGTGTTTAGATTTTTTTAAATAAAACTTTTTGTATTTTTTAAATTTTAGGTGAAATTTCATTTAAAAGTTTATTAACCTAGATCTTAAAAATAGAAATAAGTTCTTTTTGATGGAGAATTTTGAATTTCAAGATTACAGCTGCCCATGCTTCGTTTCTTAGCCTCCAGACTGAAATGGAACTCAACTCTGCTATTGGCTGCTAAAACAGACACATCATAGCAAAAAGGACAATTCCTCTATATTAAATTCAAAGTAGTCTGCCTAAGACATATTACAATATGTATGGCATTAACAGGATCACTCTCTTTACAAGAGAAAATCTACATACACTGTGGGAGACTATGTCCTCATGTCTGCCAAATTTCTAGAGTATTCACTCATTTGTTTAACTCATGCGTTTCTATTTTGCTTGCACTATTATAGGTGTTATGGAGTTACCTGAAATATTGTTGGGATAAAATACAAGATGACTTTCATTTCACCCTCCCAGGTTAGATTACTAGTCATTAAATACAAAAATTTTAATATGAGAAGGCTATTTTATTAGTAGTAGCAGTAGCATAGTCATTATTACAAATGATAATTTTTCTTTGTGCCCTTTACCAAACCTGTCCCTCTTCAAACTCCCTCCCTCCTTACCCCTATCTCGAGTAACCTTAGGTTTGTTCTCTCCTTCTGAAAGCTCAATGAATTATTGTGGTCTTTTCTTTCTTGCTCTTCCTTCTTTCCTTCCTTTTTTTCTTTACTTCTTTCCTTTCTTTCTTAGCACCCAGTTATAAGTGAGGACGAATGGTATTTCTCTTTCCTAGTTTGCCCTGCACTCCCATGTTCATTGCAGCTCTATTTACAATAGCCAAAATATGGAACCAATCTAAGTGTCCATCAACAGACAACTGGATACAGAAAATGTGGTATGTATACACAATGTAATACTACTCAGCCATAAAGAAGAATGAAATCCTGCCATCTGTAGCAACATGGATGAGTATGGAGAAAATTATGTTAAGTAAAAAGGCTATTTTTTTATGTGGAAAAGAACAAAGAAAACTAACAACACTATTGTCCAATTTTGGAAGAGTATTTTCTCAATGAGAATGGTTTCAGTTCTAAACTCTGATTTCAGAAGTGAGAGAACAGAGAGAAGGAGCAGTGAGAAGTGGTATAATTTGGCCATGTCATTTGAGGAACTGTCAGTTGAGAAACTCTTTGCTGCACAATTAAAGGGTTAAAAGGCTAAGTTGTAGATTGCCCAATATTGTGCTTAGTTTCTGAAGATATCTTGGAATTGGACTGAAAAGAGAAAATACAAGAACACTTTATCTCAAAGAACAATATTAAAAATGCACAACTTAACAAAAAATATATATAAACCTGTATTTTCTTTTTTAAACGATAAACCTGTAAAATATTACCTCAGAACACCAAAGTTGAGTTAAATGAGTGGAGAGATCTATTACTATGTTTCTGTTTGGAAGTGTGTATATTGTAAATATTTTAATTCTTCCCAAATTAATCATACAAGTTTTTTTGAGAACTATTTGACAACACAAGCCTTAAGAACATGTCTATACTCTTGTAGAAATTTATCTTGAAGACAGAAGATGAGATACAAATATGGATTTCTGTTATATAGGAAAATCACTTTCATGACCAACAGTAGCAGACTGATTGCATAGACTAGGGTATGTCCATGCAAAGCTTTAGTATGTAGCCACTAAAAACTATGCCTGAAAACATATGCAAAACTGTTGTAAAATATTTCAACATGAATTTTAAGTGATTAAAAAAGATTACAGTGCACTGTAAAATATAATCCCAAATTAATTAAAATACTCAAGTAATTACATATAGACATATACATAAAAAAGGACTGGAAAGATATGGGTGAAAATTTTATAGTGGTTACCAACATGTAGTAGGCTTATGAACAATTTCTAATTAAAAAATAATAATTTTAATAGTTTTCAAATATTCTCTCATTGGTTTACTTTATAAATTATGAAATGTTTCAAACACATGAATGCACAGAAAATGAAAATGGCATAACATTCAAATTTAATATACATTGTTTTTGAGGTATGGCATTAGTAATAGTAAACTGTATACGGAAGGAGGTGATCAGGAAATATGATTCACCACAGCAGAAGGATTACCCTGAGAAGATGATTTACACTTGGTAGATGTAAGGCTTGACCTTGGCCAACTGATTGGAGAGGTGGAAATCTAGGTTGAGATTGAAACGGAGCCCCAAAGCAATATGGAGCCATTGCAGGTGGAAAGAAGGAAAGTAAGGAAAATGAGGTCTGTAAAAGATTTTTAAAGTATACGATATATCATCATCTACAAAAAAAAAAAAAAAAAAAAAAAAAAAAAAAACCAGAAATCTATTCTCAGAAGGTTCTTTAATTTTGTAAATTTCAGGATTAGGTCATCTCCTCTTGGTTTCAAGACATGTATGTATGTAGCCTCCAGGATTTTTCCTTCCTTGGCTTTCCTGCTGGATGCTCTATCCCGCTCCAATCCTAAAACTGCTTATTTTCCACAGTTTTAGCATTTCCACATTGATATTTGCTATGTATTTCCTATCTCATAAATGTAACCTATCCTCATAATTTGGCTTTTTTTTAATCAATGTGAAGTGGCCTTATTCTTAAACTCCAGATTCAAATATCTATCAGCTGGTAGGATAAATTCACTCCACCTGCACACTGATCTCAACATGTCCTCATTTTTCACCTCACACTAGATTCCCTTTCCTGGTTTACCTGCTTCTACTACTTTGGTAACCATTTGTCAAGGCTCAGCTTGGGGGAGGAGTTTCTTCTAAGATCACTCACCTGGCTGTTGACAGGCCTCAAAAGATCCACTAAGAAGCTCACCTACACAGTTGTCGGCAGATGTGTTAGTCTGCTCTGGATGCCATAATTAGGGACCTGAGCAGCTAGCCTAAACAACAGAAACATTTTCTCAAGGATCTGAAGGCTACAAGTCTGAGATCAAGGTGTAGGCAGGTTTGGTTCTTTCTGTGGGCGGTGAGGAGGGGATCTGTTCCAGGCCATTCCCCTTTGGTTAAAGCCCACTCTAATGACATCATTTTAACTTAATTATCTGTGTAAAGAGTCGGTCTCCAAGTCCAGACTCATGTGAAGTACTGAAGGTTTGGTGTTCAACATATCAAATTGGTGGAGTGGGGGTGGGGGTTGGGTAGATAACAACTCAGCCTATAACAGCAGACCTCAGGTTCTTACTAGTTGTTGACCACAGACATCACGTCTTTGCGTGTGGGCCTGTCCATAGGGCAGCTCACATAGTGGCACTTGGCTTCCCTCAGAGTGAGCAAGAGAAAGGCAGAGAGAGAATAAGCAAAAAAAGCCAGAGTTTTTTGTAGACTAAGCTTGGCAGTGATTTTTTTTTCCATATTCTACTGATTGGAAGTGATGTCTAAACACGATTGTTTGCAATTCCTGTAGAATTTAGAGTAATCCCCACATCTTTATCTCAACTTTGATTTTCTATTGACTAATTCTGGGACAAGGACAACAGAAAATGTCACATCTGATAACCTGTTACATTTAGATTTTAGTGTGTGTGTTTTTTAGTTTGGAAGCAGTTTTACATTTTTTAAAAGTGCCTCACCTTTAATATTTTTTCTGATATTTGCAAAAATCAAGAATATTTAGCTTCATATGTTCGATAAAGAAAAGTGAAAAAAAAAAAGAAAAAGAAAAGAAAAGTGCCCTTTTCAAACAGCAGAGAATTTTCCTAGCTACAGACAGGGAATCCACACTTCAGGGAGTAAATGCCTCCTTTTTCTTTCGTGGTATGCATATCAAAGCTTCATCCTCCAGTGCAGGTTGTACATCTCAACTAGAAAGAATTCTAATCAATTCTCTACAGATGTGTAAATTCTAATTCTGTGACACCAAGAAGTCTGTAAGTGCATTTTCGTGTAGCAATATGAGACGGCAGGGTGAGGATGAGTCAAATGAGGCAATAGAAAGTCACACCACACTCCTGGACCTGCTCAGTGACACAGCTAATGTAACGACTTTATAGTTCCTGTCACTACTACACCACACCGTTCTTAATCTAATATGCTGCACTCTAACATGGCAAAATGTAATAATAAGGCTGTGATGATTCTAGTATCTTATGCAATAAGACTTCAGTTTACTGGAATTGAATAAACAAAAATAGTTAGTCCCTTTGCCACACGATGTTACTTCTGCCAGTATTACTCACACCACTGCCACCCTCTACCTCCAACCTGTCACTTTACTTAGCTAATGCCTAATTGCCTGTCAGGTCCCAGTCTATATGAACATTCTTTAAAACATGTATCTAACCATTCCAGGTGTTCTCTAACAAATGATCTGCGATTACATCATACTGTATTGTAATCTCATGTTTAGTTATCCATCTTCCCCATTAAACTGCAAGCTCTGAGGAGGTAGGAATCATGTCTCTCTTAGCAATCACTCCATCCCTGGCATCTAATTCAGTGCTTGGCACATGTCAGGGCCTCAAACTATTTCTACAAACAAGTAGGCAATATTTTTGCTGCTCTCAAATTTGGGTGGAAAATAGGCTATCATTTTGGGCATATCATTAAAAGAAAAGTCTCCTGAAGGAACACTAATTGTACATACAGAGTTCTCCCATGGGAAAGTCCTTTCCTTGTAATTACTTGAAGGTTGGTGGTTGGTGTTAGGGCATGACCCTGTAAGCATCAAGAATATACTATGTGTAGATTGAGTGGGAAGTTCTTTTATATGAGTCTGTTAGTAAAAGCCAAGATTTATAATAATCCTGAGGACCAGAAATATGATTAAAATTGGAAATACAGAACCAAGCAATGGTTTAAAATTGAACAAGATTTGTAGCAATCGGAGGTTAGGCATAAGCCAAGACTGTTGTGATTACACTGCACAGCACTGAGAGATCAGCAGCCCACCTGGACTGTTTAAGTGACTTTGGTGATTCCAGAAGTAGGTTAAAGTGAGGTGTAAGAGGAATTACTGTAAGGTCACGTGTACAGAAAAATAGCCTCTAATGTATAAATCTTCAAAGTCTGTCCAAAAGAAGATTGTATTATCTAGGATGGCATGATTCAAGATACAAGCCGTATGGAACCATTATATAATGGATCGTTGGCATGGGAGAGAAAAAGTGCTGGCTATTTTGTAAGAGTATATTCTGGTAGCTGACTAAGATAGGAGGGCAGTTCACCAGAGCTATTATTGACTCTGTTGGTGTCTTGCTGAATCATGCACGGTGTCAGAATAGAGAATTTTCTTGAAAAATGAATACATTACATTCACCACACATGTTAAACTAGATGGCAATGAAGCTGAACAGTGAAGAAAGTGTAAACAGTTCTTGATTTATTCAGAGGCTACAGGGGCTGAGAAAAAGAAAAGCTGAAATTCTTGTTGTGTTATGTATGGATACTGTATTTACATCTAAGAAAAATCTGAACCAGTTTAGTTATTGTAATCCAGATGTTTTATGAAAACTGTGGTTTCTAGTAAAAAACATCACTCATGAGAAATTGCATCTTTTCTTTTTATTGTGAATCTGGAAATATATAGATCAACTTTGCCTTCCAGATTATTTTTATAATATAAAAATGAAACATAGCAATGAATTTGGGACTAACATTGAAATCCCTGCTCATAAGAATGTGCTGAAATAATAAGTATACTATTTTAAAAACCTTTCTTGTAAATCACAGTGGTTGAAGTTAAAGGATACTTTATTTGAATTGCATTTATACATTCAGTTTTACCAAAAGTTTTAAAATCCAAGTATTATTAATACAATATGTGTGTTCTAAGAATTAAACCACAATAGTGCATTATAAAAATGTGATACCTGAGAATCAGAATCAATGTCTTTGTAGTAATTGTGTCAAATCCATAACTTGAAAATTGTCTTCGTGTCATTGGCTCAGTTTTTAATAGAAAAACAACACACTTCTAACATTTTAACTACTAATTAGCATCTCTTCACACACTCGGGAAACATTAGTTGGCTTTTGCAAAACCCTAATAATAGGTCATCCAAAATTGTAGCTGAGGAAGAAAGATTAAGTGATAGGTCCAAGACCACTCAGCTAGTCAATCTTAGAGGTCACATTTGAATCCAGATCTGCCTCCAATACCTGCTTTTCTATCACTATTATTTCTATCTTCTTGCTTTTCTATATGAATTAAATCTAGTTTTCAAAGAGTTCACAAAAAAACAAAAATGAAGAAAAGCTGTTAAAAGTTTAGAAGTAGTATTGATAATAGACATTGAGAAGAGTTTGAGTTATTTAGCAGTGAGAATAGGGCTACAAAGTCTTTTAATGTGATTATTTTTGTACTAAGTTTCTTCTATTACTAGTCATAAGATACTTGAAAACAGAGTTCAATGGGTTAGACAAAAGCAGCAGACATTTCTGCTGTTTTTATTAACTCTTCTTCTTTTAGAGGAGGAGTTGCAGTCCCCCACCTCTGAAGTTTAGGCTGCCCATGTGACTGCATTGGCCAATAAATTGTGAGTGGAAGAGAAATGTGTCAGTTCTGTGGATGGTCGCAGTGAATTCTTTGTTCAATTCTCCATCCCACTCCTCCCTGCCATAACTATTGAGAGAGTATGTTTGATATGCTTTGTCGTAAGTAGGCACTGAGATTTTAGTACTTTTGTTACCATAGCAAAACCTGCCCTCTCCTGACTGATACCCTGTTACCCCTAAATGGGAGTATGACATTCTTATATGACCCCACTTCAGAGAAAATAGGAATTCCCTCTAATATACACACATCTTTTCACCATCTCAATGATATCTGAACTTCTACCATGACAGGTGATATGAGTTATTAATAAATTTTTGTCTTTAAAATGCAAATTCTGGGCCGAGCCCGTGGCGCACTCGGGAGAGTGTGGCGCTGGGAGCGCAGCGACGCTCCCGCCGCGGGTTCGGATCCTATATAGGAATGGCTGGTGCGCTCACTGGCTGAGTGCCGGTCATGAAAAAGGCAAAAAAATAAAAAAATAAAATGCAAATTCTTTTGGAAGGATGATACAAAATAGTTGATCAATTACCAATCTTTTGTGCACATTTGATAGTTCCAGCTAACAATGATTCCATGTGAAAATGGGGCATGCATTTGGTATAAGTACCCAGGCAACTCCAGTTCAGAATGAAGGCAGGGAGAATCTACAAGAGGCTGATATAAAAAGACTCTAGAAGGGATGAAGAGTATTGAAAACCATAAAATATTAACCTTAGTCCCATTCTGAGCGAAGGCAGGGCCTCAAAAGAGATTGTACTAAAAGTTCTACTATTTAGAAACTTACACTTTACATGACAGAAGTGAAGCAGAAATTCATTATTTTTTAATTTTATTTTAAAAATCTTCTTTAATTTTGTTAAATACAGAAAACTCTAAAAGAAAAATGAACGTCCCATAATGTCTCAGCCCAGACAATCCCTTTTGATTGGAAAAAGTAATATGTACAAGTTAAGAATATTTTAAATATTTTATAAAAACACTAAATTAAAGCTTGATTGCCTTCACCCCAGCCCTGTCTTTTTCACCAAAAGGTAACTGCCGTTACCAATTTTTACATGTCTTTCCAAAAAATATTGTCACGTAACAGCATCTAACTCCAATCAGCGTTTCTTTCTTCGTCTTTATGTCCATTCAGATTTCTATATACTTAAGACTAGATGCACATATAGATATATTTTTTTGCATTTATACAAAAGGTATTATATTGCACAAATACAATAGTTTATGTTTCTCTTAAAAATATCGCATGGAAAGCTTTCCACATAAGTGCATATCATCACTATAATAGTCATCTAGTATTTTATGCAACCAGTATACTATTGGAGGACATTGGAGTTGTTTCTAGTTTTGCTGTAAACAATATTATAATAGATATCTTTTTTCATATACCTTTCCTTTAACTTAAATCCATAGACCTGGAATTGCTGAATCAATTAATTTGTGCATTTTTAATAATTTGAATAGAGATACTGCCAAAAAATGTTGCATCAATTTACACTTCCACTAACAGTATATGTGTGTATCTGTTTTCCCACCTCTTATTTATCCTGAACTGGGTTTCATGAACTTTAACATTTTGCAAACCTGGTAGGTAAAAATTAATATCTTTCTTTGGTTTGATTTCATTATGAACGAGATCACATACTTTTTCAAATTTTTTGAGCATTGTAGTGTTTTGTAAACTACTTGATCATGATTTTTAAATCATTTCTTTAAAGTAGTTAATATGAGTCCAGAAGATTTATTTAGTTTATCAAAAATATAAGTGAATATTTATTTAAATCAGTTTCTACGCTCTATTTTTATGAATATCCTTTGGATTTATGAAAAGACGGAAGAGAGAGGAGAGAAATGGAGAAATTAAGTGATCAGGAAGTAAGATAACAATGATGCATAAAAAAGCAAGAGAAGTAAAAACAAAAACAGATAAAAAGATAGCAGTGAGAAAGAAAGAAGTAGATTTTTTTTTAAAGACAAACAAAAAACAGCAAGGAAGAAAAAAGATCAGAAATAGTAGTCACAGAAGCCTCTGAACAATAACCATCTTAAAACCTAGTTTCCTCAAAAACCATGACAACAAGATTTTATTGCTTCATTTTCCCACAGCTTCATAATGTTAGAAACAAAAGCAGGAGATTTAGTACAAAGGAGAACACTTCTGACTTCTTTATTCAAAATGTTTGCCAAATTTAAAAAATACCTATCATCTTTTGTTTGATTAGACTCAGGGTAACAGTGAATCTAACATATTGCCTTAATGCTTCTGGAAATTATTGTGAAGTTTTTGTTTTTTTCTTTCTGATATGAAGAATGCTCTTAGGGCAGTCTCTGTTCTGGTTTTAGATGTAACTTGAAATTATGGTTTTATATTAGATGTACACCAAGGAATTTAGCTTGCCACTGTATAAACAAGTGATATAAGGTATGGTAGTCTTAGTTCACTCACTCAGAGAAGAAAATATAACTTAAAAAAAACCCACTATTTAATTTTTAGTTTGAGCTCTTACTCCACTGGATTGAGTATTCTTAAATTGAGCTGTTTTAGAATTACTGCCCTTAACCATCTACTCTGGGCATATCTAAATTCCTGGGATATCAAGTGAGAGGTGAGATGTAGAACAAAATTTGAGTGTGGCCTCGCTAGTCTATCTCAGTATTTATTGTCACTGACATCCAGTGAAGCTCAGTCCACAGAGTAGATGAAAGGAAGCTAATTTGGACCTTAAAACATCTCAACATCCATTCATTTTCTGTCCTGCCTTTACATCTCTCTCAAGTGTAAGGAAATAGGGCAGGACTGCCCAAAGCCCTATATTATACCATGTTACCCTGAGTGCACAAGAGAGTAGACCTGCTGATCCTGGGCACTGCCAGAGTACGGAGGAATTCTGGGAGGCTATCTCAACCTTTACTGCCTAGAAGTATCACAATTATCCCTGGACTCATGCCTTAGCATATAAGCTTGGCAAATACATTCAGCCACTAAGTTTCGCATTTAAGCTTTTTCTTCAACCCCACCACTCCTCATTCCATTCCACCTTACAGTCCAGAAAACTACCTGTTATAGGATAGGAATAGAAGTACAGTTTGGTGCAGAATCTTTTACCAGGACTCATCATGATTCCTCCAATCTATCGCTCATAGCCTGAGTGCTTTCTATTCGGCTGCAGCCTAGGTCGTAAAACTCAAAAGCCCAAGAATGGATTTCTTCTCTTGTTTCTTCTTCCTTTATGGCATTACCCTTCTCTGAGACATGGTGAAGGATGCTTAGCTGATTGTATGTAAAAAAGGTCATGTATAAAAAGAAGTATCAGGGAATACATGTAAGATATCTATCACAGGATTGCCTGACACCGTTGGCAACATTCTAGGGTATTTCCCAACCAAGAGGTAGCATAAATAAAATGTTCAAATGACTTTCAGCTTTTAAAATTTCTAAACCAATTACCATTGCTGTTTGAGGTTTTGCAATCACATCCTTCATAGGTGCTTAACTGGGTATTTTGATCTCATCTTTTATTGCCCTCAAACTTATTAGAGGGTTGCATTAGATCTCTCTAGAAAATGTATCAGTTTATAATTTCAGCAGTTACCTCTGTCTTAGTCCATGCGGGCTGCTATAACAAAATATACCCATAAACTGGGTATAAACAACAGAAATTTATTTCTCAAACCTCTGGAGGCTGGGAAGTCCAGGTCAAGGCCCCAGAAGATTTGGTGTCTAGTGAGGACCCACTTTTTGGTTCAGAGGTGCCACCACTCACTGAGTCCTCACATGGTGGAAAAGGCAAGGCAGTTCTCTGGGGCCTCTCTTATAAGGACACTAATCCATTCACGACGGTGGAGCCCTCATGACATAATTACCAACCAATAGCACCACCTCCTAATACTATCACATTGGTAATTAGGTTTCAGCATGTGAATTTTGAGGGGTACACAAACATTCAGACCATAGCAACCTCTTGGAAGTGCACAGTATCCAAATCTCCATCACACCTTCCTACCGCCATCTCTCATACAAATATGTACCACTCAGAAATACTGGAAAGTTTTCTGCTGCCCTGAACAAAGATAATAGGGGTTGACTTATTCATTCCTTTAGTTTTGGCTTATCTCCTTCTCAAACATTTTTAGTTCCTTGCAGGATTTTATTTCAAATTGAAACAATCTTGATTGTCAGAAAACCATATAAATGAGCCACTAACATCAGAGGTATATATTATAAACATCTCTTTTCGGTAGCTTTGTAGTTGTTACAAAATGTCAAACATCTTCATTTAAAAGAAGCAAAAAAAAAGTGGGGGCAGGGGGAAAAACCCTCAAAACGTTCCACAAGAAAATTTAGTTCACCCAAAACTTGCCTTTAAAGACAGGAAATGATGAAACCACTTTTCAGTAGGGGTACTCCATTTTCACTGAGGAAAAACCTGATTCAGACGTGTTGACAGGCTAAAAGCAGCCATGGCCAGGGCAGAGGAGAAACTTAGTGCCTTAGTAATCAAAGTGGAGAACTTGTAAAATAAGGAGTCTAGGAAATGTTTCATCTAGGAAAGGCACAAAGCTTAGCTGCACTAAGGTTGAAGCAATTAGTCAAATGTCAGGGCTGCACAGCAAAGAGAAGCTACAAAGATTCTTACAGAGGGTGACAAGCTTTTTTTTTTTCTCTAAACATTCATTTTACGAATGTTTTCAGTAAACCTGTGCTATAAAGGTAGTTAGTTCAGAAATCTTTGGGATAGAAGGCATCAGGAATGAAAGACATGAGCAACTGAGAAATTGAAAGAAGCATGTCTTGGATGTTAATGCTTTGCTGGAATTGACATTTTGAATCTACAAAAAGTGGCTTAATAGCTGCAGTGAAGCTTCAAGGATGTTTTGTCCTTGGAGAGAGCTAACAGGGTGCTATGGGAAGGATAAACAGGGAAATCTAAAGTGTTGGTGCTCTTTGGCCTTATTGAACACATTTCAAGGGAAATTTTACAGCCTCTCAAAACTGACTTAGAGGAGGAACACCAGCCTTGTACGGATATTTTCAGAAAATGTACAGAACCAATTATGGAGAATAAAACAAATGACTCTCTCCTTTTGCACTTTCATATTTTAAAAAATTCTGGATACAAACTTCAAAAATATTTTATTATGAACCACTTTCTTAAATTAAAATGAACCTCAAAGGAAATAGCAATTTTATTATTTGGTTTTTGCTTGATTTCCACAACAATATCTCACACGTATGTCGAAATTCTGAGTTAAATAAAAGAGTGTTTGAACAGGTAGAGTAGGTTTTCCTGTTATTTATAATATCATTTTTATTAAAATTTTTCTTCTTTTAAGTTTCCTATTCACTCATTTGTATTTGCAATGAGAAGACCATCACTTCATTTAATGGGTGATCTCATAATTTATTATGAACAAATTTTTAAACAAATAATCCTAGGATTTTAACAAAGATACAAGTAGAAATTGGATTAAAAAGAAACAAACAAAAAACTTCAAATAAATCTTGGATGTGTTTATTTAGTATGAACAATTTCTGGTAATTTCACAGGATTTAACATCTAATATTATTTAGTGCATTGTATTGTGTTCAAGGAAGGCTCTAGGAAGATGATGTGATTTTTGCTCCTATATAAGCTGTACAACTTTTGAATATTCATAAGGCAGCAGAAAATCAAATATAAGTAATAGGATGCAAGCTGAGTACATGATGAAAAAAAAAAATGATGTTAGGCTTAATGTCCTTAACCTTACTTGGAAATCGTATATTTTGGTCCAGGATAAGTTCAAGTTTGAGAAAAATATGAAGAAAGTTTACATAAAAAAGTTAAGTTATTGTTAGTAAGAGAATAGTTTGTGTGATAATATGAGTGGTTTCCATTTAACAGCTTGAGAATTTGCCCAACAGAAATCGGAAAAGTGAGTAGAATATATCAACGTATGAATGAGGCAGTGTGGGTTTACTATGCAACCTCTCTATCAATTCTGACAATAGATAGAAAAACCAAATTTCAAAATTAACATAGTAAATGAATCAATATATTTTTAATAATATGTTTTGTGTCAATTTTTGATTTGGTTTTGCTGCTGTCAATGTATGGTATCCAAATGAATGTCTAAGTCTTGTAAAGTAAAAGCATTTGTGATCTATTTTATAACTCTGCATGACACTGTTTTGGTAATATATTAGGTGTTCTTTTGTTTTCCTATTTTTAACTGTACATATTTGTAGGTGTGCTGTGTGTTACCTCAATGCATGCATATATTGTATGATGATTCACTTAGGGTGGATAGCATATCCATCATCTAAATACTTATCTTTGTGGTGATTACATTCAAGATCCTCTTTTCTAGCTATTTATAAACATGCAGTACAGTAGTATTAGCTGTAGTCAGCCTAGAACAACAGAACTTATTTTTCTCGGCTACGTGTAACTTTGTACCCATTAATCTACCTCTTCTCCTAGCCCCCGTCCCAGCCTCTGGTAACCATTATTTTACTCTATTTTCTACTTCTATGAGAACCACTTTTTTTTTTTTTTTAGGTTGTGCATATGAGTGTGATCATGCAATATTAGTCTTTCTATGCCTTCCTTCCTTTACTCAAATAGAGACTAGAAAAACAACAGAAAAAAAAAATGAAATCAAGAATTGGGTTTTTTGAGAAGACAAAATTGACAAGCCATTATCTAGACTTAATTAAGAAAAAAAGACAAGACTCAAATAAATAAAATCAGGAATGAAAGGGGAAATTACAACTGATACCACAGAAATAAAAAGGATCATAAGAGATTACTATGTTCAATTATATGCCAACATATTGGATAACCTAGAAGAAATGGATAAATTCCTAGACACATAAAACTTACTAAGGCTGAATCATGAAGAAATAGAAAATCTGAACAGACTAATAATGAGTAAAATGATTAAATCAGTAATAAAATATCTCCCATCAAAGAAAACCCCAGGACTTGATGCCTTCACTGCTGAATTATACCAAACATTTAAAGAACTAATTCCAATCCTCCTCAAACTCTTCCAAAAAATCAAAGAAAAGGAAATGTTCCCAAACTCTTTTTAGAGTGCTAGTACCATGCTGATACCAAAGCCAGACAAGGACGTTACAAATAAATAAGATTACAGACTAATATCCCTGATGAACACAGATGTAAAAGTCCTCAACAAAATATTAGTGAACTCAATTTAATAGCACATTAAGAGAATCATTCACCAAGATCAAGTGGGATTTATCCCAGGGATACAAGGCTTCAACATAAACAAATCTGTTAAATGTGATATACCACATTAACAGAATGAAGGACAAAAACCCTATGATTGTTTCATTAGATGCAGAAAAAGCATTTGACAAAACGCAACATCCTTTCATATAAAAACTCTTAACATATTACATATAGAAAGAATTACTTTGAACAGAAAAAGCCGTACATGAAAAGCCAACAACTAACATTATACCCAATAATGAAAAATTGAAAGCTTTTCTTCTAAGGTCAGGAACAAGACAAAGATGTCCACTCTTCCCTCTTTTATTAAGTAGGGTACTGGAAGTACTTGCCAGAGAAATTAGGCAAGAGAAATAAATAAAAAGCATCCAAATAGGAAAGGAAGAAGTGAAAATTTTGATATTTGCTGACAACATGATCTTATATATAGAAAACCCTAACGACTCCATCAAAAAGCTGTTAGAATTAATAAATACAGTCAAGTTACAGAATACAAAATTAAGACACAAGAATCAATATTGTTTCTATACACTACCAATGAATTGTTTTAAAAAGAAATTAAGAAACAATTCCATTTGGAATAGCCACCAAAAAATAAAATAAAATAAAATAAAATAAAATAAAATAAAATAAAATAAAAAAGTACTTAGAAATAAATTTAACCAAGGAGATAAAAATCCATTTACTGAAAATTACAAAACTTTGATGAAAGAAATTGAAGGAGACACAAAATAAATGCAAAGATGTTCAGTGTTCAAGGTTACGAATTAATATCGTTAAAATGTCCATACTACCCAAAGTGATCTACAGATTTAATGCAATCTCTGTCAAAGTCTATGTCAAAAATAGAAAAAAAAATCCTAAAATTTGTATGGAACCACAAAAAAAAAACTCAAATAGCCAAGGCAAACTTGTGCAAAAAGAACAAAGCCAGAGGTATCATGCTACATTACTTCAAACTATATTACTAAGCTGTAGTAATGAAAACAGCATGGTACTAGCATAAAAATAGAAACATCAGTCAATGGAACAGAATAGAGAGAACCAAAATGATCCCAAACATTTACAGTTAATTGATTTTTGACAAAGGTGTCAAGAATATACCATGGAAAAAGGACAGTCTTGTCAATAAGTGGTTTTGGGAGAACTGGTTATCCACACACAGAAGATTGAAATTGGACCCTTATCTCACACTATATCAAAAATCAACTCAAAATGAATTAAGTTTTAATTGTAAGGCCTGAAACTGTAAAACTACTTGAGGGAAAACTATATGACATTGGTCTGGGCAATGATTTTTTTGGATTAGACCCTAAAAGCTCAGGGAACAAAAATAAAAATAGAGAAATAGGATTATGTCACAATAAAAAGCTTCTGCACAGCAAAGGAAACAATTAGAGTGAAGAGGCAATCCATCTGATGGGAGAAAGTGTTTGCAAGCCATATATCTGACAAGGGTTTAACATCCAAGATATGTAAGAAACTCAAACAACACCATAAAGAAAACAAATAACCTGATTATAAAATGGACAAAGGACAGATATTTCTGAAAAAGAGACATACAAAATAGCCAACAGATCTGTGAAAAGACATATACACTAATGATTAAGGAAATGCAAATTAAAACCACAATGAGATATGACCTCACACCTGTTAGAATGGCTATTATAAAAAAGCTTCTTCTTTATTATAAGAAGTGTAAAAGCGACCCCTAGTACACTGTTGGTGAGAACGTAAATTAGTACAGCCATTATGCAAAACTGTATGGAGATTCCTCAAGAAACTAAAAATAGAGTTACCATATGATCCAGCAATCCCACTACCGTGTGTATGTATCCAAAGAATTTGAAATCAGTGTGTCGAAGAGATGTCTGCACTCCCATGTTCATTGGAGCATTATTTACAATAGCCAAATTATGGAATCAACCAAACTGTCCATCAAGAGGATGAATGGATAAAGAAAATGAAACATATATACACAAGGGAATACTATCTACCCTCTAAAAAGATGGAGATTATGTCATTTGCAACAACATAGATGAACCCAGAGGACACTAATGCTAAATGGAATAAGCCAGGCACAGAAAGACAAATACTGCATGTTCTCACTTATGTGTGAAAGCTAAAAAATATTGAACACAGAGAAGCAGAAAGCAGAATGGTGGTTATCAGAGACTGGGGAATGAAGTAAGTGGGGAGGAGATGTTGGTCAAAGGGTATAATGTCTTATTTAAACAGGAGGAATTAATAAGTTTTTGAGGTGATGGGCATGTTAATTACTTGATTTAATCATTTCACATTGTATTATTATAGTACTGCACTATACCCTAAAAAGATATGTAATTATGATTTGTCAATATCCAATAAAAATTTTTTTAAATACTGTCAAAAAAAATGGAAGAGGGTCACACATATGACATAAGTGTTTATTAGGTAAAAAGTACATGGACTAGGTGAGGCAAAAAAGAAGTATCTGAAAAAAATAAATAGAAAATAAAAGAAAGCTTAGAGCTTTGGAGCACGTATTTTACATTTTCGCTGAGGAAAGTCCAGCTGTGGGCCCTGAAGAGGTGAGATATAAACTGGTAAATTTCCCTGAGCATTTTGAAAATACTAGTCTAGAATGGAAAGTCTAGTCAATTATGAATTCTAAAATGGTAAAGCTATTAAGCAGGAAAGGATGTTGAAACACAAAGAAAATATTCCTCATAATTAGAAAATAAAGGCTCACATGCTCAACATGGGTAGAAACAAAAAAGGTACTTGAAGCAAGTTTTGTTTGTTTGATTGTATTGTATTTTTTTAAGGGAAATCTTTATATGTGATTTAAAATAAAAAATCAGGTTTAAATAAATTGAACTGATGAAATGTAAGTTATTGGTCTTATCAGGTTGTACTACAAGGGGACAAAAGTAACCTGAATTCTATGCTTGATTTTATAAAACAGCAATTACAACCAATTGTGTCACTTTTAAATGATTCATTTAATAAAGTAAAGCATAATTTTTAAGCACTTAAATTCACTTATTTATTTACATGGCTTGGAAATATGGGGGTTTTTTTTGTCACCAAAGCATTTTTCTCTTTTTGGTCTAAACAGGCTAACATATTTATTTTGATAATTGGCTTTTTCACAAAAGACATTAAATTAATCTTAGTAAAGTATTCATTAATGTGAATGTTACCCTCTATAGACAATGTTTTTTATTCCAGCTTTACACACTATTTATTTCTCAATCAAATCTAAAAACTTAAGGAAAACAGAATGTGTACTTACTAGACTCCTTCAATTTTACTATGTAATCTTATAAATTATTATTATTATTATTATTTGCTTCATAGATTGAAGATTTTTGTAGGAACATACTTTTCCAGCAGCTTGTTTAAAGGGCATTCTTTATTGGAAATGTGGCAGAGAATGACAAAAAGTAACTTCTTGCAAAATCAATGTGGCATAAACATTAATCAGAAATAATCACTTAAGGCTACAGGAAGTGTCCATTACTTTATGCTCTGATGAAGAGAATATGTACTTCTGATGAAGACGAGGATTCAGGTACTTATTGTAATTATATTTTGGAGGACTAATAAATATCTTGCAGGAGATTTTAAAAAAATAACCAGCCATAATAATGTAGTCAAGTTAAATAAAGAAATAAAATACACAACAAAGAAGACAACAGAGTGAAGAGACAATCTGTAGAGAGGGAGAAAATATTTGTAAACCATACGTTCAATAAGAGGTTTATATCCAAAATGTATAGTGAACTCAAACAATACTGTAGAAAGAAAACAAATAACCTGATTAAAAAATGTGCAAGGGACCTGAACATACATTTCTCAAAAGGAGACATGCAAATGGCCAACAGATTCTAAAAAAAAATGCTCAACGTCACTAATATTATGAAAATAGATGTTAAAACTATGATGAGATATCATCTCATACCTGTCAGAATGACAATTATCAAAAAGAAGGAAGAGGAAAAAAGCTAACAAGTGTTGTCAAGGATGTGGAGAAAAGGGGATATTTGTACACTGTTGGTGGGAATATAAATTAGTATAGTTATTACAGAAAACTGTATGGAGCGTCCTCAAAAAATGAAAAGTAAAATTACAATGTGATCCAGCAATCCCACTTCTGGGTACTTACCCGCAAAATGTGGAATCAATATGTCAAGGCGATGTCTGAACTACACTTTCATTGAGGCTCTATTCACAACATCCAAGTTATGGAATCAACTTGAGTGTCCATCAGCTTATGAACAGATAAAGGAAATGTGGTATATATACACAATGGAATATTATTCAGCCTTAAAAAGAAATAAATTCTGTCATTTTCAACAAAATGGATGAACCTGGAGGACATTATGCTAAGTGAAATAAGCCAAGCACCAAGAAAGACAAATACCACATGTTCTTACTTATATTTTGAATCTTAAAAAACCAAACATAGAAGCAGACAGTGGAATGGTAGTTATCAGAGGCTGGGAGTAGTGTTAATGTAGAAATGAAAGTCGAAGGGTACAAAGCCTCATTTACAGAAGAGAAATAAACTATTTATTTTGAGATCTATTGTACAGCATGATGAATATAGTTAATAATAGTGTATTGTACATTTCAAAATCACTGAGATAATAAATATCAAACATTCTCACCACAAAAAATGATAGATATTTGAGGGAATAGATATGTTACCTAGTTTGTTTTAATTATTCCACATTGTATTTATAAATCACAACATCACTTTATAACCCATAAATATATAATTATAATTCATCAATTTACAATAACATTAGATTAATTATTTTTTCTAAAAAAAGTAAAGTTTGAATATCCATTAAATTTAAATTGCTAGCCATTCAGATTAGTATGCTCTAAGAGAAAATTGACAAGTCCCATTTCTGGGAATAATGGTGATTTATGTGCTGATTCACAATCTGCCTTTCCAAAACAGCTTGAAATAAAAAGAAAGAAAGAAAAAATTTTTTTAAAATGCACCGGGAATACTGAAACCAGGCACTGGTGCTAGGTTTATACTATCAAATGTAGAAAACATAGTTAGATATATTACAATTTGAATTATTCACCCAACAAATATGTATTAATCACATACCGTACTCTCTGGTGATTAGAAATTAAGACTGAGAAATGAAGGAAATGAATACAGACCATGTGCAAAACCATTGTGCAAAAGATGGATTTAACAACTCTAGGAATTAGAGTCAAATTTTATATAACATCTGTTGAAGGAAAATCTCTCAAAGTGTAGAGGAATAAATAAAGATATGAAAGATATTAGGAGCTAATAGAATGGAAAGGCCAACAGATAGTTGGTATGAGTAGAGAAGAAAACCAAAACAGTGAAACAGAAAAATATATTTATACATGTAATACAAGATAACTTTCCCGAATGAATAAAGATTGAAATAGCTGATCATAATCCAGAAAAGTAATAAAATATGATAGTGAGACTTATACTAATGAATTTAACAAATTTTAAATCTAAAGAAAGAATCTTAGATTAAACAGAAGAAGCTAGTTGCATAGGAAAAATATAGAATGCTTGTCATTGTTTGTTAATCAACATCAAATGACTGAATACAGTGGAATAGGGCTTTTGGTTCCAGTGTATTAACAGCCCCTCTTTTATAATTTTAGCCTAAGTGCATGGATCGCAAAGGAAGGCTAAAACTCTGGTAGAAAACCCAGTCTCTCTAGTATTAAGAATGAGAGGAGAGCCACTCAAACATGAAAAGGGAATCGTGGAAAGGAGAGAATTAAAAAGGGCCTGTCCCAAATTCTAGCATAAACTCTGCTGTAATCTCCAGTTGACCATGAACTACGCGTATGTAGGTGTTCACAAACAGCCCAATTGAGGTTTGGGCTGACACCCAAGAGACAGTGGTTGCAATTTGAGTTGAATGAAGTTGAATGAAGTTTGCCTTCTAAAACACCAACCAAAAAATCAATTCTAAAGGTATATTACTAGACCCAAAGTCTCCATAGAAAACACTTACAATGTCCAGGATACAATTTAAAATTATTCAACATGTAACAGTCCAGGAAATTTGAATAATGCTAGAGAGAAAAGATTGATGTTAAAATGATCCAACTGTTGAAATTAGCAGACAAAAATTTTAAAGCAATTATTAAGTAAAGGAAAATATTCTCACAATGAATTAAAAAAATAAGATTTTTCAGTGTAGAGCTAGAAATATATGTAATGAAAATTCTAGAGATTAAAAATACAGTGTCTGAAATTTAAAAATTCACTAGATAAGTTTAACAGAAGAATAGGGAATAGAAAAAAAATCAATGAATTTGAAGAAAGATTAATAGAAGAGATTCAATATGAATAAAAGAAAAAAATTTTTTAAAATGACCAGTGTTTCAGGGACTTATGGTGACAATATCAAAACATATAGCATAGATGTAACCAGGTTCCCAGTGAAAGAGAAGAAAAATAACCAGTGAGAAAATATATTTAAAGGTAGTTTCACAAGTGTATTTAAAGATATATTTAAAAATGCGAGAACCTCAGAGCCAAGTAAACAAATTTTAAAAAGTAGATAAAATAGACAATTATTTGTAAAATACCAGAACTGAAATAAGATAAAAAAGAAAATTCGAGTACTTCTATATCTATTAAAGAAATCCATTTTTTTATGAAAAGAAAATCTTTCTACAAATAAAACTCCAGACACAAATGCTTTCACTGTTAAATTCTAAAGATATAATGAATGAAAAATGACATTACTTAAACTCTATCATAATATAGAAGCTAGCATAAACCTATTAGCAAAACATGAGGAAGACATTTCCCAAAAAGAGTTACACATCAATATCCCTCAAGGCTACATGTGTGAAAGTATTTAGCAAAATATTAATGAATCCAAACCAGTAACATATAAAAAATTATCATTTATCAGGATCAAATGAAATTTTTCCCAAATAAATTTATGTAGTAACATTGATAAATCAATTATGTAACTTACATATTAAAACACCAAAGGTTAAAAAACTATGAGATCATTGAGTAGATGCAGAATAAAGTACTCAAGCTATTCATGATAAAAACTCTCATAAAACAACTAGTTCTGACAAATGTGGAATATACTAACATTTATAAAGCAAATGTATTTCACAGGGCCTATCCTCCAAAACCCTGTAGTTTCAGGTATAACCTAAGCTTTTAAAATTACATATAGAAATGTTAAGCTTTCAAAAGACAAGAAATTTTCCCCAGGCTAAAGTCTCTGTTGTAGATAAAGAATTGTAACACAGCAAAATTATCGGCTCAAGGACAGATGCCCTTGGAGCAGGTTAACCTAAAGTTACTTTATTGTTATGTAAACATACTGAGGAAACTGCTGTAGGAAAAGACAGTATTTGCTAAGAACAAGCTTTTGTTGGTGGGTAGACTCAACCTTTTGCAAATTGCATTTTGGAATATCACCTTGTTATTTCACTGATGTCACCAGCCATCATTGTTAAACTATACTTAGCCATAACTCCACCTATGTTCCTTTTCTGTAACTTTCTGGCCTGGAGAATAAATACTGAGAAAGAACCCCAGTCTGGTGTTAATTTCCTGAGGAGAAATGCCTCTCTCTTGAGGGTTCCTCGAAATTAACCCCTTCAGGGTTTCTCACTGCTCAGAAGAAATGGGCTTTCATTAATCCTTTTTGCATCTCTGTCACCCAGGGGGAGAGAGGTGACAAAGAGAGTGCAAAAGACAAAGGCATCTATGAAAAACCTGCAGGCTAACATCATATTTAATTATGGACTATAGAATGCTACCTCTAAGATTTGGAATAAGGCAAGGATGCCTTCTCTCACACTTCTATTCAACATTATACTACAGGTTCTAGTAATTGAAATAAAGCAAGAAAAGGAAAAGAAAGTATGAAGATTGGAAAGGAAGAAGAAAACTGTCTCTATTTTCAGATAACATGAGTTTGTGTGAAAATTCCTAAGGAATCAACAAAACAACTACTAGAATATATATATACACACACACATATATTCATCTTGGTATCCAAGACAAAAAAGAACTCTTACAGCTCAATAATAACCAAAAATCCAATTTAAGAACACCAAATATTAAAGCATATGCTGATGCACACAACATCATCTTAAAAGCATGCCAAATGAAGGAAACCTTATACAAAAGAATACACAGTGCATAATTCCATTTTTTTTGGTGGAATTTAAGAATATATGGAACTAATGTATATTGATACAAAAACAAACAGTTGTTAATTATTAGCTTCAGAGACTGAAGTGAGAATTGACTTAGGAGAGGCATTAGGAAAATTTCTGGGATGGCGATAATATTTTATGTCTAAGGAGCGGTTTGGGTTACACAGAGGGATCCATTTGTCAAACTGTTGCAAAGACACATTTAATATTTGTGCATTTCATTGAATGTAATTTATATACTTAAAAATTATTAACAAATATTGAAGTCTAGTTGGTGATATACATGTGAAGTATTTGGAGGGAGAAATATAATGCTATCTTCTATTTATTTCAAAAAGGTTAAAAAATAAAATAGATGAATGAATGGCTACAGATGTATGAATGAATGGAAGTGTGATAAAGCAGGAATGGTAAAATGTTAACGGTGGAATCTAAGAAGTCAGTTTTGGGGTGTTTACTGTAAAATTATTTTGACTTTGCTCTATGTTTGAGAATTTTCATAGTAAAACACTGGGGAAAAAAGAAGACAATGGAGCAATTTCTATAATGTTTTGACGGTAAAGTGGATAACTCAAGAATTATATGCTAACATAAACTGATTATAATATGTACAGGTAATGTATATACATGGTCAAACATTAAAGAGTCCCAGAACTATGTTGCTCATGTATTTGTCTTGAAAAATCAACTTGCAGACAGAATTCAACCAACAGAGAGAAAAAAATGTAGCTACCATGTTTATTTATATTTATAATTGCACAGTTAATTGTAAACATTATAATTTTTAAAAAACAGTGTAAATATGAGTATAAGAAAAATTATGATAGAGTAAGACAGTTTATCATGAAGAAATGAGAGGTGGCACAGATAAAAAAATGTAAATTAATTTTTTAAATAATTAATACGGAAGGCAAGATTTCAGAAGCTGATAAAAAAAATAAGTTTAAGCAATTATATAATGTTTTAAAAAGAATATGAGATTAACAGAAGTGAACTATATACAACTTTCAAGTGTCTGCATTGGAAAATGGAAAGGGCAGTGTCACTTTCAAGAAAACATGGAAAATATAGTCAAAGGTTGAAATAGAAAAGGAAAAGCTAATAAGAATGAAAACAGGAAGTTAAATTATAATAAAAATAGAAAGCTCAAATATATGTTATAAAAATAAGCACAACTATATTTTAATTCATGTATTAAAATCAGAGACTCTTAATGATTAATAAACAAACCCACCTAAATGCTCTATTTAAGAGCAAAGAAAGATTCAGAAAAAAATAAAGATATTAGTAAAGATATAATGGAAAAAAATAAAATCCAAGACCAAACCAAATATGATACAGAAGGATTAATATCAGATAAAGTTAAACTCAAGATATAAGGTATTAAGTAGAACAATAATCATTAAGATTGTTTGGTAGATTTATTAAATATGTAATCCCCATAAACATATTACTTACTTTTATTTCTATAACAAATACTTATGTAGCATGTATCAGAAATTGGACATTATTCTAAAAACTTTAGGGCAACAGTAATTGGACATAAATAAATCCATGAGGTAATTCTAACTATTATTTTTATTTTACAGGGGAAGAAACTATAAAGTTTAAGTACACAGTGGGTAAGTCTGACTCCTGTTGTGTGATCTTAACCACTACACACAATTCTCATGGATCTTTCTGTGTTAAGTAATATCACTTTATAATATGTGAAACGAAACTACTTGAATATAAGGAGAAACTGAAATGTTTAATGTAAGCATTTGAAACATTTTCTAAGTCTTTAAAAATAGAGTAGATAATTATAAGATTGAAGAAAATTTGGACATCATAATGAATATATGAAACCTATTAGATATTTATCAATGTTATACAGTGAAAACAGAAATTGTGCTTTATTTTCAAAATCACATGGGGAATGTTCAAAAAAATGGGTAATATGCTAGGCCAACAAAATGAAAGAAATTGAAAAAACACAATTTCAAGAAATAGGTATATACAAAGCATGCTGAAAACAACATATTTGAACAAAGGTGATGACTAGAAAAATAAAAATAGAAATCCCCCCAAACTGAACCATTAAAAAATGTAAAAGCACTTCCCTGAAGAACTACTTAATTCCCAACTTTCTTGATTCTTTAAAATTCTCCTCCCTTCTGTCACTCTGTCTCCCTTTCTCCCTTTCTTTTTTCCCTCTTGCCTGCCTTCCTTCCTTCCTTCTTCCTGGACTAACTGAGCACACAAGCCATCAGGTGTGCATGCCCAGGAGACCGGGCATGGCCTGGTGTGTGTGCTAGAGACTGAAGAGCTGTGGACATCTGTGGCAGCAGTGATGACAGACCCGCCTGGAATGTTGGATCCCAAGTGGGTTTGTGGAGGGCTTCTGCCCTGAGAGGGTGATGGCAGTGGCAGGAAAGGCAGCCAGTCAGGGGTTGATGGGAGTGAAAAGGTCATGTGCATCCATAGTGGGTGAACATGGGGTGGGCACCCATGTTGGGGAGTGACAGCAGTGACAAGGGCTATGTTGTACTCAGGGAGACTGAAAATAATGCAAATGGACTTCTCACTGTAAAAAGGGAGGAATATAAGTACCTGGAAAGATGAAATGTAAAATAAGACCTAGGTTGTTAGATTGAAATTGGATGTATCAGTGGAACCTGAAGTTTTAAAGATAGATAGATCGTAGATAGATGATAGATGGATGATAGACAGATAAATGACAGATGATAATAGTTAGATAACACCGAAAAATATGAGGGTACTTCAAAAAGTTTACAGAAAAAATAGAATTAAAAGGTTATATGAATCTTTCCATGAACTTTTTAAAGACCTCTTGTACATATGAAAATGTGGGTGTTTGGGTGCAAATATTTGTGTAAACATCTATATAATCCCAACTTCTGTCCATTCACAGGGCACTAAAGCTGCAATATCCCAATGACAATAACACATGCCTACATCTTTGTTTCTAAAGGCAACGTGCCATTCAAAGGAAACAAAGTTCCTGAAAAAGGAGAAATACCTGCTTCTAGGGTTGGGAAAGGTAAAGCACAGGTGAACCTGTAATATCTGAAAGATTGATGGGGTGTGACAAAAGGACACAGGGGCTGGTTAAGGAAGCTCCCACTGGCCAAATCAGAGATAATTTGGACATCAAAGTAGTAATGACAGCAAAGGATTAAAACCTATTGAGTGGAGTGAGAAACCATGAGTGCATGCTGATTTGAATGAATAGATGAATAAATGAGTGGGTAGAGCTAAAGCATTTATTTATGATGGAGTGTCAACTAAAAAAATCTTGTAGGAAAATGATGAGAGAAATGGAAAGCCATCATTTGGTAACTATTATGGTGATGATTGACTCCGCCAAAACACATGAACAGAGGGTAAAATTAATGGGTGAAAGTTTAATAAGGAATAAAATGTTTACATAGTTTCAAAGTACCTCCCCACAAAATGCTTATTCATTTCAAAGGTAAAAAGAATAATTTTACATGGAGAAACCTGGCAACCACCAACTTAAATCAAGTGATCAGAGGTAACATCACCAGTAATGTGAGAAATCAAAACCATGTACAACCTGGGAGAAAACAATAGAATGATCACAGCATCACTTCTTTGATACTCCTGCCCCAAACGAACAGCCTGTATCTAATCATAGGGAAGAAGACAAACCAGGTTGTGGGACATTCTGCAAAATGATTGCTCTGTAATCTTAAAAAAATATTGGGGTCAAAAATCTCAGTGAAGAACTGGGAAACTCTTCTAGACTGAAAGAACTTAAAGAAACATGACAACAGAATATGGCACATGATCCCAGATTGGACCCATTAGCTATGAAGAACTTTTAGGACAATTGATGAAGCTTGAGTGGGGTCTGTGGAATGTATAGTAGAAATATCTATCCCACCACCATTATTGCAAAAGCAACTTCAGTGTGCCTGTCTTTAGCAAGATGTTCTAGTGGCATCATCATAACATGTTAAAAATAGAATATTTAGAAATTTTTTTTCCAGTTACATCAACTTTACTTATTTTTCATTGCTTCCCCTTAAAAAGGCAGCTTATTTTGTATGTCACTCACTAAAATCTATGCGTGTGACAAGTTAATGCTTTTGATGCATGAGAGCCTGGGGGGGAAAGTCTATTCTCTCTGTTGAACAACTTAAAACCATTTTTTAAAAAGCAGTAAGCTCTAGAGACCCAATTCGAAGTTCTTTTACTTTTAAAATTCCATTAAACAAGACTTGCTCTCAGAAATAAAAGCAGGTAAGGAATATCTATGGATGTTAATTAAATTCTCTGAAAATAGAAATTCAAAAATTTAGTTTCAAACATGACACAGAAAACTATAAAGCTGAAGCCCTGCAGCTGTGACTCTCATGTTTTGTCTTTCAGGTAATATCAAGCAGTGGTTCTGTCACTGCCAAGCACCCAGGGAGCTACATGTACTGATGGAGATGTCTCACTTCAAGGCCACAATGCCAGGTACTCCAGGAAGTACAAAAGAAAAGACAGATCTAGGTCTTGGTTGTGGCCTTCTAGTTACTTACCGTCCAAAATTCAAAACTGGTATTTTCAGTTAAAAACAATGATGTAAAAATAATAAAACTAATGTCTTAAAGTGCTTAACTGTGACTTAGGCCAAAAAATCTTGGCTTGATCAGAATATAATTTCTGACTTCAAAAGTACCACAGAATATAATTGCATCTAGAGTCATAGCCCAGCAAGGAACAAATGCTCTGCAGGTGTAAGCCACATTGTTTCTCTTAAAAAAAGAAATAGCTCAGAGTCACAGGGCAGAATCTATCCCTTTTGCAGCCAATCAAACATGTTAGTACATCCACATGCATGACACTGACTATTGGTAGGACCTGCAGCTTAAGCAGGCTGCTTGTGTGTACAAACCTACCCCCTGAGCCCTTGTTTGTATTTCTTCAGATTCCACTCCAACTTTGTTTGCCTACTGTAAATTCTGGAGACTTGGCAGAGCTGCATTTTGATAAGTAAGTAAGTCAAAAAAGTTACAATTCAGGTGACTGCTTTTTTAGTTTCTTATGAGCAGATATGATTTTCCTAGTAGATACTGCCACAGGAGTTCACACATGAGAGAAAAGAGAAAACAATTGTGTGAGTCACGTTAATGATAACACATTATGCAACTGAAAAGAAAAACTTCTTCCTGGTACACATTTTACAGGGTAGAGGAGAGGGCCTCAAAGTAAAATATGAATAACAAGCACATTTGGGGTGTACGTGGGGGCTATCAAAAGCCAGAAAACTTAACTGAGGTGCCTGGAATATGGCTTCTGACATATATGGCTTGGGACAGTCACAAGACTTAGTGACGTAAACAATGTCTACCTAAGCAGTGAAATAGACACCCAGCATGGTCCTCAGCTATTCCAGTGTGTCTAAGACAATCAAGCCACCTGACTGCTTTTCTAAGAAAGAAGAAAGTGTTAGACATTGAAAAAATGAAAAAGGATAGCTCTAAGGTGAATTCAACAATTAGAAAGAGAACATTGTTGAATAGAGGAGGGAATTTAGATGTTTTAAAAGGATAGTCTGCTGGAAAATCCACTAAAGACCCTGAGTTCATACTGTCGAGTTATTCAAAATGATTTTACTTACATTAAGTTTTATTCTACAAATTCACCTGCTATGAAATGAACACTTTACCACTACATGCCTGCAGTGGCTTCTGCTTTAGACCACCACATTATTGCCAATAATCATTTACTCAATAGCAACTTTAAATGCCTTACACAGAGAGGAAGCCACATTAAGACTTAATAACATCCGTTCTAACAGTCTTCACTAAAAAGGGCTGAATTGCATGGTTACTGAAATTAGCCCTTTTATAGAGAGCAGAAAACAGTTTCCTGATATCATGTTAAGTTCATTATGAAACATGGCAGCATGAACGTGCAAATATGAGTGCATGTGTATATTGAGATGTGAAAGGAATAATTAGGAAAAACAGGAGCTGTACCCAACTGATCTTATCGCTATGGCATAAAGAAAATCATTCTATAAATATTTGTTGAAATCTTTTTACCTGTAAGAAACTGTTAGGAACTGTATATAAATAAACTGATACAGACCCTGTCATGTTGAAGTTTACAGAATGACTTGAAAGGCAGGCTAACTTCAACAGCTTAATTTCTTATATATTTGTATTAGTCTGCTTATAACAGAATATCTGAAATTGGGTAGTTTTTAAAGAAACAATTTATTCCTTACAGTTTTGGAGGCTGGGAATCTAAAGTTCAGGGAGCACATCTGATGAGGGACTTCTTCTTGGTAGGGGGTCTCTACAGAATCCCATGGTGAGCCAGTGTGTCAAATGGTGACGAGGGGGAAGAATACATTTCCACCTGCTTTCTCCCTCTCCATATAAAGCCCTCAATCCACTCCCTGATAACCCACTAAACCATCAACCCATTAATCTATAACTGGGTTAATCTATTCATGAGGACAGAGTCCTCACAATCCAATCATCTACCAAATGTCCTACCTTTTAAACACCATAGTCTAATTTCCACCCTCTTAACACTGTTATAGTGGGGAGCTTCAAGTTTGGGGGAAACATTCCAACCATAGCAATATTCTGATCTAGGTCAATAGACAAAGGGTGAATAATGAAGTTAGATATTCTGAACCCAATACTGTTTATGTTTTGTTTGGTAGAAATGCTTTTACCCATAATAAACAGATGGCTTAATCATATAAGAGTTTATTTTTCCTTGCGCTATAAGAAATATGGAGGTAAGTAGTGGTTGACATTAGCTCATCTCCTCAATGACTCACCAAGAACTCAACAACTTTCCTCTCTTCCACTTTGACATTTCTACATTTTGAATTTTTATCCTTAGGCCTGTTGCTTTATGGTTGCAATATGGCTATTACAACTCCAAGAAACATAATTACCTTCAAAGAAAGGAAAAAAAGTTAGAAGAGTAGCCATTTTTTCCTCTGTCTCTCTACTTTCATTATAAAGGAAAACATTCCATAAGTCTACTGACAAACATCCCCGTATATTTTAGTGGCTAGTATTGGATCGCATGTCTATCCCCAGTATAGAGGCCAAATCCACCTCTCTTGAGATTTAGAGTCTCTGAACTTGTTATCTAGAAAATAAGCAGAGTTTGATTAGTTAAGAAGGAGGCAACACTTGGATAAGTAATCGTATTTTCTGCACGTTTGAATACCCATTTCAGATTCTTCAATGGTATGGGTTTTTCTTACATGAATATGTTCATTTAACATTAGAAAAATATACACTTGGAATTATTTTCTCAGTACAGAAGATATATTTGTGCCCTCTACCTGGGCTTTGGCCTTGATTCAGCCATTGTGCTCATTTTTAAGTCTGGAAAGTGGTAGGGCAGAGATTGTGATTATATTATAACACAAAAACTGTCTGGTCTATTCAAAAATTAAATCTATGCCTTCTGCCTCATTAACCCTTTATGATTATCAACTGGGATAATAACTTCACAAACAAGATTGTAATATATAATGTACTATTAATTTCCTTTAGTATTATTAATGTACACGCTTGTTCAAGAATTAAGTGAAAGCTAACTCATATAAGTTTGGCAAATGATTCAAAACTACTGAACATGAACTCAAAAGACATTGGAACAAAAAGGTATTATACATCTTCTATGAGGTCTGTCTCAAAAAATTAGAAAAGTGTCCTTGAACCCCACTTAATGATCTACAATGGATTTAGCATACATAAATTTATCTAAATTCATACAAAACCTAGTGATATTTTCAGTCCAGAAAATCTCTCATAATGAATTTCTTGAGATCTACTAAGAGACAGCCCTAGGGAAAATTCAATCACAAAAGGACAGCAATATTATAATACATATCTGACAAAACATTCATATCTGAAATATCTAAATACCTCTTTCAATCAATAAGAGAAAGTCAGAAAATCCAGTAAAAAATGGGGAAAAGGTTTTTACAGACACTCTACAAAAGAAGATAACCAAATGAATTCATTGTGCTCTTATTGTATATAAAAGTGCTTAACTTCATTAGCCATTAGGCAATACACGGTTTCTTCAAAAACTTCATGGAAAGATTGGTGTTATCTTTTAATTCTATTCTTTCCATGAACTTTTTGAAGTATCCTAGTATAAGGTAAAACCACAGGATATATTATTACACATCTTCAAATTAGCTAAGAGGAAAATACAGAAAATACCCACTGTTAGGCTGTGGAGCAATTAGAACTCTCATAGACAGCTGGTATAAGTGAAAATTGGTTAAAGTCACATTACAAGACTCTTTGACAGTATCTATTAAAGATTAACATGTACATACACTATGATCTAGCAACTCCATTTCACTTCAATCCTAACAGAAATGTGTACACTTGAATAGCAGCACTATTTGTTTTTTTGTTTGTTTTGTCTTTTTGTGACCGGTAAGGGGATCGCAACCCTTGGCTTGGTGTTGCCCGCTCTGGGCTCAGCCAGTGAGTGCACTGGCCATTCCTATATAGGATCGAACCCGCGGAGGAAGCGCTGCTGCGCTCCCAAGCGCTGCACTCTACCGAGTGCGCCACGGGGCCGGACCAGCACTATTTGTAAATAGCCAAAAAAATAAATAAATGAAAGAGAAATTATCAAATGCATCAAAAACAGAATGGATAAATTGTGGCCTATTCACAAAATGTAATCATATACAACAAGTATGAATGATATACAACTACACACAAAAATACAGATAAACCTCACAAACCTACTGTTAAGCAAAAGAAGCCAGAAATAACACCCTACAATTCTATTTATGTAAAGCTCCCAAACAGGCAAAACCAATATATTCTGCTAGAAATCAAAATAATGCTTACACTTGACTAGATTAATGATGAGAAAGGAGTAGGATTTAAGAAAGCTCAAGAGAAATAAACGGGTTCAGAATACCACTGACTATTGTCTTTTTGGTTACAGTTTTCTGAAAAAAGGTAAGCTTTAAAATCTATATCAGATAGCTAAAAATCATATGATTATTAATATCATATAGGTCTCAGTATTACTATTGAGAAGATATGATTGTATGATCTCAGGTTGGCAGCTGGGATCCAATGATTTGTTAATAATAATTTTGAACAAGAAACAAACTAGCAGCTTATGGGTTTCTTTTATAAGCAAATAAAAAGCATGTGAGCTAAGTGCTTTGTTTTATTGGTATGTATCTTTAAAATAAAGAAATTTCTTATATGGAAAATAGTATAGGTAGTGTAGGCTTTCATTGTCTGAATGAGTTGTTTTACCATTTTTTTTATTTATTTTTTTAATGGAACATAGTTGATTATACATATCTGTGGAGTACAGCATTGAATATCAATACCTGTGTGCAGTATGTGATGTTCAAATCAGGATAATTAGTATATCCAAGATTATACAATGCAGTCATTTTTCATGGCCCTTTACAAATTCCTCCCTTACTCCCCTTCCACTCCCCCTTTGTCACCTAGGGGAACCTCAGTTCTGTTCTCTCTGTTTGAAAGTTAAATGTATTTTGTGATATCTTTCTTTTTTTATTTATTTGGTTTTTGGTTTTTGGTATTTTTTTATCTCTCACTTATGAGTGAGGGCATGTGGTAATTCTCTTTCAGTGTTTGGCTTATTTCACTTAACATAATTTGCTCTAAGTTCATTCATTCTGCAAATGGTAGTATTTCATTCTTTTTATGGCAGAGTAGTATTCCATTGTCTAAATATACCACATTTTCCTTATCCATCATCCAGCAATGGGCATATAGGTTGATCCCAACTCTTGGCAATTGTAAACAGAGTTGCAATAAACATGGGACTACAGGTATCCCTTCAACATGATGATTTCCACTCCTTTGGGTATATTGAGTAGTTGAATTGAGGTGATTCTATCTGTAGTTGTTTGAGGAATCTCCATGCCATTTTATGTAATGACTACACAAATTTACAGTCCCACCAACAGCATAGGAGGGTTCCACTTTATCCTCCTCTCCAGCATTTGTTATTTTCTTTTTGATGCTCACCAGTCTAACTGGCATGAGATGATACCTAAGTGTGGTTTTGACTTGCATTTCTCTGATGCTTAGTGAGGTTGAGCATTTTTTCATGTGTCTGTTGACCACTATATACCTTCCTTTGAGAAATGCCTGTTCAGCTCCTTTGCCTATTTTTTAATCAGGTTTGTTTTTCTTACCATTAAGTTGTTTGAGTCCCTTGTACGTTTTGGATATTAATCTTTTGTTAGATGCATAATTTGCAAACATTTTCTCCCACTCAGTAGGTTATCTTTTCTCTGTTAATTGTTTCTTTTGCAGTGCAGAAGTTTTTTAGCTTGATATAATCCCATTTGTTTATTTTTGCTTTTGGGATCATGTTCATAAAGTCTGCCCAGTCCTACTTCCTGAAGTGTTTCCCTTATGTTTTCTTCTGGAAGTTTTATAATTTCAGGACATGTATTTAAGTCTTTAACCCATTTTGAGTTGATTTTGGTATAGGGAGAGAGGTAAGGGTCTAGTTTTGTTCTTCTATATACAGATGTCCAGTTTTCCCAGTTCTATTCATTGAAGAGGCAGTCTCTTCTCTAATGCATGATCTTGGACCCTTTGCCAAAAATCAGTTTTTGGTAAGTATGTGGGTTGATTTCTGGGTTCTTTATTCTGTTCCATTGATCCATGTGTCTGCTTTTATGCCAGTACCACACTGTTTTGGTTACTATAGCTTTGTAGTATAATTTGAAGTCTGGTAGTGTTATGCTTCTAGCTTTTTTTTTGCTCAGGATTTCTTTTGCTACTTTAGGTCTTTTGTTGTGGCATATGACTGTCAGGATTGTTTTTCCTGTTTCTGTGAAGAATGTCATTGGTATTTTGATGGAGATTACACTGAATCTGTAGCTTGCTTTGGGCAGTATGGACATTTTCACAATGTTAATTCTTCCAATCTAAGTGCATGGTATATCTTTCCATCTTTTTGTGCCCTCTTTAATTTCTTTCAACAGTGACTTGTAGTTCTCGTGAAAGATCTCTATGAGATCTTGGTTAACTTTATTCCTGAGGGGGGGGGTGTTGTTTTGTGAGGTTTTTGTGTGTGTGTGTTTGACAATTGTAAATGGGCTAGCTTTCTTGATTTCTTTTTCTGCTAATTTGTTGTTGGAGTACAAAGATGTTACTGATTTTTGCATGTTGATTTTGCATCCTGCAACTTTACTGAAATTGTTTATCATGTCTATGATTTTATTTATTTATTTTTTGTAGAGTCTTTAGGCTTTTCTCTGTATAGGACTATGTCATCTGCAAGTAGGGACAATTCAATTTTATCTTTTCCAATCTGGATGCCCTTTCTTTCTTTTTCTTGCCTGATTTCTCTAGCTAGTACTGCCAATACTATCTTAAATAGGAGTGATGAGAGTGGACATCTTTGTCTTATTCCCATTCTTAAGAAATCAGAATTATGTTGGCAGTGATTTTGTCATATATGGCTTTCATTGTGTTGATACTTTCCTTCTGTACCTAATTTGCTGAGAGTTTTTATCATGAAGCAATGTTGAATTTTGTCAAATTCTTTTTCTACATTTATAGAGACAATCACAAGGTTTTTGCCCTTGATGTCATTGATATGGTTTATCACATTGATTGACTTATGTACGTTGAATCCTCCTTGCATCCCTGGGATAAATCCCACTTGATCATGGTGTATAATTTTATTTGGCTTATCAGCACCTAGGTTGGAGTATCTTTTATTAATTTACTTTGCAATAATTTCATTAAAATGTAATTTAATGCACTAAGCCATATTTTATTACACTAAAGTTATGGCTGCATCAGGCAATGGTTAAAGGAAATTTAACCTAAAGTATTAATTCCATGAAAAAAATAATAAATTTGTTGTTTTTGAAAACTATGCAAGTTATGTCTATGAGAGTTACTAGACACAGCATTGACAATAATTTTAATAAAATGTTTCCAGATTTAGAATAAATAATACATGGAGTCCATGTACATGGAGACCTATGCCACATTTGCATAATTTTTTCCATATATACGTGTGAATATGTGTTTTTTGTGTGTGTTTCTGTTAACAGACTATAAAAACCATATATAAATGATAAATGATAAAATTTTTCCTCATGGGTCTTCATTTTAAGATTTATTATATTGGAATTAAAATCCTTATCAACAAAATAATTCCATTGCAATAAAAAAAAAGTAATTGTTAAATTAAAAAAAATTACTCTATGAAATTCCTAGTAGTACTTTACACTAAAAAATTATTACTAATTAAGATGACCACTTGCACACTCACAAAAGATAGTACAAAGAATGTTTTATAACTTTCCCAGACAAGGAGGGAAAATACTGTTTAAACATTCAGCACATGTGAATAAAGTACAAACTCATGAAACACCCCTTGTTTCATATGAATAAACTGTGCAGCACATTAGAAATACCAACTAAAGTTTCAAATTACATTTTGGGACCAATTGCCAGTGACATCCATCTTCCTCAAAAGTAACATCTGTGAAGCTGGCAGCAAGGGACCAGAATTTTGGACTCTGTGGGGTAGAATATCATAAGCTTTGCTTTATTTTTCCAAAAAGTCTTCTTAAAATTTTCTCAACCTATTCCTATCCATTTATTTTTTGAAAACTTCCCATATTGTATTATTTTGGAATTTAAAGGCAGAACTCTTGTATTTTAGTCATATTAGCTTTTACCAAGAGAATTTGTACAAATGTGAGAGCAAAACCCTCCGAATCATCAATTACATATTAAAGAGGTGGCTTTCAGTCAGTGTCAATTAAGCCCTCAGGAAGGGTTTTTTTCAAGCTAGCCACTCGAACATACAATCTAGTAAGTTAAAGGGGACTATAGATAAATTCAGCCTATTTTCATGTGACAGGAATTTAATAACACTCAAGCCATAATTCCTATTGCAACTTTTCATCCTGGTCTCTTCTTTTCCAAGCTAGACATTCTCAGATTCTTCAAGCTGCAACCTATCAGATGGCTGCTGAAATCAACCCAACATTATCAACACTAAATATGAAGACAGTAAACCAAGGCTTTAAGCTCCCTGTCATCATCATCATCATCAGAAATTCGGTGGAATAAAACAGAAAGGATTTAGCCCGATATTGTTAATCATGATCAATAGATAATCCTTCCCTGTATCTCAAGAGTAATCTCCCTGGCACTCCTTCCTGTATAAACATAGAACCTAGAATTTAATGATACATGTAATGTAAAACATATGGTGTGGATACAAACATTAAATGTTCCTTTCAATAGCAGCACGTTATGTTTGATAGAACATTCTGGTTTTCAAAGTGCACTCTAATTCTGAATCTCCCAACGCTGTAAGGGCAGCAGAATAGAAGTTATTCTTAACAATATATAGATGAGAAAGCTAGGTTTCCTAGAGTTAAGGAGACTATAACATCTCATTGCTGGTGAGGGTAGAAGTAAGTCCTCAGTCTAAGAATTCTCTCATGCTTTACCCTGACCACACCTTGCTGCCTCTTCATGCCATGGAATTATAAGAATACGAAGATGGTGATGGGATATGAAGGCTGCCTAGAAGGCCCATCAGCTGCAAATATCACCTCCATTACCTTTATGAGCCTTAAACTCCAGAACAGGAATTTATTCTGGTGGAGTATAAAGGTTTCCCAGCTTTTAAAGGACAACTTATAAAATTTAAAAAAAAAAAATTACTCCAAAATTATTCCAGAATACCTTTTGGCAGGAACAGACAAAAGGTGATCAAGAAGAGATGTTGAAAGGCACCCAAGACAAATTTCGCTACCTTACTTTGTATCCTGGCTTTTGCTCAATTTTAATTCTGTTTTTTGTTTGTTTGTTTGATTGATTGTCTGGTTTGCATTTGACCATTAACACTAGTTTTATCTCCCTTGCAGTCTCCTGTCGGGTCCACTGCCGGCCAACCCGAACAGCCCTAGCCTCGTTCCTTTTGATGGGCGAGCGAATGGCCCTGGATTCCTCTTTCCCTCCTGTCCCCTTTGGAAGAAGATGGGGTAGAGAGTTGTGAAGAGAGGTGAGCACACTGCCAGCCCCCAAACCAGCCCAGTTAAAGGACACTCAGACACAGCGTGGGTTCTGTCGAGCAGTTCCGTTTATTACCACACAAGCACTTGCTTTTAAAGGCAAATGGGGAAGGGAGGTTTTTTACATAATCTTATCAGCTTAAAGGTCAAGAGACCATGCATCCTGTCTCAATTCCTAGCTATTGCAACCTCGAGTGCGGAAGCGCATATTTGGCCAATAAGGGCTAAGGCAAGGTTCCTGCAGACACCCCCCACCCTACTTCCTCTGGGTGCCATCTTAGGCTGCCACATTAATACGCCCTTGTGGGCCCATAATGGCACCACTTGTAATGTCACTTAAGGTGGCATTAGTTTTTAAGGCCCAACAGTCTCCTAACTTCTTTTTTGAGGCTATGTTTTTCATTCTGATAGTAATAATGATGAAACTATTTATTTTCAATCTATCTTCAAAATTATTTTCCAAAAATTATGGATTTCTTTAGTAAGTAAGAATACCAGTGAATTTTATTGACATGGTTAAGGGGAAAAGATAGGTGAGCAGTATTCTCAGAACTTCAAAATGATTCCAGAGCAACATCAAAGAAGAGCATTTATAGACTTTCTGCAGCTTTGAGTGAAACATTTACTAATTTTTAGATATTTTTATTTCTTGTCTCTGCTAGGTTTGAGAACTTGGTAAGAAAATCTAGCTGTAAATAATTGATGACCAAGCAATAAATGTTGAGAAATTTTGACTTCATGCTTAAATAAGATGACTTTTTAAATAAGACTCTTGCTGTAGAGTCTTTTCAATTTTTACTCAAAGTAAGCCAGTTACCAGACTGCTATTCGATTAGTTTAACGGTCATTACAGAAGTGTTGGTCTTTAAAAATTCATCATGTTATTAAAATATTCAACATTTGTGCTTCTTCTTCCTTTTCTTTTTTGCTATGAAATATATCACCAGTGCAGAAAGGTTTAAAATCTGTACATGAAAGTTTGAAAATTAGTTGTAAATATTAAATATAGGAACTCAGTTTGTGTTGTCTTATATAATTGATAATATCACAATTCTTCAAGTTGTGTTCATGTTTTTGCAAATAAATGTTCAAGGCTTTTGTTTGTTTGTTTCTTTTCTTTTCTTTTCTGGAAAAAAAAATAATAAATGCCAAAATATTAGAAGCAATACTTAAGAAAGTATCCTACTAAAAAAGCATAACTTGGTGTACTGGAAGAGTTTAGAAGTTACAGGTATTTCTTCAATAGATGCTTAAATCTCTGCTAAAAATGCCACAGCAGTAGCAGAAAGAACTTGTCTAAAAGAACACTAGAGTGGAATGAAATCCCTGCAGAATGGAAGTGGAATTCACTAATAAGAGTTTTTATTCCCTGTAAGTGGCTACATTGCTAGCGATTAGGAACAAACAGTCAACATACGGGAAAAAAAGGCAAAGCAGAATGTTTATTATTTTGAGAGGTTCATCAGGGAATGCTCTTACATCAGGGGAATAAATACTGCACCTGGCAGGGAAGCTATGTTGCTTCCAAAGAGCCCCAGTGATACTGAATACTATTAAAACACCTCTTATTCCTTGATCTTCACTACTAAAGATGAAGTGACAAAGGTATGGTTCAGAACCAAGGTGAGATGTAGGCAAACCAATATTATTTAGTTAGTGGTTTTATTAGGATCCAGTATTCAGCCTGAAAGGGACAGGGACTCTTTACGAAGAACATAAAAATATTTCCCTTCTGTTACATGATTTGGGGAGGAGGCTTTCCCATTAAGTTGGTTTAGGAACAGAAAAGCTTGAAGCTGTTTATTTTTTAGCTCACTTTCTATGGGAT
Source organism: Cynocephalus volans (assembly GCF_027409185.1). NCBI lineage: Eukaryota > Metazoa > Chordata > Mammalia > Dermoptera > Cynocephalidae > Cynocephalus > Cynocephalus volans. The sequence goes on along the minus strand of NC_084460.1, from coordinate 223,122,341 downwards.
TTGGAGTAATTTTACTACTCACTGGAGTACTTATTAGACGTAATGAGTTATTTTCTAGTGTTAAATGGTACAGTATTAAAAATTCTGTAAATTGTTAGTGAACCATTAAAGGATCTCTGGAATTAAAAGGTTAATGGAATAAGCCCTAAATTCAGAGCTATTATGTAACCTGAGTCTTCAGTACAGAGGCCATGCCCAATAATGCAACAAACACAAAAAATTTTAATCTGAGCTGTGTGCAATTCAATTTCCTACTCATAAAAGTTTAACAAAATACATTATTTCTGAATTTCACAATTAAATATCACTACTGGCTGCCTTGGCTCTCTGGGAACTATCATTCCCCATTGGATGAACTTTAGAGAATGTGAGATATTCAGTGAGACAAGAGCTCCTCCACGTAATTAAGTTTCATCTCATTTCTCTCATGTTCCCACTCATTCCTTTACATCATGGTGGCATACCCTAATGCAGGAGCATGCGTTTTCTTTGTATCAATTCTCAAATTTTTGTTACTAATGAAACACTTATCACTGACCTTTCAATAATCTGAGAACAAAAAAAATCAGTATCCCACAGTCCCTTACCCAGAAAACCATCCCCTGGCCCTCTTCCCTGTATGTATGTGAAATGAAAAGATGCCAGTTTGAAATTGTGTTCACTTATAGCTTTGAGAGCCAAGCCATCCATGAATGAGAGATAGATAGATAGATAGATAGATAGATAGATAGATAGATAGATAGAGAACAATGGATGGATTGAAGAAGGAAGAGCTGTGCCAGGACCCAGGTGGGAAGCAGAGGGAGGGAATTCTCTGACCCAAGCCTGATGAAATGCTTTGTGTTAGCCATTTGCATTTTGAAAAGTTGACAAGTAACATATGCCAAAGACTGGAGATGGAATTATAGCCTTATTTTATGTATGTTTTCAAAGTACATTGTGTTTAAAGTAATACAAGGCTAGGAGAGCTGCAAGGCTGCAAAGCCATTAGCATCTACCATTTAAAGCTGTTAAAAGGCAGTACACCAGTCACAGTTGAGAGAACTGCTGACACACTCTGGAAGGGCCAATGCCAGCCAAAACCCCAGGGAGCTAAGCAGACTGGAGGGCTGCAAAGCAATCAGCCACTGCCTCTGAGTATTTCTAAAGACAGTTTTTCTTGACTTCATTCCGAAATCCAATTACTGCCAAAGCCATCGGTAGCAATTAACACTTAGTAGGCACACAAAAATACCCTTGATTACAATTAGCCCTTATAGATCAGTTTATACAATAAATTGCACACAATCTGGTGAAGTTAACAACCATGCTGTATGAGCCCAGCAATTAGACACTGAGGTGAAACCAATGTAAAATCCTGAGCTCTCTTGTTACTTGCAAGCTGATAGTTCACTAAACGATGCCCCCAGAGCCGTGCTGCAATAAAATGACAGACACTGACAGGCAGAATTAACTATTCCAGACACATATTTTACATTCATGGATAGAGAAAAGAAAGAAGAATATGCAAGTTCTAAATGGCATTTGAATTTTAATTGCTCTCAATTTACACCTTATGGCAATATCCCTTAACATGGGCATTCAAGACGCTGAGACTCGAAGTGAATGAAAAGGAGATAAGGGCTAAGTATAAAATAGTAATACTTTGTTTACAATTTAGACATAGACTAAATAGTAGGATCAAATAACACACAAGCCTTAGAAACCACCTGCCCCTCATGATGGCTTTCATAATTATGGCAGACAAGATGGCCAGGGTATGAAAGTAGTCTATGTGACATTTATGGGGACCTTGAATTTTAGCTTTTACCATTTTCACTTTGCCTTCCTTCATTTAAGCTGATGGGGGCTCTTGGAAGACCAAATAGGTACAATAAATACTTTTTATTTAGCATTTGATCATTGCTCATTTTCCCCTTTCTTAATTATAACATTGCAAATTGTTTAAGCTTAACAGTTTTAGTGTTTCATCATTAAAAAATAGATATCTTTATTTTATTTAGAATAGCAGCAAATATGGCTTGCAAGGTACCTATTAGAAGGTGGTTTTCTTGAATATGGCAAATTATGGGGGAAATATTTTAAAGTGTATGGTAAAATATTTGAGTGAGTGAGGGCAAGAATTCAATAAAGCCAAAAACATAAAATCCATATACATGCCTATAATGTATTTTATTTAATCACATAATGAAAAACTTATTTTGAGGATTGTGTGATATAAAAGAGGCCTCTAGATTTTTCATTTGCATGTGGAGGAAATTTTTCTCCTCCTATGTGAAAAAGAAATGAGGATTTGGTAATAAGTGTGCTCTGTCTCAACGGGACTATCAATTCTAAATGAAAAATACAGCAAATATGTATAAATCTCTGGATGAGTATCCCAGTTTAGCAAGAACTCACCATGATGTAGGGAAGTTTTAAGGAGCTTGTTCTGCTTTACCGAAACTTCAGAGAAAAGTGATATTTCAGTACAACCCTGGTATCATCCCATGCCCTCTGCCTCCCCCTGGGAATTTTCCCCATGACTTAGAGATAGGGTCCTAAAACCTGGGAGAGGTAGTTTGGGGGGGAAAAGAGCAGATTATTTAGAACAGTATTCATTAATAGAGAAGGTGGGGGAAGGGCATTCTTTACACACTTCAGAGATGTTGATACCCAGAGTACGAAACTGGCAGCAAATAGTATCATTTGGGGAGGACTGGGAGCTGAATATCTAAATGGTGGCAGAATGTTGTCTGTGTTCTGGGAGTTTTTGTTAGTATGATGTTTGATTTTGTTTCTGTTGGCCATTGTCATTGAAAAACACAGCAAATCTATGGAAGAGCATAGAGCATAGAGCATCAAGCCAGCTTGTCCAGGAGAAACAAATCAGGGTAGCAACCATCTCTTGCAATTTGGAATGCTACAATGTATTTTATCTTTCACCTAAAAGATAAACTTATTTGATGGTGGTACTTGTATTAGTTTCAGGAATGATATTATTTTACCAGCTAATCTGTAACCTATATTTATATCTATAATTTAAATTCTCTATCTCCTGTATGCCTTGGTTTATGCCATTAACAGAATGTCTGGAGTGACTCATCCATACATTGGCCTTGGTAGTAGCTTTTATACAGTTGGATAAAAGGTTCCCACAGTGCAGATTGCTTACTTTATTGTACTCTACCTATCTTTTTATAAGAAGACTGAAATGAATCAATTTATTTAACATTCCTTTGTGGCCCAGGGTGTGACAACCTTTTCAAAATGGTGGACCAACACATGTTTTGACCTTTGGTGATCAGGTGGCTCTGCCTGGGCTGACTTTCAAGGACCAGCTCCAATGATTATATACTGACCACCTGCCCTTGATGGTGACTTTCATAATTATAGTAGACGAGATGGCTATTGCATGAAAGTGGCCTATGTGAGACTTAAAAAAGACCATTTCCATTTCAAAGAGTTCATAAAAAATGTGTATTATGAAAAAAACTATGAATGAATTTCAAAAAAAATTTTGCACCAAAATAAACTTGCAATAACTTGTTATAACATATCTGAACAGGACCTACTTTAAGGCTCTAAGAAGGATAAGACATCGGTTTGAAACGAGCCCTGATTCAGAGCAACATGAATGCTGCTAACATTGAAGCAAGAACAGACATAAAATTTATGGTGAAGCTTGGATGGAAGAATAGTGAAATCACTGATGCTTTAAGAAAGGCTTGTGGGAACAATGCCCCAAAGAAATCAGAAGTTTACAAATAGATAACTTGTTTTAAGGATGAGACACTGTTGAAGAAGCCCTCAACTGCAGACATTTTGCATCAATTTTTGAGAAAAAAATTAATCTTTTTTGTGCCTTAATTGAAGAGGATTGATGATTAACGGCAGAAACAATAGCCAAAACCACAGACATCACAACTGGTTCAGCTCATACAATTCTGACTGAAAAGCTACAGTTAAGCAAACTTTGCACTTTATGGGTGTCAAAACTGATGAGCCCAGATCAGATGCAGACAAGAGCAGAGTTTTCAATGGGAATTTTAAACAAGTGGGATGCTGAAGTATTTTTTTTTTAAAAGAATTTTAACATGAGATAAAACATGGCTTTACCACTATGATTCTGAAGACAAAGAACAACCGAAGCAATGGGGGCTACCAAGAGGTGGACATGGTGCACTCAAAGCAAAAGCAGACCAGTCAAGAGCAAAGTTATGGTAATAGTTCTTTGAGATGCTCAAGGTATTTTGTTTGCTGACTTTGTGGACTGCCGAAGAACGATAACATCTGCTTATTATCAGAGTGTTTGGAGAAAATTAGCAAAGCTTTAGCAGAAAAATACCCAAGAAAGTTTCACCAGGGAGTTCCCGTCCACCACAACAATGCTTCTGCTCATTTTTCTCATCAAACAAGGGAAATTCTGTGAGAGTTTCGATGGGAAATTATTAGGCATCCACTTACAGTCCTGGTTTGGTTCTTTCTGACTTTTTCTTTTTCCTAATCTTAAAACCCTTTAAAGGTCACCCATTTTTCTTCAGTTAGTAATGTAAAAAAGACTACATTGACATGGTTAAATTCCCAGGACCCTAAGTTCTTTAGAGATGGACTAAATGGCTGTTATGATCGCTTACGAAGTATCTTAAACTTGACAGAGCTTATGTTGAAAAATAAAGTTTATATTATTTATTTATTTATTTTATTATTTTTTTTTACTTAATTTATTTGTTGTAACATAGTTGATTGTACGTATCTGTAGGGGACAGAGTTGAATATCAATACTCATGAGCAATATGTGCTGCTCAAATCAGAATAACGATTATATTCAGTATATATGCTGTCATTGCTATTCATTGTCATTTATCAATTCCTCCTTCCCCCCTCCCTTCCCTCTTCTAGTTATCTCAGTTCTCTTTTTGAAAGTTCAATGTATCATTGTGAATGTTGTATCTTTCTTTCTTTCTTTTATTTATATGTTCATTATTTTAGCTCCCACTTATGAGCGAGATCATATGGTATTTCTCTTTCTGTGTCTGGCTTATTTTACTTAATATGATTTTCTCTAAGTTACCCATGTTACTGCAAACATTTTTCCATGAACTTTTTGAAGTCACTCATGGTGTAACTCAAAGTTGTATGTGAATACATTCAGAAATAATCATGTAATGATGGGGTAGCAGGCCTCTGCTCCCTCTCAACTCTGTGAGTGCAAGAGAAACAGGTTTTAAACACAGCTCATCAGGCAAAAAGCCGGAGACTTTTCTGTGCTAGTCCAATGTCCTATCTATTCACTTCAATCCCAATAATTTAGTCTCTAATTACAAAAAAAATAAAAAAGTGAACATAGCTAAAACTCCAAGAATATAATGAGATTCCTTTTTTCTCATGGTTGAAAAGCTTATTCTGTTATAGTGACTCTGGAGCTTTGATAAGAACCTAGGGCAGGATTGGAGTGACTGGAGAGATGTTCAATAAGAGTAGAGGAAGGAGACATCAAAAAAAAGTAATTTATTAAATCTTGGTGAGCTTATTCTTCTTTGAAGGACTAATAAATTTGTAGCTTATTTCAAAAGGCCAGCCATAATTTTTAAGAATGTCATATGCAATAGTATAACTGTCACATTGAAATAATGTAAACATTATACTTCTAACCGAAGTACATTTTAAACCTTATTAAAAAGGATTGGAGGTATGAGGACACTTTTTCCATGTTTTTTCCAGGCATTTTATGACTACTTATACTGGAAGTTTCTAAAGAAGGAATATGATTACAATTTCAGGACTATCCCCACAAAAATAAACACAAACCTCAAAAACAATTTCATTATTTCTGGTGGCATCAAAAGAACATTTGTAGTGTTTTTTTACTCAAAATGTCAAAAAGACCACTGTGTTTATGATTTGCCTTCTTCCCAGCATACAGTAAGATTGCATAGCCCCATCCCCTTGAAGCTTGGCGACGGCCATTTGACTTGGTAAATGAAATGTGAAAAACAGTGACGTCTTTAACAGCCAGTGCACAATTCCCCATGTCTGCTTTCCCTGTCACAGCAACCAGTGATAATCCAGAGGATTTACCCTTGCTAACTTGCATGTCTGAGTAAGGAAAACATGGAGCAGAGCCTACAGCTGTCTGACAATGGACATATAGCATGAGTGAGCTACAAAACTTTGTCACATTATATCACTGTAAATTTGGGTTTATTTGCTACCACTAACTGGATTTCTGATTGATATTACTTAACTTATTTGTATTAAGGCATTTAGTAGAAAACAAAGCTTTCAAGTAAAACAAACTTAGGTTCAAATCCTGGCTCTGCCATTTTAGCTAGGTGACAGTGGCAAAATTCCCAACTTCCCTGAACTTCCATTTACTTACCTATAAAATGGGAATTGTAATAGCCACTTCACAAGGTGGCTGCACTGAGAACAATGGAGATATCTAAAGGACTGGATGTAGTACTTAGCACATCATATTGAGCTATGCAATATATGGTAGCTTTTATTATAATTATCTCCAAGAAAAAGCTATAGCTTAAGCTATTTCAGGTTACTTATGATGACATCAAGTTCTAACTTGAGGCCAGATCTTAGTTAATGTTTCCACTAATGTAACCTCATGCATACTATGAATGTTATAAAGCTACAGATTTAGGCCAAATTATAATAGCAATTTTTATGAATCCATTTCAGCATCCTGAGAGTAGTAATTTTGATAAATGACTCCTTCAAAAACTTGGCCTTAGTAGTGACTGAAAATGGTTTCAAGAGCTCAGTTTAGAGCTGAGTAATTGTATAACAAAGTTCCCATGGCAAAGCTCTGAGGAAAAGAAGCTTAAAATATTGTTTTAAAGACAGGTCTTTTTACCTAACAGTAAAAGTTTCTTGTTTATTTTTCAATATCAAATCCAAGTTTAAGATTTTTATTCTTAAAGAAAACACATTAAAAGTAAAAATAGAATGGAGAATAGTGATCTTTTGCAGTATACAGTGACTTTACATTCGGAAATTTGTACTCTCAGAGACCACTTGATTCTTGAAAATAATCAAAATGACAATAGCAATAAGAAACAAAATGTACAAACTGGTAAATGTGAATGACATATTTATTTACCACTTAAATGGTTCACAATGTCTACAATAATTACTTTATTGTCAAATCAATAATATTATTAAAGAACTACACACAGAGGAGACGAAAAAGGATTTTTGGATAGTTGGATGCCTACACCATTATTGTCCAGTGAAGAAAAAGCACAAAACAAAAATAGGCACTCTTGCAGCTATAACCTAATTGGGAAATAAAAATATACATTTCTACATTTCCTTTTATTTACAGTTTAATGTGTGCCATCCAGATGATAATTGTAATAGGGTTCAGAAGAGAGAAAATTATTTAGATCAGTTGTTTTTAAAGTACGCCCAGGAGCTCCTAGGGCTTGCTGAAATCTTTCAGGAGACCCACAAGGTCAAAAATACTTATATAATAACATCAAGATATTATTTTCCATTTTCATTTCCATTCTCTTTTCAGTGCATGTGACATTTTCAGAGGCCAGATTAGGTGTGATGACACCATCTCTATGACAGCTAATGGAATATGTACTTTTGTATTTTCATGTTTTAGAAGTTCTGTTTTAATTTTTTATTGACAAATAATAGCTGTATATATTTATGTGGTACAAAATGATGTTATGATTTATGAATACAATGTGGAATAATGAAATCAAGCTAATTAGCATAGCCATTACCTCAAATACTTTTTGTCCTTGTGGTAAGAACATTTGAAATTTGTTCTATTAGCAATTTTGAAATGTACTATACACTATTACTAACTATATTCACCATGTGATACATCTCAAAAAAAAAAAAAAAAAGCCCTTTATTGAATAGGCAGTGTTTTTCCCAATGTCTGTCTCTGTGCCTTTGTTGAAGATCAGTTAGCCATAAGTTTCTGTGTTGGTTTCTGGATTCTCTATTCAATTTCAATGGTTGGAGTGACTGTTTTGATGTGAGTACCATGCTGCTTTGGTTACTATAGCTTTTCAATATAATTTGAAGTCAGGTAGTGTTATGCCTATGGCTTTATTTATTTATTTATTTGTTTATTTTGTTCAGAATTTCTTTGGCTATTCGGGGTCTTTTGTTTTTCCACATGAATGTCAGGATTGTTTTTTTTTTTTTTCTATTTCTGTGAAGACATCATTGGTATTTTGATGGGGATTGTGTTGAATCTACAGATTGTTTTGGGTGTTATGGACATTTTCACAATGTTAATTCTTCCAATTCAAGAGCATGAAATGTCTTTCTACCTTTTTGTGTCCTCTTTAGTTTCTTTCAACAGTGATTTGTAGTAATCATTGTAGAGATCTTTCACATAGCTGGTGAAATTTATTTCTGGGTATTTTATTTTTTTAGAGACCATTGTAAATGGGCTAGCTTTCTTGATTTCTTTTTCTGATACTTTGTTGTTGGAGTCTAAAAATGTTCCTGCTTTTTGCCTGTTGATTTTGTATCCTGCAACTTTACTGAAATCATTTATCAACTCTAAGAGTTTTTCTGTCAAGTCTTTAGGCTTTTCTATATATAGGATCAGGTCATCTGCAAACAGGGACAATGCAACTTTGTCTTCCTCAATCTTTCTCTTGCCTGATTGCTCTGGCTACTACTTCCAATACTGTGTTAAGTAGGATTAGTGAGAGAGGGCATCTTTGTCTTTTTCCCATTCCTAAGGGAAAAGCTGAAACCATTCAGGATGATATTGGCAGTGAGTTTGTCATATACTGCTTTTATTATGTTGAGATACTTTCCTTCTATACCTAATTTGCTGAGAGTCTTTATAATGAAGGGATGTTGAATTTTGTCAAATACTTTTTCTATGTCTTTTAAAATAATCATGTGGATTTTGTCCTTGATTTTGTTGATGTGGTTTATCAAATTTTAGACTTGCGTATATTGAACCATCCTTGCATCCCTGGGATGTGTTGCTGTATTCAATTTGCTAATATTTTGAGGATTTTTGCATCTATGTTCATCAGAGATATTGGCCTACAGTTTTCATTTTGTTGAATCTTGTCTGCTGCTGGCCTCATAGAATGAGTTTGGGAGAAAAGCCTATTTCAATTTCTTTGGAATAGTTTGAAGAGAATTGGTACTAATTCATGAACATGGGACTGCAGAGACCTCTTTGACATACTGATTTCAAATTTTATGGTAAATACCCAGAAGTAGGATTGCTGGATCATATGGTTATTCTATTTTTCATTTTTTGAGGGACCTCCATACAGTTTTCATAGTGGTTGTAATAATTTACATTCCCACCAACAGTGTACAAGAGTTCCCTTTTCTCCACATCCTTGCCAATACTTACCATTTGATGTTTTAATAATAACCATTCTGACAGGAGGAGGTGATATTTCATTGTGGTTTTAATCTGCATCTTCCTAATCATTAGTGATGTTGGTCATTTTTTTCATATATCTGTTGGCCATTTGCATGTCTCTTTTTGAAAAATGTCTATTCAGATCTTTTGCCCATTTTCAATTGTTTTTTGTTTGTTTTTTGCTATTTAGTTATGCAAGTCCCATACATATTTTGCATATTAACCTATTACAAGATGTGTGGCTTGCAAAATTTCTCCCTATTCATAGGTTGTCTCTTCGTTTTGTTAATTGTTTCCTTTGCTGTGCAGAAGCTTTTATTTTGATATAATCCGATTTGTCTATTTTTGCTTTTTCTGCCTGTACTTTTGGGGTCAAATCTAAAAAAGTTATTGCCCAGACCTATGTCATGTAGTTTGCCCCTTATGTTTTACTCTAGAAGTTTTATAGTTTTAGGTCTTATGTTTAAGTCTTTAATTCATTTTGAGTTGATTTTTGTATGTGGAATGAGATAAGGGTCCAATTTTATTCTTCTGCATATGGATATTCAGTTTTCCCCACACTATTTATTAAAGAGACTGTCCTTTTCCCCTTGGCACCTTTGTCAAAAGTCTATTGACTATACATGCATGGGTTTATTTCTAGGCTCTCTGTTCTGTTTCATTGGTCAATGTGTTTATTCTTCTGGCAGTACATGCTGTTTTAATTATTATTATTTGCTGTATAGTTTGAAATTAGGTAGTGTGAAGCCTTCAACTTAGTTGTTTTTGAGCATTAATCTTTGGTAAATACAAATAGATAAACCTGTATAAACAAAAGGTCTTGGGTTCTCAAACACTTTTAGGTGTATAAAGGAATTCTGAGAACCATTAATTTATACTAGAGCTACAGTCTTTCCAATTTTTTAAGATTATTTGCAGATAATTATTTCACCTGATAAAGTTTAAAGACTGAATGAAATGATAGTTTTGAGATGCATATACATAAAATGAAACTAATATGATACATCAATCAAATGCATAGTTGTTGCTGTGCTGTGTAACAGTTAGGAATAAATGGTAGTATTATTTTACACCCAACCACACAAACTCACACACCCACACATACATATGTACACACACACTCCACAGATGTAGGATTATCTGAGAGAAGAAAGCTGCTTTGAGGTCCCTGTAAATTTTGTAAAATTCATACCATTACAATTATGCAGACTTTTTCTGTACAGGGGACAAAAATACACCAGTTGTTGCAGGAGGCCCTCTGTCTTGTAGTTTATACCTCTCTTCCAAAGAAAATTAATTTTTTTAATTTCAGAAATGGAGATTGCCAAAACAGGGTCCTATATAGAATACAGAAATTAGTAATGTGGAATTAAAAGTGAACCAGAACTTGCTCTCTGAGGGAAGGCAGGATGGAGGGTGGGAACTGTTTCTACATGATGAATCCACACTGATGCTGCAATCTTCCTATGTCTGTGGATTTCTTTCTCTCCATTATTCCATTGAATTTCTGGCATCTTAATATCATTTAGAATAGACCATGGAAAATTCATTTTTCATTTTAATTAACCAACAAAAGTTATAATAACTACCACCTACTTGAGTGCATAAATTCAATTCAGTAGACTCCTGGTACTGCATTCAGATCAATAGCCTTGGCTTGATCTAAATTATGTTTCTCCCTGTCCTAACACCCTCAGGTTCCATACTCACACATAGAGTCCAGGATTTGGCTCATACATATGTTCTTTCTCAAGTTCGGATTTGTAATTGATCCTACAGAACATGGTGGGATGTGACCCTACTAATAGGCTCAAAGATAATGAGAGGTAGTAGAGGAGGAGCAGAAAGAAGACTGGCTTCTGGCAGTATTATGGATTGAATTGTGTCACCACCAAAAGTTTAATGTGCTAGAGGCTTGGTTCCCACTGTGGCAGTCTTAAGAGGATGGGAAGTCCTATTAGAGTAATTGAAAGGTGGGGCCTTGAAGACGTGATTAGATTGTAGGACCCTGCCTTAGTGAATGGATTAGTAATGGTGGTCAGGGGCATGGTTTGGAGGGCTCTAAAAAGAGAGTGAATGAAGAGGTTACTATCTCTCTCTGCTCCACCATTTTCTGCCATGTGAGACCCTCCGTTACTGTAAAGCTACCACCAAAGAAGACCCTCACCAGATGTGTTCCCTGGACTTTGGACTTTCCACCCTCCAAAACTGTAAGCAATAAATTTTGTTTTCTTTACAAATTACCCAGTTCCAGATATTTTGTTATAAGCAACATAAATGGACTAATACACTCAATAACTCTCACAAGTGAGCTTTTCCTTAAGCAAGGCAGTGTGGAGGATCAGATGCACCAGCACACACACCCAGGTACTGTGCTAATGCATCTGACTGCTAGAGAATAGGCCACATGCCTGCATCCACATGCAAAGGAAGCTAGGAAATGGAATTCTGGCTTTTATCTGAGGAAAAGTGAATCAAAATGTGAGTGTATCTCAAAATATGATATTGGTTGGCAACAGCAAGTATGATGAACATTCTCTACTTGTTGGTTTGACTTTTTTCAGTATTATGATGAGTGATGTGTATGATGATAAAAATCAATTATATGCCCTTTTAACCTTTGATCAATGGAATATTAGAGAAATCAAGACATTTTTCTTACAACTCTGCAATTTTGGTCTTATTTTCCTCATGTTACTTTAAGAATAAGCAAACTAAGGCAGAAAGTCCAGGTAGTTTATTCACTGTTAAATAAATAATAAGTGCCAGAGGACTTGGTTCTACAATCTTTCTTCTTTTCCACTATGCTATATTGGGAAGGAACAATTGTATTCTGAAAGAGAATCAAAAAAAGAAGACTAAAAATTATGGAGAAGGGAGCAAAGGAAGGGGTTCAGCTAAACAAACATGGATATATGTCCAGGAATGTGAAGGTCTATTTCACAATGTAACCAGCTAAATCTGTTCTCATACATGCATATTCATGTGCATGCATATATGGTTTATAGGAAACTATTGAGGAGTGGGACCCTGTTCTTTCTATTTCACTAGTTATTAAATGTTAAAATGAAGTCATTTGATAACATTTAAATCATAGAATGCATTTATCTCTAGTTGAAATATTATTCTTTCAGTTTTAATTTCAAGACAATTTTGAGTGTGTTTTCATTTTTAAGGATCATTCTTCAGAATGGTCCTAGAGTTGGGACAATAGCTTTTTGAAATACATTTAAATAATTGATTGAAGTAAAAATATATAGTCATCCATACAAAGCACATCTATTTTGCAAAAGTTAATTGAAGAGGAAGATACTCTGACAAATACTATTTTAAGTAGATTTCTAAGATAAAATATTGAAGAGAAAAAGTGCTAAGAGAAAATCTTGCTTCAGTTGTAGCCTGCGTATTGTTCTCAGTTCTTCTCTCCCCTCTCATGCCCTTTGTTACATCACTATACCTTTCCTTGCATAAGAAGTAGAAAACATTTTCTGGCTCCACTGAGTTTGCCTGGGTCAGGTGACGTCCTTTGACAATGAAATGTTAGCAGTTATGCCAGGATCAAAGGTTCAAAATGTGTTTGTGTAATTGGGCTTGTCTTTTCATATGCCTGACTTTTCTCTTGGGAAGAATATGTTTTGGATAGCTGTTTGTCCAAGGAGAGTGAGAGACATGTGGAACAGACCTGAACCTGACCTGTAGTTTGGAGCCAAGCCCAACAAACCCTTCTTAGATCAGCAATTCCAGCCAACTTCAGAGGAATAAGAAAGAAAGAAATGGATATTGTTGTAAGTCACTTATGTTTGTGGAAGTTTGTTATGAATGGCAATAGTTTCATCATTTTGTTCAACAGTGTGGTACCTCTGTCAATGAGCAGCAATTTCTTCATAAAATCTGGAAGTGCTGCCATGGCTCTCATCAACAAACCTGATGACCTATATAGGGCAGATAGTATTATCATCTTTACTTTACAGGAAGAAATAAAGACTGGGGAAAGCCAAATGACTTACCCAAGACTAGTCAGTGGAGCTATAATTCAAAAATCAACTTTTGACTCTCAGTTCAATGCCCTGTCTTCCAAATACTACTATTTGTTGAGATTTGCATTTATGGTACAAGAGCAAGTTTCTGCACCAAATCAAGAGCTGCTGCTAAATCTACACATACAGCAAAATATTTAGTACAGTCAAATATACTTGGCTGCTCTAAAGAATGCTGAAGTATGCAATGTTCAGTGGTTGACATGACCATTTCAAAATTAACTGGATCAGAATAAATGAGGTTATTGAATTTTCCCCACAATTCTAGCTTTATTGTTAGTGTTTATCATAGGACTTGTGAGTGAATTTAAGAAATTTGTTGGTGGCAGACCTCTGGGATCTGCTTATTACATTTTTTAAAAAATAGGAAATATAATGCTCTGTTCTCATGCTGCAATAAATTCCTTGTGTTGTTAATCCATGTGAAAATATTTGGTTTTCTATTAACCTAACTGCAAGACTTCAGCCTTCATTTGCTATCTGATTGGAAATAAGTCATTGGTTCAGATGGCATTTATATTCCAGAAAAGAGGCAGCTGCTGTTAAGAAGCAGAGAAATGAAAATATTATTTATTCCAAAACAGTTCTCCAAAGTCCCATGCACGCTCAAACAAAAGCCACTTCACCTATTTCATTATAATTGCAATAAGCCCCAGAGCTTTGAGAAGGGAGATTTTATGCTTTTGCTTTGAAAACTGAGGTTTGGTACATTGAGAGGGAAGAGCACTGTATTTACAATGAGAAAATTACACTCATGCCACTCACTGTGCTTTGACAATTAGAATAAAATTAGAGGTAGTTTGAAGATATTTGAAGAAAAGTTGATACAATGCTCAAATAATATAGTGATGCTTAGTTTCAATAAAATGAATAGCTTATTTTCCTTAACTGTAATTTTTAAAAGTAAAGAGAAAAAAAAGAAAGCCCATTTAATATGTCTACAAATAGTTCAGCATTTAATAATAAAATTTTGTAACTGGACTAAAAAAGTTGCTCTGGTGACGAGAAAAACAGCTAGCTTGAGATAATGTAATGCCTTTTATGCAAATGTCAGTCATTTCCTCTGATTCTTTCTATATTAACATCTCTATACAGTATATTTTTAATCAGAAGATGATATACTGGTGTCTTAAAGATATAATATATTGAAAAATGCAACAAAACATTTGTAGAATTGGAAAAATAGAATATTCTGTAGAACTAAGGACTATGTTAAAATGATTAGGAACACAGAAATTTCCATATGGGAGGGTATTTAGAAATAATTGAATTTAATACTCTTATTTTACTTGAAAAAGCTACACCAAAGTGATTAGGTTACTTGACTGCTATTGCACAGTAGGAGGAATCCAGGCTGTCTCTACTACTTGATACAGTCCCTAAATAGAGTACACTGGTAACCATGAGTTATTTTTCTGATAGTTTGTACAAAAATTACAGAGCGCAATTAATTAGATTCTACCTTTCAGCTTGGATTGATAAGGATAAACATAGAGACCAGACAAGACAGGCAAAGAGGGGATAGATTTCAAGCACTGTCTAGGAACCCTATAATCAGGCAAATAACAATTCTAACTAGAAATGTTAATGACAAACTGAATAAAATGAAAGGCAACTCTTGAGAAGTACTAAGAAAGTAAGGCATGCAGAATTACAGCAAGGAAGGAAAGAAGGAGGAAAGAAAAGATGAAAAACCCATTTTAGAAAAAACATACACCCTTAGGAAACAGAAGAAAAAAATATGCAAATTAAGTTTATATCCTCTAAGAATGGAAAACAACCTCAAAAATATGAAGCAAGAATCAAAGATGAAAGTAAATTAAGGATTAAACTTAACACTCTTAAGAAATAATAAATAAATGAGATACAGTAAAGAACAAAGTCAGTAACCTGTAAGAAAAGATTAAGATTTTTTTTTTTTTTTAATGATGAGGAAAAAGACAAAAACAGTAAAGCATTTGGAAAGTATAAAATGTGTATGGAGAACAGGTATCTACCATGCTTTAACTCACACCATTTCATAGAAACTGCTCTTACCAAGATGCTTCACACTGTCAAACCTAAATCAATTACCAAGCCTCCTATTCCTTCACTACCAGCATCTCTTGACTCATCGTTCAACCCCTTGAAGCCTCTCCCTTACTTGGCTCCCAGGAGACCCTAATGCCTTGCTTTTCTTTTGTTTCACTGGCTCAGATTCTCAGCCTCTCGGCTGAATCCTCTTCATCTCACCAACGTCTTAATAAAAATGCTTAGGGCTTAGACCTTGATCTTTTACTTATCCCTATCTACATTCACTGTCCAGGTGATCTCACCTGGTTCCATGCCTCATTACTATCCAATTTTTGATGACTCCAAAATATACCTCTTTAATACAGATCTTAGTCTGGAATATCAGACTCATATTAATCTTCCTACTTGTAATTTTCATTTCAAACTTAGCATGTCTAAAACCAAGCTCCTAATCTCCCCCTCCACCAATCGCTTCCTCTGAAGACCGTGCCATCCAAGCTAATAACAACTGTGTTCTTCCTGTTGTTCAAGACAAAAACTCGAAGTCATCCTTGATTCATTTCTTTCTTTCATAGACCATCAATCATCCTGCTGACAACATATTCAAAATAGGTTCAGAAACTCACCACTTTTCACTACTCGCACTGCTACCACCCTGGTCTAAGCCATTATTTTGTTTCACCTGAATTGTGGCAGTAAACTCCAAACTGCTTGTCTCCTTGCCAGAGTGATAAATGCAAGTCGGTGTTAAAAAACAAGTCAGATCATGTCACTCCTGGGTTTAAAACTCTCCAGTACATTTACATGTCATTAAGATTAACAGCCCCCTCATTACCTCTGACTTTATCGCCTGTTACTCTCCCTCTCAATCATAGACCCAGCCTCACTGGCACACTCACTGGTTCTTGAATATTCCAGGTAGTCTCCTGCCTCAAGGTTCTAGAAATTTAATTTTTTTCCTTGTCTGGAATATTTTCCCCCACATATTTACATGTCATACTCAGTAACATCCAGTTCTCCATTCCTGACTAAGCATATGGAAGGTAACACCTCCCAGGCCTCCTGCAGTTTGTTGGGGCCATGTGACCAGTTACAGGCTATGAAATGTTAGTGTAAGTGATGCCATTTCTGGACTGAGCCAGGATGCTCTTGTCTCTCTCATCTCTTGCTGTGGTAATATGGAAATATTGTGTTGATTTGGGAAAGCCACATGATTGCAGAATTTATAACTGAAGAAAACATGGACAGAAAGTCTAGTAAAGCAGAAAGCATAGTAGGATTTATAAGCAGAAAGAATTTAATATAGCAGATTAGGTGCTACAGAATCTACAGACAGAACAGATCACGGCTAGCCTTGGGGTTCACCACCACTACTGTGGCACTGGAAAGGAAGAAATTGCTGTGACAGGGCTAGTCAGAATTGTAGGAAACTACATCTGAAACCACAGATGCCCTGCGGCAATGGGGCAGATTACCTGCTGGGAAACACACAAGGTCTTCTGCAAACTGTCATGTTGCAGAGCCCACAATGTATGTTATTACTATTAGAAAATGGCTTTGACCTCTGCCTCCCTGTCAATTCTTATGAGAGTGCATCTCCTTGGCAAATGTGGCAGAATTCAGATCCTTACAGACAAGAGAGTCTGATAAATGAAGGTCTCACATTTCCAGCCCATCAAAAGAGGGAAAGACCTATAAAGGGATGAGGTTGCTCAGAAAAAAATGTATCACAGTCTCCTAATGTGGCTACTCAGCATCCATATTCTAACCACACTATCTGTGTAAACAAAAAAAATACCCATAACGCTGTGCTTCTGCCTGATGTAATACAATTAACTCTTGTAAAATAAAAATGTACTCATTTTCTAAAAAGGAACCAAGTCCCATCTTCTGTGTGATGTTTATTCTTTCCAATTTAGTTACAATTAACATTGACAAAAACACAATTTAAAGTTAATCTATACATTAAATCAACAATAACTTCATAAAGTGGCAGAAACAACATCAATTACTAATTTTCCTCCTCCTGAAAATGAAACTGGGCACAAGGCAATAATTGATGGGTTAAGGTGCATTTTATGATGGAGTGCTACTGTATATGCCCAATTTTATGACATGATGAGAAGGAGAAAACCCATTTATGACAGGCTTTTGAGACCTCCTAGAGCCCAGGAGTAAACCCAAATCTGTCTCACAGAATAGTCAAAGAAGGCATCATTTTTTTTTTACAAATTCAAAGGAGCTGTATCATGATTGTCCTATTGGGGTTTGTAAGACATTACATACAGCATTCCCAACTACCATAAAAATTTCAAGTTCCATTAGATCTACTGGGTCAGAATATTCCAGTGCAGAGCAGCTCATATTGTATCTAGGACTAGCTTCAGAGTCTTTTCTTGCTTTAAAACCCTCTCAAAGCTGGATTAAATATTAAGTGAATTGTAGAGCACATTTGATTCTACTATATATTGCATCTAATATAAAAAAGGTCCACCAAGCTTTGGCCTTTTTCTTAGTGTTGTGAGAACAATGTGCAACATTGTCTTTCATTTGGAAGTAATATCTCAACATAAGCCTTGCCATTGGATCTTTAGAAATTTCCACAAGGTAGCAGCCCCATGAGTTTCCACAAGGCTTAACCTTCTTTACCCTTTGGCACACATATGCCTTATAAAGGCATCGAGGAAACCTGTTCTTTCAAACAGCAAAATAACATCAATGTAGAGGACCACACATATATGCCTTATGTACGTGCAATGGCAACTTGGTCAAGGGTACTGTGTATAAGATTAAGACAAAGAACCAGAGGTCAGACAGCAACGGTGTGCTACTGCACTGGTAGATGAAAGAAAATTGCTTCTGGTGGTCTTTACTAATCAATATTGAGAAAATAGCTTTACCAGATCAATAACTGTATACCAGGAACCAGAGTCTGAGTTGATTAATTCCAACTAAAGAAACTATATCTGGAATAGCAGGAACAACTGAAGTTAAAACCCATTAAGTTTATAAAAAAACACTGTCATTTTACAAGACCCATTTGTCTTCTCTACTGCCCCAAAAGAATCATCACATATGTATCTTTCAAGTCTGAAGATGGCATAAATCTCTGTGATATTTCCAGAGATGCACTATAGTTTTTGTTAAATTGTAAGTAACTAGAATGCTCATAAGTGTACAGTTTGATAAATATTTAAGAACAAACACACCACGTAGCCAGCTGCCAGGTAAACAGAACAGTACCAGTACCTCATAAACCCCCTTTATTCTCCCTTCTAGTTACCACCAACCCCAAAGGTAACCACTGTCCTTACTTCTAACAAGATGGATTAGTTTTCCCTGTTTACATAATTTATATAAAAGGAATGATATAGATTGTACTCTTTTGCATCTTGTTTCATTTGCTCAATATTGTATTTGTGAGATTGAATGGCTATATTGTGTGGAGCTGTCAATCTTTAATTTCCATTGTAGTCTAGTATTCCACTGTGTAAATATGTTAGACATTATTTAGCCAATCTTCTCTTAATGGGTGTTTGAACTGTTTCCATTTTTGTCTAACTCAAATAATGCTGCTACAAACCTGTAATACTTGTCTTTTGGAGAGTATCAGTATAGATTTCTGTTGAGTATATTTCTAGGGATGGAATTTCTGGCTCATAGAGCATACATGTGTTCAGATTTACTAGATATTGCCAAATTGTTTTTCCCAAAGAGGTTGTGCCAATTTTCGCTATCACCAACTGTGTATGAGAGTTCTAGTTGCTCCATATCCTTGCCGATATTTATTTTCTATCTTTTTCATTTATAGCCTTTCTGATGTGTGCATAGTGGTATCACATTGCACTTTTAATATAACAAATAAAATTGAGCATGTTTTTCTTCTGTTTACTGGCCATTTGGCTATTTGTTTTGGGGTAGTGTCTGTTCAAGCCTTTTGCTCATTATTTTACCCTAATGGTCCTCTTTTTTTCAAATTGATGTATAGAAATTTTTATATTTTCTGAATAAAAGTCATTTATGACAAAAATATGGAGAATATATTCTCACACTCTGTGAGTAAACTCAGAGATCTCCTCCTGAGATACACATAATACGCATAGGGAATAGAGCACACATCCTAAGTGAACAGCCTAATGAACATTTATACACTGAATACAACCATGTAACAGCACCTAGAGCAAGAGAAGAACACATCCTGCATATGCTTCACACTGCCTTTCAGTCTCTATTTCCTCCAAAGGTGAGTTTATTCTAATTTCTAGCAGAAAATATTGCTGTCAGTTTTTGTACTTTAGATAAGTAAAAAAATACAACACATAATCTTTTGTCTCTGAATTCTTTGCCTTAACATTGTGTTTTGAAGATTCATTCTTAAGGTTGGGTGTAGTTGCAGATTGTTCAATTCCATTGCTTGTAGAATTCCACTAGCAATACTATAAGCAATGGAATGAAAATAGGCCAAAGGAGTAAAAATCTGGTCAATTCAATGCAGTCACAACTGAGCTAGGTCAGAGATGGGGTACAAGCGCAATAAGACAGTCCACTTTTGGTTGACCTTGCTTCTTCAGGCATCACTCTCCTGGGCATTTGATTAAGAGATTGATGGATCTTTTTCTCTACTTAGCCCTGAAAGACTGCAGGAGATATTATTCTATCTGCCAGATGCTTTCATATTAGCTCTTTAGCCTTCTTCAGTATGCAGCTTCAAATTTTAGTGAAGTCTTAAAAATGAACCAGACCTGTTTTTGAGGCTGGTTACCTTTCCTAGGTGTGTATTTGTTTCTTAGTCACCACAACACCATGAGAGAATTGTCTCTACATTTTAATTTGTCTTTACATTCCATGGGATTTGCACCAAAGT
Organism: Cynocephalus volans; assembly: GCF_027409185.1. Taxonomy (NCBI): domain Eukaryota; kingdom Metazoa; phylum Chordata; class Mammalia; order Dermoptera; family Cynocephalidae; genus Cynocephalus; species Cynocephalus volans. The sequence continues at coordinate 223,102,063 of NC_084460.1, read as the reverse complement.
TGTCTATTAGGTATTCAGGAACTGGAGAAAGAATCACACAAAGTTTTATGGATGTATTAGGTCCACTGTAAAAATGAAATTAATCTATAACTCTGTTACCTGACCTCCTTAAGTCATTATGACTGGTGAACTATGGTGACATTTTGGATACCTGGTGATTAGCTTTAAATTGAGATCTTGAAAATTAGAAGCAGACTATTGTTCACAGGTCTGGAACCCAGCTTCAAACTGTTTATTTCATGTTTGATCAAGGAGGTCTGACAATAACTACGAGTATGAAGACATTTAAATCTTCTTGAAGTAATACAACATCATCAAATCCTCTACAAGTTTTCCAGCACAATGTCCAGCATTCAGTATCAAACTTATCAGGCATTCCAAGAAACAGTACCAATAGCAAATAAGAAAGAGTAAAAATGGACCACAGAAAAAGGCACAGAATAACTCATAAACATGTTCAGGAACTGTATGAAATCTTGAAGCATTTCACCACGGAGGTGAAATCTGTAAAGACAGAATCAAAGGAACCTAGTAGACCTGAAAAATACAACTGTTGAAATTACAAGATTTAAGGCTGGCTTTAATGGTAGATAATACATAGGAGAAAACAGAATTGGAAAACGAGAAGACAGGCAAATACAAAATATCCAATCTGTAGCATAAGGAGTAAAGAAGATAAAACTGTTAAAAAAAAAAAAAAAAAAAAAGGCCTAGTAAATGTAACTGTAGGATCAACAGAAGAGGAGGGAGGAAATAATATAAAAAAAAAAATCTGAAGAGACACTGAATGAGTGCTGCCCATCAACAGATGAATAGATAAAGAAAAGATGACAAATACACATAATGGAACACTACCCAGTCATACAAAATAATTAACTTCTGTCATTTGAGGCAACATGGATGAACCTGGAAGACATTATGTTATGTGAAACAAGTCAGGCACAGAAAGATAAATATTGCATGTTCTCACTCATATGTGGGAGCTAAAAAAAGCAAAGTTGAACTTTTAGAAGAGGAGAGTAAAATTGTGGTTACTAGAGGCTGGGAAGAGGGATAGGGAGATGTTGGTTAATGGGAATAAAATTATATCTAGCTAGGAAAAATAAGTTCTAGTGATGTACAGTTTTGTTAGGCATCTGTAAACAACAATATTTTATTGAATGTTCTCAAATGGCTAGAAGAGAGGAGTTCAAGTGTTCTCATCACAAAGAAATGATGAAGTTCTGCAATACTGAATATGCTAATTACCCTGACTTGATCTCACACATTGTACACATGAATTGAAATATATCTCTGTACCCCATAAATATGTACAACCAATACATGTCAATTAAAAAATAAATAAATTTCTTTTTAAAAAATGAAAAGAAATCAAGACACAGATTCAAGATGATCAGTGAAAACTAAGCATTCTACCCCCACAATATACATCTAGGCAAACTGCAGAAAAACTGGCAAAAATCAAACACAAAGTGAAAGTCTTGAAGAATCAGAGAAAAAAAATACTTGTTATTTACAAAGGAAAAAAAACATGGCTGCTGACTTCATTAGAAATTATACAAACCTCAAACAGCATGGTACTGGCATAAAAATAGACACATGGATCAATGGAATAGAACAGAGAACCCAGAAATCAACCAATGCACCTTACAGCCATCTGATCTTTGACAAAGGCACCAAGTCTACACACCAGGGAAGAGACTGCCTCTTCAGCAAATGGTGGTGCTGGGAAAATTGGATATTCATATGTAGCAGAATGAAACTAGACCTGTACCTCTCACCATATACCAAATCAACTCAAAATGGATTAAAGAATTGAAAATACTGCCAAGCCCGTGGCGCACTTGGGAGAGTGCGGCGCTGGGAGTGCTGCGACGCTCCCGCCGCGGGTTCGGATCCTATATGGGAATGGCCGGTGCACTCACTGGCTGAGTGCCGGTCACGAAAAAGACAAAAAAAAAAAAAAGAAAATACATACAGAAACAATAAAACTCCTTAAAGAAAACATAAGGGAAACACTCCAAGAAGTAGGAGTGGGTACAGAATTCATGAATAGGAACCAAAAAGCACAGGCAACTAAAGGTAAAATAAACAAATGGGATGATATCAAACTAAAATCTTCTTCACAGCAAAAGAAACAATCAGTGAAGCGAAAAGACAACCAACAGAGTGGGAGAAAGTATTTGCAAAATATACATCTGACAAAAGATTAATATCCAGAATATACAAGGAACTCAAACAACTTTACAGGAAAAAACCCAAATAACACAATTTAAAAATGGGCAAAGGAGCTGAATAGGCACTTCTCAAAGGAAAATATACGAATGGCCAACAGATACATGAAAAAATGCTCAATATCACTCAGCATTTGGGAAATGCAAATCAAAACCACACTGAGATACCAACTCACTCCAGTTAGGATGGCTAATATCCAAAAGACTGAGAATGATAAATCCTGGAGAAGCTGCAGAGAAAAAAAAAGAACACTTGTATACTGTTGGTGGGACTGCAAAATGGTGCAGCCTTTATGGAAAATGGTATGGAGATTTCTGCAACAATTACAGATAGATCTGCAGTATGACCCAGCTATTCCACTGCTGGGTATATACCCAGAAGAATGGAAATCATCATGCTGAAGGAATACTGTACCCCAATGTTTACTGAAGAACTATTTACAATAGCCAAAAGTTGGAACCAGCCTAAATGCCCATCCTCAGATGAGTGGATAAGGAAAATGTGGTATATCTACACTATGGAATACTACTCTACTATAAAAAAGAATGAAATACTACCATTCGCAACAACATGGATGGACTTTGCAAAAATTGTATTCAATGAAAAAAATCAGGCACAGAAAGAGAAATAACACATGCTCTTGCTTACTTGTGGGAGTTAAAAATAAATAAATAAATAAATAAATAATATGCAAACAAATGAAGTGGGTAGGAAGAAGACACAACAATCATAGCAATTCTTTGAACTTGTTAAGACAATAGTAGTGGGGGGAGGGGAGAGAGGGGGATAAAGAGGAAAGGGTAAAGGGTCATGAAAATCAACTACAATGTATACTGCGAAGTTAAAATTTAGAAAAAAGAAATTATGCAAACCAAGAAGAATTATTGGAACAACATATTTAAAAGGCTGAAAGATATAAAACTACTGCACACCATAAGCAAATATCTAATTCATGTTGTTATAGATTTAAATATGAATGACAAAAAATATAATATTGATAGAAGATGACAAAGAAGTAAATCTTTATAATATTGAATTAGACAAACATTTCTTAAGTAGAATCTCTTAAAGGGAAGACAGAATGAAAAAAATTTATAATAGTTATAACCAACAAAGTATTGTACAAAGAATGCCTACAAATCCAATAGAAAAACATAAATTATGGGTAAAGGAACTGATCAAAAGAATATACTCAAATAGCCTAGCATATCAAAATGTGCTTAATCTTGTTAGTCATGTGGAAAATACAAAATAAGTCCACAATACACATTAATAGAAATGGAAATACAGAATTATACCATGGGTATGAATTAACCGATATTTTATATACCACTAGTGGGAAAGTTAGTTGGTTCATCCACCTTGAAAAACAGTTTGGCAACGTCCACTGAAGCTACACACACACACACACACACACACACACACACACACACACACACACACACACACACACACACACACACACACACATAACTGGTAACATATCAAGTATCCATCAAGATAGAGCAATTAATAAATTATATTATACTTATAAAATTGGATACTACAAGTCAGTAAAAAGTAAACAAACCACTATTATATGCAACAATACGGATCAATATCACAAACATCATGTTTAAAGAAAGAGGACAGACATAAAAAATAATAACATAACATATGATTCCTTTTACATAAAGTTCAAAACAGGTAAATCTGATCTATGGAGAGAAAAGACAGAATTTCAGAAGAGGGATTACCTCTGGTTGACAATGACTCAGAGAGAATAGGAGAAAGACCTATGTGGTAATAATATGTATTTTCATCTGAATGACAGTAACACAGAGGTATTCACTTAGTAAAATTTCATTGAACTATGTACTATATACTAATGATGCATGAACTTTCTGGAAGCACATTATAGTTCAGAAAATTTCATTAAAATATCTTATTTTAAAATATCTAGGAGGTAAAAATGTTTAATGATACTAAGAATCTACCAACTTGTTAATGTCATACAGAACATCACTATGTAGCCCCTCAAGCTACTCGTGTTCTAAGAAAATGTTCTCTCAACAAATAGTTCCAAGACAAGATTGGTAAACATTTCTGTAAAGGACCTGGTAGAAAATATTTTAGGCTTGGTAGGCCATACAGTCTCTTGCAGCTACTCAACTCTGCCACCGTTTTCATGATAGCAGCCATAAGCAATATGTAAATGAATGGATGTGGGTGTGTTCCAATAAAACTTTATTTACAGAAACAGATAATGGGCCATGATTTGCTGACCTTTACTCTATATTAAAGTAACAGCCTAAAAATAATTTGAAGATTTTACAAAATTAAAAGCAGGAACAACTGTTTAGTTACTTTGATATATTACCATTTGGGGGGTTAATACCAATATTTACTTAAGTGTCTCTTAAGGTTTTTTATAAGTACAAAATCTTAAATATTAACTGTTAATTTTTGTAAACTAGAACATAAAAGTTAAACTTAAAGAAAATACCAAAAACTGTCTTTAATTCTTACTTCCTATTTTTTGATAATCTTTAAGGGCAATCCATGTTTTCAGGCAATATCTGAAGGCACTTACATTCAAGAGCTGACAAAGAGATTCTTCAATATATGCTAAATCATCATTTGCTTTTGATGGGGTCGGCGTTTTCTACTTGGATCCAGGTTATTGCACCAGAGAGTTATTGAAGCTCCATCAGGATCAAAGATTTAGTAAGTTGCTATTCAATGTTATGCCAGTGAAAATAGTGTATTGATAATGATAAGTGCCAGGCTAGATAAAAAAATTTAAAAGGTAGAAAAGAAATGAAATGAATTATGAAGAAGGGATAAATATTTCTTCTGATACCATCAACAAGGAAATTAATCAGGAATAAACAAGTAATTTAAGAGAATCATTGAGGCCAAAATAAATGTGTGTTGTACTGATGTTTCACACCACTTGTCACCATTCCCCATGGGTGAATGCTTAATGGACCTCCTGGATACCCAAAGCTAAATATTTTAATACGTAATGTGATGTGATTCTCAGGCAGGAAAAAAAAATAGGTTAATTACCCCTTTTGTAGATTTAGTTGGAATAAAATACTGTTTTCCCCTATGAAGCAATGAAGAGTTCACGCATAATGATAGTCAGAAGAGGCATAATACAAAAATGATAATTCAGGAAACTATTGTGGAAATAGGCTGGGAACAACGTGGAAACAACACAAAGACAACTTATATACAAATTTACAGCAGTAATTGTCATAACAAATTTCATTCTGTTGCTTCCACTGATCTCATTTGTTTTTATGTATTATCGATGTCAAATTTTAAATTTTTCCTAGGCTATCTGTAAAATGATGTAAATCCCTTTGAATAAATGCACTGACTATTCTCCTGGCCTGAGATATATACGTTATTCTCATCATGAAGAGGAAATATTGATATAGGACTTTAGTGAGAGCTGCTAATTTCACTGAAACTCCCATCAGGTGATTTTTTTAATGCTGTCTTCCATTTTCTGAAGGACAGTGGTAGCTAGAGGTGAGAGGTAATTGTTCCTTGTCATGCACTTTTATCCATTTATTTGCTTCTTTCTACCGTCACTGGCTTGAAATGAAAACACAGGAACTCCCAGGCAATGTCAAAGCATTTGCCATTGAGGATGTACAGATCATAGAAAAAGTAGTTACTCCCAAAAGATTAGAAATGATGGAAATTGGCAAAAGATATTTTTACCATTTAGTTCAAAGCTTACATAAGCAAATGGTACCCAGAGGCAGGGAGAGCCTCCTAGGAGCATTGATGCAATTTGAGAGGCATCAAAAGACCAAGGGCATTTCCTCCACTGGCTTTAGTGTTAATCTTATGTACTCATTCCTTCCAATAAAAAGTGTTATCTTAGATAACTAATACTTGAGAATCATAAAAGATTAGAATTATAATATTTGATATTGTATAGTACAATTTATTAATCCCCCTCAAAAACAATGAAAAGTTGTTGAGATAAAGTTAATCTTGAACTTTATCAAGAGAAATTTCGTAAAGTTAAGCATTCCAATTATGTACAGGCGTACCTCATTTTATCATGTTTCACTTCATTGTGTTTTGCAGATATTGTGTTTTTTGCAAATTGAAGGTATATGGCAACGCTGTGTTCAGCACTTAAAGTCTACTGGCTCCATTTTTCCAACAGCATGTGCTCATTTTGTGTTTGGGTTACATTTTGGTAATTCTCACCATATTTTAAACTTTTTCATTATTATTATATCTGTATGGTGATCTGTGATGAGTAATCATTGATGTTGCTATTGTAATTGTTTTAGGATGCCATGAACTGCACCCATATAAGAGGCAAACCATCAATAACTGTTGCATGTGTTCTGACTGCTCCATTGACCAGCCGTTCCCCCCTCTCTCTCCCTCTCCTCAGGCCTCCCTATTCTCTGAGACACAACAATATTGAGATTTGGCCAGTTAATAACCCTACAATGGCATCTCAGTGTTCAAGTGAAAGGAAGAGTCAGAAGTTAGAAATGATTGATTAAGCTTAGAGAGGAAGGCATGTCAAAAGCAGAGAGAGGCCAAAAGCTAGGTCTCTTCTGCCAAACAGTTAGCCAAGTTGTGAATGAAGAAGGAAAAATTCTTGAAGGAAATTCAAAGTGCTATTTTAGTAAGTACACGAATGATAAGATAGCAAAATACCCTATCTATTGCTGATACAGAGAAAGTTTTAGTGGTCTGCATAGAAGATCAAACCAGCCAGAACATTTTCTTAAGCCAAAGGCTAAACCACAGCAAGGCCCCAATTTTCTTCAATTCTATAAAAGCTGAGAGAGGTTAGGAAGCTGCAGAAGAAAGGTTTGAAGGTAGCAGAGGTTGGTTAATGAGGTTTAAGAAAAGAAGCTGTCTCCACAACATAGAAATGCATCTTGCAGGCAGCAAGAGCTGATGTAGAAGCTACAGTGAGTTATCCAGAAGCTCTAGTTAAGGTAATTGATGAATGTGGATACATGAAACAACAGATTTTCAGTGTAGACAAAACAGCCTTATATTGGAAGAAGAGGCTATCTGGGACCTTCATAGCTAGAAAGGAAAAGTCAATGCTTGGCTTCAAAGCTTCAAAGGACAGGTTGACTCTCTCATTAGGGGCAAATTCAGCTTGTGACTTTAAGTTGAAGGCAAGGTTTATTTACCATTTCAAAAATCCTAGGGCCTCGAAGAATTATGCTGTGGCCTTAAGAATTATGATATAAATGGTCCACAGGCAGAGTAGATTTACAGCATAATTCTTAAAGGACCTAGGATTTTTACAGCATGCTTTATGAATATTTTAAGCCCACTGTTGAGACCTACTGCTCAGAAAAAAAGATTCCTTTAAAAATATTACTGCTCATTGACAATGTGCATAGTCACCCAAGAAGAGCTCTTACAAAGACATTGTATTAATCTGTTTCTGTTGCTTATAACAAACTAACCAGAACTGGGTAATTTGTAATAAAACAAAATTTACTGCTTACAGCTCCAGAGGCTGAGAAGTCCCAAGTCCAGGGGACACATCTGGTGAAGGCTTTGTTCTTGGTGATTCTATTCAATGACTCAGGGTGTTACATGGTGGATGGTGGAGCAACAGAGAGAGCCAACTCCCCACTAATTCTCCTTTTAAAGCCTCAGAACCACACCCATGACCACCGTTAAACCATCAACTCATTAATCCATTTACTAGGGCACAGTCCTCACAATCTAGTCACTCTTCAAGGCCCCACCTTTTATTTACCATAATAGGATTTCCTACCCTCTTATCACTGTCTCAGTGGGGATTAAGATTCAGGGGGGTCATTCAATCAATAGCAGATGTACAAGGAGATTAATGTTTTCATGCCTGCTAACACAAGATTCATTCTGCAGCCCATGGATCAAGACTTAACTTTCAAGTCTTATTACTTAAGATATATATTTTGCAAGGCTATATGTAGCTGCCATAGATAGTGCTTCCTCTGATGGATCTGGGCAAAGTGAATTGTGGAAATAATTCACCATTCTAGATATGATTAAGAACATTCCTGATTCATGGGAGGAGGTCAAAATATCAACATTAAAAGGAGTTTGGAAGAAGTTGATTCTAACCCTCCTGGATGGCTTTGAGGGGTTTAAGACTTCAATGAAGGAAGTAGCCACAGATGTGGTGAAAATAGCAAGAAAACTAGAATTAGAGGTGGAGCTTGAAGATGTGACTGAACTGCTGCCATCTCATTATAATATTTTTTTTTTTTTTTTTTTTGTCGTTTTTTCGTGACCGGCACTCAGCCAGTGAGTGCACCGGTCATTCCTATATGGGATCCGAACCCGCGGCGGGAGCGTCGCCGCGCTCCCAGCGCAGCACTCTACCCAGTGCGCCACGGGCTTGGCCCTCATTATAATATTTTAACAGATGAGGAGTTGCTTCTTATGGATGAGCAAAGAGTGGTTACTAGAGATGAGATCTACTCCTAATGAAGATGCTGTGATCATAGTTGAAATGATGACAAAGTGTTTATATTATTACATTAACATAGTTGATAAAGCAGCAGCAGGGGTTTGATGGGACTGACTTCAATTTTGAAAGAAATTGTATTGTGGGTAAAATGCTATCCCACAGCAGCACATGCTACAGAGAAATCTCTTGAGAAAGGAAAAGTCAATCTATGCAGCAAACTTTATTGTTGTCTTATTTTAAGAAATTGTCACAGACATCCCAACCATCAGCAGCCACCACCTTGATTGATCAGCAATCATCAACATCAAGGCAAGCACCCTCCACCAGCAAGAAGGTTACAACTTGCTGAAGGCTCAGATAATTGTTAGCATTGTTTAGCAATGATGAATTTTTAAATTAATAAAAAAATGCATTTTTTTAGACATAATGTTATCACATGCTTAACAGATGACAGTACAGTGTAAACATAAGTTTTATATGCCCTGGGAAACCAAAAAATTTGTGTGACTTGCTTTATTGCAATATTCACTTTCCTGTGGTGATCTGGAACTGAACGCACAATATCTCCCAGGCATGCCTTTACACACAAACTGTACTTTTTAATGAAAACTTCTGTTAAGCTAAAATCTGCTTTTCTAATTTTCATTTTCTGTAATTCTGTGGGGGTTTTTTTGGTTTTGTTTTTTGTTTGTTTGTTTGTTTTGTTTTTCTAGAATCAAGAGTAGGACTTAACTTTTTGTCCATTTACGTTTCATGTTATTTTATACATCAAATAATTTTGACCTACTAAATACTTCAAATTAATAACTCAGCCATGAAGTATATATGCTACACTGTCTAGTCATCTGCAAATTTCATGTGAAAGCAACTTGTGGTCTTATGCAATTATAGATAAAAATGTTGAATATAAGTTTCCAAGGAACTACATTACCTATCTGTTTTATATTTGTTTATGTGACAACAGGTGTTTCGGCTGTCTTGTGAGGATAAAAAAGTAGGCATAGTTTGCAGAAGTGGTAGTATATGCATGTGGATAAGTCAAGTAAATAATTGGAAATCTAAGCTGAAGTTCAAGAGGGAAGCCCTTTGTGAGATATTGATTTAAGAATCTTTTAAATATGGTGGCCAAAGTTATAAGATGGCCAAGAGATTGAGAGTAAAGTAAGAGAGTGCTATCAGGATATTATAGAAATTTAGGTAATGAGAATAAACAAGGAGAGTTTAAAGAAAAGAAATTGAAAACTCATTAAAGGCATATTAACTCTCAACTGTTAGAAAACACAAAAAATATGACAGAACACTAAAGTAAGTAGACATAAAGAATTTATGGGGCACCTATGGGCAAGGCACCAAAAATGCACTCTGGTGTTCTCAACAAAATTCTCCAAAAAGAAATAGCATAAAAACTCAAAACACTTAACAGTAAAAAAACAAATAACCCAATTAAAAAATGTGCAAAGGAGGTAAATAGGAATTTCTCAAAGAAAGATATACAAATGGCCAACAGACATGTGAAAAATGTTCATCACTCAGCATCAGGGAAATGCACATTAAAACCACACTATGATAACATCTCACCCCTGTTAGGCATGCTATTATCAAAAAGACAGAGAACAACAAATGCTAACAAGGATGCAGAGAAAGGGGAGCCTCCTACACTGTTGGTGGAACTATTAATTGGTGCAGCCATGATAGAAAATGGTATAGAGATTCCTCAAACGACTACAGATAGAACTACCAAAAGATCCAGCAATTCCACTGCTGAGTACCCAAAGGAATGGAAATTATCACGTTGAAAGGATAACTGCATTTCCATGTTTATCTCAACCCTATTTAAAATAGCCAAGAGTTGGAACCAACCTCAATGTCCACGTTGGATGATTGGACAAGGAAAATGTGGTATATTTACACAATGGAATACTACTTAGACATAAAAAAGAATGAAATCTGCCATTCACAGAAACATGGAAGAACTTAGAGAAAATCATGTTAAATGAAATAAGACAGACACATACACAAAAAATACCATGTCCTCACTTATAAATGGGAGCTAAAAAATAAACAAATAAATTTTAAAAAGGAAGGAAGATACAACAGTCTCAATAATACATTGAACTTTCAAAAGGGGAGAATAGAACTGAGGTTACCAGAGGTGAGAAAGGAGGAGGGCTAGCAAGAAATTAGTAAAAGGCCATGAAAAACAATTACATTATATATTGTTGAATATACTAATTATCCTGATTTCAGCATCCCATATTCCACACAGGTATTGATATTCAGCTCTGTACCCCACAGATATGTACAATCAGCTATGTTGCAATAAAAAGAAATATTTTTTTAAAAAAGAAATAGCATATAGTGCATACTAATATATGTGTCATGATATTGAACACTCAGGACTATACATAGTTGCTAGAGCAAGGACCTCTAATGACCTTACTCAACAGAAAGGGATCCACAGCGTCCACTCCCGGTGCATAGGATAAACAACTTGAAGATTGTATCAAGCAAAGATTATCTCCTGAAACTGAGGATTGAGTGATAGTAAATTACCTGTGCATATTGTGTAAGAGCTCTATACTCTGCAGCATTTTAAGCCCAAAATATTTTTCTTGTGCAGAAAAACCTGACACCATGTCTTTAATGTATATCTCCTAAATCTGAACTTTTTGAGTGAGACTGAGATCCCAGCACATGGCTACAGTGGGGAAAATAAGGCTGACTGATAAAAAGAGAATTTTTAGTAAGATTTTGAGAACAGAAGACAATGTATTGCCAAGTATCAGAGTGGGTGATGAAGGGGCAGAATGAGGAAACAGATAATGAAAGACTTCTCTGGGGAGAGACATTGAAGGGAGATTGAGAATGGTGTGATTACACGGAGAGGAAAGTTTGGTTGTCTTTTTAATTTTGTTTTTATGCTTTCTCAGAACGGGAAGTGAGAAGATGAGCATATTTGTAGATTTAAGCGACAGTGTCAGTACCAAAGAGGAGAATATTAAACAAAGGAAGTATTAGGTGAAATAATATTCCAGAGAAGATCAGAGGAACGATCATAAGAAAACTTCAGAGAAGTAGATGGAGAAGTAGTCCATTTTCCCAGATATCTCTGAGACAAATATTACCACGATGTAATCCAAGGTTACAATCAGGTCTTTTCAGCAGAGAATCTAATATCTTCTCTGTTTATTCTAACTGAAAGCTGTCATATATAAAGGAAATTTTACCAATTTATACCAGGTGTAATCCCTAAAGGGCTAAGGCTTTGTCCTTATTTCCCCCTTTACAGTTTCTGTGTCTTTGTCACACAGGCTGGAGCATGGCTTCTAGCGTTATGGAGGATTTCGTGTAGCATGCGTGCATCCTTAGGAAATTTGGTGGAAGTGATGCCATCTTGTTGGGGGACTTGTCTCTCTACTTTGTCTTCTCAGGGTCAGAAGTAGGGTTTGGCCTAAAGCCTTGAAAGAAAAGGAAAAATTATTCAGTTTCACTAAGGCTACACATGGAAAACTAATACTCATTGGTATCTAGATTTTATGTACAGTGTACCTCTAATCTTTGTTTTAATGATGTGAACTCATGGTGAAAATAAAAAAATAGTATATTACCTATACACAATCACTCTCTTAGAGGATGGGCAGATATAGTTTTGAGAGAAAGGGGCTGGACCAAGAACATTCTGAATGTGGGTTGTGTGGACAGTTAGGAAATTGACGTACACGGTGTACTGAGAATTTTCAGTCACTCTTACTGACTAGGTAAGCAGCAGTCAGGAAATGTATTTATTCATGTTTAAATCAAAGGTGATCAGGTTTAGGAGAGCCTATGGGCATTCTATAATTCCTTTAAGGTGTATGTGTTTGTGCAAAGTTTATGGAGGGAGGGGATCCATAATTTCTGCATTTTTACAAATTGAGCTTATTTTCACTCTCTTTTATACGAACCCTAATTTAATCCTAGTTCCTATGTATTTTTATACATGGATGCCTGCTGTTTATTGACTTCTGTCTTTATAAATTCTAATCATTCTTCTATGTTGGGGGAAAATTTCCATTTGGGAAAATTTAATTTTTTAAGTTTTTAATTTCCTTTGGGGTAATAGAAATAGATACATTTATTTTCTTTTTCTGTGGGATGAGAGACAAAACAACTGCTGTCTTTCAGTAACTCCTTTCCTCATTTATCATATGGTATGACACAATCCACTTCCCTTCACAAGGTATTCCAATCATTATGTCTTTAAACTTTCCCCCACACCTCTTCTCATACTTTATTCATTTATTTATTTATTCACTTCTTATTCAATAAGTATTTATTTAGTACCTTCTTAATGAAAGATGAAATATGGTCTCTACCCTCATCTTGTGGTATAGAGGTGGAAGGGCAGGTGACAAATACAAATGAACAAAAGTTCATGGGAAAATACAATTAAAAGATTATACTAATATTTCCATGAACTTTTTGAAGTACCCTCATAAACAAAACTATAAAATATGGGGCAAATTTGGATAAATTCTACAAAACTATGTTATGATGATCAGAGTAATGAAGGATTGTACTGGAGTGGAATTGTTTTGCAAGTATGGAAGTGTATCAAGGAAAGTTGAAGTGAGATTATTGGATGAAACTGAATTTGGTTTTTGGTGGGTTTTTTTATTAAGTTTATTTATTTATTAATATTATTTTTTTTACAATCTATGATGTTGTTGTGGAGCAGTTGGGGGGAGGGGAAGAGGGGAAGTGGGAAAAAAATAGGGTGGGAGAAGGAGGAAGGGGGAGGAGTGTGGTTGAGCCCTGTGGCACCCCCTTCATTCCTGCAGGGGACACCAGGGGGCTTCCAGAAATGTCTTGATCATTGCTGTGCTGGGAGCAGATGTCAGGCAGGTGTGGCTGAAGCCTTCATCCCCCCACCACCCCAGCTTGGGAGCCTGGAGCTCTTCTTGCGGTGGCTTGGTGGTCATCGCTGGGCTGGTTGTGTGGGTGTTGGGGGGCATGGCTGAGGCCCCTAACCCTCTCTCCTCCCTAGCTTGGTAGCCCAGGTATGTTCTTTGGTGATGCGAGAACTTTGCTAGTTAATATCAAACTTTGTCTCTGTTCTGTGGGTATTTTGTTTTTTCTCCCAGTTCCGTGTTGGATTACTTGCTATAGCAACCACTTAAAAGTCTGCACTGGAACTATTTGCTGAACTAATTTACTTCTAAAATGGGGGAACTTCCTGTGGGGGCCAGTACTTGAGCTGTGTAGTTTAGCTAAATTGCTGCTTTGCTGCTGTTGGGGAAGTCTTTTTGTGCAGCTCAGGTTTTAATGGTTGACTTTATAGGTACTTCTGGCTCTCTTGAGATCCAGTGCACCTGGCCTGTGTGGAAACCCTAGTCTGGGACTGAGTCTTTTCATCAAACTGTACCCCATGCAATTCTGTATTCCTGACCAGTCTCCTCTGTGTGGTCCTTCACTGCTTAGGGTGCAAATCAGCTATCTGTGCTGTGCCCCAATGTTCCCCTGGTGAGCCTGTCTCCCCCACCACCCATGCTGCAAACATTTCCCATGGGAAAGGCCATGCTTTGGTCCCTTGTGATGACTCACCAGCCTCTGAGTGGCTCCTTTTGTTCCGTTGTTCTGGCTCCTCGCTCCTATGTGGGTCCATGGGAAAACTGCTAGTGGTCTTGCTGGCCTGGGGGCCACCAAGGCCCTCTTCTCCCCTGCCGCCTCCAAGCAACTTCATCCAAAGGGTACAGCAGCAGCTTCTGCCGGCTCCTGCTCCACACACTCAGCAGCTCCAGCCTGGAAGCAGCTGGGGATCAGAACAGTCAGCGCGTTTTTTTTCTTTCTCTCATCGTGGCTTCTCCCACCTTCATGCACTCCGTAGGTCTCTCCTCCTCTCCCCCTGAGCTCTAGCGGCCCCAGCTTGGCTGTTGTTGCTTTTTAATAGTAGTAAATTGGTTGATTGGTGGGAGAGAGTGATGCTGGTGACCGTCTATTCCCCCATCTTGACAGGAAGCCCAGAAACTGAATTTGGACTGAGATTGAATGATGGTGTCTGGGGAGAAGGGATAAGTGGAGAAAGAATGCACATGAGAGACTTTCTATATAATGTCCAAAATTCAAAAGATACATGTAATAATTTGCAGATTAAACTGCTATGTTGAGGTCTGGATTACTGGTAAAAGAGTAATACTATTAGCAGTTTTAGAAAGGCAGAATATGGGAAGGAAGATCTTGAATTTGCTTTTGAATATGATGTATTTAAGGTGCAGGAAGGATAACAAGGTGGAGACATCTCCAGAAATGGACTAGAATTGGGCAAATTTCTGAAAACTGAAGATGCAAAAAATGAGTAACCTACACTATGCATAATGTGTGCACATTTCCAGGGTGGATTGAGTTCATGTCATTTTCCAGATAAAGAAACTGAGGCAAAGAGATTTTCCACAATGCATTTAGTGGGTTAATGATACAGACAGGAGAAAAAAAAAAATCCAGAATCCTCTTCATCAAACTACTGTGGTTGTACCATTCAGGTTTGCTCAGAGTAGCATAATCATTATGAGTATTACAGAATAAAAAATGTATTTTAAGAATTAGAGTATATGCAATCATGGGAGCTGCTTAGGCAGTGTAGTGTCATGCTGTGTTACCTCTGTTTGATTTTTTCCTGAAGTCAACAGGCTGGCCATTGGGAAGCAAATGTAGATGTATGTATGGGGAAAGCAAGGAAAAGCTGGAATCCATGAAAGACACACAGGAACCCCTGAAGACTAACTGGTACCCAGGCCCGTTTCTCATACCTTCAATCATGGTAATGTGGGTGGTGTACATGATAAACTGTGTCTTTTCCTTCCATACTGCTCATGCTCCTGGCCCAGAATCCAGAGAAGCTGAAGAAGATCCAGTGGGATAAAGAGATGACTGCTGCTTTGCTTCCATTTTCCAGACCCTCAGCTAATGCCTTTTGTGGTCTACTGGGAAGCATATAAGAAAGGACTCTGGGAAATGTAGTTCCAACTCAGGTAAGTCGGCAGTACAAAGCCAACTCAGTTTATCCCTTGACAACTTAGCACCACACTTAAACCATATTTTAACCATATTCTTTTAGCTATTCTTAATGTTTCCAAATAAAAACAATAGACAAATCATGCTTTCACTTAATATGATGCAACTATGTCACATAGAATAAAAACCATTCTGACCTTCTCTCCAAAAAGAATATCAAGTCCTTTTATCCATCTTTGGATGATGCTATTCTTCTTCTAGCTTAGTCTCTCTCCACTTTTGATGTCTTGTAATTTAAGTAATTAAATATAAGATTAACTAGTGTTAATACATTCTGTGTTAGATAGGGAGATGTGATGGGGAAGGGATTAGATTCATGTCTATACATTTGTATTCACAGAAAATAAGGAAGTAATACTCATAACTATTGAAAATCCTTGTTTCTACTGGTATTAATAATTTTCTTTTTCTATTAACCACTCTATATCCTCTTTACCCTCAGCAAGGTCTTCATCTGGTTATAGCTCCTTGCCTGGTGAGTCACCCAAATCTTTATTTCTTAAAGGTCTGGGCCATTTAGCACTGCTGCCTGTATTGGATTGTTGTTGTTATTTGTGGGCTTTTACCCCAGGACATAAAAGGAGACACCTCAGGAGATATTCTCCATTCTAGACATTTTCCTCACTTCCCATTGTATAAAGCATTACAGTTTCCCTTCAAAGTAAGGATCAATTACCCAGCCAGTAGAGCAAAACAACTTCTCTGTTGATTCACTGGCATGAGAAGATCAAAATGGCCAGGTTTTCAATATTTGTGTGAGTTTGGACCCCATATTTTGTTACCAAATTTCTGTTCTAGTTACTATTGCTCCCTATAAAATGTGCCCCAACTTAGTGGGTTTACAACTATTTTATTTTGCTCATCATTTGAGGGTCAGGAAGTTGGGAAGGGTAATTTTTACTTGCTTGCAGCAAGATGTCAGGGACAGCAGTGGGCTACCTGGGCTAGTCATAAAAGGCAGCATATTTACATGGCTGGGGCTGGAAGTTGATGCTATTCAGCTGGGCTCTCACCTCCAGTGCGCATCCAGCACAGCAGTCTCAGGGTTGTCATATTTTTTACATGGTGGCTGGCATCTAAGTAGTGAACATCCTAACAGAACCAGGTAGAAGCTGCATGATCTTTTATGACCTGGCTTTGGAAGTCACCTGCCATTAATTCTACTATACTCTATTTATCAAAGCAGTCACAAGCCTGTCTTATTTCAAGGAATGGGTACATAGACTAACTTTTGATGGAGGAATATTGAAGAACCTGTGGCCATATTTTTTAAAACAATCTTAATGTTCTTTGATTTCCTTCATAATCTCTACCATCCTGTTCATCTAGACTACACAGAGTTTCCCAATTGTTTTGTGTTTTCTGAAGTATAAGCAATACTGCTTTTATTGCTTCTCTCCTGAAAATGTCCTAAGTTTTTCCTATAATGAGTCTGCTATGTTAAGATTCAGCTTAAATTCTTATTCATGCATTTCTTCATTCATTCACTCAACAAATCTTTATTGAGATGCTATAGATTCCATATAGCATACCCAAATACCTCATTCTGGAGGTGATTTTGTTCCTTCCCTGAGCCGTCAAGTTATTTACTAACCTCAAACTGCTTTCCTTATCTACTGTCTTAAATAATTGCTATGATTTATCTTATTTCCCATCAACTCCAATTGTATGATTTTTTAAAAATACCATGAATATATCTTGTATTTCTACCACTAAATTTATAGTACATTATTGAACAGATGTTGCTAGACAAATAGATGGCTGGCTAGCTGACTGGATAGATTGATGGACAGATGGATAAACAGATGGGCAGACTGATGGATGAATGAACTAATAAAGAAACACAAATGACTGCATTTTCAGAAATCTTAGTAGAAATTAAGATTTTTCTTTAACGTTTTAATTGTGCACAGACAGGTAAAGTTCAAAAGTGGCTTTGCTTTTGCTTACTGTACTATAAAAGTAACACTTAGAAAGACAGAATATATTTACCAATAATATAGAGGTTACATGCTGCAATGGCCCCTTTCCTAACATTCATTTCTCTTTCAGGTGCATGCCCAGATGGGATAGAGAGAACAAGCTATGAGATGAAATGAGAATTCTGAGAAAGTTGAAAGTCTATTACGGAAAATAAATTGAGAAAGAGTCTGTAAGTTAAACTGAGCTAGCTGACTAATATCTAGATAAGTATTTTTATATAATTTTTCTTCTATAAGTTTGCTTTGTTGACTAATACTAATTAAGTTCATCGCACTGTTTGTGCTGTCAAAGTTAATGCATACCTATATATGGACAGGTACACATATATGTATTTTTTCTGAATGTTTTTTAATTCACATTCGGTTAGCTACATCTTTAAAATTCCAAAAACATAATAATAAATAATACATGTTTTGGAATTAATTTCGAATATTGGGTAGAATGATTCAGCTCAGGTTAAAATGAAAAACAAAACTTTCTGCAAAAACAAACTTTAAACCCAAAAGTAAACAAGCCAAAAAGCCTTTGGAAGAATATGTCCAACCCAATTTTAATAACAGCAATATGTCCAACTCAATTTTAATAACAGCAAATTTTACTTCATAAAGTTTGTGGGAAAATAGAATTAAAAGACAATGCAAATCTTTCCATGAACTTTTTGATGTATTCTAATTAAATGGCCAGTTTCTTAAAGACTGTAATTGTGTCACGTTTATTTATATCTTTTCAGATCCCTACAACACTCCTATATGAACATTGAAGGCATTCAATGAACACTTTGAACTACGGTTCAATGAGGAATTCATACATAAACAGATGTATAAATAAATACATGTATGTTTGTAAAGTATATGAGGGCAAATTTGCTCTGTGAAATCTTGTTTGTGTTGTTACTTCCCTTAGCAATCTTTTCTTCAAAGATGAGGTAAAGTCTGTGGCATAAATTAATAATGATTCCGAATGAGTCAAATACAAATTTATAAAGACTTTAGATTTATCCCTGAACTCCTGGGTGTGATCAACCACATTTTCTGCTTCAAAATTCTTCTAAAGAGCTGTGCCAAGTCTCTATTGTTCTAGCTGGTTCCTCGGAGAGCTACACACACGGTGGCATTTAATTCCTCTTGACAATGATTATGACATGTGGTCAGAAAATAAAGTTAGGTGACCTTGGACACACATGCCATTTAATTCCCTACAGTGACACTTCCCAGATGTGACTTAAAACCCCAACCTGGAGCTCAAGAAAGGAGTGATAATTTGAATGATTTAGATGAGCTTTAAGAAGACTGTGTGCTGTTTTAAACCATCGCACCTAATTTAATGCAATTAAGCATGACTGACACTTTCTTTTCAGGAAGGAATTAGAAGCAATCTGGCAATGAGAAAGAATAACTTCCCCTACCCGGAATAGACAGCTCTCCCCAGGGTGAAGTTGAACTAATTAGCTGGGCAAGATGTAGACAATAAAGGAGAACTCTAATGTCAGCTTCTGCCATGGACTTTATCATACGTGTAATGATGTCCCTTAGTACAGACTTGCAGAAAATTGTTCTTTGAGGCAGGGGGAATTTTTTAATTGGATGAGATTTGTCACAGCCATATTTCAAACTGACACTCAAAATGTCAATCAGTTACTTTCAGGTAATGAAATCGATCTATTGTATTTCTGTGCCTCACACGGAATAGCTTAAAACTCAGTAAACATTTTCTTTTCACTTTTTTCTGACATAGCCAAAATTAAATAGTGATTTATTGTCATCACATTACAAGGAAGCTTATCAACTTAAAGTGTATCCTGCCCATATAGGCCTCCTCTTACCCACTTAAATGAAATCTCAAAAATTCTAGTTTTATAACATTTTAGTTATTGATCCACACTTCTTTGCTGATTTTACCAAACACATTTTATATGCTCCTAAATACGTTTATTTTATATTATTTTTACACTTTTTTATTAAAGGATAATTGATTATACGTATTTCAGGGGTACAACTTTGACCACTGTCACCTGTATACAACATGTGTTGATCAAATCAATATTATTAACATATTCATTATTACAAATTGTAATTATTCTTTATGCCCCTCATCCAATCTCTTCCCAACTCCCTCCTCCTCCCCACTCTAGTAACCACAGTTTTATTCTCTTCTTCTGAAAGATCAACTTATTATTGTGGGCTCCTTTTTTACTTTCTTTTTCTTTCTTTCTTTCCTTCCTTCCTTCTTTCTTAGCATCCACTTATGAGTGAGGGCATGCAGTATTTTTCTTCCTGTGTCTGGCTTATTTCACTTAAAATAATTTTCTCCAAGCTCATCCATTTTCACTGCAAATGGTAGTTTGCACTACAAAGCTATTGTAACCAAAACATCATGGTTCTGGCATAAAAAACAGACTCTCAGACCATTGGAACAGAATAGAAAACCTGGAAATCAACCCACACATTTACAGCCAACTGATCTTTCACAAAGGCAACAAGAGCATACATTGGAGAAAGGACTGTCTCTTCAATAAAAGATGCTGGGAAAATTGGACATCCATATGCAGAAGAATGAAACTATACCTGTACTTCTCACTGAGTACCAAAATCAACTCAAAATGGATTAAAGACTTAAGTATAAGACTGGAAATCATAAAACTCCTAAAAGAAAACATACTGGAAACATTTCAGGAAGTAGGACTGGGCAAAGACTTTATGAATAAGACCCCAAAAGCACAAGCAACAAAAGAAAAAAATAAACAAATGGGATTGTATCAAACTAGAAAGCTCTTGCACAGCAAAGGGAACAATCAACAGAGCAGAAAGACAACCTACGGAAAGGGATAAAATATTTACAAACTATGCATCTGACAAGGGATTAACATCCAGAATATATAAGGAACTCAAACAACTTCACAGTAAAAAAATAATAATCTATTTAAAAAATGGGCCAAGAAGCTGAATAGACATTTTTCAAAGGAAGACAATACAAATGGCCAACAGGCTGTGAAAAAATGCTCAACATCACTAATCATCAGGGAAATGTAAATCAAAACCACATTGAAACATCATCTCACCCCAGTTAGATTGGCCAGTATTAAAAAGACTGAGAATAGCAGATGCCCACGAGGAAGTGGAGAAAAGAGAACCCTCTTACACTGTTGGAGGGACTGTGAATTAGTGCAGCCACTATGGAAAACAGTACTGAGGTTTCTGAAACAAATACAGATAGACCTATCATATAAGCCAGCAATCACACTCCTGGATATATACCCAAAGGAGTGGAAATCATCATGTTGAAGGGATACCTGCACTCCCATGTTCACTGAAGTTCTATTTACAATAGCCAAAATATGGAACTAACCTAAATGTCCATTGAGAGAGGACTAGATAAGGAAAATGTAGTATATATACACCATGGACTACTACTCAGCCATTAAAAAAAAAAAAAAAAGAAAGAAATTCTAGCATTAAGCAACATGGATATTTTTACACTTTTAAATGTAACATTTGGTGGTTATAGAAGTTTCTCAACTGAACTGTGTCCATTTAAACATCAAATATTTTAACAAAATTATTGCTGGATATTAAATCACTCATAGAAAAAGCAACCAGAGTTTCTTTCTCTCACCTTCCCCCCCCCTCCCTTTTAACTCCCTCACTCTCACAAGTCTTCCTGTGTGGATCTGTATGGTACACTGACAGAAGAGCTGGGGAGCACCTGGAAAAGGCTGCTACAGGACTGAATTGCTTAGAAAGTTCCTAGTTAATTGTCTGACTCTGAGAAATAGTATTGATGCTTCAGACAAAATGGTGGAAACATAGCTGAGCAAAGAAAATGAGGGTAATCATAAAAACTTTGTCCTTTGGTTTTGTGTATTGCTGTTTGTTAATTGAATTATGTCCCCCAAAGTCCATATATTGGAAGCTTAATTCCCACTGTAACTGTTGAGGGTGGGAAATCCTATTATGGTAATTGAGAGGTGGGGCCTTGAAGAGGTGATTAGATTGTAGGACCGTGCCATAGTAAATGGATTAATAATTGTGGTCAGGGGCATGGATCGGAGGGCTTTAAAAAGAGAGTGAATGAGGAGGTTAGGCTCTGCTCTCTCTACTTCCACCACCTTGCAATGTGGGACCCCTGGGTCACAGCTGCCACCACCAGATGTGTTTCTTGAACTTTGGACTTCCCAGCCTCAGAAACTGTAAGTAGTAAATTTCACTTTCCTATGATTATCCAGTTCCATGAATTTTGTTATAAGCAACAGAAATGGACTAATACATATAGCCAGTAAACAGAAATTCTGGCTTTGTAAATATTTTGTAAGCATTTGCTTCGTTCATGGTAAATAGTAAAACCTTAGCTCCCTGAAGAAAACTCTTATCAAGTAAATTAATTATATAAATGTTCTACAGAAAGGCACTTTGATCATAAAGATGATTATTATTTGAACAAAGTGGAAAAGTCATTCATTTAGTGGATTTTTATTACAGAAGACTCATTTTAATCAGATAAACTGTTGCTGAGGAACTCTGATAGGATGCTTAATCCTATATAAACTATACTATGCTGATAAATCTTGAGAGCCATGTTGTTAGGCTTGACTTCCTGATTGTCAGAGAGATCTGAGTGGTCATTACAGAAATCAATCTGCCACTGTCACAGGCTCAGTTCCCTGGGGAGCAGAAATGGAGATTTGTGGGATTAATGTGCTACAAATCTATTGGGGAGTACTCTCAGGATAAACCCCTGTGGGGTAATGAAGAAAGCAGAATTGGGCAGAGAAATAACTTTGCTGCAGTTACAATAAAGGTGCAGCCAATCCTATCAGGAGGTCTTGAGCTGGGATGGCCCTTTCAAGTATTCTCACTTTGGAGCAAGGACCAGACCTTTGTACCTCTGCATCAACCAGTTATTAGATGTAGGATTCACCATAGAAAGGTCATGACCTTGGTTTATTCAGCTCTCTTTCGCTGAGGGCAGGTACCAGAGAGGAACTAACTCAGCTGAGAGAAGCTGGCCATCAACCATCCTAATAGTTAGGAAATGGGTGCCATAGTCCTGGAGGGGAGATCTGTGCATGCACCGTTACATCCACTACTTCAACAGAACTGAATGCACATATTCTTGGCACAGCAATCCCAGTTGGGAGAATCTATCATAAGAAGTAAAGGTATGCATGTAAAGAATTGTGTGCAAAGATATTTGTGTCAACATATTTATATTAGAAATTTTATGACAACAATCTTAATGTTCTTCAATAGGTGAATGGTCAAATGTATTCCAGCGTATCCACACCATGAACAATTATAAAGTTACTGAAGATAAATTAGATCTGTATATACTACTCTGGACAGATCTTCACAATATTATGTGCAGGGATAAAGTTGCAGAAAATATGTTTGGTCCAAACTCATTTACATTATCCTTTTTGTAAAAAGTAAGCAAGATTTAAATTATCCCTTATAGAAGTGGCCATATATGCTTGTATGTTCATGGAAAATACCATAGAAGGATTCATACAAGGGAGTTAATAACAATTATTTAGAGGGTTGTTTGAAGACTACTGATTGTTCCTTTGTATTGTGTTTTTTGCTACAATTAGTTATGCTTTTATCAAAATAGATGGAAATTTTTTAAAAAGAGATTTATTAAACTTGGGGATACTATGTGCCTTAGCAGTATATATGTAGAATTTTAAAGATTACTGTGAATCTTAGAAATCATGTATTTTCCTAGTTGTTTGTAATCTTCAGGTCCTGGTGATTTTGAGCAGCTGAGCATCCTTTCTCCAGAAAAGATACATATTCAGATAATATCATATAAATTTTTTATGTAATTATAACATTAGGTGAACATGGACCTCTTGAAAGACAAGATAATGTTCCCTGATGCTGGTACAAATGTATTATTTTACAGATGAAGAAAATGAAGCCCAGGTAGGTTCAGTGATTTGCACAGGATCACAAATTTATTAGTGGCAAAGCAAGTTTAGGTACCAGGTAACACTTTCTCCTGTAACATGAATCCAGTGCTTCTGACAACATTCCCATCAACACTTCTTCCTCCCCCTCCCCCGGCTTTTAAACCTATCTCCTTTACCCCGCGTGGTAGACTATATTACTACTTCCAGATATATACTCTCTCCTCTGCAGAAGGGCTACATGTGCTTACATGATAATCTGACCTGCAGTGCCTCCAATGCTGCCCTATCCATTGTTATGCTGGGCCATGTGATTTGCTTTAGCCCATGGACGTAGATGTGACTATACCACATCTGGGCAGAAACTTTAAGAACAGTCTTAAAATTAAGCTCTACCTCTTGCTGTTTTCTCTCTGCTGTAAGAATAATATGAGTATGTCCCAAATAAGGGCCGTGAGTTAAAAAGAGATTGTGTTATGAGACTGCAACTGATAATAATTAATAAACCTTGAATTGTGGTGAAAATAGAAGAGGCTTACGTTGCAATTTTTTCACACCCAGATAATTTTTTGATATTGCTTGAAGAACTTCCCACAGTGTATTTTGTACTATTATGTACCTATTTGGCTATTTGTCTTGACCCTCAACTAGGTTCAAGAAAGGTTGGATAAGATTTGGGCTTTGAGAGAATAGGTAGAATTTAGATAGGCAAAGAAGATATGAACAGAGGTGCAGAAAGCATAAAGCATTTCACTCATTTTTGTGTTCTCTATAACATCTACCATGAGGTCTCAGTCAAAGCAGATATTGAATACATGTTGGTTGAATCAAAGTGAAATCTAAACCCAGGGGAACAATGCGCAATGATTACACTTCCTCAGGTTTTCACAGAAGTATTTGATTCTTGCAGATATAGAATCTGGCAACTACTATTAGGTCCTGACAAATATCTGTTTTAATACTTCTATAAATAATATAGTAATTCATGTTAGAATTCATGGTTGCATTTCCCATCACTTCTACTTTCCTGTGCAATAGGAAATTATTCATAAAATGTTGTTGAAATATATTATGTATGAAAAAGAATTTTGTAATAATCGTAGGTCCTTTTTAATTTTATGTTACATTATGTTACATTCTGGTCTGTAGGAGCAAATAGTGTATGTTAATACATTAGATTATGATATCATGCTTGTGAGTACAATGTACTATATATTTATTAAAATGACAGATACACATACATTGGAAGACACAAACATTCAGGCTGATAGATGGGCCAACAGATGTGTTTAATTCACTTTGCATGATGTTTAAAACTTGGTTTCAGCAAATACTCAACACTGAAGAAATTTCACAAGAAAATGTGGATTTCTAGATTATTTAAAAAAAAAAAACACAAAAAACAAGGTCTGACAGCACTGAGCCTGCATTCCTACATTGCAGTAATCTTTTCCATTTTAGACAGAGCATGTAATCTCCAAATGATCTGATAAATTTTTATCAATCTCATCGCTGAGTTTGGACCTCCTGTGATAAATATACTATATTCACAAATGCATTTAATACACTAAGAACTATTTGATAACTTTTACAGATTCCAATCAAGTAAAAATACATATTAGATATTTGCTGTGTGCAAATATCTTATTAGCATATGGCATATGCTAACAAGAGATATAAATAAATGTTAAGGCCAAGCTCCTGCTCTAGTTGGGGATGGGGGGTGTGCCTATGATATACTGAACTAAGACTGTTATGGTCACATTAAATATACTTATGCACATAATGAAGTCAAAGATGGAATTACTTAGGAGTGCTACTTCTTCTAATCAGCACTATGGAAGTGAGGGGAGATAACAGGGAAGTCTAGGTAGCTGGCCACCAGCAGAGGTGGGATGTGATCTTGGCTTTGAAGGAATCGGTAAAATTCAAATAAGCAAAGAATATATGAAAAAGGAAGCATAGAGGTCAAGCATTTTAAAAAATAGAGAATAGTTAGGCCACATGGTAAAATGAAAGGTTTATATGAAATAATAGTGAAGATGTGTCTGCAAAGGTTTTGGATTTCAAAATTCTGGAGGAGTCTTGAATGACACAGGTTTCTATTTTTTTTTTTAACCTTGTTGTTGGTGATCCTATGTGAACAGGTCTAGAAACACAGCTTACTGCAAACACTTTCTTTAAAAATTCACTTCAAGCCTATACTGCAGAAGGCAGACTTGGGTATATTAATAGATCAGCCTGGATTTTCCACATCAATTGAAGGATGTTGGCAGAAAAATTGAATCGATACCCAAAGTCAGCCAGAGGCTGTATATAAAGCTCTAAAGGACACACATGGAAGGGATAATAAGAGCCCAGGCTTGTAATAGTGTAGTGAAATCTGCCAAGTTAGTCTCAAACATATGCCTAATTGGTTTACACTCTAAGAAACTAATTGGAGATTAAAAAATAAGTTAACTTAAACTTGAAAAACTTGTTTCAAAAGCTATTTTATTCTCAAATGTATAAAGAATGTAATTCCAGATGTAGAATGCTATCTATGGACTTAATGTGGCTTGGTAATTGAGAGCTCAGTTTTTATACACAGATGTTGTTTCCTGACTGTACCCTCCTACATTTTAGCACTTTGACTTTAGCAAGTCATGTAGTAACACTGTGCTTCAGATTGTTCAACCATAAAATTGGTGTAAAAATGAGTACCTACTTATTTTTATAAATAAAATTATTATGATTTTAATAAAATTATTTATTTTACAAATAATGGGGCTAAATATGGGTAAGGCACATAAATGCTTAGAACCATGACTGTCACATAGCTAAGGTTATTTCTACTTTGTATTGCAATAGTTACCTATAGTTTGTATCTTAGTTCTCTTCCTTCTTTTGCTCATTCAAACCATTGCCATAATGCACACTTCTCATATTCTAAATCTGTCATTCGAAAAATGTAGTAATTCCCCCAGTGCCTAAATATAACACCCTCTGTTCCATACCCTGGACTTCCTATCTAAAGCCTGTCTTTATTGTGTATTTTCCTAGAACATCCTCTTTGCTTGAACCAAACAGAACAGATTTTACATTTTCTCGATATGCTCTGTGTTTGCTATAGCAGAGCTAATAACTTCATGAGTTATCTGTATGAAGGCTCACTATCACTCCTGACCCCACTGTCCCTTTTCCATATTTCCCACATTTTCTTCATAATCATCTGGTCACTTAGCAAACTGAGCATCTGTTCTCCTGCCATTGCCTTCTTAATTTTTCTTTCCCATTGCTATATCTTCTAAGCTCCCACCTTCTTAAAGCTGGAGTTGCACATCTTATTCCTCCTGTGCCTTAGGGCTTTAACCTCATTTCTTTAACCCAATGTCTGACTATTGCCCATTTCCTCAAGAAATTTAACCCAAGATCTGACGCCCCCATTCCACTGCTCAGCTCAAGCTGACACGATCACCTAGAAAGTTACAATGATGCATTCCAAAAACACTCTTAAACATGATGGATTTTTTTTTTCTGGACATTTCTTTCTCTTAAAGAGTAGTCTTAAAATTACCTATATGACATTTGCAATAAAAGTAATCCAACCTTGTTGCTTATGGCATCATTTGTCTTGAGGGTTAATGGCTACAGGAACTATTCCACTTTTCCTTTGCCTAAAATTTAACAAGCGTTGAGTACCTACAGCATTCCAGTGATAGTGTGGGTTACAAGAGAAACAGATAAAATAATTAAAATAGTCTTTGTTCTCAGATAATCCACAGTTCTCTGTTCTCAGGTAACTCACAGTAAAGTGCAGTATTTTTCAAACATTTTTGATTATCACGTCGTCACATACGCAAGCACATGCACACACAGACACACACACACACACACACGCATCGTTATATAATTGAAGCAAAAGTGGTCAGACAAACCTGCAAAAAAACAATCACAATGCACTGTGATCATTGCTGTAATGGAAACATATTAATATTTTCTAGTTGTCTGATTCACCTTACTCCTCAGCATCTGTCAAAGATTCTTCTATAAAGTGGGTGCTAAACAAAAACATGCAGGTTTAACAAACGTGTTGGCAGGATTTTTAAATTTCCATTTATTATGAAGACATTCTAAGCTTAATTTATAAATTAATTAAAATGTTTAATTACCGAGACATAACCATTCACATTTTGTACAACATAGCAGGTGAGGTCTTCAAATGATAAAGTGTAATAAAATAGTGATAGAAAATTTTATATGTGAAGACACTATACGTGGTACAGGACTTATTTTAGATATATTTGAAATTATATTTTATATTCTTTGGCTATAAATCCGCTCACTTTTTGTCATTTATTTAGTATCGCTTCCTAGTTTTCAGCTGTCTTTCCCCTCTCAAGCAATCAGAAAAAATACTACGAGAAATAAGCATTTATCAATATTCTAGTGATAATATTGAGATTTGTTATTTGAAATAATCAAGACAATGCCAAGTTTCAGTTTCCTCCTAGACATAAATACACAAATACCCTATTCTCAGATTTTCAAGGCACCAATCATTCTGAATGGTTTTGCATGCCTTGCTATGCACATGATCCATTCTTCTTGATATTTAAGGTAGCAAATTTCACAGTTCTCATGTTCATGATTTGTGTCTATTTATTGGTAGTCATAAAGATACATTTATCTTGTAGGACTATTTCAACATCATTTTGCCAGGGAAAAGAAAAACCTGTAAATCTCTTAAGTCAAAGGAGCAATCGTGGCTTCTAGGGAATACTAAAATTTAAAAGCATAATTTATACAGGGAAAATGCACCAATAGAATCATATTTTAGTTAAAAATCAATTAAACATTTGCAATAAATATTAAAAGTCTCTGCTCTCTGCCATTGTTACATTCTATCGACTAACAAACACAAAAATGTTTAATACCTCAATTATTTTGGGGTAGATGACTTATGTGTGATAAATAAGTCAATTCTACAACCTAAATCTGTGCTATTGCAAAAGAAAAATTAGAGCAGTGCTGGCCAATGTAGCATTCAGAGAATTTGGTATAGAAGGTAGTTATGCCAATAATATCCCTCTTTAAATCAAAAGCTTATAGAAGTTGATAATGTTATGGATTTGCAAGTTATGATGTCTCTAGTAACATGTTTATTTACCTAATAAGCATGTTTAATAAGTATTTCCTGAGTACTTAATGTAAGCTGGGTGCTATGTTAGCTGATGGGGAACCATAGCAACAAGATATCTCTGACATCAGTAATTTACATCTCATGTGAAAGTGACAAAGATTCAGGTGCCACATGGGTATACTCTACTAAAGTTTTCCCATTAGTAGTAAGCAAGATAATTTTAGGTAATACATAATTTGAAAATTTGTTTCTTTGCTCATTGTAAATATTTCAAAGCAACCTCATAAATTTTAAAAAGACACAAGCATGGTACTGATACAAATATTTCTACTTAAATGAATTTATGTAAAACAATTCATTTAATTTAATTTAATTTGTAAGTAATTATATCAATATACAAAATATTGTTAACATCTGTATACTGAAGATTCAAGTGTAGGAAACCTAAACTAGCAAGCATCAAATGTTCCCCTAAACCCTCACATTTCCAAGTCAAGGATGAAACTTTAAGAGACTTAAAACCAATAGAAAAATAAGTATTAAAGTGCAAATGGTTATTATATTCAGTAATAGTTCCTCTGTTCATTTGTGTTTAAATAAGTTTTTAAAAAAAGAAAATTTCAGCTAACTGGATAAAATTTTAGGAAAAAACAAAACAAAACAAAGAAAAGCAAAACACCTTTGAGAAAATATAGCCCTCCCAAAGAATGCTTAATCTAATTTCCCACATGAAACATACCTACCTTCAAACTATGCTATGGCTTGTAAAAGCAGAAAAGAATAATTCCAGCATTTGGGCATGTGGGGAGGGAGCAGGCCCTGATGCCTGAAGAGCTGAAATACTGAGAAGTGAGAACTTAACAATGAGACAAGGAGGCAGTAAGAATAACAGAACTGGCCACTGTAATGCAAACTCTTCTACCCACTTCAGCATCCACACTACATAAGACATTAAGACAATGCACAGATTATGCCCAATATACTTTAAGATGACAGGAAAGCAAAAACCAGAATTTTCAAGCTTAATTATATAACCAAAATTGCAGAATTAAGCAAACTCAGTCTGCTAATATGAATTAGAACAAAACAAACATTATTCCTTTGTATCCACCATTTTAAAAAAATCTGTGATCACAGATAGAGTGTAATTCATTTCATATAAACAAATGTGGGTTCTATCTCATATATTGTAATTAAGTAAGCTTACTTTCATTCTGAACATTTGCAATGGCATTTATTTGTCTTAAATTTCATTTTGTGGGATTTAACCTATAATGATGATTGCCAAGATTTCTTTGAATCCAGATTTGTCATTTAATGCATTATCTATCCTTTATGCTATTTTTTTGGACATGCTAGTTTGATAAAAATGTTTTTTATTCATTCTTTAAATAAGATACTTTAGTATTTAACACTCAATTATGGAAATGTTTAAGCATATTAAAAAAGAAAGAATAGTGTAATAAATTCCCACATAGTTGACACATAACTCAGTTTCAACAATTTTCAAGTAGTGTCAATTTTGTTAATATATTCCACTACCAGCCACCCCTCTATATCATTTCGCCCATAAATAATTCAGTATACCTTTCTAACAAATAAGACCTTTTTAAAACAAATTTAACAGTATTTTCTTAATATCATCTAATACTTATTCCATGAAAAATTTCTATATTTATAGTTGATATGTTCAAATCAGAATCTAAACAAGATCCATACCACTGCATTTGGTTAGTATGTCTTATAAGTCCTTTAAAATCTATGAGTTCTTCATTCCTTTATTTTTCATATCAATTATTTGTTGAAGAAATTGTGTCTTGTAATATTTTCCACATTGCTCTAGGATTTGTATTTGGCTATTATTTAAATTGTTTCTGTATCTCCCATATTTCCTGTAAACTCACAGTTAGAGGTAG
Organism: Cynocephalus volans; assembly: GCF_027409185.1. Classification (NCBI taxonomy): domain Eukaryota; kingdom Metazoa; phylum Chordata; class Mammalia; order Dermoptera; family Cynocephalidae; genus Cynocephalus; species Cynocephalus volans. The sequence continues at coordinate 223,071,398 of NC_084460.1, read as the reverse complement.
AGGCTTGATTAGATACAGGTTTCACAAATTGGTGGGGATATTTCCATAAAGGGTGCCGTGTCATCTCTATGCATCTTATCAAGAGGTACGTAATATATGATTGTCCAAATTGGTCAAAATTTATCAGTTGGCTCAGTAGCGTCAACCTGATTCCTCAATCAGTTCTTCAATCAATCTTGTACCTAATGTTTAAGTGTTAATTGATGATCATTGCCTAAATCTATTACTTTATTAAGGGCTGTTAAATGATAATTTTTCTATTCTACCATTCCTTCTGCATTTATTACCTGAAATTCTTGTATAAAGAACATTTTTTCAAATATTTGATTACTTTGTAATATATTTGTACAAGAGAGGGAGGAAATGTGCTAGACTCTGTTTCTCTTATTTGTTTTCAAAATAATGAGTAAGTGCTCTAGCAATCAACTAGTATGATTCTATTTAAAAGCTCTATTATGAACTCATGAATATTTATATATTTTAGCTTTTTTGATGTTTTGTGGTCTTTTTTGGGTTGGGGGCATATTCAAATTGTCCCATCTTTAGTAATTGGAAACCACTTGAAGTTAGTTCTTCTCTTATTTTTTCCACTTTATCTTAATCTCACATAACATAATTACATTCACAAATATTACAGTAAGTGTTCTAAAAATAAAGATCCTTTTTCAAACATAAGCACAATACTTACAGCAAACAAATAATTTCACAATAATTCCTCACCCACGATCTTGGCTTTCTCAGGGAAAGCCACATTTAATGATAAAATGAGAAAGGTTTATAAAGGTCCAACCATTTTGTCCCAGCATTCAGCTCTCTAAAGGACAATTCTCTCTCCAAAGCTCTCCAGTGGGTTAGCAAAGGTTTTGCTGAGCCTTAAAAGTCAACGTGACTTCTTTCTCTATACAATCCTGCTTCTCCCTCCTTCCCTTCACATTTGTTGGTTCCTAATAAACATATTTCACCCCAATTGTTATTTAGGCATCTTCTTCCAGAGGAACAAACTTATAGCAAAAATATTAAGTAAATTTGGACCTCAAATTAGTTGTCTACCTGACCCGATGGCAAGTATAATCTCCCAAATGTATATGTCACTTATGCTATGTATTTCTGGTCTATAAATGTGTTCATATATATGTATATTTATACATATGTGTATGTATATGTATATATATATGTATGTGTGTGCATATACATGTGTGTATATATATGTTAGACGACCTTATTTTTACTATGAATAGCTATACCCATGTTTTTTTAAAGAAGAAAAGAGGGGAATATTTTTATCCTTTCTACAAACTTTCTATTAACTCACCATGAATTCTTTGAATATAACTGTTTTCAATTTTACAGCCACAACAGAAATTCTCCTTCAGATGGTAAATAAACTGGAAGGAATTTCTAAATACATGTGAGGCTAATTACATTTGGAAGAACTGGTGACATTTTTGCATTTTATTTACAAAGAAATGGCAAAAGTGCAGAGGAATGCATATCCATCATAGTTATTGGTCATTCTGCCTCTAATTTTATGAGTCCATTTGTTTCACAAAATTATCAAGTTCAAGTTAATTGTAAAGTACTTCTATAACCTTTACAATGGATTCAAATATTATTTGAATGTATCAATTTATTACAAAACATATTTGTTTAAACCCTAAGAGGTATCACTGAAATAAAAACTTCAATAAGTCAAACTTTATACATGAGCTATGAAACACATAAACAAAAATTTTATTTATATGTACACTAGGGTGATCTAGACAAGAAGGAGGTAGAAAAGAATTTTGAAATGGTTATGACTCTTGCTGCTCTATCCTTGGTTCCGACAGTCGCTTTTTTACTGCTTGGAATTCCCGGTCATTCACTTAAGAAGATACCCACTGGAGCTGAAAAGGTTATGCAGAGGTTATATTGAAGTTGGTAACTAAAATCAAATATAAAATAACAAATATACAGATACTCACATCCTCTCCCTTGATGAAAACTTTCAGATCACCATCTAATATATTTTAGGTAATGGATGCAATCAATCCAATAGTATTTTACTTCTCTGCTCATGTTATCAGAATTCTACCTTCCTCCTACAGCCCATTTCTCAACCCTTGCCCAGATCTGCTATTATAAAGAAAAATAATGCATTATTAAAAACTGTACATTCCATTAGCCCATGGTCAGTTCCAATGCCTACTGCCGTGGTCAAGATTTGCCCTTCCCATGTACAGAATACTTTCTATTTCAATAATATTGTCTACTTAAGAATGATAAAAAAATATTTAACGGCTGTGTGCAGGTGGACTGAGGATATCCTCCACAGGGAAGAGGGATGGAACCTGAAATACTGGCTAAATGACAGATGTCTATTCTGCCTTGAGCCATTGAGTTATTTTTTCATTCACTCACCAGGGCCCTATTACAAGACCAATAGTTGAACCATGTAATTAGCTATCAAACCTGGCTTCTTTCACCCAATCTGTTCTTACTCATACTCAGCAATTCTTTTATCTGTTCCTGGAATTAGACTCCATCCTACAACTTTGATTTTCACCTCTGATTTCTACTAATTCTCCAGAATCCTCTCTGATCTTCTATACCCGAAAACTTGTGCTCCTCCCCCTAAATGTTACTTTATTCTGGTAAGAACACTTAACATGGGATCTACCCTGTTAAATTTTTTTTATTTCAATATGTACATTTTTTCTTATTTTAAATCTTTTTTTATTATTAGCATATTCATTCTTACAAATCATGATATTTCTTTATTTTAAGTGTACAATGCAGTACTGTTAGCTTTAGGGATAATAATGTACAGCAGATTTCTAGAACCTATCCATTTTGCATAACTGAGATTTTATGACTATTGTTTTGCTACCTCTTTTTTCACCTGAACCCCTGATTTTGTTATCTCACATCAATCAGATAAATACTCCCACTTCAGACATTGGTCAAGCCTGTCCCAAAGGCACAGGTTTAATTATGTAAGATATGAATATGCACCACACCCAACTTTTAACCTTATAATTCTTAAACCTAGATGCAATGTGCACTTTGTTTAAAATAGTTAAAATAGTTAATCTATTTATTTAAAATAGTTATTCGTTAGGAAATTTTGTAATTTTTTTCATTTCTTATTTTATTTTAATTTATCATTACACAATATAGTTGATTTTCATGTCCCTTTATCAATTCCTCTCTTTCCTCTTTCCCCCCCCATCAATACCATATCTGTTCACATCTTCACAAAATCAAGGAATTGTTGTGATTGTTGAGTCTTCTTCCTCCCCACCCCTGTTCGTTTATTTACTTATTCATTTTTATTAGCTCTCACAAACAAGTGAGAACGTGTGGTATTTCTCTTTCTGTGCCTGGCTTATTTCACTTCATATAATTCTCTCTAAGTCCATCCATGTTGCTGTGAACTGTAGTATTTCATTTTTTTTTTAAAGCAGAGTAGTATTCCGTAGTGTAGATGTACCACATTTTCTTTGTCCACTCATCTGAGGATGGGCATTTATGCTGATTCCAACTCCTGGCCATTGTAAATAGTGGGAGTACAGGTATCCCTTCAACATGTTGATTTCCATTCCTCCGGGTATATTCCCAGCAGTGGAATAACTGGATCATATGGCAGATCTATCTGTAGTTGTTTGGAACCTCCATACTGTTTTCCATAAAGGCTGCACCATTTTGCAGTCCCACCAACCATGTAGGAGGGTTCCTTTTTCTCCACAACCTCGTCAGCATTTATCATTCTCACTCTTTTAGATATTAGCCATCCTAACTGGAATGAGATGGTATCTCAGTGTGGTTTTGATTTGCATTTACCAAATGCTGAGTGATGTTGAGCATTTTTTCACGTGTCTGTTGGCCATTCATATATCTTCCTTTGAGAAATGCCTATTCAGCTCCTTTGCCCATTTTTTAGTTGGGTTACTTGTTTTTTTGCTGTAAAGTTGTTTGAGTTCCTTGTGTATTCTGGATATTAATCCTTTGTCAGATGTATATTTTGCAAAAATTTTCTCCCACTCTGCTGGATGTCTTTTTGCTCTGTTAATTGTTTATTTTGCTATGCAGACGATTTTTAGTTTGGTATAATACCATTTGTTTATTTTTCCTTTGGTTGCCTATGCTTTGGTGATCAGATATATAAAGTCTGTACCCAATCCTACTTCCTGCAGTGTTTGACTTATGTTTTCTTTAAGGAGTTTTATTGTTTCAGGACATATACTTAATTCTTTAATCCATGTTGAGTTGATTTTGATATTTGGTGAGAGATGTGGTTCTAGTTTCATTCTCCTACATATGAATGTCCAATTTTCCCAGAACCATTTACTGAAGTGGCAGTCTCTTCCCCAGTGTGTGGTCTTGGAGCCTTTGTCAAAGATCAGATAGTTGTAGGTCCATGGGGTGATTTCTGGATTCTCTATTCTGTTACATTGGTCTGTGTCTGTTTTTATGCCAGGACCATGCTATTTTGGTTACTATCACTTTGTAGCATAGTTAAAAGTCAGACAGTGTTATGCCTCCAGCTTTATTTTTTTTTTTGCTCAGGATTGTTTGGCTATTTGTGGTCTTTTGTTCTTCCATATGAATATTAGGATTGTTTTTTCCAATTCTGAGAAAAATGTCATTGGAATTTTGACAGGGACTGCATTGAATCTGTAGAACACTTTGGGTAGTATGGACATTTTCACAATGTTAATTCTTCCAATCCAAGAACATGAGATATCTCTCCATCTTCTTGTGTGCTCTTTAATTTCTCTCAACAGTGGTTTGTAGTTCTCATCATAGGGATTTGTCACAACCTTGGTTAAATTTATTCTTAGGTATTTTATTTTTTTGGTGGCTATTCTAAATGGGTAAGCTTTCTTAATTTTTTTTTTGTCAGTTCATTGGTAGAATATAGAAATGCCACTGATTTTTGCATGTTGATTTTGTATCCTGCAACTTCGCTAAATTCATTTATTAACTCTAAATTTTTTTTTTTTGTAGAGTACCTGCAAATGGGAACAGTTTGACCTCATCTTTTCCAATCTGGATGCCCTTTATTTTCTTATTTTCTCTGATTGGTCTGGCTAGTACTTCCAACACTGTGTTGAATAGGAGTGGCAAGAGTGGGCATCCTTGTCTTCTTCCTGTTCTTAAGGGAAAGGCTTTCAATTTTTCTCCATTCAGGATGATATTGGCAGTCGGTTTGTCATATATGGCTTTACTTGTGTTGAGACACTTTCCTTCTATACCCAATTTATAGAGAGTCTTTATTATGAAAGAATGTTGAATTTTGTCAAATCCTTTTTCAGCATCTACAGAGATGATCATATGGTTCTTGTGTTTGATTTTATTGATGTAATGTATTACATTTATTCATTTGCATATTTTGAACCAACCTTGCATCCTTGGGATGAATCACACTTGATCATGGTGCATAATTTTATGTATGTGTTGCTGTATTTTCTTAGCAAGTATTTTATTAAGGATTTTTGCATCTGTATTCATCAATGATATTGACCTGTAGCTTTCTTTTTTTGTTGTCTTTATCTAGTTTGGGTATCAGGGTGATGTTTGCCTCATAGAATGAGTTTGGGAGAATGGCCTCTGTTTCAATATTTTGGAATAGTTTGTAGAGAATTGGTTTTAATTCTTCTTTAAAGGTTTGGTAGAATTTTGCAGTGAAGACATCCAGTCTTGGGCTTTTCTTTGTTGGGAGACTGCTGATAACAGCTTCAATCTCTTTGACTGTTATTGGTCTGTTCAGATTTTCTATGTCTTCTTGGCTCTTTCTTGGTAGTTTGTGTGTGTCCAAAAATTTATCCATTTCCTCCAGATTTTCAAATTTGTTGGCATATTGTGGTTTATAGTAGTCTCTAATGATTTCTTGTATTTCTGAAGTATCTGTTGTAATATCACCATTTTCATTTCTAATTTTTATTTGTGTCTTCTCTCTTCTTTTTATAGTTAGCCTTGCTAATGGTTTGCCAATTTTATTTATCTTTTCAAAAAACTGACTTTTTATTTCATTGATCTGTTGTATCATTTTGGGTGTTTCTATTTCATTTAGTTCTGCTCTGATCTTAATTTTTCTTTCCATCTACTAACTTAGGGTTTTGATTGTTCTTGTTTTTCTAATTCTTTAAGGTGAAGTGTTTATTTACTTGCCATCTTTCCATTCTTCTGAAGTAAGCATTTAGTGCAATAAATTTCTCCCTAGTACTGATTTTGCAGTATCCCACAGGTTTTGGTATGATGTATCATTATTTTCATTAGTTTCAATAAATTTTTTGATTTCCTGCTTAATTTCTTCATGGACCCATATGTCATCAGTAGAATGTTGTTTAATTTCCATGTATTTGTATAGTTTCCAGAGTTTCGTTTGTTATTGATTTCTAGTTTTAATCTGTTGTTGTCAGAAAAAAAAACATGGAATAATTCCAATTTTTTAAAATTTGGTGAGACTTGATTTGTGACCTAACATGTAGTCTATCCCAAAGAATGTTCCATGTGCTGAAGAGAAGAATGAATGTTCTGATGTTGTTGAATGAAATGTTCTGTACATATCTGCCAAGTCCAAGTTAGGTCTTATGTTTCTCAGTTGATATTTTGCCTAGATAATCTGCCCAATGTGGAGAGTGGGGTGTTCAGATACCATACTATTATGTTATTAGTGTCTGTCTCTTTCTTTAGGACTAATAGTGTTTGCTTTATAAATCTGGCTGCTACAAAGTTGGGTGCATAAATATTTATAATTGTTATGACTTCTTGTTGGACAGATCCTTTTATCATTATACAGTGGCCTTCTTTATCTTTTTTATGGTTTTTGGCTTAAAGTCTATTTTATCTGATGTAAAAGTAGCTACTCCAGCTCTTTTTTCATTTGTATTTGCGTGGTATACCTTTTTCCATCCTTTCACTCTTAGTCTATGTGTGTCGTTACAGGTGAGGTGGGTCTCTTGAAGGCACCATATTGTTGGGTCCATCGTTTTAATCCAGTCAGTCAGTCTGTGTCTTTTGAGTGGGGAATTCAAACATTTTATGTTAAGAGTTATTATTGAAAGATATTGATTTACTCCTGGCATTATATTGATTTTTGTTTAGATTTTTAAATATCTTTTGTTCCTTTCTTTCTGATTTACTGATTGTCTTTTGTATTTGTTGGTTTCTTGGGATAGTGGATAAGTTTTTTTTTTCCCCCTCTTTATTGTTAACATTTTATTTTACTGGAGGGTTTTGTTCTATCTTGAGTATTCATTGTAGTGATGGTTGTTTTTCAGGTACCAGACCCAGTAATCCCTTAAGAATTTCTTGTAAGGCTGGTTGTGTGGTAGTGAACTCCCGCAGTTTTTGCTTGTCTGGGAAGTATACTATTTGTCCTTCATTTTGGAAGAATAGCCTTGCTGGGTAGAGTATTCTTGACTGGCAACTTTTGTCTTTTAGTATTTTCAATATATCATCCCATTCTCTTCTGGCTGTTAGGGTTTCTGATGAAAAGTCTGATGTTAGATGATAGGGGTTCCCTTATAGGTGACTTGACTTCTCTCTTGCAGCCTTTAAGATTCTCTCTTTGTCTTTGAGTTTTGCCAGTGTGACTATAACATGTCTTGGAGAGGACCTTTCTGAGTTGAATATGTTGGGAGATCTTTGAGCTTCCTATATCTGAAGATCTGTATTCTCCCTATACCTGGGAAGTTTTCTGCTATTATTTTATTGAGTATGTTTTCAGTGCCATTTCCTTTTTCCTCTGCCTCTGGAAACCCATGATTTGGATACTGGAGTGCTTGGGGTTGTGTGTTATCTCTCTTAGATTTTCTTCAAGTTTTTTAATTTCTTTTTTTTGTCCACCTGTGTTATTTTGAATTAGCCATCCTCAAGGTTAGATATTCTCTCTTCTGCTTGATCTAGCCTGCTGGTTAAGCTGTCTGTTGTGTTTTTTATTTCACTGAATGAATCCTTCAGCTCCACAAGCTCTGCTACATTATTTTTCAGGGCATTGATTTCTTTGTACATTTCCGCTTTCAGGCCCTATATACTCTTTTTCGTTTCATTGTGTTTCCTAACTGAGTCTTCTTGTATCTCGTTTAGTTTCCTTAGGATTGTTGCTCAAAATTCCTTGTCAGTCTTTTCAAGGACTTTCTGTTCTATAAGGTCTAGAACTTGAGAGTTGTTGTATTCCTTTGGAAGTGTTGTACTTTCTTGGTTTTTCATATTTCTAGTATCTCTCCCATGGTGTTTAGTCATTGTTGGTAAGGCTATCGCATCTATTTGTTCCACCCTGGAGTCTGGAGCAATATCAAGGTGTTTTGCTGATGCTCAGCTGTCTGTTGCTGCCTCAGGTCCTGGGAGGTGGGCGGCAGCTATGGCCTCTCTCGGGGGGCAGGGACTCGCCTGGCAGTGCCCTGGGGGTCCCACACACGTGGAGGGCAGAGGGAACTCCACCGCTCTGCTGCTGCCTTGGGTACTGGGGCATCAGAGGCCAAAATTTTGTAATTTTAATATTTGCCCTGAGTTCCAATTTATTTCACTTTGTATGGTTTTTTGCTTTGAGTTGCTAAACTTTTTCCTTTATAATTGGAGTAAATCACAATTTTATTGGAAATGCAGATATCTCCAAAGTATTAAAACTGTAGTCTTAATGAAAAGTATTTTTTCAGAGAACATTAATGTTTCTTAAAATCCCTTATAGATGCTTTTGAACTGTGGGAAAAAATGTGTATTCAGTCAGTCAGTAAACAACTATTTGAAAGTTTACCATGTGCAGTGAGGTACAGAGGAAGCACAAAAGATACAAAGATCAAAATTCCTGAGTTAAATTTATCTTCACCAGTTGTTATGATATCCAAAATAGCCTCAATCTACTCCATCTTTGGCATTATTACCACAAAAGAGAAATAGGATAATATTTTTTCTGTATACCTCATAAAGTCAAGTGAGAACCTGTAAACATGAAGTCACTTTGTAAAGTGTAAAACATTCTCCATAAATGTAAGACTTTAGTAGTATTTTGTGTAAAACATTGGAATGGGTGCTGGTTGCCTAGCAGCCTGGTGTGTCAACAGGTCACCCTGATGCTCTATAACCCCTTTCACTACTTCATTTGTTGGATGGGAAATAAAAAAAGTGCACAGGAGAAAGGAATGTAAAATTAAGATCCTGCGAAAGCTTGCCAGGAACATTTGGAAATAAGTGCATCGTGAAATAAGTTCTCTCCTACTTATAAAAAAATGCTTTCTCTATTCTTGTCCCTGAAAACTTCTGAAAACATATTTTAAAATGTGCTTTCTCCAATCCAAGATCATGTTAATTTACAAAATCCATAAATCTTGATGAGTGAAAAACAGCTCTGTATGCACTTGTGATGACAGATTTAATATGTCAGTGAAAAGTATTATACTTGCATAATTTTAATTTTTCTCTAACCCAAAAGAAGCATAATATTATGTTTGAAACCATTTTATCTCAGAATTTTCTCAGAACTGGAAAAAGAAATGACAGTGCCATAAAGAAAAAGTTTTTAAAAATCTGTAAAACATAGTTAAATGTATATGGGAAAGAGCCATGATATTAACTATGCTCCAGACTATTATTTCTATAATACTATGAAATTATGCTTTTGGAAAAGAAAAAAACACTATTTGATAAAGGCATATTATATTTAAACAGTCATTAAATTTTAATGTATAAAATTAAGTATATAAGTCAAGCCTTGAGCAAAGCCACATCCAGCCTCTTGCTCAGCAGAGAGCATTATACCATTTTTCTTCATATTCTCATGGGATGTAATCTGAAGTAATCTTGCCTCTAACTCTTTACAGTTAATTTTTATGAATGTTTTTAATTAGAGAAAATGTTTCACAATAGTGAGAATGTAGGAACTTGCCATTTGCCGATAGAGTTTTCTGTCTCATGAATTTTAAAAGAAGAAACACACTGACAAATGTTTCATCATAATGTTGAAATAGTAAAAATGGGATTGTAAGCACAGCAAAGGGATATGTGGGATATCATATTGACAGATTTTTCCCCATGGACACATTTGTTTATGAGGTAAAGTGGACAGAAAGAACAATATAAAAAGCCAAAAAAGTGAATCTTAATAGTAACACATTGGTACTATCATTGGCTTAGACCTTATTTGAACTTAAAATTTTTATACACTTTGCATGATCTTGAAAATGCACCTATAAATCATGTTAGAATATTAATGTAGTAGGAATTCAAAGGACCAATAAGAGTGAATTATTTTGTCTGATTAAAATAGCTACCTCATGTTATTTGGATAGAATTTGCCTGCTGTACCTATTTTCATTCTTTCCTTTAAATCCTTCCATGTTCTAGAATATTAAATATGTCTCTTGTAAGCAACATATAGAAATAGAATAAAAGGTGTTTTATCAAAAGCAGCGTGTATTCACATGCGTATACACACACACAATAATACTACCTTGATATATTAAGAAGAACCTTGGAAAGCATTAAATATTTACTAAAAATTTTTAAACAGCCACTAGCCTTTAAATAGGCTAGAATAAATAAGCTAGAATAACCAAGAAAATATTAAAAAATAATAACAAGTGAGGGCTTGAAAATCCAGATTTTAAAATAGAGTATGATGATAAAATAACTTAAATAGCTTAGTACTCCCACCAGCATAGACAACCTAATCAATTTAAGAGCACAGAAAATATGTTAAAAAAAACCACTAAATAAGTATAAGAATTTAATAGATGATTAAAGTGAAATGGTAAGTCTTTGGAAAATGTTATTAAATAGAATAATTTTATTATATAAATTTTATAATTAGAATATTATAAATATAATAATTGGAATATACTTATAATAGGAATAAATTGGCTAATGAACTGAAAAAGAAATACATAGTTTGATTTATACTCTTCTCATGCTGTATACCCAAATAATACATTGCAGACTTGTTAAAGTGCCAAAAGTAATCATTAAAAAAAAAGTTTTATTTTCTTAAAGAATAAATATAAATATTTTTAAGCATGACAGCAGAGGCAATCATAAAGGAAACCCATGTAAATTAATAAGGCTGTTCTGAGAGCTACAACAGTAAGTATGATCTTTTAACATACAGTGGACTTTGCTTACAGTTAAACATGGAGTAAGCACAACGTGAAATTTAGCTAATAAAAATTTATATATCTTCCCTCTTGGCTTAGGAAATTATAAATAGGATAGAAAGAACAAGTAAGAACAATAGGAAGCAATAATCATACATATGATATTGTCAAAATTAACATAATACTAATATTTTTTTCATTAATCAATGAAAATATCAATTATCATCCATGGAAAATTGAATGCTTTTTAATTTTCTGTGTGTCAGTTTCTATATTACTTAACTTTGTTCATTTAACAAATATTCATAAAGAACCTACCAACTATGAGACACTGCCAGATACAAGATAGGGTATAATGAACAAGAAGGTGCCTTAAAAATACTTAGAGTGGATTCTTACTTTCCCAATCTATACAATAACTTATAGCATTAAAGTGAGACTTAAAGGAGATAGTATTTGAAATGTTTATCATCATTGGACAGGTTCATAAGAAATGATTATTTGAATGCAAGGTTAGATTATTTAAGACTGCCTACAACATTGTCATTCTGCACATCTCACATTTCTTCCTATACTAGCATTAAACAAAGGGATAGCATTTAGGCTCCACCAAAAAGATTTCCTTCAGTCTTTGGTCTCCTGCCAAGATGATGAAGAGCTAGAAAGAAATAATTCTATTTTTTTCTTTGTATCTAACAATTTTTCAAAATTAGTAAGAAGGTTGACGCTTTTAAAGCTAACATTATTTTCCACTACTTCCCAACGTATGTCCTCCACTGCAGCAAGGACCACCTCCCATTGGGCAAATTTCTTATGCCTCCCACAGTGTCTTTAATTCTGGTCTCCTCTTTGAATCATACTGTCTTTCTTCTACCCAAGTATAGTCAACACTTGAGCTAAGTGTTAAGTGGTAAGTAATTCCACAGTGAAATCTTTCTCAATGACAGTGTGGGACAACACTCTTTCATAGGTGTTTCTCATACCACCTCCGATCCCTGCATTTTGCAGTAGTCCATTAGCTCTGGATGAAGTAACCTTACTCTGACCACTAAGTTTCTACTGGAGGAGCCAAGAGGAAATACTGGTGCTCTTTAAGTTTTTGTAAGGACTGCTTTTCTCCAGCTTCCTCATCTTCAAGAGCTAACAACAAGAGGGAGTCACAGAGTTCTTAGTGCTCCATTGAAAACCAACCTGCTTTTCCAAACCTACATGTCACCATCACTAGATGAAGTCAGTCTGCCATAACTCAGTGAAACTAGCAACTGCCTCATCCTACCCTCATATCAGGTCTCATAGCCTCTCCATGAACATCTGCCCTGAGACCATCAGGATAAATCCCATTATACCCTTTATCCCTGAACATATTATCACTACAGGAAGCTGAGAATTCCCAGGTCATCCCTTATCCTCAAGACTCTAGTTTTCTGATTGCCTTCTACATCAACTCTTCTGCCTCCATCTTCCAAGCCTGTCCAGCTCCTGAGACACTTACCCAAGTGTACCCTCTGAACTAATGGTCAGGCACCCGCAGAATCACCTGCATCCTCAGTCTCCTCTCTGAACATTCTCTTCCATTTCTTCTTTTAATGAAAATCATTTTAACCCTACAGTCCTAGAATGTGTATGTTCACATACATCTCCCATCATGAATCTTTGGGATGGAATAGATTGTTTGTCATTGTCACTTTCAGAGAACTCACTTTTCCAACACTGTCCCAGCGTGGAATCTCTTGCCAGAGCTGTCACAGTCACTTCCCTTCACTCCTTGGTAATTTTAGACCTTTGCATGTGGTTGTCACTCTTTCCAACAACACTGCTGTTTTATTCTTGGTGATTCCAATGCTCATGTATACAGTCCTTCAAATTCTTAACACCCAGTTCTTTAAGCTCCTCTCTTTAAAAAATTGTGTTGTTCATCTTGCCTCAGACACTCACTTAAAAACCTCAGTATTACCAATTATTGTATTCCCTCCGAAATTGTACTTTCTTGCTTCTTAAATCTTCCACCTATCACCTTCTTCCTTTCTAGCTCATCCATTTTGTTCTCCAACTTCAATGAGAATTTAATTAGAAAAAAAGGCAGACCTACTAATCCTAGCTCCTTTACCCTGACACACCTCATGTCCTTCCGTCCCTTCTCAACCATTAAAAACCATGCACCATCATTACAATCACCCTGTCATGTAGACTGATGCCTTCATCGTCCCTCTCTTCAGAGTAGTGTCTGACAAAAACACAATTCTAATTAAATCGAATTCTCCAGAATAGTATCAACACTCCTCCAGCTACCATCTTATTTCTCTGTCTTTTTTTTCATCAAACCTTCTCAAACATTATCTGTACTTAATGACACCAATTTCTCTCCCTTATTTTCTCTCAAACCTGTGGCAAGAAAATTTGTGCTCTTAACAATTCACTGAATACCTATTTTTAAGGTAACCAGTGAACTTAATGATCCAATGATCAGACTGCATCTTACTTGTTAGCAATATCTGACACGATTAATTCCCTATCTTTCCAAAAACATGTTCGCTACTTGGCTTCCAGTGTGCCACACTCCCTTGGTTTTCATCCTACCTCACTGAGTTTTTCTTCTTGGTCTACATTGCTGATTTGTCAGGTCTGCCACGGGCTGACCCGAACAGCCCTAGCCTCGTTCCTTTCGGTGGGCAAGCGAATGGCCCGGGATTCCTCTTTCCCTCCTGTCCCCTTTGGAAGGAGATGGGGGAAGAGAGCCGTGAAGAGACATGAGCACAGCCGCCAGCCCCAAAAACAGCCCTGTTAAAGGACACTCAGACGTGGCAGGGGTTCTGTCGAGCAGTTCCGTTTATTATCACACAAGAACTTGCTTTCAAAGGCAAATGGGGAAGGGAGGTTTTTTACATAATCTTATCAGCTTAAAGGTCAAGAGAGCATGCATCCTGTCTCAATGCCTAGCTATTGCAACCTCGAGCGCGGAAGCCCATGATGGCGCCGCTTGTAATGTCTCTTAAGGTGGCGTTAGTTTTTTAAGGCCCAACACTGGTTGATTGCCCAAGATAGGAATCTATGGACCTCTTCTCTTTCTATACTCAGGCCCTTGATAATCTCATGTAGTGTCATGTATTGCAAGCTACTTTTTAAGCTGATAGTTTTCAAAGTTATATTTCCAGCCTGGATCTCTCTCTGCATTCCAGACTTGTGCATACAAATGCTTGTCAATATCTTTCCTTGTATGGCTAGCAGGCACCTTAAACTAAACATGTCTAAAATTCAAATTTCTGATCTTTCCATTATCTCAATCACAGAAAATTGAAACTTTTTTTTAACTATGTAAAAATTTTTGAAGTTAATCTTTTTTTGTTTCTCTCCTGCTTCACAGCCAATCTATCAGCATTGCTGCATACTCGAACTTTAAAATATATCCATAATCTAACCACTTTTCACTATTGCTATTTCTGTTCCTGATTTCCAGGCAACCATTTTAACCAGCCTAGATTCTTGCAGTAACTTCTTATGTGTCTTTCTGCTTCTCCTCTTCCCCTGCCACTGCCCATTCTCAATGGAGCCTCCAAAGCAATTTTTTTGCAAACTAGTCAGATCATGTTGGTCCTCTGCTTAGATCCCTCCAATAATTCCCCTCCCAGAGATCAAGTTGATGTTTTTCTAGTGATCTACAAGGTGCCACATGATCTGCCCATCAGTACTTCTCTGATCTCCTCCCCTCCTACTCTAATCCAAACACACTCTGTTCCAGCCACCCCAAGCAATTCTTTGTCCTTGCCCCTCCTTCTTCTTAGGATGTCCCTTCTAAGGTATCTAAAAAGTTTACTCATTTGTCTTCCTCAAGGAATCAGTGTGGCCCTGCTGGCCACCTATATAAAATAGCCCCCCTCCCCATGTCCCACTGCACTTTTACCTCCTTAATTTGCTTTAGTTTCCTTCATAACACTCACCAACATATGACTATTTTTTTACCTGTTTACTTATCATCTGTCTTTTTACTTCTCACAAACACTATAGCTCCATGATGGGAAGAATTCATGGCTCTGCTCTCAGTGCCTGGCACTTGGTAGTCACTGTATAAAATTTTATTAAATTCACAAATAAATGAATAAATATAGTATATGCTCAATTTTTACTGAATGACTGAATCAATAATTTTCTCTTGTGAGCTTCTGTAAGACTTAAAGTGTTATACCTTGTCAGTTGTCATCTGATTATAAACAGTTATTTTTATTAATAACACTATAAACTCCTCACATGTAGAGATCATATTTTAGATTTCTCTTACATTATACACACTGCTTTAATAGTGCTCAATTCCTGGCACTAATTTTACATGTAGATTACTCATTAATAACAACAATCTAAAAACTCCAAGAAAATGCAACAAATTTGCTGTAATATTTATTTATCTCTCCTCTCTCTGCTTTTTTCCAAACAATCCTGCTAAGAAGTAATGACATTAGAAAATCTTGAATTCTCAGTTCTCTGCTCTATCTACCATGCTTATCAGTAATGAAATGTGGAGGAAAAGTAGCTGAAGCAAAAAGAGAAAAAGGCAGAAGAAGGAAGTCAGAATTGGAATTCTCACTGCATAAACAGAGCTCTTGGATTTACCCTGAGGTACTGTTGCTTAATTAAAGATCATGTGATCAATTGCAATTTCTTTTCTTCCTTCCAGTTAGAATATTCAATTCAATTGGAATGAGGCAACGTGGACTTCAAAGGGAATTAACACATCATATAGATATCTTCATACATAAGATTTGAGCATTTTAGAAATTCAGCAATTTGGTACATGACCAGATATAATATTATAAGCTTGAATAACTATAAACAATGTTATAATCAGATAAAAAGGATCCTTATAGTTTATCTTTTTTATTTGTCTGTAAAAGTAAGTTTCACCTCTTCCAATGCTTATTCTTGAACTTCATGCACCCCCCCATCAATAAAAGTTACCTTACATTTGACCCAGTAGTTCATTACTATAACTTTCACGATCTTCTGGACAGAAATACAGAGCACCTCTTCACTGGAGCATTTTATTTAAAGACATATATTATGTCACCTTTTAACCAGCTCTTTTCCAGACTAAACATGTCATCTTTATTTTTTCTTCACAGATTCTGTTTTCTTACTGTAATAATTTTTTAAGTCCTCTCTATTTTTTTTCTTAAATTCCTAGAACTATAGGAGCAAATAATTGGACACATTATTTCAGATTTTAAATGATGTGCAGTGTTAAAGAAGGAATAAGCCCTGACCTTACTGGAAGGGAACAGTAGCCTGGATTTCAGTACTATTTCAATTATTGATTAGAGTTGCCTATGGCAAAGCATTTACAACCTTGAGCCTTAATTTCTCTAAGTTTAAAAAACAGAGATATATCCTATTTTATCTAACAAGGTCTTTGGGGTGGGAGAATACTTCACAAAATATAAAGCATTTTGTAAATATGTATTGTTATATTTCCTCCAATTCATAGTCGAAAGGAAATTCTGCCTATCAAAGAAAAGTTACAAGTAGTTTTTTTTTTACACACTAATATCAACTGAGAATTCCAATTTACTGTTTTAAAAGAGTTAAAAACTATTCAATAAAATATGACTCTTTGAACCTATCTACTGAGACATATTTAATTTTGAAAAAATCTATATTGTGCTGTTCTTGTCTTCATTAGAGACAGTATAGGAAGTAGAAGGGAATATAAAAGATAATAATAATAACTAGGTAACTGCTTCTCTTGGTTTAAATTCTCTTCCCATTCAAAACGTGACTGCATTTTGAATGTGTGGAATTAAGCATAAATGGGTATAAATTCAGCAGGATGCAGGGGGAATTGGGCAGAAAAAAAATCTTCTTACATAATGGGTGTTTTGTGCTTGATTTCCTTCCCAGCATGCTAACAATGTAATCACCAAAGGTGACATAGAAACGCATGGAGTTTGGAATATCCTCTTCACGGAGTCCTCCTTCTCATCTCACATCAACACACACACAGCCCTCTTGTTTACATATTTAGTTTTTATTTAATATGTTATTCAAATGAAGCTTTTTCTCATATGTTTCTTTTTTCCCATCTCAAGGCAACCAAAATTTAAAAACCTATTTTCTAGAACATGTACAAAAAACTATGATACTGGAAAGAATTTAAACCCTCAACTAACCTGCAAAGCCTTTGGAGCTTATTGACGTACACTGCATGGAAATGACAGGAGCCCAGTATTCACAGATCTCCAGTGAGTAGCATAAAATTAGTAGAGTCTTACACTGAGCGGGCAAGGACACCGAACCACCGGACCTTCCCATGAAGATAGGAATGACTCCTAAGAGAGCAGAAGGTACCTCTTCAGCTCTGAAAGATTCATCCGTAGGCTAGGTACCCTGTTTAAATTTTTAAATATTTACAGTTTCAACTCCCTGTGCTAGTTTACTTTTAATATCATGAAATTTCTTGCACTCATTCAAATAATAATTTCCTTAAATCTTGAAGACTGAAAAGTTATTTTGAAAACAAATATTATTTTTCTACTATGCTATGGGTAGAAAGTTATAGAAAAAGTTTTGAGGTTCTTTGGTTGCAAATGACAGGATCTCACTTCAAACTACCTGAAGCAAAAGAGAATGAATTTTGGAAAGATAATATGCTGTCTCTTATGACCACCACATGAACAGTGGTAAAATTTCTCTGAAAGAATGTTTCAGCTGACACCCCAATGTGTGGGCAGACACCCCAAACTCATTCTACCAGGGGAGCCAGAAAATGGAAAGTAATAAAGCATCAGTTTTGTTTCAAGAGTCTCACCTCCACTTCCCTTTCTTGGAAAGTACTTTTTTCCTATCTTTCAAGCACCAGTTTTCTCAAAAGTAGTTGTCAGTCTCACACTTTCTAGAAAGCCTGTTTTTCCAAATTTCTCTGCTTTTTAACACCTGATGTCTCTCAACTTTAATTTTCAAATTCCCAAATTGTAGCTAAAAGTGCCACCTCCCAGAAGTGAGATGAGATAATGCATATGAAAAATCTATCACAGTGTTTAGTGTGTAATTTATGCTCAATAAAGATCTTAACACTTTTCTAATAATTAAATCAAACTCATAAATTAGTGACATAATGTGTCACTTCTCCTAAGGATATATGGATGAAAAAGAGAGTCTCTAAGAATGAAGGTTTCATGTATTCTCAGTGTTGGTATCACGAAGAACAGTTATAAAAATGCTCCAACAATGTATTACCAGAGAGCAGGGTGAACTGAATGGACAGTTACTATTCTATTACTCTCAACATGCATACTACTTGCAACACAAATACTCTTCGGGATATATACTTGTAATCATTGGTAACATACAAGATAAAAATTCTACTTTGGTTACTTATTTATGCTTAGTTATTTATTTATGCTCAACATGTGTTTCTTCTGGGTAAAATCATAAAACTTAAAATTATGTATGACTCTTTTATTGAAGAATTTTCCCAGTGGTTCTGGACTATGGAGTTCCTGTATAACTTCTGTTTATTTTCATGACAATTCATCAATATGCCACTCAAAGTTACAGAAATTCTTCTGCATTGCATCTGACATCTTTCAATGAGATGCTGGAAAATGATGATCTTTAAGGCAACAGCACTCAAAAGGTAGCTAATTAGATTTTTAAATCTTTAGGGTCTCTAGGATTTAAAAGCCAGACATCAGGAATTATTAAAAGAAAAGAGATTGACAGTTCTGTCCACAGACTTTATTGATTATAATAACATATTTATAAAGCCAGAACACTAGAGAAAAAAGCACAATAAATGTTTTGCTATGAAAAATTCAAGGGCTTTTATATAGAATGTGAAGGAAATATTAAAGGCTTTCATAGATCTCTAGCATCAGCTTTTCAAAGATTTGGGTATTCTGAAAATAAGCTATGAACACTATACTTACAAATAGATTACCCACTGGACCCATTAGTTAGCCACTCCTTAAAAACATGGCAAAGTGGACCAACTTGTTAAGAAGCTACAGCAGGTAATTTTCCACCAAGTGATGGATGTTTCCTAGGGGAAAAAAATATCGTAGTAGGCAAACAAAGAGAAAGCATTTCTTGGAAGAGCTATGGTTTTAGAGTATCTAAAAATAACAGAAAATTTCCAAATATATTTCTAGTCTCTATATAGAACATTCTTAAAATCTTGAAAGGAAGAAACCCTTAATATTTACTCAAGTTTTTCATCATCTACAATGATGAAAAGAAGTAAATTGAGTGGGTGTTGGGGGAAGACCACTTGGTGAGACCTTGTCTCTTTTACCTCTAACTTCAGCATATTTATCTCTTCTAAGAAGAATATTTTATATTCTCAGCTGTACAATTTACAAATATAAATTGAACTGTGTACAAATTCAAAGTGGGGCAGTAGGGAAACATGGATTATATTTTCTATTTTATTTATGTTGGAAATGAAAAGCATATTTAGCAATTTCCTTGAAATTCAGTTGGATAGCTTGATGAGGAGCAAAAGGTATGACAATTCTTAAATCTATGCAGCAATCTATATCCTGCTGATTTTCCTGCAAGTCTACAATAGAAAGATGGGGAGGATGCTATTAATGATAGAATCAAAAGCCTCACAAGAAGATTCTTTAGGCAAGAAAGGAACACACAAGAAGAACTTAAGTTAGCCCATCTCCTGTCCCCACGGAAATAATAAAGGTGGGATATTTTTATCTATTAGTGTGATGATTTGATGCTGGAAGACATTCTTCTTCCTTCACTACCAATTCTAATACTTCCAAAATTGCACAATTTTTGTTGTATCTATATATCATGTTCAGATAGTAATTCTCCTCTCCATTGTTAAAGGCCAACAACAAAAGACCACCAGGTGCAAAACACATATCTGATAACTTGTATGGAAAATACACAAAGAATTCATAAAACTCAACAATAAGAAAACAAATGACTCAGTTAAATAGTGGGCCAAATATCTGAACAGACACCTCACCAAAAAAGATACACAAATGGAAAATAATAACATAAAAAGTTACTCAATATTATATGTCATTAGAGAATTATAAATGAAAACAATGAGATACCATAATATACCTATTAGAATGGGTAAAATCCAAAACACTGACAACCTCGAATGCTGACAAGGATGTGAAGCAACAGGCATTCTCATTCATTGCTGATGGGAATGTTGAGCAGTACAGGCACCTTGAAAGACAGCTTGGTAGTTTCTTACAAAGCTAAACATTGACATACTTTTCAGCAATCACACTCCTATGTATTTACCCAAATGCGTTAAAAATCTATGTCTGCATACAAAAAAAACTACACATGAACATAAATAGCAGCTTTATTTATAATTGTTAAAACTTAGAAGCAAACAAGATGCCCTCTATAGGTATAAGAGATAAACAAATGTCATACCCATACAATTGAACACTATTAAGGAATAAAGAGAAATGAGCTATCAAACCATGAAAAGATATAGACAAACCATAAATGCATGTTGCTAAATGAAAAACACCAGTCTGAAAAGGCTACATACTGTATAATTCCAATTGTGTCCTGTATGGTTTACTTTCTGGAAAAGGCAAAATTATAGAGACAGTAAAACTATAGAGACAGCAAAATGATCCGTGGTTTCCAGGATTTGAGGGTTGGGGATGCAAGAGATAAATAGGTGAAGCCAAGGGGATTAGTGAAACTGTTGTCCATGATACTGTAATGATGGATACACAACATTTTACATTTGGCAAGGTCCATAAAACTGTGCAACACAGAATGAAACTTAATGCAAACTATAGACTTTAGTTAATAATAATGCATCAATATTGATTCATCAGTTGTAACAAATGTTACCAACCTAATGCAAGATGCTAGTCATGGGGAAATTGAAGGGTGCTGGGGAGGGAGTATATGGGAACTCTGTACTTTCTGCTCAATTGTTCTATAAACCTAAAACAGCTATAAAAAAATGAAGTCTATTAATTTTAAAAAAGAAATTAAAAGATCTTCAAGGAAATACCTGTAGTAAAACATGTTAGGTCTCTTTAGTTTTTTACAGCAGAAAAAAAACATAACCCAGAGAAACTCTGGGAGCATTTCAGTAATGGGGACTTGAGAAGAGCTTCTTATAGGATTCAGATTTGAGTTTGATAATTCTAAAGAAGGGCTAGGGAATATTGTATTGGCTTGACTGTTCTCAGAGGCAGGAACAACAGATATCTTAAAAATTTTTATCCTAAGAGGTAGGGAATTAAAACATGACTACAGATACCATTGATTAAAGAAAATCAGTACTCAGAAGAGGGGGTGTTTAAGGAATTTTTGTGGTTACAGAAAGGCTGTGTGTCTTTCTTCCCAAACATGGTTACAGAATGTTCTTGTCTGAGTATTGCTTACATTTTATGATCATTTATGTTGAGTTGGGAACATCATGTCTTAGATGTTCCTAGGACTCTTTTTCATTTGCTTACTATAAAAATGACAATTAAATAAATCATGCCAAGTCTTTCTTGTTGTAGAACTAAAATACCTGAGAGGCTCACTTGTCCAGCTGTCCTCTCATTTTCTAAGCAGTTTACAAACTCCAGCCAGATATTCCAAAAATATCTGTTTATTCTTTGCAACCAAATTCCAATTAGTGTCATTAAGGATGTTCTTATATGCAAAGAATATAAAATTTGAATCAACTGACTTAACAATAGGTAAAAATTTTTAATATTATCACTTATAGCCAGATGTATAATTAAAATACTTCTAGGCTGAGAAACTCAGGTTTAATAACATCATTAAGGACCAAGATTATTTCCATCTTTTCACTGTACAATCCTCAGCATGTTGGCTTTTACCCTCAGGCTTGTCCCCTCATAGTCTCAAGATGGCTTCGAGCTCCTTCAGGCTTTGTATCACACAATGACCAAAGACTGGAAAAGACTGCACTTCTTCCTTATCTATTTTTAAGACTGAAAAGAACTTTCCCTGAAGTTCCCAGCAAATTTCTTCTTATTTCTTACTATGTGCATTTTCCTCTATTTGCAATGTTGTTCCTTAGCCTGAAATATTATTATGTATGTTACTGCATACATTCCACATATCTGAGACTAAGTCTAGGAAATATTCTTGAATTTAAACCAGGGTTCAGCAAACATTTGTTGTAAAGTGCCAGATAGTAAATATTTTGGGCTTTGCAGGCATCATAGGGTCTCTATTGCATATTCTTGGGGGTTTGTTTTGTTTTGTTTTGTTTTAACCATTCCTAGCTTGAGGTTTGCACAAAAACTGGTTGCAGATTGGAATTGGCTTATAGGCAGTAGCTTGCCAATCCCTGACTTAGCCAATAACTTTTCAACAACAATGGTGATGCTAAAGTATTTAATATTTAAAGTTTCTATTGTAAGTCCAGTTTAATTCAACAAATATTTATTGAGCACTTCTTATGTGCCAAACATGGAAAATATAACTATGAAAAAGTAAATGTATACTCCTATTTCAACAATGAGTGTTGAACTGAGAAAAGATTATATAATCAGGAGACACCAAATACAGTAAATCCTTAGATCATAGAAAGCTCCATTATAAAAGGCAACTTAACATCCAAAATCTTGCATTTTAGGAGAATGTGGTGTATATATAATGGAATACTACCCTGCCATTAAAAAAAAGTGGAATACTGCCATTTGCAGCAACATGGGTGAACTTAGAGAAAATCATGTTAAGTGAAGTAAGCCAGGCACAGGAAAAGAAATACTATCTTGTCCTCACTCATAAGTGGGAGATTAAAAAAATTTTTTAAAGGAAAGAAAGAAAGATACAACAATCACAATAATACATCGAACTTTCAAAAGGAGAGAACAGAACTGAGGCCACCAGAGGTGGAAAAGGGGGAAGTAAAGGGAGAGGTAAGGGAGGAATTGGTGAAGGGCCATGAAAAACAATTACATTGTATAATGTTCAATATACTATCCTGATCTGAGCATCACATATTTCACACAGGTACTGATATTTAACTCTGTACCCCATAGATATGTGCAATTAAATATGTTACAAAACATTAATTAATTTAAAAGAAAATAAAACCCTGTTAAGAATACATTTCATATTCATTTTTTTTGAATTACTATTTCTTAATTGTCTTCATATACAAGATTATGTGAAGAATTTTGTGCTGCTATTTAATATTTATATTGGGTTCTTTCTCTTTATATTGGGTTTTTCCTCTTTCCACATTTCACTTTCTATGTACCCCATGATAAGTTTATATTTTTTCATTGAGTGAGTTGGAAAAATTTTTTTACCTACAGCAAAGAACAAATTTTTTATGTAGGAATTAGAAATTTGGTGATTATGTTAGGGCAGTGGAGGTGGTATTTCTTATGGTATGGGGCATGCATCCTACATCCTTGAAAGAAATAAGATTGTGTATTGACATTAGAGCAAGTTTTACAATTTGTAAAATGGAAAGAGTAATAGAAACTAGTAAGGAGTTTGTGAATAAAAACAAAAGGCAGATGAAGCCTAATCAGTTTTGGACAACAACTCCAAAATTTCAGTAGGTGGCTTAAATCAACAATCATTTACTTCTTACTTAGGTTACGGATAAGCTGCAGGCTGCCTCTGGTTGCAGTGGACATGATCAGCCCTCTAATATCTTCTCATGCTGGAACCCAGACTGAAGAATAGCCCTTATCTGGGACATTTTGTACTTATGGCAGAGGATAGAAAAAAAAAAAAAAAAAGACCAAATAAATTGAGCAATCATATTTAAAGATTCTCCATTGTTTTCTTCATACATAGTCAAGGAGGATTAATGGGGAAAAAGGACTTGCCCGAGCATGAAGCCAGAATCGATGGAGAACAATGAACAGGGGAACAGAACAGAGATTCAATAAAAGATCATTGACTACTCTGCGGTAAGAAGTTCTCACAGCATTTTCCCAGATTTGGGAATTGCTGTGACTGTGTGACTTTTCTGGGTTTTAAATTCTTCCTTCTCTTGTCAATAAATTTCAGAGCCCAAGGATTAACTGATATCTTGAATGGTCACAGTGTTTTTGTTCCAGGCTCTTGTTACTTTTGCCAACACAAGTTTCTTAAAAACATTATTTTAAAAATATATACATATTTTTTTATAGTCAGCTCTATATGCAGTCACTACCTCCACTATTCCATTTGAACATGGTTCTTCCTCCTGACTTAATTTCAGGTACTTTGAGCCTATTAAGTTTTTGTGGAATTTTTGCTCTTCTTTTTCTCCTTAGCCATTTTGTCCATCTGGAAAAACATCTTAATCCAGTTGGAAAACTTAACCTGGAGCATGATATGGCCATGTTTAATATTTACCCTGAGATGATAGTTCAAAAGACTTCCTAATTTTATGTTTTACTGATTGGAATTGAGAAACAGTTCCATTTTCCAATTGTGCAGGTTCCAGAATTGTTAGGACCTCTATTTTCTTTCATCGCTACTTTCAAATATACCAATTCTTTTCTGACCTCAGCTTTCTTACTGTGCCTTCTCCAATGCAACTAATCACAACAAACTCATGCCAGTAACATACTGTTTTGAAACCTTTTTGCCCAAAGCCACAACCTTTTATAGTACATCAATGACAACTGCCTTCCGAACTGTCTCAAACAAAAAATTACAAACTATTTTGTCATTGTATAGCACTTTTTCAGTTTCCAAAAGCAGTCTTTTTCCTGGGCCCTACAAAATCTTTGTCACATATATTATGCACTTTTATTACAGTAGACTTTTAGGTTTAGCAGCTATTTTCTAAAGTGGACATTTTTGCTGCTATAGCAAATAACCCCCACAACTCAGTGATTGCCTCAGAAATTTCTGTCATGCTACATGTAAATTGTGGTCTGGCTGTGGCTGCTGTGACACTGTTTGACTCTGCTTGGCTCTGCTATATGTCTTCTCATTCCTGGATTCCAAGTGAAGGTGCAGCCCCTGTCTGGGACACATTTTCATGAAAGGGGGAAAAAGCAAGAAGCTGAAATTAATCATGTGATTTCTTTCAAAGCCTCTGCTTGGATATGACATATGTCACATTTGCTCATATTCCATTAGCCAAAGGGCAGGGAATATCCTCCACCAGAAAGAGCATTGCAGGTCACAGGGCAATTGGAGAGGTGAAGTCCTGTTACAGGTGAGAGAGTGACTATGTGTCCAGTAATATTGCTTAAGACAAATACTGTGCAGCAGTAGGGTCCTTTCTGAGATTACAGTTCATGAATGAGTTACTTCATGGATCTCAATAAAAGCCTTCAAATAAGATATAAGGAATCACAATAAGCCCTTCCATTTTTTGTATATCTTTGGAAATCTTAGGGATAATTCATTCAAATAATCAACACAAAGTCCAGAATATCTCGTTTTCTTCTTCATTCTCCTTATCAACTGTATCACCCAACCTCCCTACACCACCTTCATTAAAGAAATTATGAGCATTTTCATGGCTAGAACAGAAAGTTTAGGACCTGTGATGGGAAAGTGCTTTTCTAAAAACAACTTTTGCATGAGATGGAGAGAAGATTTTGTATTTAATCCAATCTGTTTATTGGCTCCATAGAATGTACCATCCTAAAGAACATTCTTTAATTCCTCACTTACGAAATAAATGTCCACTTACTGGGTCCTTAAATAAGAATCACATTGATGAAGGTATAAAAAATAAATAGCAAACAATATTTTTAATGATGTAATATATAAAATTTTATCTCTGATCTTTAAATATCCCTTATATCTGCCTCTCCTTAGAAATTCAAATGTTTTGCATTTATATGAATTCCCCACGTTAAACATTTTAAATAAACTGAAACATAATATTACTTATCACATAGGTTACATATTTCCACAATATTTCCACACTGTAATAGATTGAATTATGTCCCCCCAAAACTCATTGAAGCTTGTATTGTGTCCCCCAAGTTTTATGTATTAGAAACTTAGCCCCTACTGTGACTGTTAAGAGGGTGGGAAATCTTATTATGGTAACTGAAAGGTGGAGCCTTGAAGAGGTGATTGGATTGTAGGACCATGTAGTAGTGAACAGATTAAAAATGGTGGTCAGGGACGTGGTTCTGAGAGCTTTAGAAGAAGAGGAAAGTCTGTCTTTCTCTGTCTGCTTCCACCATCTTGCAATGTGAGACCCCTGGGTCACTGTTGCTGCCACCAGATGGACTTTGGACTTCTCAACTTCAGAAACTGTAGGGAATAAATTTCATTTTCTTTATAAATCACCCAGTTCAGTGTATTTTGTTATAAGAAACACAAAACAGACTAATACAGAAAATTGGTAGTAGAGGAGTGGTGTGTTGCTTGTAACTGATACTTGAAAATGTGGAAGCAGCTTTGGAACTGGGGGTTAAGCAAAGGTTGGAAGAGTTTGGAGGACTCAGAAGAAGATAAAAAGATGAGGAAAAGTTTGGGATGTCTTAGAGATTGGTTACATGGTGGAGAGCAGAATGCTGATAGAAATATGGACTGTAAAGACCACTCTCTAAGGAGGTCTCAGATAGAAATAAGAAGGAATTTATTGCAAACTGGGACAACAAATCACCTTTGCTATGAACTGGCAAGGAACTTGGCTGCATTGTGTCCACGCCCTAGGACTTTGTGGAAGTTGGAACTCAAGAGTTGTGAAACAGAGTATCTGGTGGAAGAAATATCTAAGCAACAAAGCATTAGGGAAGCTGCATGGCTACTTGAAACAGCCTATGCTGAGTTCTGGCGGCAAAGGCACAATGTAAAGCCAGAATTTAAAAGGGAAGCAGATCGTAAAGGTTTGGAAATTTTGCAGCCTGGCCATGTGATAGAGAAGGAGAGAGCATTTTCAGAAGAAAATTTGATGGTACTAAGATTAACACAAAAGAACGGTATTATCAAGAGAAGGAGGAAAAGGCCCTGAAGGCATTGCAGAAGGCTCTGGGGCCAACCCTTTCATTTCAGGCCCAAAGGCCTACGGAGTCGGAATGGTCTTGGAGAACAGGACTGAGGCACCCTCAAAAAGCTCACTGCCCAGGACCACCTCGGGAAGCTGCTTCCAGCACCAGCACCCCAGCTGCTTTGGCTGCTACAGCTGTGGCTAAATTGGCCCCAGGTGTGGCTGGACATGCAACTTTGGAAAACACAAGCTGGAAGCCTTGGTGGCATCCATGTGGTGTTAAGTCTGCAGGCTTGCAGAATGCCAGAGCTGTGGAGGCTTGGGAGCCTCCATCCTGATTTCAGAGGATGTATGGAAAAGGCTGGGGGCAGAGGAAGAGACCTGTCACAGGAGCTGAGTCACCACAGAGAACCTTTGCTAGAGCAATGCCAAGTGGAAATGTGCGGTCAGAATTACAGCAGAGAAACCCCATCAGCACCATGTCTAGTGGAGCCGTGAGAGCAGGACTGCCATGGAGACCCCAAATCTGTGGAGGTACCAGAGTGGAACACCAGCCTGAGAGAGCTGCAGCATACCCTGACATCAGGAAAGCCACAGAAGCAGGGCTACCAGAGGAATTGGGGGCATAACCCCCACACCAGCATGCAGAGGATGTCAAACATGGAGTCAAGTTACAAGATTCACTAGTTTTGCAATTTTACGCCTGCCCTGCTGGGTTTCAGACTTGTTTGGGACCTGTTAACACCTGTCTTTTGTACTATTTCTCCCTTGTGGAATGGGAATATATACCCTATGTTTGTCCCACCATTGTATCTTGGAAGTAGATAACTTGTATTGATTTCACAGATGGGACTTTGAACTTTGGACTTTTGAGTTGAAACAAGACTTTAGGGATGAAATGAATGTATTTGCATGTGAAAAGTACAAGAGTTTTGGGGGGCCAGGGGTAGAATGTAGTGGATTGAATTATGTCCCCCCAAAACTAATTGAAGCTTGAATTGTGTCCCCCAAGTTTCATGTATTAGAAACTTAGCCCCCACTGTGACTTTTAAGAGGTTGGGAAATCCTATTATGGTAATTGAAAGGTGGAGCCTTGAAGAGGTGATTGGATTGTAGGACTGTGCAGAAGTGAGTGGATTAAAATGGTGTTTGTGGTTCTGAGGGCTTTAAAAGAAGAGAGAGTCTGTCTTTCTCTCTCTCTCTCTCTCTCTCTGCTCACGCTGCTCTGCCATTTTCACAGTGTGATACCCTGCCATCACTGAAGTCAACACCAAAGAAAGCCTTCACCAGATGTGTTCCCTGGACTTTGGACTTCCTAGCCTCTGAAACTATAAGCAGTAGTGAATGGATTAAAAATGGTGGTCAGGGACGTGGTTCTGAGAGCTTTAGAAGAAGAGGAAAATCTGTCTTTCTCTCTCCCTGCTTCCACCATCTTGCAATGTGAGACCCCTGGGTCACTGCTGCTACCACCAGATGGACTTTGGACTTCTCAGCCTCAGAAGCTGTAAGCAATACATGTCGTTTTCTTTATATATCACAGGTATTTTGTTACAAGCAACATAAATGGACAAATACACATAATAATTATATTTAGCCCCATTCTCTATGTATAATCACGCCATTTTTATTTTAGGCCTGAAAATATTTGCCATCATTTGGAAGGAACCTGCTTAGGTTCAGCTGTTGTAAGAATGAAGGCAGTTTCCTCTTTTGTAGCAGGGTGAACTACTCTTCATTTGTTCTTGCAAGGCACATTTATGGAGGCATTTATAAAGATTTCAAAAGAAAATTTGATGTCAAGTACCACAGTAAAGAAAATGTCACCAAAACTACAATTTTATACTTCAGGAAGCTAATAGGCCTTTAATAAAGCACATTTCCCATTAAGATAAGTGGAACTGAGGATTCTCATTCCACAGATGAGGAAGAGGAAGGTTGAGGAAGAATACAAAGTAATTCCCTCAATGTCAAAGGAGTCAGGAATAGATCTTGGAATGGGGCCCTAATAGGTTACAGCAAAAAGAGAATTATAGAAATTACAAACCTCTCACTCACATTACAGCGTTTTACTGCAGGAATAAATAGCCTCTGTCACAGGAATCTATTTCAACGGGGAACACTAATATAAATAGCCAAGCGTCAGAACTAATAAAAAAAAAAGTCACAATACCCATATCATTTTGATGCACATATAAAGCATAAGAACTAGAAGATCTAATGTTAGCACGGCCCTTACAGGACTTCTTTGAGCTCTTCTGTTTTCAACAGGGAGGCTACATTCTTTTATTCACCAGGAAGTCATTCTGAGTCCAGAGGCCATATGTGCTACTTTTACATATAAGGTTAATAATCTATAGTGTTCTCTATCTGCCATTTAATGTAACTTTAATATTGGAGATAAAGAAGAAAGCAGAACACAGTTTACTACTGTGTGGTATGGAAGCTTGTGAAGAGTAAGAACTCTGTTCATTCCCTATTAAAGAGATGACTTTTATTAATGCAAATTTTGGTTTTTTATTTTGTGTACAGTTCTGGACACATAATAAATAGCAGATATGATCACCAACAGGGTAATAAAGGACATTGTGTTTGGATTTTCCTAGGACATTTGGACTCCTTTTCTGGGAAAATCTATGGAGTATCCATTTCCATACGTAGTGTGTGTGTCTGTGGCACCTGTAATTACAGTGCCTTGCCCCCTAGCTAGATCATAAATTAGATACACAAATCATCTTTGCCTCACCTCAACCTCAAAAGTGTGTGCTCACTCAATTTCTAAGGAAATGCCGTAAAGTGTGCTTTCGTGGCTATTTTAATGCTTCATTATTCAAACAACTACTTTAGCAGATCTCAGGAATATCTCAAAATATGACCTTATTCTTTCCTCTTAGAATAAATGAATATGACTCACTTCCTGTTGAAATCACTATTTAAATCCTATTTAAATCTTTGTAAATAAGACCTTTTGATCTCTGTGAAATTTAAATAATATATTTTATATTTAATATTAGTATAAAATTAACTGCGTGTGAGAGAGAGAGAGTGAAACTATAAAGTAGTAAGATTTATTTATAACTAACATACTAGAAGTTACAGATCTATGAAATGCTGTTCTTCAAAGTTGTCACCTTGGAAACTATAAGTGAATTCCAACAATGTTACTTTTCTCAAAACACTACAGCTATCAGTATAAATACTCACCAGTGTTGGGCTTCCTTTATATTAATACTTTACATTTAATAAAAAATAGTATGATCCAATCTGATCACCCACCTTTTTACCAGATTAACTTCTAATTGATATTAAGCTTCTTCCAAAAATTAAAGTCACCCTGCAAGTTTCACTCTGCCCTTACCATCCAAAATCAATGTGCCTCCAGGACTTATAGGAATTTCAAAATAGAAATTCAAAAAATGCTTTGAGACAATAGCGATATCATTAGTATAAAATTATAAGCTAACTATACTGATCTAACCACCACACATTATACACAATTATTGAAAATCAACATTGTACCCCACATGTATGTATAATAAAATAAACAAATAAATAAATAAATAAAATTATGATAAAGTAGAAATAAAGTTTCAAACAGTCCTCGGCATCTGAATTAGTCCAATTCTGTTGCATATAACTGAATACCTGAAACTGGGTAATGTATAAAGAAAATGAAATTTATTTCTTACAGTTTTGGAGTCTGGGAAGTCCAAAGTCCAGGGGACACATCTGGTGAGGATCTTCTTCTGTATGGTGACTCTCTACAACAACTCGGCATATCACATGGCAAGAGAGGTAAGAGCTTTCTCATGTGCTCCTTATAAAGCCATCAGTCCACTCTACGCATTGATTAATCCATTCACAAGGGCACAGTCCTTGGGATCCAATCACTTTTCAAAAGCCCCACCTTTTAAATATCATAATCAGTTTTCCACCCTCTTAACACTTACAGTGGGGATTAAGTTTCCAACACATGAACTTCTGCGGGACACATTTGACCCACAGCAGCACCCTAGTCACCATTCAAGTTCCTGTGTCCATACCTCAGCAGCTACAGGTAGGAAGCTGACCCATTTCCTCTGACTCAAGGAGTCAACTCCTTGCTGCTAGAGATACTAAGCCACTTTCCCAATAATCTGAAGAAATCGACAGTCGTTGATGCTTCTACTTTTCTCTATATGAAATGATAATTATGATAGCAATAATCATATTAATAATTATTACAATGAATACTTATAATGTATCAAGAACTTTCTAAATGGGATATTTCTTTTAATCATAAGAATGATTCCATTTAGTTATCACAACAATCCTATAAGGTAAGTATTGTATGAATTCTATTTTACACTTAATGTCTTTAAAGATGAGATGTGACTTCCCTCAAATGCTATTACTGATTTGGTATTGGTCATGCCTACCGTGTTCCTAGACAGTGGGTACTTAGAGTTCACTGTCAAGGAAGACTTGTCCCTTTATTGAACCCACACCTTCACCTAGAAACCAATCAGATTATAGTTCCTAGAATTCCTTTCAGTAATAGTGCCATTTTTCATTTTGGAAAATACTCAGCTAAGCACTTTTCTTTTATCAGGGTTTCTTATATTTTTCTAAAATATCGGCACTTCTCAGTTCTAAGAAGTTGATAGTACACTCATATATATATATACTCCTAAAATAATTTGATCATGGAATCTGTCTCTTTAGAAAATATTTGGGGCTCATTATTCAAAAGAAAACACTTTCTCTTCTTATCTCATATAAAACCTGATACAGTTGGGTTATCTGGGTGCCACTCTTTGCAAAATGTTGCACCTAACAGAAAGACAAATCCAAACTTAATATTCAGAAAGTAATGCACATATTTATGGAACTCTCTAAAATAGGCAGCAAAGGGGCAATTACATTGAATTAACATACAGCAAGTCTTTCTGTAAAACTTGAATACACCGTTGATGTACTCTGCCAAATCCTTAAGTTATCTCTTGGTTCCCTTGTTCTAAAAATGTTCTAGAAATATCTCTAATATGCATTGATTCTGTTTCCTTCTTCTTATTTCCTCTTCTTGTCAACTTCCAAATTACTTTTTTCCATGAGTATTTCCCTTCCTGTATCAGTTAGAGTGCTTTTAGCTGCAAGCAAATAAGTATATGTTCAAACAAAAGTAACATAGATAATGAGGAATTTATCTTCCTACACAAGAAACGAAGAAACAAGGTGAGTTTAGGGTAGTTATTTGGCAGCGCAGCAATGTGAGGCCTCCAGTGTAGTTGTTCTATGATGCTTTTTATTTTATTTTCGTGGCAATAAGATGGTTACAACAATTCCAAATACTATATTCTTACCCCCAAAATATCTAAAGGCTGAAAGAGGAAGCCTCCTACTTATGTCCCCTTTTAAAAATGAAGACTATTTTCCCAGAAACATCCACTGATACTCTAATGTTTGATATATTAGCATTTTGTCATGGGCCAATGCATGAATCAATCATAAGCAAGAGGAGTGTAATAATTATGATTAGCTGGTCTAATCAAGACTCATTACATGAGGTGAGAGAGGAGCCTGTGGAGTAATGGACAAAAGTTGGTGTGTTTAGAAAAACGAGAAGGCATATTTTTCAGTAGAAAACCAAGAGTAACTATTACCTGTACTTTCTACTAAGCTTCTCTCTCATTCTTACAATATCCTCATTATCCATTATTCCCATTCAGGACTACAAAAAATCCTGCCAGCAAACAAAATCTTCTATATAAAGACAAGGAGAAATAAGGTTACAAACAATTATACATTGATTTTTCTATGCCGTATATGTATATATGGCATGGAAAATATAAAATTTCACAGATTATCTATCATATTGTCACAGTTTCTATATACTGCCATTTTAAACAGCAGATTGCTCATCTTTCCTCTAAAATGAATAGACTCCCAAAAGATCATTTTTACTGATTGAGTGGCACTTAATTTTTTGATTATCAAAATTATTAACCACTTGTACATTTTCCTGTGTGTTCTTTAACTATTTTTCTTTTAGTTTGTTTTCTTATTAATGCAAGACCTCTAATATATAAAGATATCTAAAGATAATAATTTTTAAATCATATGTATTGTGACTATTTTCTAAGAGTTGATTTTCAATTTTCTTATATTTGTATTTTTTCATGTAGAAAGGATTGCAAGTTTCATGTGTTCATATTCATCAAGTTTTCTTTTTAGAGCCCATCTTCTGTGTTATTCTTACAATGCAGTCCCTATCCTAGGATTATATATGGTTTCTTTGTCTACCTTTTTTACCCATAGCATACTTTAAAAGCATTGGACTGGAGTGAGTTTGCCTAGGTTCAAATCCCAGTCTGCCACGTATTAGGTGTGCTACTTTCAGAAATTTAATTAAATCTTTGTGACAATACCTGTAATTCACTTAGAACCCAAATACTTGGCTATTCCTCTAGTACTATTATTATGTGCTTTCACAGTTGAAGTTTCAAGCCATTGAATTTAAATTGATACACAATACAATGAGAGGAATTAACTTTATATTTTCAAATGATTAGTAGTTGTTGCAAAGTCATTTAAGCGAAATTATAATTCTTTTTCTGCTGATTTGAAATGTGACCTTTATCTTAACTACATTCCCTAACAGATTTGTGTGTTCCTGAGCTTTCTATTTTGTCACATTTCCTTGTATTTCCTGCGGTTTTAACTTTATTTTAATACTATGTTTCTTGGCCCAAGAAATTCTTAAGCCTGAGTATGGACTTTAATTATTTTTAAAGCTCCTTTCCCTCTTCCTTTCATTAAAAAGGTTGGCCTTGGCATCAACATTTTCTAATGCTGATAATACAATTTATATTTTCTTATTGTTGGCATCTTCCTAGAATGTCTTTGTTCTCACTTTAGTTTTTACTTTCTATATGTCTGAAAGATTTTGTTTTAGTTAAATTTATTACACACAGCCAAAAGTTGGGTTTTGGGGTTTGACCCAACCTGTTTATTTTAAGTTAATATATGCATATGTCACATTTGCATATATTGAAGTGTTTTCTTGTGATTTCTTTTCTTATATATCATGTTTTCCATTTCTAATCTTTTATTTTCTCTTATTTAATAAATTAAAATTTTTGTTTTGTTTTCTGTGTGCCTGTATGTGTATATTTTTTTTATTTTTTATTTATTTGTTATTGGTTATGAATATTCATGAGATACAAAGCTGATTGTCCCCCCTTGTGCCCTAGATGTAAAGGCCAGATCCATACTGGCAGTGTGCCCATTGCTACAATTTGCAATATAGTTAGCGTGATACTTTGGATGGTTCCCTGTTTCATTTCAGTTCTACTGGCCAACTCACTAACTTTAGGCAATATGCTTAAAATCTTATTTTTTAATTCAGCAACTCTTGTAATAACTGTCATCAAATCTTTACTATAAATGATGGGATATGAGCACTGGGACTTTCACCCCACTCCTAGCAGTGAACAGCAGCCAGCAGAGCAGAGCCACAATACAGTGTCTCTAATTAGTAAAATAATTACCCTCTTCATCCTCAACACTTTTTCCTCAATGAGGGAGACTGACCCAAGACCAAGCTTAAAGATCAGTTGTTGCATCTGTAATCATCACTGGGATTCTTAGAACTACTGAGGAGGGGAATTTCTGCAGGAAGGCAGGCAGAGTACTGAGATTTGATCATCATATTCACCAGCTTACATAGCACCACCTCTCTAAACAGCAGCTTCAGTTTGGCTGGCAACCCACCACTGCAGAACTGGAGCTTTACTGAGGGTTCCTTGTCACTTCGTTACCAGGTGGCCATTTCTCTTACATGAGCAAATCATTAGTTGTCCAGTCTTTCCCTCCATCTGATCATATCTACACTTAATTTTGCTGAAGTTCTTTCAGTTCTCTGGCAAGTAAATCAAACCATTACTTTTTCCCCAGAATTTACATGCTCTTACTGTTTCCAATTTTTTTGAGGATTTTCAATGAGGATTTGGGAGCAGGTGAAATTAAACATATTCATTTAATTTACCATCTAGACCCCATACACTATTTTATAGACATTATAATAACAGTGATAAAGCCTTTTAAGATCATGGTTCTAGTTCAGGATATCACCTAGTGGGTAGATTGCTTTTGTGCAAATTAGATAAAGTGCCTCCTCTGGACTGTGTATTAGGAAGAGTCGCCTATCTTCCACATCGCCTCATCCTCTACCAGCCTGCCAGACACACTAGAAGAGCAGCTTATGAGCATGACCCTTAGAGAAAACAGAGTACCTGTGGAAAGAAAGGGGGTGCTGCTTCCACAGACAGAGGCAGGACTTGGGCTGGATTTCAGCCTCCACCTGCCCCTCATCAGGGCCCCTCTGTGTAGAGCAGAAATAAAGGTACCAAGAAGGCTGCCAAGCTCCTTTTGGCTCAGTTTTGTAGCTCAGGACATAATGTGCTGAACTGTTTCTTGGCTTATACCTAAAGGCTCAGTTTTATACCTAGACAGCATATTGGTGTGAAACTCCAGCAGGGTTCACATCTCCTTACTCATTTACTGTTCAGCTATGCCGTGTGAACACAAAGCGTGGAAGAGTTAATCAATTGCATCTGAGAGTAAATTGGTTTTCCTTTTTGTTACAATTCCCTGTATCTTTGTCCAAGGTGATGGATTGTCCAAGGTGGAATGCTAAAGACCCTTCTCTAATTGGCAGGGTGGTTTAAATGAGACACTCTGGGTTACCTTCATGAAGAAAGGGTTTGGGGACAGGAGAAGAAATTTTATTGGGTCAGAAGAGTCCTGATAGAGGACAAGGACTCATATTGGAACAAATATACCTTGAAAGTGACCTTGAAACAAAGAAATGGGGAAAACAGGTTGTAGAGGAAGCAGGGGAGTCGAGAGAGGTGGCAAAGTTATCTCAAATAATTAAAATAGATAGTTATCGCCAGATATTGTCATCAGTCATTAAGAACTAATTATTATAATTTAATGTGTTTTAGAGTTCAACACACTTAGAAGCAAAGCACCGTTTGTCAGAAAAAGGTTGACTTTAATTTAGGAAATTATACTTCATAATACAAGATGGAAATTTTAAAAAATGTATTCTATATTTTTGATTCCTCTCTCTCTCTCTCTTTCTCTCTCTATCTCGCTCTCTCTATCTCAATTGTATACATACACACACACACACACACACACACACACACACATAAGAAGGCACCAAAATAATCATCTCCAAATGCCTTTGATTTTATTAGGCAAATGCTGCTGTTAACAAATGAAGCACTAATACTGTGATGGGTGCTCAGGTACTATTTTACAATTTTATTAGCAAAAGGACCATACGTGATTGTAAATATATATTTTTTAAATCTATAAAACATTTCTCTTTTAATCTTCTACTTATTTTAGAATGACCACATAATCTTATTTCTTTCTCAATACATTCTGTCACCATGGGTGGGATATAGGAGAGGAAAACTATAGAACTTTAAAAATAGCACCTGTCCTTATGACTTTTATTACACCCTCAGAGAAATGAAACACCTTTAAATATGTTATACAGTTTGTTAGAGGATATGTAAAATGTGATTCTTCTGCTATTAATCTCTTAACCTCCTCTGTAGTGAATTGTCACTGACAGCGAGCAATCTGGAAGGCTTTCAGAGTCTGACACCTCTGCTGTAAACATTTCAGATTAAAGTCACTTATGTTTGCTCAGAAAAGTCCTTAATCCTCCCAGTGGTCAGCTTCTCCACTTCAAAAACAAAAAGTTGATGGTGGGCCACTGAAAGAAAACATTTCTAAGGAAAAAAAAATATGAGTGATGCAAACAAAAGAAAATCTAAAAGAATCTAGCTAAATATGTGTGGTTATTCCTTTAACAGCTGTACTTTAAAGTAGTTCTAGCCATTTGCTCTAGAGAAGTACTGAGCATCTTGCATTTAAACAAGAGCTCATACATGTAAAAGGTGAACAAAATTAGTTTAGCCTAGTGAAAATTAAATAATGACATTAAATTCTCTTCTCCTCTTTCTGGTGAGCGTCCATGACTGTGCTTTTCTGAAAGACCCTACTAATGGTGGGACAAACACCACCACCTCTTCCTACTAAAAATGCTTTATGGGGTGGCCAGTTAGATCAGTTGGATGGAGGGCAACCTTATAACCCCAAAGTCATGGGTTTGGATCCCCATACTGAAGGGTGACACACACACACACACACACACACACACACACACACACACACAGAGTAAAAAAAAACCCAAAAAATTTGTTTAAAAAAACAAACAAAAAACTCTTATAGTTGAGTTTGTTTAAAAAAAAATCAAAAACAGAACCTTGTCTATTTCAAAGCAAACACATATTGATATTAGTCTCTGTCTTCAATTTTGTACTATCTAGAAAATTTACAATTAAAAAAATTAGATAGAAGTTATATATTATTTCAATTGAAGTGAAAGATAATAATAATTTTGTTAGTCTTCTTTGGTGATGGTAAGGGTTATGATTACAAAAAATTATTAATTGGATACTTTATGCCTTTACTCATGCTTGAGCTATTTCTGTATATTTTATTTCTTTTGTTTTTTTTTTAAACTTTCACATATCCTGTTTAATCTTTTTTTAAATCAAAATACTTTAACATTTTCTTGTACATATATGTGGGGTACAGTGTGTTATTTCAATACAGGAGTATGCTGCACAATGATTCATTGAGGGCAGATAGCACAGTTTTGTGCCAATTAGTCCACCACTTCTCCTCCTCCCCCCTGTGACCCCACCTCTGGTAACCCTTATTCTACTCTCTACTTCTATGAGAACCACTTTTTTTTTTTAAGATTACACATATAAGTGATATCATATGGTATTTGTCTTTTTGTGCCTGATTTACCTCACTTAACATGATGGTTTCCAGTTCCATCCATGATGCATGTGATAGGATATCATTTTTTTAATAGTTGAGTAGTCTTCCATTATGTATATATACCACAGTTTTTTATCCATTCATTTGTTGATGGATATTTAGGTTGATTCCAACTCTGGGCTATTGTGAATAGTGTTGCAATGAACATGGGAGTTCAGTTGTCTTTTTGATATATTGATTTAATTTCCTTTGAGTATATACCCAGTAATGAGACAACCAGGTCATCAGGTAGATCTGTTTTTTACTTCTCTGAGGAGCATCCATACTGTTTTCCACAGTGACTGTACTGATCTTGGACTTTTTCTGGTAACCTACTTGAAAAACAAAGACTATGTATACCATGAAGGCAGTTGTCTGTTTTACTGTCCATCTGTCTGAATTTCTCTTTTATTCATCATTGTTTACCCAGTGCCTAGAGTAGTTCTTTGCATGTAGAAGGCACCAATAAATATTATTCAGCAACGAAGGGATGAAAGAATGGAGCCACTTTTAAATGTCTTCTAAGGAGCTTGCCTACTCAGTGGTGTCTCTCACCAAGTAATTACTGGGCACCTACATACACTGTGTTGATTCTGAGACTTTAGTGGCAAAGAAGTTATGGTGCCTTCGTGGAACTTAGAGTCCTAGTAGAGAAAAATTTGACAAATACTTCAATAATTGCTCACACAGAAATAACACTGAGTGCTGGTGGCGCTTGCTCGGGGGCACCTCGCATAGTCTGGGGATTTAAAGTACATTTTCCTAGAGAAAGCAAGGGATATATACATAATTTTATATAAATTTAAAGCATAAGTAGGTATTCAGGTAAAAACATATGGGGAATAGAAGTGGTTGATGGAAAGTATGGAGATAGGGTGCCTCAAGCAAAGGAAACAGCACGTTAAAATTAAAGAAAAAGAAACCTGAAGAAAGATATGACGGCATTTTTAGGAAGCTGAGAGTAGCTCAGTAAATCTGAGGAATAGAACGTAAGGAGGAGATGGGAGACTGTGGAGGCAAGTAAGGCTAGATCTTCAACTTTAGGAAGAGATAGAAGACTTGGGACTGGGCCATGTGGTTTTTCACACCACTTTGAAGGTCACTAATCCGAGTTTCAAGATGGGAAACCCATAAGGGGCATATAGTTTGGTATGAGAATTCAAGGTTATATCTTTGGTCTCCAAAATATTATTATGAATTAGGGTTTATTGGCTGGTGCAGCAGAGTTCTCTCAGTCTGTGTTTCTGATAGCCAGAAACAGCCTATGGAGACAACATCTTCAATAGACCTCCAACGCTTCCACTGCATGCAGAACAGTATGTATATTCAATGATAGTATATATTCATTAAGCCTGCCCTGCTTTGATTCTAATGGGTGCTTGCTGCTCTTGCATAAATCTCCTTCACTATTACCACTCTATTACCACTCTCTACAGATGTACATACATATGAGTGTAAATATGGGGAATTAAATGTTGCCTGGGTTGGATATTTGGAACTAAATTTTGCCTGGCCTCTTTTTCCTCACTATCGTTCTGATCATGAGGACCCCCACAGTAACTCACAGACCCTCATTGCCAAAATTCCTATGTCCATGACTTACAAAGACACTGCATAAAATCTCAGAATGAAGGCAAATTTGGCTCCCTCCTGTTGAAGTGGCTTAACTTAGAACATTTCCTAAATTCTTCAAACATAGCAATAGTATTTGCTTACCTTATCCTCAAAACTCTGACCAGTCTCTCTTGGAGACAATTTTGCTTAAAAGTGTGGAGGGAAGCCAATTTATTTTTATACAGCAATAGAAGCAAGGCCAAGAACTGATAATGGATTGTGTTTTTTACTCTGAGTAAAGTAAAGTCTGACATGAGTTCACCCACACTGCTAAATGAAGACAAGAAGTGACACGTGGCTCCAGAGGAATTGATTTTAGACTGTTTAAATCTGGGCCAAAAGGAGAAAAAAAAATCTACTAAAAAAACTTTCATCAAATATGTCATGGTCTCTCAAAGAACATCCTTATATTTAAGAAGCTAAAAAACATTCAGTTTTTTTCTTGAGTGCTGATAGCTCACTGCAGTATGCTGAAGCAGTTCCTAATAACAGAGAAAACAGGGTAATTTTAGGAGCAGGTATGATGGTCTTGGATAACTGAAAAGCCTCTGTCCTTAAAGCCGATGAGCTTGCTTAGCAAGAGCAAGTTTAATTTTGGTCTGGAGTCAATCAAGAAGTGATTACCAGCTCTGTGTAAAGAGCCTATCTATTACTTGCTACCTGATAGAGAAAAGAATGGGATTTAGACTTAGCAGAATAGAAGGCTGCCAGGAAGCTATTTGGAATTTTAAGAAGGGAAGAAAATAGACTAAGCACATAGGTTTTCATTTTCCTGTGTTTTAAAGCTTCCAGGTTGGAGAGAGGGAGTCAGAATGTTATAGAAGTGGAAATCACACTGTACAGAAGACAGCCAGGAGATATGGCTTTCGGTCCTAGCTTGGATTCTAATTGCGTGATCCTGAGAAAGTCATTTAACTTCTCTGGGCCTTATATGAGGCGGTTCTTCAAAAAGCTCATAGAAAGATTCATATTATCTTTTAATTCCATTTTCCACCAACTTTTTGAAGTACCTATATATTCCTTACTTATAAAATGAACTAGATGGTCCCTAAGCTTTAGTCTATGAGCGTCAGGAAAAAAGGACTATGTGTTTCTTTTTAGCTTCAATAAATATGCCTCAAATGAATAGAAAAACTATTTGCTAAATTTCTCTTAATAGAATAACATCATTCTTATTCATGAATATGCTTAGAGATTAAAATAATTTATAGAAGTTACCCTTAATATATATTGAATGACTAAAGTATCAAGTTACATAACTGAAAGAACCACAAATAATTCAAAATGTTAAGTTTAATTGAGATAGCACTTTGACATAGAATCCAGCTAATAATTAAGACCAATATTTTTCAGCAAATTTGTCCAGATAGCAATTTAAATAGGCATCTTGCTCAGGAGGTGAATTTTGTTTCAGCTAAAACTTAAGTTATAAAAATAATGAAAAATAAAATAACCCTTTTTTTTTAGCAGAGACAAAAGTCACTGGTTACAGGAAATCTAATTGCATCTTTTTTTCTGAAGGCACCATCTGGATATAAGGGAGACAGAGACAGAGAGATTGGCAACAACTATATCTACATAAAGTTGCCACAAGCCTATGATAACCACGCCATTTATTTTCCATGAATTTTCAGGTTATATCCATTCCCCTTTCAAAGAGATGGGTTATGGTATGGTACCAAATCGTTTATGACACATGGTAGCAACCAAAGGACTATGGGCAGAGGGTAATGGTCCCAGAAACAGAATATTATGGGCAGCATGACAGAAGGAGAGAGAAAATCATTGGAAATGCTATAGCTTCTCCAAGTGTTTTCCTTGGCTAATAATATCTTTCCTCTGGCCATCCTTACATTGTAAATAACTCATTTGATGGTGATAGTGACACAACCATTTACCAGTGAAAGAGAATATTGAAAACAAACATAAATGGTATTTGTGGGGAAGTGGAGGCTCTCTTGTAGTAGATTGAATTATGTCCCCCCAAAACTCATTGAAGCTTGAATTGTGTCCCCCAAGTTTTATGTATTAGAAATTTAGCCCCCACTGAGATTGTTAAGAGGGTGGGAAATCCTATTACAGTAACTAAAAGGTGGAGTCTTGAAGAGAGGACTTTATCGTAGGACCATGCAGTAGTGAATGCATTAAAAATGGTGGTCAGGTACATGGTTCTGAGGCTTTAAAAGAAGAGAGTCTGTCTTTCTCTCTCTCTGTTCTCTCTGCTTTCACCATCTTGACCCAGTGTCAACCTCTGGATCACTGTCACCACCACCAGATGAACTTTGGACTTCCCAGCCTCAGAAACTGTCAGCAATAAATTTTGTTTTCTTATAAATCACCTAGTTCCAAGTATTTTGTTATAAGCAGCAGAAACAGACTAATGCATCTCCTAACAAAGACACCACAAATAATGAAAAATACAGAAGAATTAAGGACTTCCTTGAAATCTTCCTGTATCTAGAGTTTTAAATATGGGCCTAGAAATTAAAATGAGATTTTTTAAGGCACATGGTGACTTTCTTGACTCTTAAGCTTGGTCTCTTTTACATGGGGTTTTACTGTTTCTACATCAAGTATAAACTCACCTAATTTTTTTTGTTTGTTTTAAAAATATTAAATAGCATAAAGAATAATTTGGGTCATAGAGCTTCAATCAAATGCAACAAAATACACACTTTTCTCTGCTCATAGGAAAAGTTGAGGATTAATTATTTTCACAACAAAGCCTGTAGTAGTTTTTACTAGCAAAGTTTGAAAATAAATGAAACCTTGAAAATTATTAGAATCTTCCCAATATGA
Source organism: Cynocephalus volans (assembly GCF_027409185.1). Lineage (NCBI taxonomy): Eukaryota > Metazoa > Chordata > Mammalia > Dermoptera > Cynocephalidae > Cynocephalus > Cynocephalus volans. The sequence continues at coordinate 223,029,155 of NC_084460.1, read as the reverse complement.
AAATAATAGGGTTATTATCACCTTGATTCAAATCATTGTTTATTTTCTAAACACATGATATAGACAACAGTGTGGTAACATCTGGGTATCTATTCCATAATGAATCTAATTCAATTAGAATTAGTCCTGATGTAGGCTGTCTACATATGGCAGCTCTGACTCATGAATTTCCCAAAGGTCCCGGCTCTTTTCTCTTGTTTCTGTGTCACCAGTGGTTCTTTTCCCAAGGTTACCTGATGTTCCCAAATGGCTTCTTTTGCTCCAGTCATTACAAGGGTACTTCAAAAAGTTTATGGAAAAAGAGAATTGAAAAATAATGCAAATCTTTCCTTGAACTCTTTGAAGTACCCTTGTAATGTCTGTATTGAAGAAAAAGAGAAGGTACCCCCCCCCCCGAAAAAGATACTTCCCAGAAGATGCACACAGTACTTCTTATGTTCCATTGGCCAGAACTTAGGAGATGACACCTGACAGGACATGTAGCTGGAAAACAAAGTCTTTTATCATAAGCAGCCATGTGTCTTTGCAAGTATGTGGAATAAGGTGGGAAACTAGAAGACTATAACAAAACACTTATTTTTTAGATGAATAGTCAACATATCCTGTATTAAAGCTACCCCAAAAATATTAACCTCATAGCTATTGTAATCAAGTTGTATTGACTGTAAACCTGTCTTTTAATCACCAACACTTGAACCCATTCTTACGTTCATGGATTAGAGGATGGTTTTAACAACACTAATTCCCAGATATCATGTCTCTGTACGGGTCAGTTTCTTTGGTTCTATACTCAAAAGTAGACAGTCTCCAAAATCCATCTCACAAATCCATTTTATTAATCATAAAAGAAACCCGGTAGGAATTTTAAATTTAGCACAACCACAAACCCAACCATTTCAAAGTTAATATTCTTCTAACAGAGGATCAGTTAAGTTTACTATATACAAATGGCACTATGTGTCAGACTCAATCGTAGAATTATATTTCAGCAATATTGCATGCAGCTGATAATTCTTTCCCTCTGGGAACATTCCTCTCTTGTTTTCCAGAATTCCCTACTCTGCTGATTATCCTTTTTACTCATCTGTCTCTCATTCTTCCTTTCCTTTGCTGGTTATACCTTGTCTCCCTAACCACAAAACACTGATATGGCCCAGAGCTCAGCTCTTGTATCCGTGGTTATCTTTATCTATAGTCATTCCCTTCATTATATTATCCAGTTTCATGACAGTCTGCTAGTGATTACAATATTTATATCTGCAGCCTGATCTCCCCCTAAGTCCCAGGTATGTATATCCAACTGTCTTTTCAATATCTCTATTGAATGTCAAATGGGTGTCTCAAACTTATCATGGCTTATTGAAAACTTCTCTTCCTTCTTATCCCAAACTATTTCTCTATAGTTTTTTTCAGTTTATATGAGTGGCAATTCCATCTTTCACTGTCTCAGACCAAGAAATCATGGTGTCATTCTTGACTCTTTTTTTTTTCCACTCCTATATCTAATCCAATAACAAATTATTTGGGTTTGCCATTGAAGACATATTCAGAGACTGAGCACTTCTCACTGGCTCCCTTTTAACCAACCTCTTCCAAGTCATTATCATCTCTACCCTAGTTTATTGCAAAGTTAGGGAGACTTGCTGATCTTTAAATCCCCAAGGCTTGTTCTCTGCCTTTCCCTATTTCTCTGCAATTGCCCCTACAGTCTGTCTCTACCTGGCAGTCACAGCAATCTTATTAAAACATAATCTGGTCATATCATGCCGATGATGAAAACTTTCCAATGCCACCTTCTTTTACTCAGAGAATTAGTCTCTACTATGATCTTCAAAGCCCTATTTAATCTGGTTGTCCATTGTCACTTTCCCTCATCTCCTAACTCTCTCCCCTTGCTCACTCCATGCCAGTTGCAAGTAAGTTCCCTTGTCCTTTTTCCACCCAAGAATGCTCTTACCTTAAGGACTTCACACTTGCTATTCCTTCTTTCTAAAAACTTCTTGCCCCATAAGTCCACATGGCTAATCCCTTCATTGTTTTCATATCTTCCTCAGATGTAACCTACCCATACTGTATCATCTTAACCTGTGTTTAAAAACCCCCACTCACTCACCCACCAGTCTAAATCCCCCTTTCCTTCTCTATTTTTCTCCAGAGCCCTTTTCACCAGCTAACTACCATTGACATGATGTATTTGCTTTATTTTATGTGTCCTCCAAACACCATAAAAGCAGAGAATTAAAGAACTTTTGTTCACTATAACTTTAGTGCCTAGAAAAGCACTTACAATGTAGTAGATGCATAACAATTATTTGTTAAAGAAATTAATAACATTTTATATCTTAGCTTAAAACATGACCGTGTGAACTCCTCATGTCTACTCTTCTGTTTGCTAAGCCAGATACATAATTAATGGAGTCTTGCCGATCTTCAAATCCTAATTTGCTCTTTGCCTTTCCCTATTTTTGTTTTATTTATGCAGTGTAATAGATCAGTTGGATAAGGATCCACATTGGGTTAAATATTTGCCCTTTTGAGAATTTGCCAATTTAATCATTTTAATTGACCTGTTACACATGGCTAAATGAATCAAGTGATTCATCATGGCTAAATCCCATTTGACTACATGGAAATAATGAAAGCTACTAGCACTCTTCCTTGTCTAGATATTTAAGATTATTTGGTGTATATTATCTTTCAACTTACATTTTACCTGCTATTTGGTGGATATTTTTTTTGGCATTTTCCTTAGCATGAGGAACATCGTCTTGTGTGTGCCCATGCAAGACTAAAGTCATACACGTAACATTTGTTTCTGTGTTTTGAAACCATTTTCTGGCACTGCAGTATGTGTGGGGTCCTATTGTACAATGCGCTTTCATTTCATTTATAACCAAACTGAACAGGAGTGACAATGTGGAAATGAATAGAGTTTACCCCTGTTCAGCTTGAGAAATTGCATCTGACACAAAAAAAGAGGAAATTTGTGGAAGTGTTAAAAAAAAGAAAAAAAAAGAAAAAACGAAATTGTCAAAGGGAAAAAAAATGACATTCTTTGCTCCTCTCAAAGAAAAAATATTATGTTTCTTAACAATTAAAAGTATTGGCATCATTTGCAAGTTCTTTCATATTAAAACTTACTTAGCATAGTTTATGTTCATTATGTTGTACAGCCTTAAATTCTAAAGGCAATATTTTGCCATCATTACTAATACAAACTGTTTCACGAATATGTAATATCAAATCATGTAAAGAAAACTCATCTATGGTCAAGGAGCTTAAAATAGCTCTTGATTTAGAAAATAAATTTCTAGCCAATACTGCACTATAAATTGACAGAACAAAAAAGCCTACTAAATAAGTAAATTTAAAGAAAGTGTGTATGGGGCCAGCCCTGTGGCGCACTCGGGAGAGTGCAGCGCTTGGGAGCACAGCAGCGCTCCCACCACGGGTTCGGATCCTATATAGGAATGGCCAGTGCACTCACTGGCTGAGCGTGGTGCGGGCGACACCACACCAAGGGTTGCAATCCCCTTACCGGTCACAAAAAGACAAGAAAAAAAAGGAAGAGAAAGTGCGTATGTCTAAATATGTCATGGCAAACATTTATTGTTCTAGTTAGCCACCAATATCTCATCCTTCTTTAACAATGCCTTAAATTTCATTCCCGGAACCACTATTCTTCTATTAACAACCTGTGTATGATGGCTAGATTTGACTCTTTCCTTGACTTTTGTGTGTGTTTATGAGGTAGGCCTGACCAATCTGTATATTTCATCCTTCTGGACAAAATGACAATCAGGGAGGATTATCTGACATCATCTGAACCACTAAGAGTTAGATCCAGATATTCTTAGAACTTCCTTAGCCTTTCTCAACTAGGGATCCTTCCTCATCTGAATCACAACACAAAAAACAATTTCAGCAACTGGTTTCTCATTTCTCCCAACTGTTACCACTCAAGAGACTGAGAAAGTCAGTTCTTTACATAGCTACATCCATTGATGTCTTAAATCATCAGGATTTAAATCTCTCAAATAAATCCCAGTTTAGAAAGAATGAAAGGGAATTCCTCATTGGGAATATGAGATTGGGAGGATATAAAGCTTGCACAATTAGAATCCCATGAGAAGGAAGCAAACATAGAATAGGGTGGAGCCGGGAGTTGGAAAAAGAACAGTGACATGAACACATAGATCTTGTCATGACTCAATCTGGCACTACGCCTGTAATATTGAGGTACATGAACCAAACACTTCCTTTTAGCTCATGTCCACACCGGTTGCATTTTTCTGACACTTGCAACAGAGGTCCCAACTGATACATATAGATAGCTCCAAAATAAAGACTGAATTATTTTTCAGCTAATTTAGCTGAAAAAGGTGGAGTTGGATTTTGGAAGAAAATAACATAGCATTTAATATTTAAATGATGAATGTTCATTTTTGGATAGTATGAAATAAGAAAATGTTTTACTCAACAGTTTATCTGAGATAGACAAAAAGAAATGAGAGAAATGGCACACAGAGGCTGCAAATATACGGTGTGAGCCAAGCAAGTGGATAAACACCTTTATTCTGCCTCCTTGTCTTTATAGTTCCAGTTCTCTAGTGTTACCTGAAGGGTAAACATATTTTTAATTAGTTTCTCTAATTCTCTCTGCCCAAAGGAACTGGGATGGTAATGGGGTGAGGGCGGGGAGGGGTGAATGTTTGCTTAAGGCCAGTTCTGCCACCTCGTTAAGACTGGTGGAGATGTGCCCAGTAGCAATCATCATAGTGCAGAAGTTCCTGACACAGCTTTGGCACTTTAGCAGCGTGGCTGCTCTAAGAAGAAAAAAATATATCCCAGTCAAGAACCTATTTACAGGTGATTTTTTAAATGATAATAAAATAAGGAGCTGTGTATAAGTTATACTCTCTTGGCTATACTAGTCTAGGAACTAAAAAGAACAGAGTCACAATAATGTAAACCTGATCCATTATGTAAGGTGTCCAGCTACTCAAAAGCCTCCCCTAATTATAGCTGGGATCTCTTGAGGGTTGTAAGTCTTGATCTTTACCTCCTCTTCTCAAAATGTAATAACGGTGGTGGTAAAACAGCCAGGAGGCCTTAGAGAGCAATAATTATGAGGTCTGGCTTTGGGTTCAAATCCCAGTGCCACCATTTACTAAATGTATATCCTCTGGTCAATCAGGATGCAATCAGCACCTTCTTCATACAAAACAATTACTTAGTAAGATTTTAAATTTTAAAGGCTTCACATAATGCCTGGCATGTTGCATACCATCAGTTATTACTTGCTGACATTATTATGATAGTTGTTATCAACTCAAGTTTTAATGTTTTTGTTGCCTTTAAATTTTAAGCACTAAAACTACAGAGGATTGTGCTTCCTGCAGGCTACCGAACGTGCTACTCAAGAAGCCATTATTTAGTGGGGAATGGAAATGGAAAAAATAGGAAGCCACATACCTGAACCATAGAATAGAGGAAGGTGAATTGACAAACATGGCTGTGGGGATTTCCTGCCTTCCATCAAAAAAATTGCTGAGACACCACCATGTGGCAACTCAAAGAGAGTAAAACGTTGAATGAGGCCCTCTTTCTGACCTTAAGTTCTCATAGTCTGGTTAAAGACAAATAACCTAAACAGGTATTGCAAATACTCTGGTTATGATATAACTCAGAAAAATATTATTGCATATTTTGGGTTTTTTTCATAAGGATTTATCAAAATTCATTATTTTACTCTCTGATTCAACGATAGTATTGCATACCTACAATGTGTCAATGGCTGTTGTAGGGGACTGTGGGTATATTAAGGAATAAAGCAAACAAAATCCTTGCCCTCATGAAACTTCCTCTAGTGGAAAGGCAGCCATTATGTAAATAAACAGCTATGACATATAACATCATATAGTGATAAGTGCTGTGAGGAAAAATAAGGCAGTCTCAGGGGAGAGTAGTGTGGAGATCTGCTTTAGAGAGTGGTAATTTAAGAAGAGGCCTACCTGAATAAAAGGAGGGACAGAGCCATGCCAAGATCTGAGGAAGAGCTTTTTGGCAACGGGAAAATGTATGTACAAAGGCCCTGAGTCAGGAAATGAGGAATATACTATAAAGCATATGTTCTTCACAGGGCCTGGTTTTCCAAAGCCTTGCAGTTTCAAATATTGCCCTTATGGAGGACTGGAAATTTTCCTCAGGCCATAAAGTCTCTAGTGTAAGATAAAGATTTGTGGCACAGCAAGGTTGCTGGCTCAAGGACAGACAGGTTACTGCTTGATATGTGTAGATACTGGAAAATAGCTGGAGGGAGAAGGAATGTTTGCTAAGATAAAGCTGTTGTTGATTGGACCACTTAATTGTCTACTGGAATGTCATCTGGCTTGTTTCACTGAAAGTTACCTGCCTATATTGTTAAACTATAATCCCACCTATGTTCTCTTCCTGTAACTTCTTGGTCTGGAAAATAAATTCAGGAAGAGAACCCCAATTCAGGGTTAATTTCCCAAGGAGGGGTTGCCTCTCGCTGGAGTGTTCCCAGGGAAGTTAACCACTTCAGGGCTTCTTGCTGCTCAGAAGAGATGGGCTTTAAGTAATCCTTTGCATCTCTGTCACCCAGGGAAAGTGGGGTGACAAATCCACACAAAGCAGCAAGGAAAGAGCTTAGTGCCTTCAGGGAAAACAAGGAAGTCATAGTGGCTAGAGCAGGGGATCCAGATGGAGAGTAGTAGGAGGTGGGGTTGGGGAAATAGGCAAATACCTGGCTGTATTAAAATTTATAGGAGAAAAGTTTGGGTTTGATGCAAAACTTCAGAGTAAGCCATTAGAGGGCTTTAAGCATGAGACTGATATCATTTGTTCTGTGTGTTTATACACACACACATATATACACACATACACAAGTACTGGGTTAATTATTATTATTTCTAACAGCTTTATTGAGGTATAATTCATATATAAAATTTGTCCATTTAAAATGTACAATTCAATGATGTTTAGAATATACACAAAGTTGTGCAACCATCAGCACAAACTAATTTTTCTAAAAAAATTTTCATAACTCCTAAAAGTAGCCCTGTACCCATTAGGAGTGACTCCCAATTCCAGGCCCACTCAACCCCCTCCCACACCCCACCCAGGCAACCACATGTATACTTTCTGTCTCAATGGATTTTCCTATCCTGGGTATTTGATGTAAAAAAAATCTTATAATATATGGTCTTTTGTGACTGGCCTCTTTCATTTAGCATCCTATTCTCAAGGTGCACCCATGCTGTAGTATGTATCAGTACCTCATCCCTTCTATGACCTAATGATATTCAACTATATGGCTCCACCACATTTATTCACTCATCCATTGATGGACATTTGGTTCTTTTCCACTTAGAGACTCTTCTAAATGATATTGCTATAAACATCTGTGTACAACTTTTTGCATGGATTTATGTTTTCATTTCTCTGGGGAATATAATCAGAAGTGGAATTACTGGATCATTCAAGTGCTAATTTCATATTTAATATTTTAGGAGCTGCAGAACTGTTTTCTGAAGTGGCTGTACCATTTTACATTTCTGCCAGCAGTGTATGAGGGTTCCAGCTTTTTCACATACTCACCAATGCTTCCTAGTAACTGTCATTTTTAGTATAGCCAATCTTAGTGGGTATGAAGAGGTAGTCATTATGGTTTTGATATGGATCTCCCTAATGAATAATATGTAGAGCACATTTTCACATGCCTGTTGGCCATTTGTATATTTCTTTGGAGTTGCCTATTTTTTAATCGTGTTGTCTTTTTATGACTGAACTGTAAGAATTTATGTATTCTGGAAGCAAGGTGTTTATCATATATATGATTTGGAAATATTTTCTCCAGTTCTGTCTTTTTCCTTTCTTGATGTTATCATTTTCAGCACATTTTGTTTTAATTTTGCTGGAGTCCAATTTATGTTTTTCCTTTTGTTGCTTGTGCTTTTGATGTCATCTCTAAAAAAATATTGCCTAACTCAAGATCATAAAGATTTATTCCTATATTTTCTTCTAAGAAATTTCTTGTTTTAGCTCTTCATTTAGTTTCATGATCCATTTTGAGTGAATTTCTCTGTAAGGTGAAAAGCAAGAGTCTAACTTTATTTTTTATTTTTTTATTTTTGCATGTGGGTATCCAGTTGTCCAGTACTGTTTGTTGAAAAGAATATATTCTCCACCATTTAATGTCATGACACACTTGTTAAATAATTTATGTTTTTAAAAGATGCTGTGGGAAAGGGCCAGCTTCATAAGTGTGCAGCCTGTGCAGTTGCTCTGAGCCCTGTGGTTCAAAGGGCCCTGCACTTGGTTTAATGCTCTGCTGTGGTTGCATTGAAATTCAAAAGAATTTCTTAGCAAAGGGCCTACATTTTCACTTTGCACTGTGCCTGAAAATTATGTAGCCAATTTGTTGTGGGAAACCCAAAGGGGGCCAGAGTAGAAACCTAGAGACCTTTTAAAAAAACAAAACAAAAACTGTTGTAGAACCTAGGTAAGAAAATAATTCTTTGCATTTTTCTAAAAATTAGATTTTGTCCTGTGCCTAGCAAATATTTTCTGCTTATCATTTGATTTTATTTATAGGTTTTTTCTACACTACATATATTTAAAATTTTTACCCCAATTTATTTTTTAGTTTTCCTACATAACTTGTTAAAAAGCACATGTAAACCACTGCTTTGAAATAAAACTTTATCTTTCATAAGATTTCCATATATTCTGGAATTCTATTATTTTTCCACTGATCAGTCTGTCGTTTGCATATAAATACACAAGGACACACATATACATGTATATGTTTATATGTGAACTATTTTTTAATTAATTAAATTATTTTTTGTTAAAGAATATGTAGTTTTATTAAAATTAATTTTTTACATTCTAATACATTGTTGCAGAGCAGTTGGGCAGTTGGGAGGGAGGGGGAGAGGGGAAAGGGGAAGGAAATGAGATGGAAGAAGGAGGAAGGAGGAGGGACAGGATTGAGGCCTGTGGAACCCCCCCTCATTCTAACAGGGGAGCCTAGGGGGCTTCCAGCAGTGGCTTGGTCACTGCTGGGCTGGTTGCAGATGTCATGGTGGTGTGGCAAAAGCCCTCACCTCCCACCACCCCAGCTGGGGGACACAGGGCCTTTCTTTCTGATGCTTGGTGGTCGTTGCTGGGCTGACTGCATGTGTCAGTGGAGGACTGGCCATGGCCCAAGGTCCTCAACTACCCCAGCTCAGGAGAGCCCAAGGCACTTCCTGCAGTAGCTCAGTGGCTGCGGCTTGGCTTGCTGCGGGTGTCGGGGGTGTGTGGCCAAGGCCTTCATCCCCCACCCTTGGGACTGGTTGTGGGTGTCAAGGGGCTTTGCTGAGGCTCCCTGACGTCCCCCCTTTCTGGCTTGGTAGGCCAGGAGACTTCCAGTAATTCTAGGTTTTATAGGTATTCTTTGATGTAATGAAAGCTTTGCTAGTTAATATCGAACTTTGACTCTGGTTGAGGGTATTTTGTTTTTTCTTTCAGTTCTGTGTTGGATTATTTGTCATTCTCACCACTTAAACTCCGTGCTAGAAGTAATTTTTTATCCTTTGCTTACCTCTAAAATGGGGGAACTTCCTGTGGGGACCAGTCATTGAGCTGTGTGGTTTAGCTAAATTGCTGCTTTGCTGCTGTTTCCATAGGGGAGGCTTTTTCTGGAGCTTGGGGTTTAATGGTTGGCTTTATATGCACTTCTGGCTCTCACGTGATCCAGTGCACCTGGGTTGTGTAGATACTCTGGTCTGGGCCTGAGTCTTTTCATCAAACTGCAACCCATGCAATTCTATATTCCTGACTAGTTTCCTCTGAGTGGTCCTGCACTGATTGAGTGGTAGATCAGCTGTCCTTGCTGTGCCCCAATGTTCCCCTGGTGGGCCTGTCTCCCCCACCATCCATGCTGCAAACATTTCCCATGGGAAAGGCCATGCTTTGGTCCCTTGTGATGACTCACCAGCCTCTGAGTGGCTTCTTTTGTTCCGTTGTTCTGGCTCCTCGCTCCTATGTGGGTCCATGGGAACCCTGTTAGTGGTCTTGCTGGCCTGGGGGCCACCAAGGCCCTCTTCTCCCCTGCTGCCTCCAAGCAACTTCATCCAAAGGGCACACCTGTGGCTTTTTCTGGCTTCTTCACTGTGCTGTGTGCTCTCAGCAGCTCAAACCTGGAAGCAGCCAGGGCTCAAAATGGTTAGAGCAGTTATTTTTTTCTCTCGTTTTGGTTTCTCCAACCTTCGTGTACTCTGTGGGTCTCTCCTCCTCTTCCCCTGAGCTCTAGCAGCCCCAGCTTGGCTGCCCTTGCTTTTTTATAGTTGTAAATTGGTTGATTTGTGGGAGAGAGTGACGCTGGAACTGTGTATTCTGCCACCATGACCAGAAGTCTATATGTGAATTATTTTAATTACTAATTTTATTTTCCTTTTTCTTCCATTTAGAGTTTTTTCTAGCATTTATTTTGTGCATACTTTTCTGCATAAACTTTAAAACAATTCTGTCAGTTTACAAGCAAAAACACATGTTATTTTACTTGAGATTAAATTGACATCATACATTAATTTAGGAATTTCTACCTAAATTATAGGTTTAGGTAGAAATTCCTAAATAATGTTTATAATGGTAAGTCTGCCTATCTAAGAAAAACATGGATTTGAAAACTTTTTTGGTGTCCTTTAGCATGGCCCCCAAAATATCACAGTTTGGATATTGCAAATTTCACTAGGTTTATTACTAAGAGTAACTTACTGAATTTTCAAAGGGGGCTGTAAAAATATCTCTATATAATATATTCTTCTATGGGGTATCTTTATTAAGTTGTCTGCATTAAGAATTGGAGTCTATTTCTCTACCTCCTGATGTTGGATAGGCTCAAATGTAGCAAAATGATACTGTGTTGATTATGAGCATAGATCTTATCTGGCTTGACAGATTCTACCTCTGCCATTTGGAACCCTCACCCTTAGGATACTTCCCTACAGAACTCAACCACCATACTGAGAGAAACCTATGACCGCCCAGATATAAAGCTAAGCTCCCAGCCAACAGCCATCTTCAATTGCCAGGCATGTGATTAAGCCATCTTGAATGATCAGCCCAGTTGAGCCTTCAGATGACTACACTCCCAGCCAACTACTAATCTCACTTATGTTAGGAACAGCAAGCAAGAACCACTCAGCTGATCCCAAACACAGAATCACAAAGGATAATAAGAAATGTGTTGTTTAGGCAATTTAAACTTGGGAGTGCTTTATTATGCAGCAATGGATAACTAAAACCCTAAGTATTTGTCTTTTTATTATTAGTGTAAATAAAATATTTTTCCCTTTCATTTATTTGCCTATTTGTATGTATATGGGAAGACTATTTTAGACAGTCTTTATATATTAACGTTTCTCATTCATAAAATTATATAATCAGCAATGCAATTTTTTTCTTACTCTTTAAATATTTATACCACCTATTTTACTTGTATGTCTAATTGTATTGGTCAGTACATTCAGAACAAGATTAAAAAACAGTGACAATATTAGGCTCATGTTTTATTGCTGACTGCAATGAAAATGATTCTAGTATTTCATATGGTTTTAAACAAAATCACTGTATGAAAATTTTCATCTATTTTTATTTTACTAAGAGTTTTAAAGTGGATTTTTAAAAACTAAAAATAGATATTGAAGTTTAACAAATTTTAAAGCATCTTAGTCATTTTGAAATGATTTTATTTCTGATAAATCTTTTTTATATGCCATACAGCTGGGTTTGTTTTATTATACAACCTGAGAGCCTTTTTCTTTTAATATATATTTCTTATTTACATTTATTGTTATACCAAATATGTTTGGTTTTAGTTTGATCATTTTGTTTTCTTTGATTTTTTATCTTTCTTTTTTTCTGTCATTTGGTACATGGTCTATATTATCTCTTTTGAGTGTGATTTTTTTCCCTATCAAATTACATTGAAGATTTATGGCCTGCTCTTAATTTTCTAATGGATACTATTGACACTTCCAATCATATAAGTAAACCTTTATTTCTTACCATTCTAAAAAAAATTTTTAAACATAAAACTATACAGATAGGAAAATAAACATTTATATTTTCTCCTATTTTCTCATCCTCTCTCCATGCCCCAATATTATACAAAGGCTCTTCAAAAAGTTCATGGAAAGATTAGTATTATCTTTTAATTCTATTTGTCTACAAACTTTTTGAAGTACCCTTTTATTAGCATGTTATATTTTGTCTACATTTATTACATTTATATTTTTTATAAATAAAATTTTATTTTTATAATTATGTAGTCTTAGATAAAATTTTAGTGTATTTTCATATACTTTAATCATTCCTGAGACTCTGATTTTGATTTGCATTTCAGTTGGCTGAATTTTGTAGTCAAATAGTTTTATTTTCCAAGGACTCATGACTGCTATAGACATGAGATTTTGCAAGCTTAAGAATATATCTGTTCTTAGCTGGATGAAGGCAGGAGAAATTAGCAAAACTGATAACCAAAGAATCCCTATTGCTTCTAGCTTATAAAACTATTTTGTTTACAATTTGTACTTAGAAAAACAGTCAGGGAACAGGTTTGAGGGAAAAGATAATAAGTTTTGAACAAATATTTTTAACTACAGCACTTGATATTTCCAAAAGAATATATAGGTCTCCAGTTCAGAAGAAACTGGAAAGTAAAGGTATTAGAGTTGTTAGCATACAGATTGTAATTGAATTTATTAGAAAAGATATGGTCACCAATGACAAACATATAGATACTTGAAAGATTTTTGTGTAATATGATCATTAAAGGGAAGTGGGAAAGAGATTATTTAAGCAAGAGAGACAGATTAGAAAGCACAGTCAGAGGTAGGAAGAAATTCAGGAGAGATTAGTGTCATAGAAGACAAGTAGAAAATGTTTCCAAAAGCAAGGCACAGTCACAAAGGGCAAATACTATTATATATAACTAAGTCTAATAGTAAGCTCTAAAATTTTTAATCAGAAAAAAATCATTGGTTACTTTTAGTCATGGGTAATTTTCATTAGAACAGTTTTAGTAGAGTGCTGTGGGCAAAAATAGCAGATTATAATGGGAATTGTAATGGGAATTAATATCTAGCAGCTTTGTGTGTGTGAGAGAGAGAATTAAAATATATAAACATCCAGGGGGAGTTTTTCCACCTGAATTTGACTTTAAAATTCTAGAAAATTACCACAGGAAAGGTAAACTAAATGTTTGGCTTAATTGTATAAAATTAATGTTAGTTACCTTCCTTCATGTAAATTGCCTATCATTAACAGACAATCTCCAAAAATAGAATATCTATGATGCATATTGTCAATATAGGTCAGATTATTTCACGATAAGTTATTTAGTCAAAATTATCAGATTGTTTTGTGATAAGTTATTTAGTCAAAATTAGACCGTTTTCATGAAGTTTGGGTCCCCATTGACTTGTGGAACATCACTCTGTACAAGATTTGAAAGAAATAGAAAAGCTGTGCTAGCTCCTAGGAGAGTTCTTATTTCAGAAGAAAGTGGGTCAGTGGCTTATCAACTCTGTGATCCTATTTTATGTTATGAACTAGTGTAAACATTTGGTGTGGGACATTGAATATTAAAGCATTGAAAGACATTTTTTTTCTAGGAATTTGTAGTGTGAGAAGAAAAGGGGGTGAATACCCTAGCCTCTTCCCCACCACCCAGCCACCATATTCCCTCCCTCCCTCCCCAAATTCCACTTCACCATGTAAAGATTATTTACAAGGACAGCAAATAAACAACATTTTGTTGAGAAAAGAAGCACTTGGCAAAGAATCTTAAAAATCAACAGGATCATTCGTGTTTTTGAGAAGGGAAATGATGCTGTTGAGACAATGGGCAGAAAGGATTATTTAATTATATGCTTATACAATCCGATCACCTGACAAACTTCACTTAATCCAATTGAGACATTTATCTTTTTACTTTTAGCTAAAAACATCTATGAATTTTGTAATTACAACTTTGCAAAATCCTTAAAAGCACTTCTACTTGTATCTAAACTAGTGCCCACCTTGTGTAGTTTAAAGCAGTTTTTGTTTGTGCTGCCATTAATTTTTAAAAAAGATAAAATCTGACCAATTTTCCTCTTTTAATAATAACATCTATGTAGTTACAGATGATTACTTGATCATCTTGCTTTATTTCCTATATTCTAGAGAGAAAGTAATAGAGAGACTTAAAGAATAAGAATAGAGCAACTATTTCCTTAAATTTTATCTTTTGTATGTTAATTCTTCCATACTACACACCAGGCATGCTGTTAGGTACTGGAGGTAAAACGCTGAACAAAAACAGACATGATTTCTATTCACATGTTGCTTATTACATTAATATTAGGTCGAAGCATATCAAATTGCTATTTTGTAGGTCAAAAATGGTCAAATATCAGCAATTGTATGTGCTTTGTTAATAAACAATTGCAATTTCATTGCCATAGTTTCTTAGCACACACTTTGCAGCATCCATGCCTCAGCCTGCAGCTCTCTGTCTCCTTTTATCATGGATTAAAGACTATTAGTTCCTGAGATCTCAATTTAAGTGGTGCTTCCTCCTAGAAGCCTTCCTTGTTCTCCATGCTAAGTTAAATCTCTTTACCGTTGACTCTCACACACACCTCCTTTACAGCATGTGTCACAGTTGTAATTTTACAATTATGTTTGTGGTTATGGAATTAGTGCCTGGTTTGTCCAGCAGACTAAGCAACACTTGAAGAGAAATCAGGTCTGTTTTTGTTCAGGATTTTATTTATAGTACCTAGCACCATGCCTGGTGTGTAGTATATGCCAAATAATTATTTATGTGGCACATGAAATGAATGATCTGAAAAAATAAAATATTTAAAGCACTCTGTATTTACAAATATACAGACAGTAAAATTACAATACAGCATATAAAACACTAAAAGAAACCTATATACTCACATGTACTTGGAAAAATGAATACCTAATTTTTCAGCCCGTTACTTTTCATTCCAAAGAAATGTATAGAGAATCTGACTCATTTGAACAACAGAGTGAATTGTAGATCCTGTTATCAATGATAGCAATTTTACAGGAATCAATAATTTTTTAAGAAGAACCATTTTCTTATATAAATATTTTTAAACAATTAAAATGGTAGAGACTGATTGAAAAGAACATTTTAATAGTTTTATAACATAAGGTTCTTAACATAAGGTTTTGAGTTTATTTTATTTTATTTATTTTTTTTTTTTTCCGTGACCGGCGCTCAGCCAGGGAGTGCACCGCTCATCCTTATATAGGATCTGAACCCGCGGCGGCGGGAGCGTCTCCGCGCTGCTAGCGCAGCACGCTACCGAGTGCGCCACGGGCTCAGCCCTGAGTTTATTTTAGATGGGAAAAATATATTTCTTTTGGCCAAAAACTTTAAAAGGTTTTTGATAACTGAAGTCATTACATTTCTGTATAACCAGAGTTCTACTCGTTACTAAGTTATAGTCAATCCTAATAGACTAATTTAAAAACACTTGACTTAGGTATTTGAATGGTTCAAAATTCAATAACGCACGTTACTGAATAACTTTTTATGTGGATTAAAAAATACGTTAGCAATCATGAGGCAAGCCTGATTTTACTCCTGAGATGGTCATTAATGCAGAACGTTAATCAAGCCAAGTGAAATTGAATGCAATTAATGGCTTAGGAACTACAGGTATTTTATTGACTAAAATGAAAATGATTGATTCTGCATTTCATGGTAAGCACACTATGAAGTAAAAAATATTTTGGCAAATATTCAGGTAACTTTGAGCACTTTCCTAGATATTCTAGGAGCTCTGAACCAAATAAGCAGACAGGTAACAAAAGGTATATAGAATATGCTTCCCTCTCCTTACAGAAACTTGAGTCTTTGCTTTATTTATAAGCAATAGCTGAAAAAAAAGACTGAGTTTCTTCCAGGAGCAAGTTTTGGAAACAATAAATTCTAAATATTTTTCATTTATTTAGAGATGTGTGAAGGCCAAGGACGTTGATCATAAGTGTATGGTCAACTTAAATGAGAAAAGAAATAAATTTAACCCAAATTATTGAATATTCTATTATGGCAAAAAGTGGGAAAAGCAGAGAATTAAAGTGCTGTCTGAGAGCAAAACCCTGGTCTTTTGCATGTTTACAGTGTCTTAGAAATAAGAAGGCATCAATACATCTTTGCCGAATAAATTAATAAATGAATAAAAGGCTATGCATGTTTTTTTTCCTTATATGTGAAGCTTTAATCTTGTCGAAAGCACATCCAGAATCTCCCTTCTAATTATGGCAGGTTCAGTTCTTATGACCATTACGGATGAAATAGACAAACACACACACACACACACACACACACACGCACATAGAAGATAATAGTAATTTTAGATACCAATACTAATATTTGAAAAGAAATATTACGCAGGTTTTATTTCCTTTGGAAAATATTTGTTTTCTACAAACTTGTTAAAAAATATAGAGAAAGACAAAGTAAAAATGGGCATCTCTATATTTTCCAATAAAATAACAGTGAAAGAATAAAACACATGGAAGAGATGGAAAAAAAGTCAAAGATACTGATGGTGATCACACTAGAAGTAGCAGTGTGCCTGAAAATTCTAGGCACTTAATCTATATTCACTGACTAAACAAATGACTACCGGTTCAGAAAATTATCTGAAAACTTAAGTGCCAGTCTAGAGAAAGCGTTCCTTTACTATACATTTAGTAATCCAATGCACATTTATAGAGTAACTCAATGTCCCACATATTGTTCAAATACTGAGATACAAAGAAAACATTATATAAGACATGAAGAATACATTATATAAGACATGAAGAAAAGACATAAACAATTACGTATACCACAATATGTTGAAGACTATAATAGAGGATGCATAAGGATCTCTAGATGGGAAGAATCTGGATTATATTAGTGAAGGCAAAAAAAGGAAGTATCATTAGGCATTGAAGGATGAATAGGGATTTTACATATGAACACCAATATCTGGTTCAGGAAAACGATAGTCAAAATCATTCCTATATACACAACCAAGAATGTAGCAACCAGGGGGTGACTGGAGTACATCCTGCTGCTTCAACTGCTATTGCTACTACAATAGACATTTTACTGTCTGACCTTCTATTAACATTAATTTCTTTGCCAACAATTGTTTCTTTTTAAGTAATTGTCACAAAAGTCTATATAATAGATTTAATTTAAAAAGTACTTTTACTGAAAGTTTATATTACCATTTTTGTTTCCCTTATATGATAGAGGAAAATTCTTTTCCTTTATTTCTATAAAATTTTATTTCCTCCTTCTCTGTATTCCCATTTCTAAATTATGGTCTCCTCTGTCCCCTCTCAATCCTCTCACATCAATTGTCATCAAATTTTTATCAAATTTTCTTAGTGTAAATTTTTCTAGCAAAAACTTACTTCTCACACTACATTGTCTTGGTTCTGTCACCCAGATATTTTTAAATCCCAGATATTTAAAATGGAGTTTCCAGGTGGGCTTATCAATTACTCACTCAGTTCCCCAGAGTTAGCTGGAAACAAGATGCTATGGCTGATCTCTAGCATCACTTTTTTTTTGGTCAAATGGATTTTTGTGTTAAAGCCTCTTTTCAAGTTGGCTATTTTAGAAATTGTTCTATAAACATGAAATTTTTACAGAATAAAGTAACTTAAAGAGGACTCAAGTGTATAAAACATTCCTTACTTTGCATAAAACTCTTAGGATCCACATAAAATGGTACATTTTACCTGCCAAGCTTGCTTTCTGTAACTATGACACTTTGTTTCCCTGAGGAGAGGAGAAAATAGCAAAAATTAAATTTGAGTGTCTGTGATAAACTAAAACTCATGGGAGCTTTTCTTGGGTGCTCTAATGTGGTGCTTTCTTCATCTAGTGAAATCAGAAAGATGGAATTAGGTTACAGATGAATCCATAAAATCCTATAAGGAATAAATATGGAAACATTCATGCCATTCTACCTCTTCTCTCAAATTATATTCAAACATCTTTATATTATGGCTTACAGATCACTTTAAACATGTGGTTATTTTATAAAATAAAAATTAAAAATTAAAAATAACATTACAATCAAAACAATAGCATATTCCTTCCCCAAAATATTCCTCTGAAAGACATATGATTTTCTCTATCTGATTTTCTCACATCTGTTGATTTTTCTCATTGCTACTGATGACCTAACAGTAGGTTTCATAAACATCTTGATTATAAATAAAAATCCATAAGACCTGGAAGCCTATATTAGCAAATGAAAATTTGGGATACCATGCTAGAAAAAATCTTACATGTTTTCTTGATTCTAAGTCAGAAGACTTCTGAGAAAAGCTCTTTTGATGTCCTGGTTAGATTTTCCAATAAATATGGGGTCCAACACCACCCACAATAGATCTTAATCCCTAGATTGGAGAGAGAGGCACAAAATCCATCACTCAACAACAAGAATTCTAGGTTTTCCCATTCTATGAACTAAAACTTCTGGGAAAGCTACAGTTTTTCTGCTCCCCTCTCAATACAAACCAATATGCCAGGAAGACACCAGAATCTTTGTAAGAAACAACTGTTGCTTCAGATTGACTAGAAATTGTTAGCCAGATATCTAGCCCAGCCAAGAAGCCTTGTGTTCATTGTCTGATTTGTCATGTTAGCAATGAAAACTATATTATGTAAATACTCATAGAATTTACAGCATTTATGTCTCTTTTAAGATCCCCTGTGTAACTCCTTTTTAAATTGCAGGTGGCTGCTAACAATCTCTGGAGTGATGCCAATGTGTTTCACATACCTGATTAATTTTCTGTGAGATTAACTTTTAAAACTTTTGCTAACTGACCATTGCTACAGATAACACAACTTTCACTTTGCTCTGCCAACTTGTAGTCCCTTGACCTTTACAATCCTACCAAGGAAATGGTTCTCACCATCTGAGATAAAATTACAGCATTTACAAGTTTTGCTCTCATTCTGTTTCTTCTCTCTAGGTTTAAGCAGCTAAAGCTATTTGCTTTGTGCCTTCAGAATCATAAGCTATTTCCACCCTTTGACAAGTCTACAGTTAAGGTGGCTGCCAATCAGTCTTCTTCACCCACTTCATTTTCTCTTTGTGAATTTTCAGCACAGAGAAGAAGTATGACTTAGCAAGTGATGCATCATATTTTACTGTGAGTAATTTAACGTGCCTGTGGCCTAATAATTTCAGCTGTCCCAGGCTGGTATTACAATGGCTCTGTGCCAGATGTGTTGTCTCAGTGTTGATTATACAGCTTATGAATTTAAATTGTATGATGTATACTAGAAGACTTAAGGTTAAAAATAGTTTTGTATATGCTATTTTCCCTAAGATAGAATTAAAATATAACATCCAACTGACTCAATTATAGACTTAACCTTGAGGCTTATCCTCAAGAATTGACATCAAAAATCACTTATCACATGTATCTTTTGAGGTAAAGGTGTAAAGGGAACTATTTTAAAGTCAAGTTTCCTTAGAAAGAGTTTAAGACATTAAAAAAGATTCTGAGGACACATAAATTCTTAGAAAATGATGTACATTTGTATAAAATTATATATACTTGTACACATAGATACACAGTGTGATATAAGCTCCTTTTATATGTGCTTATATGTGACTATATGTATGTATGTTTATAAATCTCTCTCCTGAAAGCCCAGTCGAGAGTAATAGAAGAAGGAACAACTCTACCAGATGACCAGACATTGACAGAGATATTAAAAATGTGAAAAAAACAAGAAAATATGATACTGCCAAAGAAATACAATAATTATCAAGTACCAGACCCCATAGAGCAGGAAACCCATGAAATGTCTAAAAAGGAATTCTGAGCAACTATCTTAAGGAAACTCAATAGATACAAGAAGACTCAGTTAGATGACATAATGAAATGAGAAAATGTATCTAAGATATGAAGGAAGAAATTACAAAGAAATCAATACCTTAAAAAAGAATGTAGCAGAAATCCTAGGACTGATGAATGCATTCAAAAAAATAAAAACACAACCAAGAGCTTAAGCAGCATGCTAGAACAAGCAGAGAAAGAATTTCTGATCTTGAAGACAGCCTTTTTGAAGTAACTCAGGCAGCCAAAAAAAAGAAAAGAAAGAAAAGAAGAAGAATTTTTAAAAATGAAGAAGACCTAAGAGAGGTAGCAGACAACCTTAAGCACACAAACATGTGAATTATGAGTGTTCTGAAAGGGGAGGAGAAAGGAAAAGGCATTGGGAACCTGTTCAACAAAATAATAGCAGAAAGCTTCCCAGGTATAGGGAGAGACAGAAAGCTTCAGATCCAGGAGGCCCAAAGATCCCCAAGACACATTATAATAGAACTTACAAAATGCAAAGACAAAGAGAGAATCTTAAAAACAATAAGGGAAAAGCATCAAGTCACCTATAAGAGAGACTAACAACAGACTTCCCAACAGAAACTCTACAGGCCAGAAGAAAATGGAATGATATATTCAAAATACTGACAGAAAATAACTGCCAGCCAAGAATACTATAGCCAGCAAAGCAATCCTTCAGAAATGAGGGAGAAATAGTGTATTTCCCAGACAGACAAAAACTGTGGAAGTTCACTACCACACAACCAGTCCTACAAGAAATCCTCAAGGGCATCCTGCATCTGGAAATGATAATCACTACCATGAATACACAAGAAAGAACAAACCCCACCAGTAGAACAAAAATTCCAATGAGAAAGGGAAAGAAACTATATTTTACCACCTCAAAAAACCAACAAACACTAAACACAAACAATAAAAGAAGAAAGGAACAAAAGATATTTAAAATATCCAAAAGAAAATTTATAAAATTCCAGGAGGAACACAATACCTTTCAATAATAACCCTAAATGTAAATGGATTAAATCTCCCACTCAAAAGATACAGAGTGACTGATTAGACTAAAAAGCTAGACCCAACTATATGCTGTCTTCAAGAGACTCACCTCATCTGTGAAGATATACATAAACTAAAGGTGAAGGGATGAAAAGATATACCATGCAAATGGAAACCAAAAATGAGCAGGAAACCAAAAACGATATTCCTCTGTCAGGTAAAATAGACTTTAAGCCAAAAAAGATAAAAAGAAACAAAGAAGGCCATTATATGATAATAAAGGGATAAATCTGAGAAAAAGACTTAACAATAATAAATATATATGTACTCAACACTGGAGTATGCAAATATATAAGGCAAACACTATTAGACATAAAGAAAGAGACAGACCCCAAAATGATAATAGTTGGAGACCCCAACACCACTTTGACAGCAATGGACAGACCACCTAGGCAACAAATCAACAGAGAAACACAGGATTTAAACTACACTATAGACCAATTAGACTTGGCAGATCACTACAGAATATTTCATCCAACAACTACCAAATATTCATTCTTCTCATCAGTGTATGGAACATTCCCCAGGATAGACCACATGTTAGGTCACAAATCAAGTCTCAACAAATTTTTAAAAATAGAAATCATTTCAAATATCTTTCCAGGCCACAATGTATTAAGACTAGAAATGAATAACAAGTGAAATTCTGGAAACAATGCAAATATATGGAAATTACACAACATGCTCCAGAACAACCTATGGGTCCAAAAAGAAATTAAACAGGAAATTAAAAATTTCTTGAAACTATGAAAATAAAACACATCAAACTCAAACCTGTGGAATACTGCAAAAGCAGTACTAAGAGGGAAGATTATTGCAAAAAAATGCTTATATCAAAATAATAGAAAAGGTTTCAAATAAACAATGTAACATTACACCTCAAATAACTAGAAAAACAAGAACAATCCAATCCCAAAATTAGCAGACAGAAAGAAATAATTAAGATCAGAGCAGAACTAAATGAAATAGAGACCTAAAAAAAATACAAAATTTCAATAAAAACAAATGTTGGTTTTTTGAAAAGATAAAATAGACAAGCAGTTAACTAGGCTATCTCTTTAAGATAGAGAAGACCAAAATAATAAAAATCAAAAATAAAAATGGGGACATTACAGCCAATACCACAAAAATACAAAGAATCATTAGAAACTATTATGACAAGTATATGCCAACAATATTGAAAAACTGTAGGAAGTGGATAAATTTCTGGGCACATACAAACTACCAAGACTGAACCAAGAAGAAACAGAAAAACTGAACAGACCAATAACAAGCAACAAGATTGAAGCAGTAATCTACATTCTCCCAACAAAGAAAATCCCAGGACTAGATGGTTTTACTGCTTAATTGTACCAAACCTTAAAGAAGAATTAATACCAATTATCTTCAAACTATTCAAAAGATAGAAATAGAGGTCATTCTCCCAAACTAATTCTATGAATACATCATCACCCTGATACTAGTAACAGAAAAATTTACAACAATAACAAAAAAGCAAACAGCAGTCCAATATCTCTAATGAACACAGATGCAAACATCCTCAACAAAATATTAGCAATCAGAATACAAAACATCAAAAAAATTATACACCACGATCATGAGGGACTCATCCTAGGGATGCAACGATGTTTCAACATATGCAAGTCAATAAATGTAATATGCCACATCAACAAAATCAAGGACAAAACCACATGATTATCAGAATAGATGCAGAAAAAGCATTTGACAAAATTCAACATCCTTCATGATAAAGACTCTCAGCAAATTAGGAATAGAAGGAAAGTATCTCAGCACACACACACAAAAAAAACACAACAAAATCACCACCAACATCATCCTGAATGGGAAAAAGCTGAAAGTGTTTTGCTTAAGAACAGGAACAAGACAAGGATGCCCCTTCTCACCACTCCTATTTAACATAGTGCTGAAGGTATTATCCACAGCAAACAGGCAAGAGAAAGAAACAAAGGACATCCAGATTGGAAAAGATGATGTCAAACTCTCTCTGTTTGCAGATGACATAATCTTATAAATAGAAAAACCTAAAGATGCCACCCCAAAAGTATTAGAGTTGATAAACAATTTCAGTAAAGTTGCAGTACAAAATCAACACACAAAAATCAGTAGCATTTTCGTACTCCAACAAGCTAGAAGAAAAATAAATCAAGAAAGCAAGCCCATTTAAAATAGCCACCCACCCAAACAAACAAACAAACAAAAAAACCTAGGAATCAACTTAACCAAGGATGTGAAAGATCTCTACAAAGAGAACTATAAATCACTGCTGAAAGAAATTAAAGAAGACACAAAAAGATGGACAGACATTCAACTCCCTTGTATTGGAAAAACTAACATCGTGGAAATATCCATGCTACCCAAAACAGTCCACAGATTCAAGTGATCTCCATCAAAATACCAATGACATTCTTCACAGAAATAGACAAAATAATACTAACATTCATATGGAATGACAAAATACTCCAAATAGCCAAAGAAATCCTGAGCAGGAAGAAATAAATAAATAAAGCTAGAGGCATAACACTACCTGACTTCAAATTACTCTACAAAGCTATAGTAACCAAAACAGCATGGTAACAAAAAGACACCTTGACCAACGGAAAAGAATAAAGAACCCAGCAATCAACCCACATACTTACAGTCAACTGATTTTTGACAAAGTCACCAAGGATATACATTGAGGAAAGGACTGCCTTTTCAATAAGTGGTGCTGGGAAAACTGGACCTCCATATGTAGAAAAATAAAACTAGACCCACACCTCTTGTCATATACTAAAATCAACTCAAAATTGATTAAAGACTATATATAAGACCTGAAACTATAAAATTCCTATAAGAAAACATAGAGGAAACATTTCAGGAAGTAGGATTTGGCAAAGACTTTATAAATAGACCCCAAAAGCACAGGCAACAAAAGAAAAGCAATTAAATGGGATTATATCAAACTCAAAAGTATCTGTACAGCAAAAGAAACAATTAACAGAGTGAAAAGACAATCTATGGAATGGGAGAAAATATTTGCAATCTATGCATCTGAAAAAGGATTGTCCAGAATATACAATGAACTCAAAGAACTTAAGAGTAAAAAAGAAATAACCCAATTAAAAAATGGTCAAAGTGGGTCGGACCCGTGGCTCACTTGGGAGAGTGCATTGCTGGGAGCAGTGAGGCCACAGGTTCAGATCCTATATAGGGACGGCTGGTGTGCTTACTGGCTGAGCGTGGTGCAGACCACACCATGCCAAGGGTTGAGATCCCCTTACCGGTCAAAAAAATAATAATAATAAACAAAACAGCAACAACAAGAAAAAAACGTCAAAGGAGCTGAATAGGCATTTCTCAAAGGAATCTATACAAATGGCCAACACATGCATGAAATAATGCTCGATATTACCAAGCTTCAGGGAAATTCAAATAAAAACCACATTGAGATATCTCACTCCATTCAGACTGGCTATAATCAAAAAGACAGAGAATAACAAATGCTGGCAAGGATACAGAGAAAGGGAAACTCTCCTACACTGTTGGTGGGACTGTACATTAGTGCAGCCATTATGGAAAACAGTATGGAGGCTCCTCAAACAACTACAGATAGATCCACCATGTGATTTGGCAACCCCACTGCTGAGTATATACCCAACGGAAGGGAAATCATTATGTCAAAGGGATACCTGCACTGCCACGTTTATGACAACTCTATTTACAATAGCCAGTAGTTGAAACCAACCTAAATAAATATTCATTGATGTACAACTTGATAAGGAAAATGAAGTATATATGCACAATGGAATACTACTCTGCTGTAAAAAAAAGAATAAAATTTTGCCATTTGCAGCAACATTGATGAACTCACAGAAAATCATGGTAAGTGAAATAAGCAGGCACAAAAAGAGAAATACCACATGTTCTCACTCATTAGTACAAGCTCAAAAAATAGACAAAGAAAGAAAAACATAACAATCACAATAATTCATTGAACTTTCAAAAGAAAAGAAGAGAACTGAGGCCACCAGAGCTGTAAAATGGGGAGAGTGGGATTTAGCAAGAAATTTAAAGGGAGAGAAAAAAATGATTACAGTGTGTAATATACTAATAATCCTGATTTGAGCATCACATATTGACACAGATATTGGTATTCAACACTGTACCCCACAGATATGTACAATCAATTAATAAACAAATATAAGAAAAAAATTTTATTCAGCCATAGGAACTGAACACGTCATATTATTTTTAAAATATTTTATAATTTTCTAAAAAGATACTGTTTTATCTCGTATACACCTAGACCGTAGTACTCAATAAAGGAAATTGAGGAAGAGGGTACTAAAAAAAGCAAGCTTTTCTCTTTTTGGTGGGGAAAACAGGCTAAAGTGATAACAATGGAAATGACAAGTGTTGAAAATGATAGAATAACTTGAAATACCAAGCACTGCTTATTTGGCAGCCTTCACTCAAATTCAACATCAGTTATCACCTATGGCCGAGCAATTCCACTTCACCAAACAGAAAGACATAAGTAAGTTTTCCAAAAGACATACACTAAAATGTTCATAGCAGCACTAATCACAGTAGCCCTAAGTCAGAAACTACCCAGATGTTCATCAGGATAAATGAATTGTGGAATATTCACCAAATAAAATACTACACAATGAGAATAAATAAACTATAAATTTCTCTTAACATTTCCGGTGGATTTCAAAACAACGTTGGGAGAAAATGTTTAGATTAAAAAAATACAAACTGTATGATTCCATGATTTTATGCATACCTGTGTATACATATATCACAACAATACTAATCCATAATCTAATTAATCCATGATACCACAAATAAGGATAGGATTAACTGACTAGGGGCAGGTATTGTTTGATATCATTCTATCCTTTTTCCTTTTTCTTAATTTGAGCTCTTGTTACATAGGTGTGTTCAGCTTTTAGAAATTTATTGAGCTGTACACTTATGATATGTGCATTGTTATTCTTGTATAAAATTAAATTAATACAAAAACTGTCATTTCTAAAATGAGTATTATTAAGACATTTTACTTTTATTCAGTGAAGCAAAAAGAATTCACCATTGTGGGAAAAGTACATAAGTTTTAAAAACCATACTTTCTAATACAGTCTAGGAAACCAGTATCATTTGATGACTATGTATCTAAGTAACAGTTTCAGGTTTTCTGATGTTAATAAAGCCCTGATAAAATATTTAAATTTCAGTAGACAAAATAGGAAATTCAAAGAAATAAACAATGATAATATTTTGGCCTCATGACATAATTTAACTTAGTTTTAATATTTAAAGTTAAACAAACTTTTCCTATGTAAGAGTAACCACCAAATTAGAGTTTCAGGCCCAATCTATAATGTGAGAATTTCTTTCAGTGAAGTTAGAAATGAAAATAGCAGAAACAATATAAACCACCTGACCAGAACAAGAGGAAACAATTCAATGGAAGCATCAGGAATCTAAAGCATTTCTCTGTCCTGCATTGATAGTTAAGCTCGACCTACATGCTCAGTCCTACCACAGATTCTGGAATCAAGTAGCTAGGGAAATTCTTTAAAGAATTCTATCAAGGAAGTCAGTGGTTTGATAATATTAGTCCTGCAGTTCCTGGTATTTCTCTACGCTAGGATTTTTTTTTTTTTTATAATCAGTTCTTTTATCGTATAAAACCTGTTTTTATAACTAGCTCTTGCTTTTCCCTCATTAAGCAATTTTTGCCTAACAAGCCAGTTTCTGTCACTTGGTTTTTGTTTTGAGTGATCTGTTCAAGAGTCTCCTCTTTGGTGTCCTACCTCACATAGCAGTTATTTGTTCCATGGACCTGTCTTCTGATCCTCACTGGGTTTGTTCGGTGCTGATAACCTGTGTGTCCCTGGACAATGGTCTAAAGTCTGTTGCCAAACTTTTCCAAAACCATGCTCTCCCTGCAAAGGGCATTTACCTGTCACTCACTTATCACCAGAGCCCCACGTCTTGGGTGGACTTCCACCAATGCTAGGTGCCAGACTTCTTTTACAACCACCTCACCTCCCCTGCCTGGGAAGACATCCTAAGCCTGACATGAGTGAAGCTTGACGTGCCTATCTGGAGTCCCTCACACTGCTGATTAATGAGGTACATTCCAACGCTAGTGGATTTTTCTCACCTCTGGGTTCCAATCATCTTAACCTTGCCCTTCTGACAACTCCAGTGAGAAGGCAGAAATTAAGAATAGAATACATTTATTTTTGTCTCAATCAGGCTTAAGATGCCACAAGACAAGAAAAAGCCTGGAGTCCCCCATCCTTAACAATGTTTACCAAATCTTGCCCCACTTGGCAGGCATCAAGGCATTGAGATGGAGCTAACAGATAGAAGAAGCTGAGAGACGCAATAGAAGAGATAAGAAACTATAATAGTATAAAAGGAGGAATATTCCAGAGCCATTTATGCACTACTGTTTCCCACTCGTGTTATTTTTAAGCCTCCTTTGTATAACGCGTTACTGCTATAGCCACTTTCTCCACTATTTGTATATTCTGGCATTGCCCTATTTAATCAATGTGTGTTCATTGATCTTCACATTAAATTTGTTTGTTTGTTTGTTTGATTGTTTGTTTGTTTTAACTATGAAGAGCAACTTTAGGAGTCATAGTTCTTGATTTATCCCCACCCCTATTCACTTGAACTTGGAAATATCACTAACCCTAAGCTGAAGTTTCATTTAAAAAGGATGGTTCGGATTAGATCGTGAATTCTCTATATTTTGGGGGAGTAAAATTTCTTTTTATCTGCTAAAGTCATAAAATTCATGAGAATAATGAGGGTGCATCCCCTGACTTAGTTGGAATGAACTAAGAACAGAGGGCTGACTGCTAGAACCATGGTGAACACTCGGTTTCCAGCGCTAGACAAACTAGTGTTTGAATTGTCACTTCCCCATTTTCTAGTGATTGGGCAATTACATTAATTCAATTAACTTCAGTTTTCTCAGTTATGAAATGTGGATAACAATAGGGTTGACTCTATATGGTTGTTATGACTCAATACATATGACATATAAAGCAGTTAATAAATATTTGCCACTGTAAATATTTTAAGATATACTGGCCAATGCAGAAGCACTGTAGAATAATGGAAAAACAATGAACTACAAGTATGTCAGAGCACAGTTTCAAATCCTAGTTTGGCTACTTGCCCACTGTGGTATATTGGATGAGTGATTTAACCTCATACTTCTTCATCTATGAAATGTGATTAGAATAGAAAATTTTAAAAGTATCTTCCAATTCCAACATGCTACAATTATCTTACCTATTATTAAAAAAAAAAAAAAAAAAACTTTAAATACTTGTGTGTCTCAGTAGGGGCTAAGTTTTACCATACTGTAATTCAGCACCAAGACATCATACGAACTCCAGCATCCAATGTTATAATGATATATATTTTCCAAATAAAGGATTCTATTTTAAAATATTACTTACCATCATATTTTTAATTTTGTGTTTATCATGCTTTTCTTTCTGCTAGGTTGATTTAATGCTTTTGTTAAACTAACAAAAGATATATTTTACCATTAAAGATGCATTGCTATATTACCTTTGATACAGTGTAACTAAGAGGCATCAGAAAGACAGAAATACAACTATACCAAAAGCATCAGTAGGGTACATAAAGTTGTATGTATTTCACTATACATTTTTTTTACTGACCAGTCTTTATCTTGAACTTGTATTTTCATTTATTTTTGCCTAAAGTAATTAATAAACCATACAGAGAGGGAAATTTTTATTATAAACTATGATGGAATTTAATAGCAACTATTAAAAAATTTCAGATTAAATTATCTACATGCTTATGTATAGGGGGATGTGTGTGTGTGTGCATTTACACACTTAAATATGTATAGAGAGATATAAATGTATGTTCTCCTCTACACACACACACACACACACACACACACACACACGATTTTGTAGCACTAAGCCTTGCTAAAAAATAATCTGAAAGCAAAGAGACATTACACACAAGGTTTGCCAGCCACTAAGAAAAAACATACATCTAGTAATGAATGTTAATTGTGAAAGTCCGATATCTTTTTTTAGTGCATTTGGAGAAAAGCCTCTGGATTTGAGAGGTTCCAGCACTTACCAAAAGCACAATCACAGTGTGTTTTCCCTTGCTTCTTTGTGCTTTCCCTTCTCTCCTCTCTTCACTTTTCTCTTTGTAATACCATATGTGTTTGTTTTCTAGGAATGCACAACAAATTACCAAAATTTTAGCAGCTTAATACACACATCTATTATCTCACAGCTTCTGTGGGTCAGGAGTAAAGGCAAACTTAGGTGGGTCCTCTGCTCTGACTTTCATAAGTTCTCATCTGGAGGCTCAACTAGATAAGAATCTGCATCCACGCTCATTCAGAAGAAATCATTTCCTGTGGCTGATGGAAGACATCCTCATGTCCTAAAGGTTGCCCATAGTTCCCTGCCACATGGACCTCTCCATTAGTAGTTCACAACCTGGCTGTTTGCTTCCTTGGGTCCAGCAGAAGAATCTCAGATGCCATTCATCGGAGCAACATTCCATCACCTTTGAAATATAATGGAACCTAATCGAGGGAGTGACTTTTGCCACAAGGAATCAACTTAGTCTGTGTCTGTCACACTGTACAATAGCAATTTAGTAAGAATTCTTTTTCAAAGAGAATTAGTCAAATTTCCCCACACCACTGACCTTCAGCCTTGGTATAGACTCTATTGAGATATTTTGAAAAATGAGAAACAATAACATTTTTAACTCCAAAAAAGAAACCAATGCTAATATGTTAATCCCATTTGAACTTTATCTCCACTGGGTCATTTAAATATTCACATGTACTGTCTTCACAAATTTGATTAAAAGTATGTTATAAAGTATTGACATCAAAAAACAGTGTGGTTCTCATGATAATATTACTTTTTGCATTGAAAATTTATACTAAAAAATTTATTCTTTTTATAATGACAATGGAAATATACTTCTCCTCCACTTCTTTTAAAAGCCAAAATGAATAGTATTTTAGTATAGTATTGATATTTACAGAAAATTGTGAAAATGGAGATGATAAAGTTGAAAGTGCAGATAGTATGTAATAAAGAAATTTATTAGTGTACTTTTCAAATTTCCCCAATCCTCTCATAAAAACAAATAAACAAAAAGGATAGTGAAAAGAAAAAATCCACAGGCATCTGCAATATATCTAGTGACAAAATATCCCATCAACTTCTGAGAATACAAGTTGGTGTCAAACTACCAACAGCAGGATGACCTGTTCAGGACAAAGATATGGTAGGGTAGAAAAAGGAGAGCTCTGATGGTATTAAGAGCCCAGAAACTGTAAGTAACCTGCAAAATTCACATGACAAAGAAGAGTACTCTCTTTTGGGAATCCTCACCCAGGCAGAGATAAGAATTATCTGTGAAAGTTGGATAAGAATACACTGGCTCCAATTTGAGAGTGAATACCAGAAAACCATAGGGACTTACTAGGGAAAATATTAGAGAGCACTAGTTGAGTTGACCCATGGAGGATTTTGGAATTATATTAATCAAAAACTCTTTTATGGAAGGACAGAAACCCATTCTGAGGTGGGTAGGGGAACTTCTGTGCTTAGATAGTAAACTGAATAGGGCAAAGCCCCTAGCAGTTAAGGACAGAGAAACCTTATATTGTGGATGGTAGATGTGGGGAGGTCTCAAGGAGGCAGATCTTAGAACTCTGGACACGGATACACAAAGATATATTTTCAATACTTTACAATTACAACAGAAGATGGAGCTTTCAAGTGGCAAAGCTACCCTGACCCACTCCACACAATAGAAACATTTTCCTAAAAGTACAAGAAAGCCCATGTCATTTAATGTGAACAACAGGAATAGTGATCAAACTTCATACAAAGATATTGGAAGAAAATGAACTTATAAATACAAAAAAATGAAGGCCCATTTAAAAGTCTAACAACAAATTAGGAATAAATACTAACAGGAAATAGAGGAAAACAGCAAATGTAAATTAAGAAAACTCTGAAGTGATCAATTAAATGTATAAATCAGAAAGATAAAAAAACCTCATAAATGGGATTACAAAGTGAGAGGAAAACTTGAAAATAGAGCTTTCAAACTAAGGACAAAATTAGAAAAGAATTTTTTTCAGTAAGGAAAGCTTAATTGGAATAAAATCGAATGAAGAGACACAATAAAAGGTAAAGTAAGAAAAATGAAGAAAAAAGAAGGAAAAGTAAAAAGAAGGAAAAATATTGAATAGAAATTATATGGACAGACAGGTAGGTATAGACAACAACAAAAGAAAGTACAACATAGATGTAATCAGTGATACTGCGAAGAAAAAAACATGATTGGCACAAATAGTAAATATTATAATTAATATAATCCTGAAAAAAAAGGCTTGAACCTACATTTTTGCAAAGATATATATGCAATTGGGAAAATTACTGGACAGTGGTTACACAGAGACAACTGCTAGTAAAATTATTGGGCTTAAAATTAAAGAAAGAATTCTTGAACATCCAGACAAAAAGACCAATTCAGTTATAAGGAAAAAACAAAAGCAACAGATAACAGTGTCACTTTATAACATAAAACAATGGAAACATAAATACTTAAAGAAAATATGAGGTTGGGATTTTAAATCGAGCCAAACTGATTTTCAGTCACTGCTATAAATTTTCAAGAGCACAGGGAGTATTGACTCAGGATCTATTCCTGACAATTTATTTGACAATAAGCCCACCCAGAATTCAAGGGAAGTTTCAGCAATTTTTTCTATAAAACCATGGCTAAAATAAATTGAATATACATCACTGTAAAGCTAACACCACTTAATGGGGATAACATAACCAAATATAGTATAAACAATGTTCTCTGACAAAAGAAATCTATTACAGTTAACAAATAATGGGAAGCAAAGCAAATCTATGGATTGTACAAGTTCACTGCATTGTAGAATGTGAATTGGTATATGAGATTATCAATACCTAATTAAATTCTAGGGGAAAGGAAGGGAAGAATGAATAGGTTATTAGCTAATTTTATTATTGTTGCATTATGAAAGTGGTAGAAAGTATTGACAAAAGGATGGATTAAGTGTATGTATTAAGGTAAATATTAGAAAAAAACACAAATCTTTGATACACATTGAGCTATTTTGTAGTAAACTGGCATAACATCTACAATTTAATCACAAATGATTCAGAAAAAAAAATGCATGTCTGTCCAAACATACACTCACATGACTACCACACACACATGAATGTACAAACACAGACAGGGAAAGAGAGAGATGAATAAAGGCAGAATGATAAATTAAAGGGGCAAATGTATAAAAAAATTGATGAAAACTAGTAAAGGGAAAATAGGAGTTCTTGAATAACTACTATAACTATAGTTGTTCTACATGTTTAATTCAAAATGTGGAATCCACTAATATAATAAAAATTAATAGCTATAAAGAGAAAAACTAGAAATTTTCTTAACATAATAAAATTTGTATTACTCCAAATCAAAAATCAACACTTAATGAGGTCACTCTAGCACCACTACTTTTAAAGTCTGGAAAAAATCAAGTGTACCTAGTATCATTAGTTTTATTCCATATCAAGTTGGAAGCATTACCTAACCCAAATGGTAGTATGTATCTATACACATACTTATGCATAAGAATTTGGAAAGAAGATTATCTTCATGTGCTATGATATTATAACTGGAAAACCAAAAGAATAAATGAGAATCTATAGCCAATAATAACAGTTTCATAAAGTGGCAGGAGATAAAATTAACATATCCAGATCAGTAGCCTTAGTATTTATAAGTAATAGCAATGACCACTTAGAAGATCTAATAGAAAGAAAGGCTCTATTTCAATAAAATAATAATACTAAAGTATATAGGCATAAACTTTTAAATATGTGAAAAGAGATATGAGGAAAAATATAGATGCTCATGAAAGATGCAAATGATATATGACCAAATGGAAAATGATTTCTTTTCTTGGATATGAATGTTTAATTTCATAAAGGTGACAATTCTAATTTAATTTTGTAAATATAATCAATCCAAATAAAAATTTCATACGTTCTTCCTTGGAGCAAGAAAAGTTGATTATGAAGTTCATAAGAAAGAAAAAAGAAAAAATTAACAAGGGAAAAGCTGAAAAAGCTTGTGGTGGGGGAACTATCATACCTAATACTAAAACACTTTAAGCCCTCCATCATTAAAACAGCGTGATATCATTTTACTAAGAAACTAAACTACCAATGAAAATAAGTTGAATATCCAAAATAGGCTAAATATGTACAGAATTTGGTAATGATAAAATTGTCATCTAGAGTTAGTGGAAGAGAGATAAATTTTTAATAGTGTCCTGACAACTGATTAAGCATATGGAAATATATGAAATTTTATCCATTGTTCATACCATGTACTAGGATAAATTCCAAGAGCTCAATATAAAAAATAAATAAAATCATAAAAGTACCAGGAAACATGCATAAATTTGTTTTTTAACCTAGGATAGGAAAACACTTTCATTCCTATCTGTCTATCTATCTCTCATATCTGTCTATTTATCTTTCTATCTATTCATTCATCCACCCAGAACTATAGGAATTTGATACAAGGAAAAAAAATCACAGAAGTAAAAACTTTGTAATTGTACACTCAAATATAAAACAGGTATATACATTCAAAAAGCTTCCCTTAAAAATATACATATTTTTTCTGGCTCTGTCCATTGGAAATGCCTAGAAGCAATGTCGACCCACTAGTAAAGAATAAGTTTAAGGCCCAGATTGTGGTCTCTAAATATTATTTCTTGCTAAAAGGGACAGCACCCTTTGGATAAATGACTGATACCAGGTCTAGGGCAGGAAATGTACAAGATGACCCTTGGGTACTCTGTCTAAATGTTGTAGGAGCCAGTTTGATGGAACTCCCGCTAAGTTAGATGAGAGTGAGCATCGAAGAGCATAGAGATTGTAATGCATTGAAACATCTGATACAGTAAAACCTGTTACTAAGAATAGTATTTTAAAAACTGATTAGGTACTCTTAACATTTGCTAGAGTACAACTTATTAGCTTGAACATTAATCTTTTTTTAAAAAGATCAAAACTGTATCTTATTTTTCTTATTTAAAAAAAATCAGTCAAATACAGTTCTTTATAGAAGAGCTACAACTTGTAAATGAAGATAAAATTATAAAATCACCATTTTGTAAGCTCTAAATAATGGACAGGGGGAATAATCAATGGATTTTAAAATAACTAGATAAAAAAGTGATGGGAATCTTTTAATGGAGGGATCAGCTTGTTACTACTTTTAAATGCACTGGTCAATGTACTACTGAAAGTGAAACAACCAGATATTTCATGTTTTCTAATGTGATGCATTAGGAAGTACAGAGCACAATTTATCAGGATGACTCATCAAATAATTGAACACGAATCCAATCCTCTCTATATATATATTAGTCTGTTTAGGTTGCTTATAACAAAGTACATGGAACTGGGTGATATATAAAGAAAAACGTAATGTATCGCTTATAGTTTCTCAGGTCAGGAAGTCCAAAATCCATCTGGTGGTGGCAACAGTGAACCAGGGGTCTCACATTGCAAAGTGGTGGAAGCACAGAGAGCAGAGAGAGAGAAAAGACAGATTCTCCTCTTCTCTTACAGCCCTCAGAACCATGCCCCTGACCACCATTTTTAATCCATTCACTACTGCATAGTCCTACAATCTAATCACCTCTTCAAGGACCCACCTTACAATTACCATAATAGGATTTCCCACCCTCTTAACAGTCACAGTGGGGACTGTTTCTAATACATAAAACCTGGGGGACACAATTCAAGCTTCAATGAGTTTTGGGGGGACATAATTCAATCCACTGCAACATATATTACTATAATTTTACAAGAAATATAGGGGATAGAGAGACAAGGTAAATGACACCATAAGGAAACAATCAGCCAAAGCCAGGATATTGGACATTTTACAGAATAAAGGACTCAATTTCTCTATCTAAACTGTGGCAGGAAGAAAAATAGAATGGGAGACAATTGGAACATAAAAACACTTAAGAGACATAAAAGTCAAAAACAATGTGGTATCTTGTTTGAATTCCTGTTCAGACCAACTATAAAAAGATATCTTTAAGGCAATTAGAAAAATGTCATTATAAATTATGTATTAAATAGAATTAGGGAATTATTATTAATTTTGAGTTATAATGGTGGTTATATTATAAAAATAAATGTATTTATAGGAAGTGTGCACTCATGTATTTATGTATGAAATAACATAATATTTGAGATTTACTTTAATACACTCCTGAAAAGCACAGTAATACATGTTGGGTTTTCAGAGCTGCTAATATTCACTTTCACCATCACCAAAATGAAATGAAATTTCTATATGCCAAACTATGCAACTTTACAGAAAGATATAATATCTTATTTTGTGTAACAAGCCATTGTTTCTGACTTTTCAGACATCAATATTTATGAAATTTCCAGACTCCATGACACCGCATTTGTCTGTTGGAAAGAAACAAAAGCGTATTATCACCTGACCTATGACAGTTTACAATTTTTTAGTGGAGCTTTAACACATAAATTGGACACTTTCAGAAAACTTTGCAACCAATATATTTTAACAGAAAGTCTCCATGTCCGAGAATACTGTAGAATTATTTTCCCCTTTTGGGAAAATAGGGATATTATCTGAATAAAGGCAGTTTTTCACTCCTGTACCTGTCTCAGGATTACTGTTAAAAACAATAGCTCTAGATGTGGACTTATAAATGTCAACCTACAAAGGACCTTGGAGGGGGGAAGACAGCAAAGCTCAATTTGCTACTTAAAGTACAAACCACCATTAAAAACCACACTCAGGAGGTCAGCAGTGGATGTTTATGACGCCATCTCTAAGATATGTGGGATGCAGCTGGATGAGCTATACCAAGTGACAGAACAACTCTTCATAAGCTGCTGCTGGCTCTGTTCTCAGTGAACCTCAGTTAGGTCTGTCCACTGAGGATACACAGAGTGGCCTATGTTCAAGCAGAGCAGTGAAAAATAACAGCATCCCCAGTCAATGCTCGAGGAACTCAGAGGCTTGTTAGGTATCTCTACAGTCTCTCTAAGTTGAAAAGTACCATTTTCACTGAGAGTTAGGTTATGCTCTCGTTTATTTAAACATCTGTTCACTCAGAAACATTTATGATGCATGTAATCTCTATGAGCAAAAGCA
This sequence comes from Cynocephalus volans, assembly GCF_027409185.1. NCBI lineage: Eukaryota > Metazoa > Chordata > Mammalia > Dermoptera > Cynocephalidae > Cynocephalus > Cynocephalus volans. Next base: position 222,992,813 of record NC_084460.1, on the reverse strand, counting down.
GAAAACTCTGCTCTAAAGGAGATTCCAGTCAAGCAAAGGAGACAGGCTTTCACCAAAAAATCACTGTGATGAACATATAATCATAAATTGTGTTAAGGAAAGAAATCAGTTTCTTCATGAGTCTGTATTCAAGGAATCTTCTTCTAGTCTGGGAAGTTCAGGTAAGGCTTTCCTAGGGAATGAATGACACTTATCTGAGGCTCGAAGGAAAAAAAAAAAACTTGTGCTCTGGGTGAAGTTGATAGAATAGAAACTTCCTAGGGAGAGGGGACTGTGGAAGTAAAGGTGCTGCAACAGGAGTCCAGAGGAGCTACAGCACAACTAAAGGGAGAATAAAAGGAGATGAAGCTTGAAAAAGAAGCAGGCCTAACTTTAAAGAACTCTGCAGCCACGTTCAAGAGTTAGAATTTTATTTTAAGAACCATTGGCAGCCAGGGAAGGATTTTAAGCAGAGGAGTAACATGATTAAATTTATATTTTAAGAAGATCACTCTGGTTTTAAGTATGGAGAATGGATTTTAGGGAAGGCTGAATAGATGGAAAGATTGCAAATGACTGTTGTGAATGTCCAAGCAAGAGATGATAGTAAATGAAACAAGGCTGGTAATCTTGGAGGTGAAGAGAAGGCTCAAGAGACATGTTAAGATAACTGACAGGCCTTGGTAAGGGATTAGATGAGGAGAGAGGGGAAGGAGGGAAATGAGCTAAGGCAGAGGGAGTTCGAAAGAAACCCTTTGCTTTTTTGTTTGTGCAATTGAATGGAGTGGGGACCACATTTGCAGAGATGGGGAACATTCGAAGAAAACTAAATTTGAAGGAGACTTTTGGTCTGAGATATGTTGAATTTGGGATATCTTATTGGAAATGTCTGATGGGTAGACGAATGTAAAAATATGTGTCACAAAGAAAGGGCTAGAAATGCAGAAGTCATTAGCCAGATGGTAAATGAGGCCAGAGGTATAAATGAGATTTCCTAAAGGGAGAGAGTTGAGAGCACGGCTTCAAACTGAATCAAGCCAGCAGGGAGGAGTGATTATTTTTATCCAGCCAAATGTTTTAAATTTTTCTGAATTTAAGAATCTTTAGGTGTAGTATGCATTTTCCAGCTTAACAATTTTTCTTCTCTTCTACTAGGCTATTAACACATTTGTTTTACCTGTTGACTTTAAAGACATTTGAGTTTTCACAACGTAGCTTAAAAAAGAAGAGGATTTAGGGTAGTCTTGAGCAATTTCATTATACATTTGGGTAGAGACAGATGAAGTCTGCAAAGACTATGAAAACAGTTGAAGTGCTGAGGGTTAGCAATGAAATCTCTTAAAAACACATACTTCAATAGATAAATATATAAAATTATATTATAAAAATAATATTTACTTAAAGATATATTTTGAGTATCTGAATCATGATCATTTATGCACTATGGAATGTTAGTTTTAAATTTTATAAGATTTTTCTGATGTATAAGGGATACAAAGTTTATAGAGTAATGAAAAAACAGATATTTAAATAATGTGTAAAATTTCTTACAATTTCTACTGCATCTGACTGCCTTTTTTTTTTCTAATTAGAATAGCCCAACTTTTAAATATGATAGGAATTGTTTCATTATTCTATCATATGTAATTCTTCATTTCTACTGAGTTTAATTTCTAAAAACTGAGAAGTTATTATATAATTTCAAACATCACCATCTGCGAAAAGGGAATAAAGAATGAGAAATATTGAAAATGCTTGGAAGCACTTGACTGTAAAACAGTTGCTTTGTTATAATTGCAGAAAGAGACATTAGGATGATAAATAATCATCATCCATTTGCAACCTTTATAATAAGAGCTTGAACTTTCACAACACATTTCTTTTCCCCAGCTTTAGGCAAAGGCATTATGCTGCATTTAATCCATTGAATTAATGAATATTCAAGTAAGTTATATGCTAGTAATAATAATAATCTCTTATAGCTTATGTAACTGTCATCTTTTTCTTTAATTTTTATACTGCAATTAATTGGTTGAATTATATATTATATATAAAAGGAAAATTAAATCTATACTTAAGAAAATCATTCAGAAGCAGTATAACATAACAATTAAGAGCACAGACCCTGAAGAGCAGGGTCCAGCCTCGTTTTAGATATTGAGCTCTGCCACTTTCCAACTATATGACTCTTGATATTTTATGTCTCAGTTTTCCCTTGTGGAAAAAAGGGATAATAAGGGTAACCACATCTTTGGTTTGTCATGAGAATACAATTAATGACTACAAAATGTTAGAATAATGCCTAGACTTTGTTATAATTATTTTCATTATTATTTAAAATTGAAGTATCTGTTTCACATTAATTAAGTTATAATAAAAATCATGCTAAAGTAAATTTGAGAGGAAAATACAGGCTTCTTTCCACTCCACTTATAGAAGCACATTGTAAAATAAATTATTTTTTTAAAAGAACCACAGAGTTGAATTTTTTTTTCATTTATTCAGCAAGATATTATTGATTATCTATTATGTGCTAGGTGATATGTTAGGCCTGAGTATACATTTTAATCTCTACCTGCTCTAACAGTTTATATTCTAATGAGGCGACAGACATTACATTAAACAAATTCTCTCTCTCTTTCTCTCTCTCACTCTTTCTCTCCTTCTCACCCCCACCCCCACAACAATTTCACATTTTGGAAGAAAGATTATAAAACAAAAGCAAAGGGAATCAAGTATAAGAGGGAGAAACAATTTAAGTTAGGGATTAACACAGGATAAAAAAATGTCACTTTAATTCTCAAGTAAGGCACACAAAGACAGTACAGGTACAAAGTTTATCTGTATGCACACACATGCATATATATACATGCACACAGCATCCTAGGTTTCTGGTTTTGGTAAAAGCCCTTTTCTTAGACATTAATGTTAGTTGGTTCAACACAGTGCCTGGTCCATGATGTAAGGAACTGGTTTAAACTCCAGATGCATTTCTTTCAAATACACTTCGGAAAAACGCAACAGAAAAATGCTGAGTTAAGAAAAGAAATTGCAGGACAGAATCATACCTAACTAGCTTCTGTCACTATTGGCTTTCTCATTTGTGTAGCACCAAATGCTACCTCTGAGGCAACTGACCAAGTTTTGTTTCCTTTTAACTTGAATATATCATGAAACTTTGATTTTGCAAACTTGTTCTTAGAATACACAGCAGCTAGCTCCCATTACCTGAATCCCTGTTTATGCCAAACACTGCAAGAAAACCAGGATGACCAGGGCATTCCTCATCCCCAGAACTCACATCTACAACCACCCCACAACCTGGGAAACCTGGTGAGATTCGGAAGTCCCTGGGGAACTTGGGTTCTGCCCTCTGTACCCTCAGCATCCTTTAAGCTCCCTTCACCCACCTGCCCTGTCTGCAGCCTGGTTCCCTCCTGAGGACACTGCTTCACCTGAGCCCTCTCAAGTGCTGCTGCTTTCTTCTCACACCTCCCATTCCCTTACTCCTGGAAGTAAGTAGGTGTCTTCCTGGCCCCTCACTTCCCCCTCTAGATCTTTTAACTTTATCCTCCCTAAAACCCACAGTTTTAAATTACATATCTTCAAATTCCACCATTAAGGAGATCTTCCTTGACGAGCTCCACAATCACTTTCATACCTTCCAGGAATATTCTTGATGGATCTTGGACATGACTGGGGCCATCTTGGAGGTGACCAGTGCCATTTTACACACACTGAGCACAAAGTGGCTGCCAGCCTTTCCCTTAGAGAAACCTCCTGGTTTCTGAGAAACAGAAACTCCTCTACTTCCTCATGGGTGCAGCCTTCCACCTGATTGCATCAGCCAGCCTCATCTTCCACACCAGCACCAAACCCTTCCCTGATTACCTCAGCCTTCCCTACAGCCTATATCAGCCCTCCCACCCAGATGCTGGCTGCTGCTCTCCATTTCGAGTGCAGCCCAGCAGATTCTTTTCCTTTAATAAAGCTTGATCGGTACCTAACGTTTTGGCTCACTTTCTTTCAATTCTTATTAGATTTCTTGATGATTTTAACATTCTTCCAATGGTCTGGTCATTAAGAGACATACTCTTCTCCAGTGACCTTTACATCCAATTTCAGACATGTGATAATCTAGATTTTGCTATTACCAAAAAGATAACCACTTTCTATCTTAGTTTCATGCATTCTACGCACTGGCCACTGTTTTCTTTTTTTCTAGTTTACTCTTTTAAACACCCCCCAATTCAACCACAGCCACTGTTTCCCTGCTTTCTAAAAACCAATTTCATACCATTGCTTCTCTCCTCAACTGCCAGCACCTTCCTGTCTTCTTCATTCTCGGTGATACCCTTGATTCCAATTTCACTAAGAAAAAAATAAATAGAAGCAGTCAGAAGTCGACCTTCACCAGAAGGTCACTGCCACAACTGCTCCCCTGCCTGCATCTGTGTTTGTAGTCCCTGACTGCAGTCCTGACATTAAGGCAGACCTGGCAATGCTTTTCTCTAGGTTGGCACAGTCCCCATCTTTTCCACCTTGCTCAAGAACATTACTCTTGCAATCTCCCTTCTCTCTTTCGCAGCTTCAATTTGTTCCTCTCTATTGGGTCATTCTCATCAAAAAGTTTTACTTATTTATTTTTTATTTTAATTTATCAATATACAATGTAGTTGATTTTCATTTCCCTTTACCAAATCCTCCTTTTCCTTCCTCCCTCTCCCTCCCCACCCCCCCATCAACATCATACCTGTTCACTTGTCTCAACAAGTTCAAGTGATCATTGTGTCTTCTTTTTTTCCTCCCCGTTTGTTTGTATATTTGTTTATTTATTTTTATTAGCTCCCACAAATAAGTGAGAACAAGCAGTATTTTTCTTTCATTTTGTAAGTTTTAAATTGTGTGCTATTCTGAGTAGTGATGAAATTTCACACCGTCTGGCTCCTTCCTGCCCAGGACATGAATCATCCCTTTGTCCAGCATCTCCACACCGAAGATGCTGCCCACCTGCTAGTCACTTAGTAGTCCTCTTGGTTACCATATTGACTGTTGTGGCATCATAGTGCTTGTGTTCAAGTAACCTTTACTTTACTTAATGGCCCTAAGCACAAGAGCAGTGTTGCTGGCATATTGTTATAATTGTTCTATTTTATTATTAGTTATCGTTGTTGACCTCTTTGCCTAATTTATAAGTCAAATTTTATCACGGGTATGGATATATAGGAAAAAACATGGTATATATAAGGTTCCATACTATTCACAGTTTCAGGCATCCACTGAGGGTCATGGGATATATCCCCCACGAATAAGGAGGGGACTTTTGTACTCACAGGGTTGTGCAACTACCATCACTATCTAATTTCAGAACATTTTTATCTCCCCAAAAAGAAGCCCCCTCCCCATTAGCAGTCACTCCATATTCTCCACTTCCCCCAGACCATGGTAATCACTAATCGATTTTCTGTCTCTATGGATTTGCTCTTTCTGGACATTTTATATAGATTAAATTATACAACATATGTCCTTTTGCATCTAGCTGCTTTCACTTGGCACAATGTTTTTAAGATACATCCAGTTGTAGCATGTGTCAGTACTTTATTCCTTCCTATGGTTGAAAACATTCCATTTTTATGAATATACCACATTTTTAATTTATTTATCAATCAATGAACATTTGGGTTGTTTCCACTTTGGGACAATTGTGAGTAATGCTATTAAGAATTTGTGTACAAGTTTTTGTGGGTATACACCTGGAAGTGTGGATGGTTAGGTCTTGATATTTCTCATTATGTTGATGCTTGATTGAACCATACCGATGTGTTTTATACACTTTTATAGATAACAGAGAATGGAATAAAAGTCAATTTTGCTATACATTTCCAATAAGGCAGGACAAATGGAAAACCTTATCCTAGAAAGTTCAAATTCACTATGGTGGTCTAAAGTAGTTAGGGCAGAATGAATCTCCAGATGTGGCAGCCAAAATACAGTGACCATTTTTCACATGACTCTCAACCCTCTGCATACACCACTACCCACATAAGTATATTTTATGATAAACAAGATATTTTCCTTACTGTCCTTCAGTGTTAGTAATTTACCTCCTCAGTTAAGGTCACTGATATCCCCTGTTATTTGGAGGCACACCCTTTGCTCAATATTGGCCTATAATGCCACATCTTACTAGGCCCCTTATCACTGAAAAAACACAGTGCTTTATAACATTGCTACCTTTGCATGATCCACAGACCAGTAGCCACATCATCGGCATCACCTGTGAGCTCCTTAGAAGTGCAGAATGTTGGGCCCTATCCAGATCTGCTGGATAAGAACCTGTATTTGAACAAGACCCATGGATCTGCATGCACATTAAAGTTTAAGAGGCAATACCATATCACTATCTGAGGTCATCAAGCTCCTTTAGCACTTAAAGCTGGAGGCTGTCTTTTAATTAAAGTCTTCCTATGAGAATATGAACATTAAATCATATTATTACCAATAATAAGCAAAAAATAATTATTGGGTATCAACTATGTTTCAGGCACTATGCTTTCTCTTTCATTCCTCCAAGCATTTTTGCCCCCTTTACAGATATCAGAGAAACAAGGCTCAATGAGGTCAGGCTACTTGCCTGAAGTCAGGAATAAGTACTTTCAAGATAGAGACCCAGGAGTCAAACCCCAGTCAATCTCCTTACCACTACTGTGTCTTGTCCAGTAATTTCTGCAAATAGCATTCCCACAATCTAATTCATGGGCAAAAAAGAAGAAACAGAAACAAAATCTATTATGCATAATTTCTAAACAACTTTAACTAATTACATGTGTTCTTACCTACTCACAAACATGTAAGCTCCATTCTGGTGGGAATTTTTGCCATTATCACTGCTATATCTCCAGTTTCTAGAAGAGCACATAATAAGCTATCACTAAACTTGTTAAATGAGAAAATTAACTTATATATCAAACCCCTTCCTATGGCTTATTAAAGGAAGTGAAATTTCATCTTTACTGATTTCTCTTCCAATTTTTCATCCTTGGACTTTACCTGTAGTGTGAATGCTAATGGCTGGTTTGCTGTGGCATGGTTGTATTTATCTTCAAAGGCAATCAGAAGTAATAAGGTGCTGTACATAAGCAGTAACTCCTCAAGATGCCATTTACCACAGTATATTGACACAGTACAACATTGTAGGAGCTGTATTTGTGGCTAAAAATGTATTTCGTCAGTTGTTGTATTAGGCAACATCAACATGGAAATGTCAGTCTGAGCCTGGCACAGTGGTGCATTTTGCAAGAGCTGAAAATGTGCAGTGTAATAAAGGTGGCACAGTAGGCATTGAGAGAAGTTAAGATGTGTCACCCAAGGGACTAAGAATGCTGGAAATTCTTGAAACCAGTCTACTCCATCTATCTTGGATGTGATAATTTTACCAGGGGACCGCTTGTTACTCTCCTCCATTCCACTAGGCAACCGAATTACATGCCAAGCTAGCTTTATGACTAGAACCCTAAGTAGGTGGGCCACAGCTGAAAGAAAACGAGAGAATGAATTCATCTATGCAATCTCAACTTTTAGAGTAGGAATAGTCTTTTCCATTTATGTATATAAGAAATGTCAGAATTAGTCAGATAGAGGCAGAAAAGGGTACAATTATTCAAAAATACTTAGGAAAACACAGAAGACCTTCAGTATTTCTGTAATAGAATAAATGGATATAAATCTACGTCAGACATGTTGAAATTATATTGTGGCTATTGAGGCAATGTACATACCGATTTGTTGATAAGGCTATTTTGCATCTAATGCTAATACCAAACTTGATCTGCATGCAAGTCTTATTGGCATTAATACCTTATTTGGCTGTGGATGGTGAATGGCTAAGTAGATAATGAGGTGAAAGAGAGCCATAATCTTGTTTGGCACCTGACAAGAAGGGCACACCTGGACAGCCAAAGCACAGATATTCTAACTAATCCTTCCATGAAATTTTACAAACTTGCCTCCAATACCTCAAAAGCAAGATATTATTATATTTCACTAGGGAAATTCACATACAAGACTAGTGACATAATTTGTGGGACCCAGTGCAAAATGAAATGTGGGGCCTCTTGCACTCTTCCAACTTGTTATGGTATTTTTATATTTGCTATTTAATTTCATTCTAAGTAAAGAATTACTTTCACCTTTATGTGACAAAATGCCAGTTTTAAAGGCAATTATCATATCCTATTAGTAATCACTGAAATTAGGACTACATACTTTGCGGTTTATCCCCTGAGAGTGCAGGGAGTTGACCAGGCGAGACAAACACAAGCCAGATTCAGGATGGTTGGAAGGAGAAAGAAAGTGTCCTTCAAGGTCAAGTGGGATACTCCTGAAGCAAGTGCAGACCTGCACAGCTGCTGGGGCCCCACCCACGTCCCAGGCTCCCATGTGCTGGAACCTGACTGCAGCTGGGTTCCACTTCCTGCCAGCCACTCGATCATGCACCTTACCCTGACCAGGGCTGGGCGGTGAGCGAGGCGTGGTCTCTTCTCAAGGGCTGCAGCTCCACCCCACCACAGCCGGTCAAGGGCACTGCAACCCCATGCTGAGTCTCTAGATCAGGGGTGAGTGAGAGGCTGCTGTAGTGCTGCCAGCCCAGGGCATGTCCCCCTCCCCAGATGCCCGTACAGGACTTCAACCCTTGCCACACCTACACCCCCTCTGGAGGCAGGGTGGCAGCAGTGGTTGAGAGGTGGTGAAGAGGGGGAGGTTGGTGCCGGGGAAGGGGGCAGCCTAGTACCCATCCCTCACACCCTGTACACTGCACTCACCCTACCCTGCTTACCTAACACATCCTTTCCGTGGAGGCAGCCTGAGCAGGGACTGCTGCTTGCCCTCCAATATCCATTCTCCCCTCCTTTAATAGTAATGGAACTCTCAACTTTCAGCTGGGCACAAGGACACCTGAGATAAAGCAGACATTTTCCAGTCAGCCGTGCAGCTCAGTATGCCGTGCAGCTCAGTATGCCATGTGAATGAGTCATGGCCGATGCTGTGTAAGTGGAATCAGCTCATGTGGCAGTGGTACCCATGCTTTGTCTCTTTCTTCTGCGTGTTTTCTTCCGTTATGTAGAACATGGATGGATGTAAAATCTGGAGCTCCAGATGTCATCTTGACCCTGGAGCACAAAGGCCATACCTTAGGGATGATTGAACAGGGAGCTTAAAGGAATTGAGCTCCTGCCTCACCAGCTGTGGACTGCTACCACCAGACTTAAGAGAAAGAGACACGTACATCTAACTTGTTTAAGCTTTTCTTTTTCTGGGTCTCTGTTACTCACAGCCAAACTGTCACCCTAAAGATAGCAAAAAAGTGTAATCTGATTTTTATGCTACTGCACCCACCACTGACCCTTGTTCAGAAGATAACTTGCCCAACCCCAAGACCTCTTTATTAGTCTGTTTATGTTGCTTATAACAAAATACATGGAACTGGGTGGTTTATAAAGAAATGAAATTTATTGCTTACAATTTCTGAAGCTGGGAAGTCCAAAGTCCATCTGGTAGTGGCGACAGTGATCCAGGGGTCTCACATTGCAAGATGGTGGAAGCAGAGAGAGCAGAGAGAGAGAGCTCCTCATGCACTTTCCTTTTAAAGCCCTCAGAACTACACCCCTGACCACCATTATTAATCCATTCACTATTAATTCATTCCTACAATCCAATCACCTCTTCAAGGCCCCATGCTACAATTACCATAATAGGATTTCCCACCCTCTCAACAGTCACAGTGGGGGCAAAGTTTCTAATACATAAAACTTGGGGGACACAATTCAGATACAGTGAATTTGGGGGAGACATAATTCAATGCACTACAAACTCTTTCTATTTCTACCCCTGCCTTACCCATGTTTGCCCTTAAGCTATTTGAAAAGAATATCCCTCAATGTCTGCAGTTTGCCATAGCTTCATTTTACTGTATTTAACTCAAAATGATTGTAATTGATTTTATTAATTTGGGATTCCTTTCCTCTCTTGCAACGAGGTAGAAATTGCTAACCATTTAAGAGTAAGGATGTACTTTGATCTTATCCAATCTCTGCTATGATAAAGACATTGAATTTTCAGCTACAGAACACTTTATCCTCGCATCCTTGTAGAAATTGTTCAAGAAAATTTGCCAAGTCAATTCTAAATAATTATGAGACCTCACCTGAATCACGGGTTCCTATCTAAATTGGATAATAAATTTTGTTAGTTTTCCTCATTCAGATCAGTTCTTAAGCGAGCTTTTAGGAAACAAATTACAGTGATTCTCCATTCTGTAAATGTTAGAAGGAAACAATATACCAAGTTGACATGTATTCAAGCACACAAGTGATTAAAATGTTAAATTCTTGACTTAAATGAAGCCAACAAATATTTCATGCCATGTTTATATTACAATCAACCTGTTAAGAGCGGTTGTAAATGTTAAAAGTTCCCACAGACATACAAATCGTTACCAAGGGAAGGAAAACAAAAAGTAACAGAAGAGAGACATGACCACTAGACTGAATTATTTTTCCAGGATATTGGGGATTTAGAGAAATCTTTAAAAATAATCAGCAGAATTTTTATAACTCATGCACCAAACCTATATTCAGTGTTTATTTCTTAAATCTTACTGTGCCAACACTAACTTCTTTAGATTTGTGACCCAGAAATCATGTATTTCTGTACTTATTTTTTCCATCTTTCTTTGTACATTGTGCTTATGATAGATCACTAGGCAGAGGAAGATAAAACTCTGAATATTTATGAAAGGACCCTGCCGTGAGCTATTAGCTGAGCTGATGACGTGGGCTCCCAGTTGGATGCTGAAGGGGTGGTAAGCACTGTTGCAGCCCTTTATAAAAGGCACATAAAAAGCACCTGTTTGCCTGCTTCATTAAACTTCCCCTAATGAATGCCTCTGGGGAGCAGAACTGGGGAACTTCTTTCCTCTCCTGCTATAAATGGAGATAGGTATTTAAACGTTCTCATTTAAATGTGAGTACTGTTATCTGTAACAATTTGCAATAGTGTAATACCCCTCAGGAATATAAATGAGCCAGTACTTGCATGTATTCAAGATGATGATCTACAGCAGAAAGATGGCTCCTTGTAGTGTTTTGATAATTTTGATTTCTTCTAGGATCAGAGTCACAGACCTTTTAAGCTTTCCCTACCTAATTCCTGCTCAACCAAAACAAAACAAAACAAAACAACAACAAAAAAAAAAAAACAAAAAAAAACACCTCAGTTCATCACTACCTCTTCTGAGAAACTTTCTTAAGCATCCCACCTCCCTAACGTACATAAACCTATACACTCCATTAAGAATACAGAATGAGTGTATTTTTTATTAAAGCACTTATCTTCCTGTAATGTAATCAATTTACTTGCCTCTTTGAGACAAGGACAATGTCTTATTTTATACTGAATCTCCAGCCACCCTGAATTCTGTGCCTGTCATGATAAAGTGTGGGTGATGCAATAAACACAAGAATCACTGTCATTTTTCAGATTCTGTGAGATTGTTCTTTACCTCTCTAGCCATTCCATCTCAGTCTCCTTTGTAGTCTCCTTTTCTTCCATTTAATTCTTAGCAATATTCTTAAATGTGGTTATTGCCAGTTTTACCATATTTAACTCAAAATGATTGCAATTGATTTTATTAATTTAGGATTCCATTTATTTCTTGCAAAGAGATAAAAATTGGTGACCATTTAAGAGTAACAATATACTTCAGTCTTATCCAGTCTCTAATGTGAGACCTCTTTATTCTTTCCACTCAATAATTATTCCTGGGTGATCTCATCTTCAGCCTTGTTTTAAGGCAGAAACTTTGAAATTGCACTTGGCAAGGCAATCAATGGGGTGTGGAAAGAAAAGATCAGAACTCCTATTTATAGATATTTTTTAACCTCAGCCTATTCAAATTTCTATTTGTAACGTATATTGCACACAAACTCATATAGGTATGTAAGTCCTTATAAATATATGTAAAGTTGGTTGCAATCTCTAAAAGCTATTCTATATGTATTTTTATTAACGAGGTATAAAATATGTAAGGTAAAATATATCTGACTACCTCCACAGGTATCAGGTTAGCAGTTATAATCATTCTCACCAAATCTATTCTTTCTGATAAAGATTCTTTGCTTGACCAAACTTTAGTCAGGTTGCTGAGCCTACAATCTTAGTTCAGGCTCTTACCTGGTGGTTGGGATGGCCTTAAATAGTACTTATCTTTTCCAGAGTGCTCTCTGGAAAACCCATCTGTGATCTGTTTAAAAATCCTTCAATGAGTTTCCAAAGCTTCCAAGGCCAACTTCAGTGTTCATTTTTATGTCCTTTCAGCCCCTGCAGCCTCATATCTCCCTCTCGTGTACCCAAAGAAAACTACCTGTAGCTCCTTGAATACAGCAAGCAGTACACGTCTCTGAGCATTCACACACACTGGTTCCTCTTGCTGGATTGTCCTTTCCCCACTTTGTCTACTAAATCCCATTCATCCTTTGAAAAGCAGTTCAATATTTACCTCCAATAAGAAGTTTGTGCAGTGATTCCCCAGTCAGATGTAGTTAGCTTTTAACTAAATGCATGTAAAATTGAGTGTAAAATACTATCAAAATTTCTATCATACTATTTCATATGCACATATTTATTTATATGTTATTCAACTATAAATGTTTGTAATTTCATTCTTTATTTTACATACATTTATAATCATGTCTTACTTTCACAACTTTATAGTTATATATAATGTCTTTGGACTAAAAACCTTTAACCACACTATTTTTTTATTCAAAATATTTTAATATTTTATCACACTATTTTAAAATTTCGGATTTACATGTCTGTGTGTCTTCCCACCAGTGTGAGTACCCTGAGACTAGAAATTATCACCTATTTCACAACATGGAGTTCTACACTATTAGACACTCAGTGAATGTTAATTGAATGAATGAATAAAGGGAAAAGAAAATTGGAAAGCATTATCGTACCGAAAAACAAAAATGAGAAGTAAATATCAGTTTTGCTCAGTTTAAAAATTAATGTAGTTCTTCCGATCTCCATTTCCACATGTAAGGAGCTTAAATGTCACGACTCCATAGTTTTGTTTTGCTTTTTTAATTTTATTATTTTATTTTATCAATATACAATGTAGTTGATTTTTGTGTCCCTTTACCAAATCCTTCCATTGTTAGTAAAAACCTAAACAAACTGAAAAATCAACAATGCTTCTTAGATTAGTAAGAGAAGTGAGGTCACAGGGAAAACTGCTGCCCCCGAAATTGGAGAGACCAACAGGCAGATACAGAGAATCACAACATTTTGGAGCAGAACCTTCTTGGGAACCAGTGTTGAGGTAGGAAAATCTGAACTGTAATTGATGAATTGCTGGAATCTAAGTGTGGGCAAGTTTCAAAGTTAAAAGCTCCAGGGAAATCCAGTCATGCAGTGCCCAGTTACTTTTGTGAGTTTTTCCTCCAGGAGGTTGACCAGATTCCCACACTTCACAGGGGAATAAAAAAATAAAAATAAAAAGTAAAAATACACCTCATGCTTCCAGCTGGGGGAGGAGAAAAGAAACCATTTTTGAAACATGCCAGAGCACTCTATTGGTAACTAGTTTCTTCTGGAGGCAGACCTTGTTAGCAAGAGCCTAACTGACCAGGAAAGGAAATACACAACTCCAGGCACTTTAGCCATCCTGTCTCACCCAAGGGAGGAGGGGAAAAAAAAAAAAAAGAAACAACTGGGAAACACTTGTGAAGTTCACAGTCCAGAGTTATGGGCTTACTAAAAGACTAAGACCTAATCACAGGACTATAGAACACTTCCCCTCCCCAACCTTACCATCATTTACTAAAGGCCTATTTATAGCAGTTCTTTTTACCCAATACCTCATGTCTGACTATCAAGAAAAAATTACAAGGTATACAAAAGGCAGAAGCCAATTTGAAGAGACAGAGCAAGCACCAGAATCAGACATAGCAGGAATGTTGAAATTATCAGACAGGGAATTTAAAACAACTATGATTAATATGCTAAGCGTTCTAATAAATAAAGCAGATGGCATACAAGAACAGATAGGCAATGCAAGCAAGGAGATGGAAAGTCTAAGAAAGAACCAAAAAGAAATGTTAGAAATCAAAAACACTGTAACAAATGCAAAGGATGCCTTTTATGGGCTTGTTAGTAGACTGGACACAGCTGAGGAAATAATCTCTGCACTTGAGGATACAGCAATAGGAACCTTCAAAACTGACAACCAAAGAGAATAAAGATTGACAAAAACAAAACAAAAGCAAAAAAACAAACAACCCCCCCCCCCGAATATCAAAGATCTGTAGGGCAGCAACAAAAAGGTTAACATACGTGTATAAGACTAGCAGAAGAAAAAAAGAGAAATGAACATTATTGAGACAATAATGACTGAGAATTTCTCTAAATTAAAGTCAGACACCCAAACAGAGATACAGGAAGCTCAGAGGACACTAAGCAGAATAAATGCCAAAAAACGTACACTGGGCCTATCATTTTCATATTATAGAAAAAGGCCAGAGGAAAGAAATAATATTACCTACAGAGAAGCAAATGTAAGAATTACATCTGATTTATTCTCAGAAACCATACAAACAAGTAGAGAGTAGAGTGAAATATTTCTGTTTGAGAAAAAATCCTACCAACCCAGAATTCTGTAATGTGCAAAATTATTCTTCAAAAGTGAAGGAAAAATAAAGACTTTTTCAGGCAAACAAAAACTGAGAGAATTTGTTGTTAGTAGAACTGCCTTGCAAGAAACGTTAAAAGTGCTTTAGACAGAAGGAAAATAATATAGGTCAGAAGCTCATATCTACAAACAGAAAGGAAAAGCATCAAAGTAGGAATAAGAGAAGGTAAAATTAAAATTTTTATTTTTCCTATTCTTAATTGATTTAACAAATAAAAATTTGTTCAAAATAATAATAGCAATAACATATTCAACTATGTTTGCTTATGTTTAAGTCTTAAATGTATATATGATTAGGCACACTTATACACAAGTGAAATGAATGACAACAATGATGTAAGCGATGGGCAGTGGAAATGAGAAGTTTTCTTATAAGGTACTCACGCTACCTGTGAAGTAATATAGTTTTGTTTAAAAGTGGGTTTGGATTAGTTGTAAGTATATATTGCAAACTCTAGAGCAACCACTAACAAAAGTTTACAAAAAAAAAAAAGGTATGACTGATATGCTAAGAAAGGAGAGAGACTGGAATTATATAAATGCTCGAGTAAAAGACAGGAAAAGAGTGGAAGACAAAAATAAGAACAAAGAACAAGGGCAACAAATAGAAAACAGTAACAAATATTATAGATATTACTAAAACTATACCAATAGTTATTTTGAATGTCAGTGTTCTATATACACCAATCAAAAGACACAGATTATCAGAGTGGATCAAAAAACTATATGTTGTCTACAAGAAAAAAACCTACTCTAAATATAAAGACACTGTCGTGGATTGAATTATGTTCCTGTAAAACTCGCTGAAGTTTGAATTGTGTCCCCCAAGTTTTATGTATTAGGAATTTGGCCCCCACTGTGACTGTTAAGATGGCTGGAAATCCTATAATGGCAAGTGAAAGGTGGAGCCTTGAAAAGGTGATTAGATTGTAGGACTGTGCCCTAGTGAATGGATTTAAAATGGTGGTGAGGAACGTGGTTCTGGGGACTTTAAAAGAAGAGAGAGGAGAGTCTGTCTCTCTCTCTCTGCTGTCTCTCTGCTCTGCCATTTCACAATGTGATATCCTGTGTCACTGTCACCACCACCAAGACCCTCACCAGATGTGTTCCCTGGACTTTGGACTTCCTAGCCTCTTACAGTTTCATTTTCTTATAAATCACCCAGTTATTTTGTTATAAGCAACAGAAACAGACTAATACAGACAATTATAGATTAAAAGTGAAGGAATGGAGAAACATAATATCATTCTAACACTAGTCAGAGGAGAGTAGGAGAGTTATATTAATTTCAGACAGAGTAGATTTCAAGGCAAGAAAAATTGTCAGGGATAAAGAGGTTAGTTATCTAAAATGACATAACAATTCTTGATGTGCATATGCCAAATACTATGGGTTAAATGTGTCCCCCCAAAGTTCATGTATTGGAAACTTGACCCTCACTGTAACAGTGTTAAAAAGATGGGAAATCCAATTATGGTATTTGAAAGGTGGGGCCTTTAAGAGGTGATTAGATTGTAAGGACTATGCCCTTGTGAATGAATTGGTTTGTTCATGGAGTAATAGGTGTGGTTCTGATGTTTTTAAAAGGAGAGCAAGTGAGAAGTTTACTGATACTGATAAGCAATTATTGCAAGATTGGAGGATGCAAGGTTAATATATAAAAGTCAATAACTTTCCTATATACCAGCAATGAACAAGTGTAATTTGAAGTTTAAAAATGCAATACCATTTACATTAGCAACTCAATAAATTACTTAAGTATAAATTTAACAAAATAAGTGCAAGATCTATATAAGAAAATGACAAAACTCTGATGAAAGAAATCAAATAAGAACTAAATAAACAGAGAGAGAGATCTCATATTCATGGAAAGGAAGACTCAATGTTATCAAGATGCCAGTTCTTCCCAAAGGGATCTACAGAGTCAATGTAATCCCAAACAAAATCACAGCAAGTTATTTTGTAGATATTGACAAACTGATTCTAAAGTTTATATGGAGAGGCAAGAGACTCAGAGAGCCAACCCAATAATTAGGGAGAAGAACAAAGTTAGAGGACTGGTACTACCTAACTTCAAGACTTACTGTAAAGCTATAGTAATTAACACAGTGTGGTATTGGTGAAAGAAAAAACAAATAGATCAATGCAAGAGAATAGAGAGCCCAGAAAGAGAGCAAAGGCAATACAATGTAGAAGAGAGAGAAACTTTGCAGCAGATGGTCTGGAACAACTGAACATCAACATGTAAAAAATGAATGTAGACACAGACCTTATACACTTCACAAAAATTACTCAGAATGGATCATAGACCTACATGTAAAACACAAATCTGTAAAACTCCTAGAATCTAACACAGATGACCTCGGGTTTGTCAATGACTTTTCAGGTACAACAAAAAAAAACAGGTGCACGAAAGAAAGAATTAATAATCTGGACTTCATTAAAATTAAATTCTGCCCCGCAAAAGACGCTGTCAAGAGAATGAAGGGACAAGCCACAGACTGGGAGAAAATATTTGAAAAAGACATACCTGATGAAGGACTGTAATCCCAAACATGCAAAGAACTCTTAAAACTCAACAAGAAGAAAACAACTGATTAAAAAATGACCCAAGACTTTAACAATACCTCACCAAAGGAGATATACAGATGGCAAATAAGCATATGAAAAGATGACCCACATGTGTCATTAGGAAGCAAATTAAAACAATGTGATACCACTACAAACCTATTCAATTGGCCAAAATCCAGAACACCAAAACCACCAAGAGGAACAACAGGAATTAGCATTCACTGCTGGTGGAAACACAAAGTGTTACAGCTTCTTTGGAAGACAGTTTGGTGGTTTCTTACAAAACCAGACATATTCTTACCAGATGATCCAGCAGTAATTCTCCTTGGTATTTACTCAACAGAGGTGAAAATTTACATCCACACAAAAAATGCACATGGATGTTTATAGGAGCTTTATTCATAATTGCCAAAACTTGAAAGTAAACAAGATATTCTTCAGTATGTGAATGGATAAATTGTGGTAAACCCACACAATGGAATATTATTCAGCTATAAAGAAATGAGCTATCAAGCCCTGAAAAGACATGGAAGAATGCTAAATGCATTTTATTAAGTGTAAGAGTATGATTTCAACTATGTGACATTCTGAGAAAAGTAAAACTATGGAGAAAATGAAAAGATCAATAGTTGCCAGGAGTTGAGGGGAGGGGGGTAAATAAGCAGAGTACAGAGGATTTTTAGGGCCATAGTGAAAACACTCTGTATGACACTATAATGATGAATACATGTCATTATACATTTGTTCAAACCCATTGAACATACGCTAATGTAAACTATAGAATTTGGGCAATAATGGTGTGTTAATATAGGTTCATCAGTTGTAGCAAATGTACCGCTCTGGTGCAGGATGTTGATAATGGGGGTGGCAATGCATGTGCAGGGGCAGGGGTATATGGGAAACCTCTGTACCTTTCTCTCAATTTTGTTGTGAATCTAAAAGTGATATGAAAAAGATAGTCTTTGACAAAATCGATGTGATTCATGTCTTTGGACTATAAAACTTAGGCAAGTGATTTAAATTTTATGATAAAACTTTTCCATTTGGAAAATAATCTCATAGTATTTATCATTCACTTTGCATAGTGTTCTTGTGTAAATTAATTAGACTGCTTTAAATGCTTAGAGCTCCTTCATAAGAAGGACTATGCTCTGAGATACCTACAACATACAAAATATAACTTATAAATATCTTTTATATGGTAGTGTCAGGCCTATTTCCAAAATATCAATGTCTTCTTTTAAAAGAAAATAATCACAATTTTTGAGAAGTATAAAATAGGATTATAATTAAATCTATTATGCACCAAAAAGTAATTTTTGAAGCTATAACAGATGTCAGTCATAAAAATTCATTAATAAAATGTGCAGTTTAAGAGCAATTTCTATTTAGTTATCCCCATAAGCTTATATTTATCAACAAAATAACCTATTTGTGATTTGTATGATACTTCATGGTCTTTCTGTCCATATACTTTTGTCTATGAACAGGGAATTATTCAGATTGATGATTATATTCTAATAATTCCTTTCAAGATAATAATTTGACACTAAAAGGGTTCTTAAGCTATTCTGGAAATTATTAAAAAGAAAAGAAAATGTCTTTTTGGTTATAAGAGTTACAAGAGAAATAAAAAGCAGTAGGACAGCCAATAGCAGGAAGAGGGCAGGTGCCTTTATGTCGACCCTTCAGCACTTACTGTTATTTTTCAAGCATCAAGATGAAACCCACCTCTGGGAACCACTGATGAGTTCTTCTCTGAGAAGAAAAAAAGAAAAAAAGAGAGAGATCGAATTCAGATTTCCTCAGATTGCATTTTTAGCTAAATCCTTAGATTGTCAATGAAGCTAACAATCCATAAAGTTTTGAAAGCCCAAGCTAAGCTTGAAAAGAAATCTCTGTTCTTTTGTCACCCCCAAATTTTGGAGAATTATAAACCTCAAATAACCCCCTGAGGTCACTAAATTTATGTGCTAATCTTCCCTCCCAAATTAGTACCTAATCCAGTCTGAATTGCTTAGTGTCTGCCTTACTTTTATAATCCCTGCAGAAAGAGATGCAACAATTATCTATTTCTTCAGGTGCCTAATTGCCTGAAATAAAAATCATTATACCTATATAGATTATTAAACTAAATAATGGCTCAAATATGTTGGTGTGCATAATTTTTAAATGAATGGATTTTTCTTTCTAGTAAGACAAGTGGGTGTCCAACTCATATTAACATTATCATATGTTTAATAGTATAATTTAGCATCTGGTGACTTTGCTGACAGCCCTACAGGGAGAGAAATTAAAGATAGGCCACATCTGCAGTTAGTAATAGCAAATCACAGCAGTCATGCTCTAAAAAACGATCTTCAGACCACATTTTGTGATGGTGGAATGCTAGCCATCATTTGTGATAGATCCAGAACACTCTAGGTATTCTAGATTCATCTAAGAAATTAAGTGCTAAAAATAAACCCAGAGCAATGAAATGAAACAGATTCTGACAGTGCCTTGTCATTCCATTTTCTAACTCTCATAACTTTAGCTTTTAACAGTGACATTCCATTTACAAGTTAGGAGAAAAAAATAAGGTTTACAATTTTACAACATAAAATGTTTCCCATTCAAGCCTATCGCTGTATCTTTTATAGCAAAAATGAGCTGGCAATAAAAAAGCTTTATTTATTTATCAATCTATTGAATAAGAAATTTTATCTGAATAAACCCTACGCACATAGATAACATAAGAACCAAAAAGCCCAGGAGGGGGCAACAAACTCATGAAACGGTAAAAAAGGATAATGTTTCTGGCCAGCAGGTGGCGCTGCAATCCACCATTGGTAATCAACGAAGCACTGTCCAGTTAACTTACCTGTAATTTCCTGTTTGAATTTTAGCTATCAATTGTGTTTTAGCTAAACAATTGTGCTCAATTGTTTTCTATCAGCAAAAAATTCAGAGAAAATTTTTAAATCTGCAGGACCGATCAATTAACTCTGCTAACAATATCAACAATCAAAATGTTATAATAAACATGTTATCTCTGTGGGTTATTACAAAAAGCTATTTAAACTTGGGAAAATACATGCTTTACAGTTTATCAATAGAATCATATTTGTTTTAGCAGAATAGCAGCAATTTGGAGTAAAGTTAGGCTAAATGGGTTTCTAAAAGTCCTAGGAGCCTTGGACATATTAAACTCACCCATTAATTCCTCAGTATATGTCTCAGGAGCATTTATAAATGAAAGCAATTTAACATGCATGGAATGACATAATTAGCAGGAATTTAAGGAAAATATTAAGTCATTTATTCCAAGGATGGAAATGGTCTGGCTAGCATATGGGTCTTATGCACTCTCTAGTGCCCAAGACAGAAATCACTCATCAGTTACAATATTGTATTGTACTGAGCCATTAGAAGCCTCTAATTCTTTTCAATACAGCTCTCACTTCAGATAAGACCCACTTACCATCTCTGGGACTGATAAGAAAAACAGGGCGCAGAGAAGTTGTGTTGTCCCTAAAACCCATCAGATACTTGTAGAACCGGAATGAAAATAGTAATTAAAATTTCCCTAATACTAGGAACTCACACAAACACTTTATTTTATAAATTTTGTACCTGGAATACAAGGAGGTCAAAAAAAAAAATATTTGCCTAAAAGAGTAGAGTTAATTCGTAGCAGACATGATTCAAACCCATGTTTTTTGACTGTTTTCTTAGTACTTCTATATCAGAAACAGGACTTTTTCTGTTTGTTCATTCATTTATTTATTGTCATTTTCATAAAATCTTTATTATTTCCATATGTATTTCAGGAATCATGCCAGGCATTGAGTATCCATGATGAATGAAATATACATACATGGTCCTTTCCATCAAGGAGCCTACAGCACAGACACTTAAACAAGTAGACAGATAGTACATGATTCTCATTATGATAAAGGCTACAAGCAAGGGACTATGAGCAAAAATAATAGGAGGGCATGCTTAGATTAGCTAGGCAGAGAACATGTCTGCAGTCATGGAAGAAAAGAACTAAAAAATGAGAAAGAACAAACCACAGGGAGAATATAAGGTGTGTGTGTTGGGCAGTGGCCTGGAAATGGGGGAGTACATACGAGAAAGAGAAACATGTCTGACTGTCCTGAGGCACCATGTTTTCTCATCACTGTAGAGAAGATATTCATTTCTGGCAAGAATATAAAAAATAAAAATGACGTGTCCTTTTCAGTACATCAGATCAAGGGTTTCATGATGCTGGTATGTGTTACTACTAATGGTGATGTTTACCTTAACACTTCATTAAGTCACTGAGTGCTGGTTACTCCACTGTAAATTTACTATTTTCCCCTCTGTAGTTGATATGTATTCCGGGGAGATGTTCTGAGACTATACAAATCCTGTTTCTTTTCAAACTTTTGCCCATTAATTTTAGCTTACATTGGTGGATTTTATCTGCAATATAAATTACCATGGTGTTTGCCTAATAGCAATTCTCTATTTTCCAATTGCATGTATTAAGTAAAATTCTGCTGTGAGAAAGAATGATGTGTATCTCCCATTTACTTATGTATTCAATTGTTTATTTATATTAGTAAGGACTCATGGAAATTTACTCTATTCTGTCGGTTGAAATTCAATACTATTATTAGTCATTTTATCATTTGAATTGTTCCAGCATTGGTAATTAGTTCCTTTGAATTTGTCCCCTATGTTTGTCTGAGAAGTCTCTATCTTTTTTGAGTATTTCTTTGCTTTCTGACACCCCAAGGGGCTCCAGGTTCATACTGTATTTTCCTATCCCAGTTCTGAAGTCAATCACTTCTCCTAGAAGCTCTGGTTCTTCTTACTGGATAAGAAAAATAATTCTTAATGAAGACTGCATATTAGATTTACCTGTGGGATTTTGAACACATTCATGAACTACTGAATCTGAATTTCTGAAGAAGGAGCCTAGATACCTGAATTTTTAAAAAGCTATACAGTCATACATGTACATTTTCATGGTTGAGACACACTGTCCTGAAAGGCAGGGACAGTATCTGTGCTATTTTTATGGCACGGTAAACATGAAGGTAGGAATATTCACAGACTTGCACATCCACCACTGCTAGCCCCCTGCAGTAGCAAACCCAATAAACCTTCTTTCTCAGATTCTGAGCCTCTTATCCAGATCAACTCCTAGTCTCCTCTCACCTCAAGTCAAAGCGTGGGCAGAGAAGACTGGTCATAGTGAGAGACACATGCTAAGAACTTAGGACAGTAGAATAGTTACAAATTCATAAAACAAAAAATTGAGGAGAGGGTGGAAGGTAATTTAAAACTAATCCCTAAAGGAGTGTAAGTTATATGTGGGGAGGAAAGAAAAAGCCACCTGAATACTGTGTAAAAGAGAACTGCGAAGGATTAAAGAAGTCTGGAAATATATCTGTGAGCCCTGAATTTGATTGTTTTTGTGTTCTTTAAACCTAAATAAAGAATGGATTTCATGTTAAATTATTTAGGTTATTTAAAAATTTCTCAAACATAAATGGGACTCAATGCATGGTGCTTCTACTACATTTTTCCTTAGGAGAATGTTCCCTTTCTCCCTCTCTAAAAAGCATTTCATATCTTCTCTCACCTCAAATATCCTATCTCTTCCCATCTCCCATCGGATGCACTTTCCTCACGTTTCATTGAGAAAATAGAGGCGACCAGGCAGGAAATCCCTCCTCTTCCTGCCAACTAACTTGCAATCTACCGAAATCTATATTCATACTTCTCTTTTCACCCTATTACTGTCAATAAAGTTTCTTTATTTCTATTCAAAGCCAACAGTCTTACTCTTCCATCCCTAACTGCTGCAAAGACTTCTAACTCTTAATTGGCTCATTTCCTGCCTTTAATCCATTTTGCTAAATTAATTATCCAGTAAGATTATGCACTCATTCATTCGACAGGTATTTACTAAGGATACATCAGGCACTGAGAATTCACATTAAAAAAAAAAAAAAAGCATACTAGTTACATTAAACAGTTCAGATCTAATTATGGGGCTATACCTGTAAACAAATGATTAAAATACCGTACAATATGTATAGTAATAAGGGTATATATCTAGTTAGAATGAGAAGTTTGCCCTCAACTACTTTAATTCAAGTCATATCATTTACTTGGACTACAATGCAACAGTTTCATAACTGGTCTTTCTCTTACAGTCACCCCCAACTCATAGTTCTCTCTCTTTGCAGTAGCCAGAGTGATTTCTCAAAATAAATATAATCTTACAATTGTTGTCATGGTCCTTTGGTAGGATACAGGGGCAAACTCCTTAACATGTCTAACAGGGTCCATAGTGGCTGCCTCCTGTCAATGTATCCAGCCACTTGCCACTCTTTTGACATGTATTCCAACACAATAAACCCTTTTGATTCCTCAGATACTTTTTTTCCCACCAGAGAATCTTTGAACATACAATTTTATTCCCTTTGCAGGAAACATCTTCTGGATCTCCTTTGTCCAGCTAACTCAACCGATGAGAGGTTATTTTGAGCAGGAAGTCTTCTCTAATTCCCCTCTTCCATACTCAGTACCACCACTAAATGGTCCCATAGGATCACATACCTTATTGTCTACTGATGACACTTAATTATAACTTCATATTAATTACCAAGCTGGCTTTCACACTAGATGGAATTCTTTCTTTCTTTCTTTCTTTCTTTCTTTCTTTCTTTCTTTCTTTCTTTCTTTCTTTCTTTCTTTCTTTCTTTCTTTCTTTCTTTCTTTCTTATTTTATTTTATTTTTTAAATTTTATTTTGTCGATATACATTGTGGTTGATTATTGTTGCCCCTTACCAAAACCTCCCTCCCTCCTCACTCTCCTCCCTCCCCACAACAATGTCCTTTCTGTTTGCTTGTCGTATCAATTTCAAGGAATTGTAGTTGTTATATCTTCTCCCCCCCCCCCCCCGGTTTTTTGTGTCTCTGTGTGTGTGTGTGTGTGAATTTATATATTAATTTTTAGCTCCCACCAATAAGTGAGAACATGTGGTATTTCTCTTTCTGTGCCTGACTCGTTTCACTTAATATAATTCTCTCAAGGTCCATCCATGTTGTTGCAAATGGCAGTATTTCATTCGTTTTTATAGCTGAATAGTATTCCATTGTGTAGATGTACCACATTTTCCGTATCCACTCATCCAATGATGGACATTTGGGCTGGTTCCAACTCTTGGCTATTGTAAAGAGTGCTGCAATGAACATTGGGAAACAGGTATACCTTCGACTTGATGATTTCCATTCCTCTGGGTATATTCCCAACAGTGGGATAGCTGGGTCTTATGGTAGATCTATCTGCAATTGTTTGAGGAACCTCCATACCATTTTCCATAGAGGCTGCACTATTTTGCAGTCCCACCAAAAATGTATGAGAGTTCCTTTCTCTCCACAACTTCGCCAGCATTTATCGTTCAGAGTCTTTTGGATTTTAGCCATCCTAACTGGGGTTACATGGTATCTCAGTGTGGTTTTGATTTGCATTTCCCGGATGCTGAGTGATGTTGAGCATTTTTTCATGTGTCTGTTGGCCATTTGTATATCTTCCTTAGAGAAATGCCTACTTAGCTATTTTGCCCATTTTTTAATTGGGTTGCTTGTTTTCTTCTTGTAAAGTTGTTTGAGTTCCTTATATATTCTGGATATTAATCCTTTGTCAGATGTATATTTTGCAAATATTTTCTCCCACTCTGTTGGTTGTCTTTTAACTCTGTTAATTGTTTCTTTTGCTGTGCAGAAGCTTTTTAGTTTGATGTAATCCCATTTGTTTATTTTTCCTTTGGTTGCCCGTGCTTTTGGGGTCATATTCATGAAGTCTGTGCCCAGTCCTATTTCCTGAAGTGTTTCTCCAATGTTTTCTTTAAGAAGTTTTATTGTTTCAGGGTGTATATTTAAATCCTTAATCCATTTTGAGTTGATTTTTGTATATGGTGAGAGGTATGGATCTAGTTTCATTCTCCTACATATGGATATCCAGTTATCCCAGCACCATTTGCTGAAGAGGTGGTCCCTTCCCCAGTGAATAGGCTTGGTGCCTTTGTCAAAGATCAGATGGCAGTAAGTGTGTGGGTTGATTTCTGGATTCTCTATTCTATTCCATTAATCAGTGTGTCTGTTTTTATGCCAGTACCATACTGTTTTGGTTATTATAGCTTTGTAGTATAGCTTAAAGTCAGGTAGTGTTATGCCTCCAGCTTTATTTCTTTTGCTCAGCATTGCTTTGGCTATGCGTAGTCTTTTATTATTCCATATAAATATCTGGATAGTTCTTTCCATTTCTGAGAAAAATGTCTTTGGAATTTTGATGGGGATTGAATTGAATTTGTATATCACTTTGGGTAGTATGGACATTTTCACTATGTTGATTCTTCCAATCCAAGAGCATGGGATATCTTTCCATCTTCTTGTATCCTCTCTAATTTCTCTCAGCAGTGGTTTGTAGTTCTCACTATAGAGATTTTCCACCTCCTTGGTTAACTCAATTCCAAAGTATTTTATTTTTTTGGTGGCTATTGTAAATGGGCAGGCTTTCTTGATTTCTTGTTCTGCATGTTCACTATTGGAGAAAAGAAATGCTACTGATTTTTGTGTGTTGATTTTGTATCCTGCTACTGTGCTGAAATCATTTATCAATTCCAACAGTTTTTTTGTTGAGGTTTTAGGCTGTTCGATATATAGGATCATGTCATCTGCAAACAGGGACAGTTTGACTTCATCTTTTCCAATCTGGATGCCCTTTATTTCCTTCTCTTCTCTGATTGCTCTGGCTAGCACTTCCAACACTATGTTGAATAGGAGTGGTGAGAGTGGGCATCCTTGTCTAGTTCCTGTTCTTAAAGGAAAAGCTTTTCAGCTTTTTTTTTTGTCTGCTTGTGTTATTTCAAATAGCCCATCCTCAAGTTCAGAGATTCTCTCTTCAACTTCGACAAGCCTGCTGGTTAAACTCTTCGTTGTGTTTTTTATTTCACTGAATAACTTCTTCAGTTCGGCAAGTTCTGCTACATTTTTTTTCAGGACATTGATTTCCTTGTACATTTCCTCTTTCAGGTCCTGTATACTTTGCCTCGTTTCATCATGATGTCTAGCTAACTTTTCTTGTATCTCATTCACTTTCCTTAGAATTATCACTCGAAATTCCTTGTCAGTCATTTCAAGGGATTCTTGTTCTATAGGATCTAGAGTTTGAGATTTATTAACTTTTGGTGGTGTACTTTCTTAATTTTTTGTATTTCTGGTATCTTTTTTTTTTTTTTTTTTGATGTTTATTCATTGTGGCAGGGGGTTTCACAGTCCACCGGTTTGAGACTATTGACTAACTAAGATGTTGCTGTGGTTGCCAATTTGGTATGGCTACCTCCATGACTGCTCAGTTGGCCTCTAGTGCCTTGTGTGTGTGGTTGCCTCGGGTCTTGGGCCTCTCCAGGGAGCCACCTCTCTGGTCAACTTGGACTCTGCTGGGCTGCTGGATCACGGGGCGGTAGCGCAGGGTGTGTGGTCTCTGATGAGCTTCCACTTTCCATGCAGGACTTCTCCCTGTTCCGTGTGCTCTGGCCCGGGCTGCTGGATCATGCAGTGGCAGCCCCACAGGGTGTGTGGTTTCTGCCTAGTCTCCGCCTCCCTAGCCAAACATCTCCCCGCTCTGTGTGCACTGGGCTGGGCTGGGACGTTTCTTCTGCAACCCTCATCTATCAGCCGGGCCTTCAAGACCCTGCTTGGCACTGCCTCTCCCAGGAAGTCTACCAGGTTTCTGCTAGGTGCAGACGACCGGTCGCTCTGGGTGCCTTTGTAGCACTGTGTAGATCTTTCTCGGGACTTAACACCTTCCTCCTGGTATCGCGGGTATTTGTGTACTTGTCTTATCTCCCACACCAAAGCGTGAGCTCCTCGGGGGAGGAGCCTGCAGCACAAGGTTCACCTTTGAATCCCCCTGGCGGGGACCGACTCCGGTGCCCGCCCGCAGTCAGCTCTCCGGCAGGTTCAAGTGAACTCGGGAATGCTCCAACCCCACTATTCCTAACCAGAAATCGGTTAGGCGTTTTTCCAAACTGGTGGCCGCAGAGATGGTATCTCCCTCCTGGTAACAGGAAGTTTACTGGTGGCCGGAGCCCAGAGTGCAGTGGAGTGACAGTCGGCCCAGCCGGTACTTCCTTGCCCTCCCGACACTGGCCAGGGACGCCCCATGCCACCAGCCCCACCAGAGAACCGTGGAGGGAGTCGGAGGGGAGGCTGGCCCGCAGGCCCTGGGAAGCCCCACGCCGGGGCAAGCAAGTGGGAAGGCTCAGTGAGGAGCCGAGCTGGGCGAGGAGGACAGGCCTGGCCGAGCTGGGGCCGGAGCCGCCATCACCTGAGAAAATGGAGGCAGCCCTGGGGCTGGTGAGTGGCCCGGTGGGGCAGTCGGAAGCAGGGCAGGCATCTGCCCCCTGAGCAGGGCCGGGCCGGGGGTCACTCACGGGGCTGGGCTGGGCCGGGCCCGGGCAGCTCCCTCTCTGCCTCCATGTCATTGCCGTCCCCGTCCTCGGCCACCGCCACCTCGGGCTGCTCACTCAGTCCTGCAGCGCAGCTCGTGCACTCCCAGGAATCTTCTTTTATGCTGGCCTGAAACCTCGAATCCTGAATAGGGCAGCTGGCCGCTGCAGCTAAGGAACAGTTCTTTTCCTACTCCACACTTCAAAGCTATTGCCTGTAAATGAGGCAGCCTCTCCTGCCAAGGGCAAAGTGGCGGTCAGCCCCCACAGCCGGCCACCAGCAGCAGTCCTCCCTTAAGAGATGGCAAGAGGAAGGTCCACAAGTTTCCCGGCTGCCTAAGGCCCAGTGGCCGCCTTTTCCACCTCAGCTGCTCAGTGCCAACCGCCGCAGCCACTGCCATCTTAGGATCCTCTCATAGACTATTTATCTAGATGGAATTCTAAGGAAGCACAGACTGCCTTGCTCACCATTGTAGCCTCAGCATATATCTCATGGTTTGGTAAATGGTTGTTGCTCAGCAGATATTTGTGGACTAAATGAATGACCAGGATCATTCAATGCCCACTGATGATGAAAAGATGGGTAAACATTTTCTAGGAATTCTGCAGATAAAGGAGAAAGGTTTTCATAGCAAAGGGACCAGCAAGTGTGAATAATCTATTAGGTGACTTCCACTTTAGAGTGTACCTTAAAAGTAACTGAAGGATTTAAACCCCTTTATTATTGCTTACGGAGAAAAGATAGTGAACCAACTTGGGCTTCAATATCCCTTCTCAAAATCCAAACCTGGAAATGGACCAGAAAGTCAGGAAGGTAGACAGATCCTCGTGTGATGCTCAGCATCTAATCCTTAGGGGACTTGGGGCGCGGGCTGATAAAGGATCTTCTGGACTTCTGGGAGAAGACCAGGGGCCACAGATCAGGATGGGGGAGGGGTTGATAGGCAGGGGGATGTATTCTGTCTGTGTACATTTCCTTCCCATTGCCCTGGCTTGATTATTGGCCAGGATTATGGGGCACTAAAGCAGCATTCTGAGCACAGCACGTTCTAGAGGGAGCAGGATCCAAGCAGGCATCCAACAGCATGGAAGAAGGGGCCTATAGCAACAACTACAAGCATCTGAGTGTCCTTAGACCCACTCCTTTACAAATGCACAGGAGATTGCAACATGAAAAGTGGCCCCCAGATAATGGTGAGGACTGGAGCAGTAATCCATAAGGTCCTTTGGAGTGAGAAGTGATGGTGACACAAAGAGAAGGGATGATTTGAACCCAGATTGTAAAAATAAATTCTCATCTATAAAGGCCCTCATCCCCAACCCCCAACTCTCCTGGAAGAGGAGAAACCAGGGCCCAGGCTTTTATCCTTCCCTCAAAGTCATCATTATTAGCAAAAAGTGGCTGATAGGTTTGACCAGCCTCTGCAAAAGCAGAACTTTAACACATAGAACAGAGGTGGCAGAACTATGGAGCAGAGAGAGTAAGAATATAAAATAACCATCTGTGTCCAGAGAGATGTTACCAGACTATGTGGGCTGCCCCTCAGAGAGCACAAAACTGCCAAGGTCAGGGTAGGAAGAGAAGGCTTTATTACTTACAAGTAAGGAGAATACTGGGGAGGGCTCCCAAAGCTGCGTCTCCCTGAGCAAGGGAAAGGGGTTGTCTTATATAGCCAAAGTCCTCACTTAACTCCCTGCCCAAGTTCTCATTTAGGTCCTGTCATGTAAATGAAGGATATAAGTTTGTTCAATTTGGATTGGTTGACTGAGAGACATAGTTCATTGGTCAGTTCTGAAGCCAAATTTGCATTTGGATGCAGGAAGGAATGTGACCTCTGGGCAACAGTGGAACCTCAGGAAGTTGTCACGTGGGCTAAACCTTGAGTCCTCGGCCAGTACAGTTTACAGTACATAGGTGGAAAATTGAGACTTACTGTCATGGTTGACCCATCTGTGTCGGGATCAGGCATCAACAGATGTTCCCTTTATTTAAGATTTCTTTTCTCAGAAGATTTTTAAAATTAAAAAATAACATGTTGAGAGTTATTAATTAATATGACAGAGACCTGATGCTACAAAAGCCTAATATATATCATATGGAAACCAAATGTTCAAACAAAATTGTAGTAAACTCAGCTGGGCAGAAAATAATTTTACTTATTCTGTGCCAGGCATCTGTTTTTCTCTCCCCAAAGGCAAATTAAAAATGAGTAATAATAATAATAATAACAATAATAATAATTTTTTCACCCCTCAAAAGCAATTTAAAAATGAGTAAGCAGCAGCAGCAGCAGCATGACTTACATTTATTGACTGCATACTCAATATGTGCCAGGCGTTATCCCAAGTGTTTTAACATGCATTAACTCGCTTGCTCTGCACAGTACCCCTATGAGACAGATATTGCGAGTCTCACAGTTTTACAGATGTAGAAGACAAGGCACTAAGGCTTTCATGTCTCAAAGCTAGTAAGTAAAGGAGCCGTGACTGGAATATAAACAATCAGACTCCAGAGCTCACACTCTTACCTATCATGTCAGTGAATTTACAAATATTGCTTTTACTCTCATCTACTGTGAAAAGCCTGTAGCCCTCTCAGGTGCTGGAGGTTTTCTCTTCCACAGATGTTACTCATTGTGCCTGGAAATAGTACACGTGCTCTTCATGTTCTTCATCATTGCTTCCAAATTCCATTATTGCTCTTCCTTGAA
Organism: Cynocephalus volans; assembly: GCF_027409185.1. NCBI lineage: Eukaryota > Metazoa > Chordata > Mammalia > Dermoptera > Cynocephalidae > Cynocephalus > Cynocephalus volans. Next base: position 222,962,297 of record NC_084460.1, on the reverse strand, counting down.
AAGCCAGTTTTGAACCTGCTCTGTGGCTTTGTGGCAGTCAGATCTAATGTCGTCCTCCTTTTCCTTAAAGGCCTCAATCTGGATCACCAATATTCTCTCCAATTGTCCCCCTGCCATGGGGTTTAATGGTTTCAGTGTCCTTGTACATAAGCCTTCTAAGTCCCTGGCCTCTCACTTCAGTTATTCCTGACCCCTCCAATGACCCTGTCCCCATCACATCTCAGCCCCTCACACCCATGGTCATGCACACATAGACTACCAACAACTGCACCGTCCCCATAATCTCACTTTCAGGCTCCTCTTTCAATTTCCTCTCCGACCACAACCCCTCATCTTCCCAGCATACAGGACTCCAGACTCCAATTACTCTTCAGCTCCATCAGGATCTGACTTGTTTTATCTGACCACCTATTCCTGCCCCTCATCTTTTTCTTGTTTTAACTTTTCTCTTACTAATGTGAGATTACATAGTTCATCATTATAAATATTTCTTTGTATTCTCCCAGAAAACTCTTGCTTCTATCTTGCTTGTTGTGTTTATCTGGAAAGCCCCCAATCCTGGTAAAATCAATTATATTGTGTGTTCTCTTTATTTATTCTGAACCCGTACCCACACAGCTGACTGTAGCTAGTGAAAAATACAGAAGTGTGCTAAGTGGCATACATGTAATCTTATGACCGCTAATCTCATGTGGTCCCGGTCCATTCACTTCTCCTTTTTCCTAGAATCGTGTTATTTTCTTCCCTCAGACCTCTGACACATTCTCCTCCCTGGCGTTTTATTGCACTGAGACAAAAGAAACACGAAATAATCTGAAAATAAGTTCCATCGTCTCTTGAAACCCTCCTAAATCTGCACTCCGACACTCTGCCTTCTCTTCTGTTACTGTGCATGTCCTGCTCAGCCTCAAATCCTGGCCGTCCCCTCCATTTTTACACTGGATCCAGGTGCCTTCATCACACTCAAGGACATTTTTCTAGAAATTCCTCTTTTCTTTTGCCTCATCAATTTCTTCCTTTTTGCTGGATCTTTCCCATGACCATACAAACATACTTTGATAGCTCCCATCGAAAGAGATAGATTTTTTAAAAAATTCTACTCCACCACCTCCACATCCTCTTCTTTCCACCAATTTCTCTGCACCCAAATAGAGCAAAGCCTCTGGAGAGAGTTATTCTTGCTCTGTCTGCTTCTCTCATTCTCTCTTGCAGCTATTCAATCAGTCTTTCATCCACACCTCTCCACCGAATCTGCGCCTGTTCAACAGTGCCCTCCACATTGCCAGATGCCACACAGTGGTCCATTCCCTCCCTGTAGCAAAATTTGACTGGTCAGCCCCTCCTTGTCAAATCATTTTTTCTAGATGAAATCTGTGACATAGCTCTCTTGTTTGCTGCCAGGCTGAGGACTACTGAAAACACTGGGGTGCCCAGAGCTCCATCTCAGACCTTGAACCTGTTCCATCTACACTTCCCTGAGTGATCTCCAATCTCTGGGCTTCAAATACCTTCAATACCTGGTGTCCTCTAAATTTATCTGTTCAGCTCAAATCATTCTCCTGAACTATGAAATTTTCTATATAACTCTCATTGTCATCTACACGTGTATATATAAAATATTCCTCAGAGTTAACATGCTCAGAGCTGAACTCTGAATCTTCCCTACAAACCTGCTCCTTCAGCATTCATCCCCTTCTCAGTAACTAGGAATGTCATCTTTCCAGGCACACGGACCCACTCAGAGATAGATGTATTATCTTGGAGCCATCATCTATGCTGCCCTTACTCTCGTGTCTCACATCCAAACTTTCAGCCAATTCTGTTTCAAAATAGATCCAGAATCTGATTACTTTTCTCACCACTTTCAGTGGTACACTGTAAGACGAGCCCTTGTCTCTCTGCATTATGATTATAGTTTATAACTGGTCTCCCTGCTACTATGCTACTGCCTTTGCACAGAAGGCAGCAGCTACAATGAACCTTTTACAATGTAATTTACATCACAGCACTTCACTGCTTAAAACCTTCCAAAGGCATCAGTCATCTAAACCCCTTTATGACTCCCTGCTACCTTTCTGAACGCATTTCCTCTCTCTCTCTCTCCCCTACTCTCTCTCTCTCCACTCCAAGCACATCAGACATTGTGTGTTCCTGAAGTCATGCCAGGGATACTTCGGCCTCTGTCTTTGCTGTTTTATCTGCCTGGTACATTCTTCTCTTATATATCTTCCTTGACTCACTCAATGTCATCTTTTTGCCAATGTCCTCCCTAGCCACCCTATATAAAATAGCACCTCCTCAATCTATACTCCCTATTACCCATGTTTGCTTTATGTATGTGTTTGTTTTCAGTCTCCCCAGATAGAATACAAGATCCTCAAGAACAGGGTCTTTGTCTAAGACTGGAATGGTTCCTGGCATGTCCTAGACATGCCGTAATCACTTGCTGAGTGAATGAGTCCAGATTGGAAAGCTAAGGACATAATTGGTATTATTGTAAGTAATAAAATATCAAAGGAACAGACAACACTTATGGGGACAACACCTCTGAAATCTCTACCCTTGCCTCTTATGTTAGAATTATTCCTTTGATTTGGGTGGGGAAACGAAATTGGGATGAGACTAAAAAAGATATTGCAACACTGTGGCTTAAAATAAAATATTGTGAGATGTACAATGAGTCTTTGAGTCACTCTTAGGCTGGAACATTTTATGCCTGCATTTAAATACTCTCTGTCTCTTTTCTAAATTCTCTGAGATCCCAAAGGATCATGGCTCCTGAGAGACAAGCCCTGGCATTGGAACCAAAACATTCATCATATAAGTAAACCCAAACATGGTACAGGGTAAAAATAAGATTAAAATATATCTAATAATAAAGGTAAGTCTCACTAAAAACCAAATTAGGATCTGGATCTAAACTAAAAAAAATTTAAATTACAGGCAGATTCACCACCCTCAATTAATGAAAGGAAGCTGGGTTTCTTCCTGAAAACCTTTAAAGTCTCCTGAGCCAAACAGAAAGGTCTTTTGCCAGAGTCAGGTCTGAGAATGTTTTAGGGTCAAAGATTTGCATGTTATAACCATGAGAGAGGAACAAACTAGTTGTAATTAGTAACTATTAGGCACTTCCTTAGTTAAACCAAGATATCTCTCTCTCTCTCTCTCTCTCTCTCTCTCTCTCTCTCTCTCTCTCTCTCTCTCTCACACACACACACACACACACACACACACACACACACACAGACAGTTAAATGTTGAACACTAGAATTTGATACCTTCTATTTATGTAGGAAAAGCTAAAGGAGCATCCACAATAATAATCTTAACAAGAAGTTCCATTTACTCAAAGTCAATTTATTTACAAAATTTCTTTACACATTTTATTCAGTTTTTTCATTATGGTCTGTGCACTAATATAGTCTAATTACTTATGAAAGTTTCAAGCTCTTAAATATAAGCAAAGGATCACTACCTTTGCTTTACAATTTTAGGATAAAACTTCAAAAGATTTTTTAGAAGTTCTATCTTTTGAGAGGCAGGTGGACGTGTGAATCCAACATACAATCTTGTATATGCACTAGATGTCACTGCATAACCTGAAATATTGGCTATAATTTGGTCTATTTATTTACTATACTTATAGTATAAAGTATAGATGTTTCCTGTTTAGGAAACGTATCTGGAGATTATTTTGTATCATGCACAAAATAATCTCCAGATACGTTTCCCAAACAGCCTCACCTTTCCTTATATCTGGCCAATTATGCTGATAATAATTAATTATTTTTTAGTTCCCTGCTGTGATTTGAATGTTCCCCCAAAATTTGCTGAAGCTTAATCCCCATTGTAACCATTAAGAGTGTGGGAAATCTTTTTTTTTTTTTTTTTAATTTATTTTTTGTCTTTTTCGTGACCGGTACTCAGCCAGTGAGTGCACCGGCCATTCCTATACAGGATCCAAACCCGCGGCGGGAGCGTCGCTGCACTCCCAGCGCCACACTCTCCCAAGTGCGCCATGGACTCAGCCCAGTGTGGGAAATCTTAACCGTTCCCCACTTACCAAAGAAGAAAGGATAAGCCCTATTTTTTTCCACTTATGAACTTCCATAACATGCCACGCTCCCCAGTCTTTCTTTACTCTTGCCCACATGAACCTGTTTGTTCCAGTTAGATAACTGGCTTGTCGCTCTCTCAGTTTTCCTCTGTGCTTTCTTACTCCACTGTTGCCTTCTCAGGAAACACCCTCTTCCAGTATCTCCCTATCAAAACTTGTATCATTCTTCAGGGTTACATTTTAAAAGAATTTTTTTCTCTCTGTGTATTGCTCACCCCAGCTGAATGTGCCATCACATATCCCTTTTCTTAATATTGATATTGTTTGTGCCACTTTTGCTCTGAGCGTATATTGTCCTTCATTGCAATCTTTTGTGAACATATCTTTTTGACTAAAATTTATGCCTTAAAGATGAAATATTATCACATACTCAATTAGCTGTCCCACAGTGTCCATAAGACCATAGATAGTGTGTTTGTTTGCGTGTATGTATTTCTACTCATTTATGCAATAAATATTGATTATGCTCCTAAAAAAAAAAAATGTGGGATATCCAACTATGGTATTTGAAAGGTGGAGTCTTTGAAAAGTGATTGGATCATGAGTCCTCATGAATGGACTAATCCATTCATAGATTAATGGGCCAAAGGTTTAATGGGTTCTACGGGAGGACACTGGGGGCTTTACAAGGAGAGGAAAAAAGCCTATGGAAATGTGCTCTTGCTCAGCCTCTTGCCATGTGATTCCTGTGTTGCCAGAGGGGCTCCGTGGTGAGTCCCCAAAAAGAAGGCCCTCACTAGATGTGCCCTCCACTTATTGTGTTTCTTATAAATTACCCAGTTTTACATATTCTATTATAAGCAACAGAAAACAAACTAAGACACTCTCCTAGCAATTCTATACATCCAACCACAAAGCAACATTATAGTGTTTCTTTTCACCATCAACTCTCTCCTTCCCAAATTCTGATATCAATTAGAAATGTTTGCTCTTGGTGAGTAAATAATGATCCCTATTCTAAATGATGCAGGGGTATACTTAAAGAAAATAAAAAATGAGCTTAACGTATTTCAAGTTCCATATTTAGTTACTGAATGACTTCTTTGTGTAGGCACAAGAGGCACCAGGAGATTTAAATATGAAGGAGCTATAAACAAAGATCTTTGGGAACATAGAGGAAGAGAGAGGCTCATAAAGGAATTAGGCAACAGACATCAGCCCCGAAAGAAACATAGCTAATTTTCATTTGAAAAACTCATATATTTGAGGAGATTTATTATTTGTGCTTTGTTAGGTTAGAACAACATTTATCAACTATATTTAGGGCTCTGTGAGACATAAATAAGTATTCAGCAGAAAAGAATCCCACAGTCAAGTTAGTCTGAGAAACATTTGGCTATTAAAAAACCAACAGGCATTTTTCTTCTTTTTTTTTTTTACTTAATTCATTTTTAATTGACACATATTGGTTGTACATATTTATGGGGTACAGAGATATATTTCAATACATGTTCACAGTGTGTGATGATCGAATCAGGGTAATTAGCATATCCAACATTGCAAAAATGTATCATTTCTTTGTAATGAGAACATTTGAATGTCTCTCTTCTAGCCATTTGACAACATACAATAAATAATATTTAATTATAGATGCCTAACATTACTGTACACCACTAGAAATTATTTTTCCTACCTAGCTGTAATTTTGTATCCATTAATCAGCCTGTACCTATCCTCCTGACCCCCTTCTTTCCCAGACTCTAGTAATCACAATTCTAATCTCTACTTCTAATAACTCAATGACTGAGAACACAACAGAAATGTTTCTAATTGCAACATTTCTCAGTTTCTACTATTGGTGTGGATTGTAAGTCTCCGAAAGAGGAATGCAGTACCCATCATGTCTTATTTAACAAGAGATACCTTTCTTTAAAAAAAACACTAGTCAAGTGAAGCAGTGGCACTGTGGAAGGAGAAATAAATATGTTCCTGGTTGTGATCAATTAGTTGTAAACATCACTGCATTCAGACCAGCCAAGAGATACAATTTTAAGAAATACTGGTATCCCACTGAACAGAATTCTACCGAAAAGGAGTAGAAGAAATGGCAGTGGTTACTTGAAATGTGAAGATTTAATATTTATAGCTCTTGATATTTTATAGATTCAGAAAAAAAATTGTGATCTTATTTTTACCCAATTACTACAAATTGATAGATCTGGAAAGACTATTTCTAAAAACCAATACATTATCTAGTTTGATTCTTCCTTTTTGTATGTAATTTCAATACAAGACCACACAAATGTTTTACGCCATAAAATTCAAAATTCACATCAATTACTTAGCTGAAACAAGCAAAAATATAAAAGAAATTTCATGTGCACAGTAAATTTCAAGCTATACTCCCAGATTTCCTGGGGAGTTAAGGATGAATTCCCCTCTGACATTAGGGGTTCCTTGCAAAGAAAAAGTTCAAAAAGCACTGTCTTAGAAGAAACCGTGATTTATGTGAACTTGTTGAGTTAACGAAAATGGGACAATGTAGTGAAGAATATATCTCAATAGAGTCTTTCATGAGGCTTTGGTAAAGTTAAGCCTTAATATCTAGTTGACCATTGGCAAATTTGTCCCTTTGGTTTGACTCAAGCCTTTCTCCACCTCCCTTCTGCTGCCAGAGACTAATCTGTATGGACAACATCAATGGGGCTGCAAAATCCTTGGTTTCCTGTCAGTTCAAACAATAGGAGCCCTGCCTGGCAAGACACCAACAGATGGAAAAAGAGTGTGGTCAGGATACGTATTCTCCTGGCTCCTTTCCAGCAAGGCTACCTCAGGCTAACACTTCCCTCAATAGACGGTCATTGCGCCTCTCAAGTCAGCCTTGGTGAGTTTTGATAAATGTATGTACACAGAAAACCACAATCACAAACAAGACACAAAACAAAAATGTTCTAATGCCCCATTTGTATTCCATCATTCCTTCTTTCTTGGCTCCAGGAAACCATTGTTCTCTTTTTGAGTCCTACAGATTAGTTTGCATTCTCTAGAATTTCATATAAACGAAACCAAATAGTATGTACTCTTGCGTGTGTAAATTTTTTACTCAGCATTTTGAGATTCATTCAATTTGTGGTTCACATCAGTAGGCATATTTGGGTCTTTGCTTGTTTGTTTTGTTTCACTTTATTGAGAAGTATCCTATCCTCTTGTACTCATAAAACAAAATTTATTTATTCATTTATATTTTGATGGGAATTATGGTTGTTTCCAGGTTTGGGCTACTGTGACTTAAGGTACTATTGGTATTATTGGATAAGTCTTTCTGTGGACAAATGTTTTCATTCTCTTGGGTAAATACCAAAGAGTGGAATGGATTAGTTCTACAGTAGTAAATGTCCAGCATTTTAAGAAACTGCCAGTTTTCTAAAGTAGTTGTACCACGGTATAGTCCTACCAGTGGTGTATGAGAGTTCTCACTGTTCCACATCTTAACCAACATGTAGTATTTTCCATCTTTTTAATTTTAGACATTGCAATAAAGGAAGAAGGGGAAAAAAGAAAGGCAAAATAATCAAGAAAAAGAAGTAAAATTGTGTCTATCTTCAGATAACAGTTTTGAAGAGGTTAGGTAGTAGTATATCACTGTGGTTGTAAATACATTTTTCCTGAGCTATTGAGAATCTTCTCCATTATATTTATTGGTCATTTGTACATCTTTCTTGAGAAGTGACTATTCAGATATTTTGTCATTTTTATTAGGTTTCTGGCCTTCTCATTACTGATTTGTAAGAGTATTGTATATAATCTGGATTCACATGTTTTTTCCTATTATGTCTTACTTTCTTGTTTTGCTAAAGGTATATCTCAGAGACCAAAGGTTTTAAATTTTGAGAAAGTCTAGTTTACCATTTTTTTCTATATGGCTTATACTCTTTCCTTCCTCTCTAAGAAATCCTTACTTACGTCAAGTTCACAAAGATTTCTCTCCTATGCTTCTTTCTTGAAAAAGTATAATTTCACTTTTTTTACATTTAGATAAGTAATCAATTTCTTGGTAGTTCTTTAGTACAGTGTGAGATAAGGGTAAATGTTCATTTGAGGAAAAAAAAGTTTTTAAAAAATTGTTTCTGGGATAACTATTTTTCCCCATTGAATTGTTTTTGGGTATTTCTTGAAAATCAATTGGCCATATATATGTATAGGTCTATTTCTGGACCTTCTTTTGTTCTACTGATCTTTATGTCTACTCTTTTGCCAGTATCACACATAAGGGAGTGTATGTTCACCAAATTTATTCTCTTCCTAAATCACTCTGAGTATTCTAGGTCATTTTAATTTCTACACAAATTTTAGAATCATCTAGTCAACTTATAATTTTTAAAAGTCTAGGAGAAAATTTTACTGGAATTGTGTTGGGAAACACACACACACACAAACAGACATACATGCACATAAACTTGAAGAAAATTATCATTTTAACAGTGCTGAAAATTCCAATGTATGAACATGGTATACATGTTTATTTACCTAGGCCTTTTAAATTTTTCTTAGTGATGTTCAGTAGTTTTAAGTGAAGAGGTCTTGTTTATCTTTTGCTAAAATTATTCCTAACTGTTGTTTGTTGCTAGTATACAGAAATTTAATTGTTTTTTTATACAATAACCCTCTATCATCTGACCTTATAATATTCATTCATTTGTTCTAGTAGTTTTTTCAAAAATTCTTTAAGATGTTCTCTATAATACTAAACCTATCATCTACAAATAGAAATAGCTTTATTTTTTAATTCTGAACTTCATAACTTTTATTATTTGTCTTGCTTTATTGCAATAACTAAGATTGCCAGTACAATACTGAATAAAAGTTATGAGAGCAGACATGTTTGCCTTGTTCCCAATCACAGGGGAAAATGTTCAAAAGGGTGTTGACTGTGAGGGATTTTTTTGACAACATACAATATTTTGTATCAGATTGATAAAGTACCCTTTTATTCTTAGTTTCTCAGAGTTTTATTAGAATTGGCAATTCAAAACACATTTTATTAAATGCTTTTTTATGCATCTCTCTAAATAATATGTTGTTCTTTATTATTATATTATGGTAAATTACACTGATTGATTTTTTTAGGTGGAAAACCAAGTTTGCACTTCTGGGATAAACCATACCTGTTCAAATATATTTCCCTTTACATATATTGTTGACTTTGATTTGCTAATACTTTATTAAGAATTTTAACATCTATATTCATAATAAACATTAGTGTATAATGTTATTGTTTTTGTAATGGCTTTGTAAGGTTTTGGTAGTAGATTATGCTGGTCGATGGATTGGAAAATATTCCCTCCTTATTATTCTTCTATTTTCTGAAAGATTTTGTGTAATATTGCTGTTAATTCTTCCTTGAATTGTGATAAAATTCACCAGAGAAATTATCACCAGAGAAATTTTCTGGATGCAAATGTCTTTTAACTTAAAAATTAAATTTTAGTAGATTTTCTGTCTCAAATTGTACCAATTTTGATGTCATATTTATCAAAAAATTTGTCTATTTTATTTAAATTGTAGAATTTTTGGAATAAAAGTTGTTAACAATATTTTATTGTTTTCCTATATATTTTTTTAAGATCTTTCCTTTTTAATATTGGTGATTTTTCTCCCTTTCTCCCTTTCTCACACTAAAACAATGATCATTTTGTTTGGTGCTTATCAATTTTGTTAATATCCTCAAAGAACCAGGTTTTGGCATTATTTTTTCTGTTATTCATCTGCTTTCTATTTCATTAGTTTCTTCTGTCAGCTTTATTATGTCCTGCCTTCTACCTATTTTACTCTTATTTTTCTAGCTTCCTCTGGTGGTACTTTAGGTCATTATTTCAGGCACTTCTTTTCTACAAGCTGTGAGTGTCCCCTTAAACACTGATTATGCTATATCCCACATGTTTTCTCATTACCAATCAGTTTGAAAAATTTATTATCTTTTTTTTCCTTTGACTCATAAATTATTTAGAAAAGGATTGTTAATTTTCCCAATATTTGAGGTTTTCCTAGATGTTTCATTTTAAATAAATACTAATTTAATTCTGTCATTATCAGAGAATATGCTCTATAATGTTTCAATAATTTTAATTTAGTGAATCTAATTTTAGGGCCCAACATACGGTCTGTCTCGGTGAATGTATCATGGGCTCTACAAAAGTGTAGTCTGCAGTTGTTGAGAATAGTGTTCTATAAATGTCAATTGGGTCAAGACGATTGCAGTTTATTTTTTTAGGTTCTTCTAGCTCTGCTTCTATCCTCACTTTTATATAAACATTGTTTTTTTCTCTGTGGTTCCTGTACTGCTCAAATTTGAACTATTGAAGACATCAAGAGATGTTTAACATTTAGGAATCAACCATTAAAAAGGTGAAACAGGGTCTGTCTTACTCTGTTTTGTATTACTATAACAAAATATGAAATCAATTAGTTGTTGATGTCAATCAATAATCAGTTTGGAGATTAGTAATTCCACTTGTATGTAGTAATTACTAATGACACTGTCCCATAACAATGGAGAAGTAAATGTGCCCCATGAACTGTCTCTTCTTTTTCTCTAAATGTCTAAGTGCTATTCAAACAAATTTTGCACTATAGTGGACATCAAGAGTTGTTTAACGTTTAGGAATCAACCACTGAAAAGGTGGAATGGAGCTCTGTCTCAGTCCATTTTGCAATACTATCAAGAAATATCACAGACTGAGTAATTTATAAAAAACAGAAATTTATTTCTCACAGTTGTGGAGAATAGGAAATTCAAGATCAAGTCACCAGCATCTTTTGAGGGCCTTCCTGTTGAGTCCTTATGTAGCAGAAGGTGGAAGGGCAAAGAGAAGACAAACTCCCTCTGTCAAGCCTCTTTATGAGGGCACCTAATTCCATTCAAGAGGGAAGAGTCCACTTGGCCTAATCACCTCTTAAAGATCCCACCTCTTAATACTATCACATTGCAGCCCCTAAGTTTTAGAAGGAACACATTCAAACCATAGAGTTCTCAATTGTCTAAGTCTTCTAATATTGAAATAGCTTTGAATGTATCACAGATGCATCATCCAGAATTTGAAAGGGTTTCAACAATGGCACTACATGAGCTCCATAGAGATAAAATGCAAGGCAGGCTCTTCAGTGATGGTCTTGTAAATTATAGTCAAACCATCAGCCGGATTCAAGAACCAACCAAGTTATCATTAGCTGGGTAGGACATGGAATGGTTAGTGTCTATCAAAGCGAAAGTGGGTCATCCAGAAGCCTGAAAACAAATTATTTGTGCAGCACCACAAAAGCTCCACTTGGAGCAGTGTACTCTAGCTCTGTTGCTGAGAAACAATAGTGCCTAAAAAATTCCCCAGCAAGAAGGACTGAGAGTCACTACTCAGTATGCGTGAATGTGACATGCTGAATGCAGAGACAGACTGCAAAAAGAAGTCATCAAAGAGTAAGAACAGAGATTCATCAGGTGGAAATGCCTTCTCACGTCATTTGTCAGGTTTGCCATGGGGACGAGGTCCTAGTTCACAAAGATGTCCAGCAAAACTGAAGAAATTGAAACCAAAAAGTGGATGTTTGCATTCTGGATGCTGTCTTCAGTGAATTACAAAAGAAAGTTCTAGAAGTAAGGAGCTCCCTTCTTCTTTAGGCTACCAGGCATGTCTGGTGTCATTTATTTAACATCTAGGCTACAAGAACTTATACTTTTCCCAGAGGTTTTACTTACCTTAATACTCCTTAGCAGTGCCTACAGAGATCCTTTCTAAAAGGTAAATCTGACTTTTTAGCCTGCTGCTTAAAACCGTTCAATGACTTCCTATGGCTTTCAAGTGGAAAGCAAAATTCCGTAAGATGACATAAAAAGCACTTCATTACCTGACCTCTCCAAAGTCTTTAATCATTCCCCAACTTGTAGTAGTATACACTTCAAAAATACAGAATCTCTTGCAGATGCAAAAAAGTAAAATACATGCTCTCTCACACCTTGGTGAATTTGGCATTCTTCACCTGGCCAGCTCCTCTCCTATTAATCCTTCAAGACTCAGCTCACGTATCATGTTCTCATGATACCACCTTCCCAATGCTTCAGTCTAAATTAGATGCTCTTCACATATTGCCCACAGAACTTATCACAGGCTGCAATAATTGCCTCTTTGCTGGTCTGCTTCCCCATTTTCTGGAAGGCAGAGACTGTGTCCCCTATCTCTATACCTCTATATAGTGTTATGCACATAAGATGTTCTATAAATGTTTCCTGAAGAAATACACTAATTTTTTCATAAAATCTTGGAAGGGAAGGAGAAACAGTTCACAGATAAGGAAATTAAGCAGAGTGATGTTGGTAGATGACTTGCCCAATGACATCTATCACATTGACTTTTAATATTTTTCAACTGCAGAATCACAGGTGTGTATACAGTAAATGTTGGACTATTATTGCCATTATGATTAGTGCCACTCCTGCTTGTTATATGAAAATAGATGACCTTCATTGTTTCCCTTCATTGTGTCTACAAATTTGTAGAAGACGTAAATCTTCATGAGTTCAAATATACAAGTCTAAATTCAACATGCTATTGGAGAGATTTTTACCTCCTTTTCTTTCAAAGTGATTTCTTCTTTATAATTTTATGTTAGCATTGTAGTAAAATAACACAAACTTGTCCTGTGGAAATAGAAGATATCATCCAGCCTAGATTAACTGAGTGGAAGCTGAGAAATTGGAAAAATTGCATCTTTTATGCCTCCCTGCAGCCGCCTGCTTCTCTCCACGTTAAGGCTGGTGCAGCTCCTGCTTCTTTAATGGGGGAAGGGATGCGCCAGTGACAGAAAACGCTTTAAGCAGCTCAGTGGCTTTTTCATTTTAAAGTCTAAATCATGCAGGCTCTAAAGAGTGGGCAGAAAATCAGAGTGAAATAATGACAAAAATTCTGTAGAGGTAAAATCTGTCTATGCTGCACATCTAAAAATAGCATGGTATAAGTCTATAATGTATCATTCTGAAAACTTCTCGGCATGTTCAGTGGTCAGGACTTCTTAATCAAGATCAGGGGAGAGTTATTATATGCTTTTCTTGTCCTTTTATTTTAACAAGAGTAAAAAGATATTAACAGATGATAGCATTGTGGTTGCTTGCCCACCAGATTATTCCATGTGCCCGTGCATTTAAACAAAGCCCTGACTCAACGGAGTCCTCTGGGAAACACAAGGACAGTCTTCACTCTCCTCCCACAGAAAGAAGTCAACTGTCACCAGATGTATTTAAATAAAGAAGAAGAGGCAGGCAATTGGTTTAACTTTTATTGTTTCTCCAACCTGGCTGTTTTTCCTCTGTACTACTTTTATCAAATAATAATTTGGAGTACCCAAAGAGAATAGAAAATCAAAAATAATTTAGATAGAAACAATCTCTACCTTTTAAAAGCTTGGAGTTTAAAATTTTCATTAAAATGAGAGGTTACATATATTCCACTATAAAGAAAAAGATGATACCTAAATTTCTTATTAAGTTCTAAATTTTAAAATTTTGTCAGTGTTATCATTTACCTATTGACGGACTATTTAGGGTGAGGGCAAACTTATCCTACATCAAAACATCTTCCAGATAGTCCATTGTGTTAAATGTAAAGCAAAACAAATATAAAATTTAAATATATATATATATGTGTATATGTAGTTAAATTCTGGAGGAGTGTGAAATTTCTAGGTTTCAAGCAATGAAAGAAATTACAAATGAAAATGTCAATGTATTTCCATATATCAGAAAATTTGATGTGCCCAAAGAAAATATAGCCCAATTTAGAAGTCAAATAAACTGGAAATATATTTACAAATATGTCATATAAAGGGTTAATATATGATAAAGGAAGACATTATAAATCAATATGAATGATAAAAATGATAAAATGTCAAATGAGAAATAGACAAAGAACCTGAACATAAAGTTTGCAAAGCAAAATATACAGTTGTATAACAAATATGTAGAAGAATTGACTACCGTAATAACAATATACAACTTCAAACAAAGCACCGTTTTTTCCCTATCCAACCTGCAACTAAATTTTTTAAAAATTGCAGTACTTTTTCCTCAAGAACAGTGTTTTCTGGGGTACTCACTAAAAATACAAATTTATAGGACCCATCCCAGACCCACCAAAGCAAAATCCCACTGGGTAGACCCAGAAAGCAAGTTTGGGAAACTGATTCAACTGGTTTGCAATAGGACCTGGGAATTAGTCACCCATCCCCATCCTTGTTGAACTTAAGAAAAGGCAAGCTTGGAAAACATTACTCTAAACAGTGGTTTTCAGCCAGGCTAATCTATCAAATCTCCTGTGAAATTTAAGAAATACTGACATGTGGGTCCTACCCCCAGAAATTCTGACTTAATAGTTGTGGGTTTGGTTTAGGTATCAAAATTGTTAAAAGCTCTTTAGGTGATTCTAACATGTAACCAAAGTCGAGAACTATTGCTCTAGAGGATATGATAAAATGGGTATTTGCATGCTTTACAAATGGGAATGAATATTGGTACAACCACTTTTACAAACAATTTGGCCCTGTGTTGCATTAAAAAAAAATAATACTGTGTTCACTAAAAGTTACAATTTTGTAAATATATCCTTTCAGTGTAATCTAAATATAGAAAACATTTATGAACAAAAATGTACTTTGTTGTAATCGATTCAGTAACAATATTTGAAACCAACATAACCATTTAGTTATGGGTAATGGTTTAATAAACAACAATATGTTCACATAATGAAGTCCTATACTCATTAAAAAACATGCATATAAGTTTTTAATGTCATGGAAAAATACTTATAGCGTTAAGGAGGAAAAACAAGGTGTAAAATTGTATTTACTGGATGGTTGTGACTATGTTAAAACAAGAATAGCAACAAAATGGGAAGAAAATATTTTACATTACTTAGTGTGGTTAACTTTGAGCTATGGGGTTGAGGAATGACTTTTGAGTATTCCTTTTTAACTTTTATGTATTCTCAAAATTTTATATATATGTTAGATCTAGTTTAAAATATTCAGAATTTTTATTGTGGTAAAGTACACAGAACATAAAACTTAATATTTTAACAATTTTCATGTGTACAATTCAGTAGCATTAAGTACATTCACATTGTTCTGTGACCATCACCAACATCCATCTTCAGAACTTTTTCATTTTCCATAACAAACTCGGTCTCCATTAAACAGTAACTCCCCGTTACTCCCTCACCCCTGTCCCTGGTAACCACCATTCTATTTTCTGTCTTTAAGAATTTTACTATTTTAGGTTCCTTTTTATAAGTGAAATCATACAATACTTGTCCTTTTGTATCTGGATTATTTCACTTAGCATAATGTCTTCAAGATTCACTCATCTTATAGCATGCATCATAATTTTCATCCTCTTTAAGGCTGAATATTATTTCATTTAAGTGTATACCACATTGTGCTTATCACTTCATTTGTTGACAGACATTTGGGTTGTTTTCACCTTTTGGCTATTGTGAACAATGTCACATTATCCATTTGGTATACAAATATCTGTTTGAGTCCATCTTTTCAATTTTGGGGGTATATACCTAGCAGTGGAATTGCTGGACCATATGGCAATTCTTTTTTTTTTTTTTAATGTGCATAACAGCTTTATTTATAATTGCCCCAAACTGAAAGCAACCAAGAGTTTCTTCAAAAGGTGAATGAATAAACAAATGTCTCTATGCAATAAAATATTCTTCAACAATAAAAAGAAATGAGTTGTCAAGCCATGAAAAGATATGAAAGGATCTTAAATGTAATTTTGCTTAGTAAAAGAAGCGAGTCTGAAAAAGCTATTACTATATGATTCCAACTATATGACATTCAGAAAAAGGCAAACTACACAGACAGAAAGAAATCAGTGGTTGCCAGGGGTTAGGTCAAGGGAGAAATGAATAAACAGAGCACAGGAATTTTAGGGCAATGAAGTTATTGTGATACTGCAATAGTGGACACATGACACCATGCATTTGTTAAATCCCACAGAATAACACAAAGTGTAAGTTCTAATGTAAACTATGGCTTTAGTTAATAATAATGTACCAATCTTGGCTCATCTATTTTTGTAGGGTCCGCCGTTGGCCAACCCGAACAGCCCTAGCCTTGTTCCTTTTGGTGGGCGAGCAAATGGCCCGGGATTCCTCTTTCCCTCCTGTCCCCTTTGGAAGGAGATGGGGAAGAGAGACGTGAAGAGAGGTGAGCACACCACCAGCCCCAACCAGCCCGGTTTAAAGGACACTCAGACATGGTGGGGGTTCTGTCGAGCAGTTCCGTTTATTATCACACAAGCACTTGCTTTTAAAGGCAAATGGGGAAGGGAGTTTTTTTACATAATCTTATCAGCCTAAAGGTCAAGAGAGCATGCATCCTGTCTCAGTGCCTAGCTATTGCAACCTCGCAGTGTTCCCGAGCGCGTATCTGGCCAATAAGGGCTAAGGCAATGTTCCCGCAGACACTCCCGGCGCGTCTTAGGCTGCCACATTAATATGCCCTTGTGGGCCCATAATGGCGCCGCTTGTAATGTCACCTAAGGTGGCATTAGTTTTTAAGGCCTGACATATTTTAACAAATGCAAATGTTAATAACAGGGAAAACTGTGTTTGGGAGAAAGTAAAGGTATATGGGAGATCTGTACAATCAGCTCAATTTTCCATATACCTAAAACTGCCTAAAAAACAAACTTTTTTTTTTTTTTTTAAAAGCACTACAATAAGAAAAGTACAAATGTCCTTAAAAAGACAGCTCTGGGAAAAGGACAGTTAGTGCCTCTCTTGCAAGATGTACAAAAACATGAGAAACCCATGGAGAATTGTATTTCAGCATTTAAGATGACAAGGGAAATCAAAATTTTGATATGCATGTCCCAGGTGAGTATTTAGGTGAGATAAATAATTGTTCAAATTAGCTAAAACTAAGCTTCAATAAAAGGTGCATGTAAATGCTAATTGTGAGAGAAATACAAAATTGATAAATTAGCTTTAAATAAACCCTAATCTGTTTACTTATATTTTATTCATAACCTTCTTTATGCTTATTTAGTTATTTATTTACTTATAAGTGATTTTATTATTTATTTATTTTTGCTAAAAGGGAAATTTATTTAATGTAAATGTGTACATTAATAAAAAAAGAAAGATCTCAAATCAACCATCATCTTTACCCCTTAAGATGCTAGAAGGTGAAGAGCAAACTAAGCCTGGACCTAGCAAAGGAAGTAAATAATAAAAATTAGAGCATAGATAAAAGAAATAGAAAATACATTAAAAACAAAGTAGAGAAAATCAATGAAACCAAAAGTTGGTACTTTGACAAGATCCACAAAATTGACAAACCTTTACAAAGAAAAAAGAGAGAAGACTCAACTAAAATCAGAAATGAAAGAGGGGTCAATACAATCAAATTTACAGAAATCAAAAGGATTATAAGAGAATACTATGAATAACTGTTGGTCAACAAATTAGATTGTCTAGATGAAATGAATAAATTCCTAGAAACACACCACCTACCAGGACTGAGTTATGAAAAAACAAAGATTTTAACCAGAACTATAGCTAGTAAAATGAGTGATTATCATTTTTCAGATTCCTGATGCAGGACTTCCTTGTGGATTTCTTGCAGGGCTAGTGGAGTGGTGGTAGACTCCTGCAGTTTTTGTTTGTCTGGAAAATGCAATATTTCTCCCTCATATCTGAAGCACAGCCTTGCTGGGTATAGTATTCTTGGCTGGAAGTTTTTTTCTTTTAGTATTTTGAATATATCATCCCTTTTTCTTCTGGCCTGTAGAGTTTCTGTTGAGAAGTCTGCTGTTAGTCATATAAGAGCTCCCTTAAAGGTGATTTGATGCTTTTCTCTTGCTTCTTTTAAGATTCTCTCCTTGTCCTTGAGCTTTGCCAGTTTGACTATAATGTGTCTTGGAGAGGATCCTTTGGGGTTGAATCTATTTGGGGATCTTTGAGCCTCCTGGATCTGAAGGTCCATGTCTCTCCCAAAACCTTTGAAGTTTTTTGTTATTATTTCATAGAATAGGTTTTCCATACATTTTCCTTTCTCCTCCCCTTCTGGAATACCCATGATTTGAATGTTTGTGTGCTTAGGGTTGCCTGCTAGCTCTCTTAGACTTTCTTCATTTTTCATTCTTTTTCCTTTTTTTGGTCCACCTGGGTTATTTCTAAAAGACTATCTTCGTGATCAGAAATTTTTTCTTCTGCTTATTCTAGACTGCTTCTGTCAGTTGTTTTTTTATTTTGTTGAGTGAATCTTTCAGTTCCATGAGTTCTGCTACATTCTCCTTTAATGTATTAATCTCTTTGTACATTTCCTCCTTCATATCCTGGATTTTTTTTTCTCATTTCATTATGCTATCTAACTAAGTCTTCTCAGATCTCAGTGAGCTTCCTTAAGTTTGTTACTTGGAATTCCTTTTCAGCATTTCAAGGATTCCAGCTCGAGAGTATTTGAGAATTACTGTATTCTTTTTGTAGTGTCTTATTTTCTTGGATCTTTTTATTTCTAGTGTCTCTATATTGATGTCTGGTCATCTGGTAGAGCAGTTGCTTCTTCTATTACTCTGGAGTGGGCTTTGAGGAGAGAGACTTCCTATTCTTTTTCCAGTCTCTGCTGGTGACTCTACTTGTGTCAGTGCAGTTGAGTGTCCAGTGGGCTGCCTGCACAGTAGCTGTGGCTACCGCTGTGACATCAAGCTGCTTTTGAAGCAGCTGTGGCTGTGGCAGTGGCTGTGGTGAGCCACCTGCATGGAAGTGGTATTTGGGGCATGCTCCTTGCCTACTTCCAGGTGTAGAGGCTGCCCTTAACTTCTATCTTAGGACCCTAGGTGTGCTCTCCACATGGCAATCCTATATTTAATTTTTTGAGGGACTGCCATAGTGTTTTCCACAGTAGCTGCACAATTTTGCAATCCCACCAGCAATGCAAAAGGGTTCTAGTTTCTCCACGTCCTTCAATATCACTTCAATCTTTCTAAAATGTACCACTCACTTTCCAGCTTTCTTAAAAAGAAAATATTGGCCAAACTATATATATTTTTTCTTTTAATGATTTATTCACATTGATACCCCTCAGGAACTACTGCTTGAACTCCTGTACTCGGGAACATAAAATATATGTTATATGTATACTGCCATATATATTTATTTATTATATATATTTTTATATATAAATATATATATTTATTTATTTGAGATCTTGCTATGTTCTAGATACTGTTTTCAGTTATTTCCATAAACAGATCAATCGTTTCAAAATCCTGTAAAGTATTATTCCCATTTCACAGATAAATAAATGAGGTATACAGAAGAGAAAAAAAAACTTGTCCAAGATCATAGCTCTAGTAAGTGAAGACAGCAGGGTTCAAAGCTGTGCCTTTACACATTTTGCTAGATTCTTCACCATCTAAGAATGCTTGTCCCTGCACTGGAAGTTTCCAAGCAAATACTCTACACTCTTAGAAAATCTGTGTATACTGTTTAACCTTTTGTTTTGTTTTTCCTTCTGTTATTATTCTTTGTGGTTGAAAAATCACATATCTCTACCCATTTCATCCTCTCCACCCCACGTGTTAATACCGATAACCTCTCATCAAGAAAAACAGATAAAGAAGAGAGTTAAAACTATGAGGAACAAAAGTGCATAGGTTCTGAAAGACAATTTGAGGGGTCAGTCTAAGAGCAAAATATATGACCATAAGTATTTGGCTTTCATGATATCTATTTTGGTCATTTTTTAAAAATTTTGTTTATTTACAGCTTTCTTCTTTTGTTTCAGGTACTGAGTCTGTTCTCATGAATGGCTTCAGGATATGATTTCTTAACTCTTACTCCTACTGATATTCTGTAATGCAATGTAATTTATTTTTTTTCAAATCTTGCCTCAAAGCAATAAATATCTTTTCAACGTATGATATTCTTTTCTAAATGTCTATGTAATATTTTCATAATATACACTAAAAGAGAATTAAGGAAAAGGCTTTTGGTAACGAAAGAGTATGGCCCTACATTAAGGCTATTCAAACTGTAGGTTACACCTGCCATAAACATCAGCCTGGAATATCCTTGCAGAATTTATTATATGCTACAGATATATTTTCCAGAAAGAGTAGGCAAGTATTTCTGTCCCTGTGTAACATGTATATTGTGAAATGCTGAGCATTTAACTTTCAAAATATCAAACCTATTTATTTCCAATGAGGTAGAAGAGGTTGCTAAAGAGATAAAAACAGCAGTGAGTCCTATGTATCAAAAATCTTTTCTTTAAATTGGATTATCAGGATGCCCACTTTCCATATTATATCATCATCTATTTTTCTGGAAATTAAGCTTTTCTATATTGACATTTTTTAAAGGTTTCTTTTCCCATACTTGTAAAATGTTCCTAGGTTCTAGGTTTATAACAGTAATTAAGCTGAGAAGAAACTGTTTACTCTAAATACAAAAGAAAAAGATAAATGAAAGGTTTCTATAGAAAAGCCCTAGCAGCCCAGACCCCCTTAAGTCCATTGAGTGAGTAATAAATGTAATTTTTGTACTACAGGTTGAGCATCCCAATTATAAACATCCAAAATGCTCTAAAATCTGAAACTTTTTGATCACCAATATGACACTCGAAGAAGATACTCATTGGAGCTTTTTGGATGTTGGACTTTCAGATAAGGGACATCCAACTAATATAACTCAAATATTCCAAAATCAAAAAAACATTCAAAATCCGAAACACTTCTGGTCCCAAGCATTTTGGATAAAAGATACTCAACCTGTACTAGGTTTATAGTTAATTTCCATCTAAGTACTCCCAGCAATTTTATTCAACAAAATCAGAGCAAGGGGTGGAAGGGAATAAAGAAAATAAAACCACTGTTTTGTTCAACAAAACCAGAGATCTGAACTAGCTGTTGCGAAATAGCCACTATCATCTTACTCAGCAATTGTGTGGTGTTTAACAGTTAAAGTAAAAAAAGAAAAAAAGAAAGAAACAAAGTAAGTGTTACCTTATGCCTTTTAAGAGTGTGCTTCCTATATCTACAAGTTCGACTAAATATAAAACCTCCACTGGGCTCCTAGTTTTGATCATTTTAACACTGACTTCTGTCTAAAACAGTAATATAGTATGTAGCAATAAATATACTCAAATTCTGATAATGATTCAACTAACACTTTTAGCTTGTTTTTGTAACTTAGGTTCTGCCATGCTGTTCCTTACAAATGTACTAAAAACTAACTGTATTAGTCTGTTTCTGTTGCTTATAACAAAATACCTGAAATTGGATGATTTATTGAGAAACTGAAATTTATTGCTTACAATTTCTGAGGCTTCGGAAGTCCAAACTCCAGGGAACACATTTGGTGAAGGCCTTGGTGATGATGGCAATGATGACAGGGTACCACATTGTGAAAATGGTGGAGCACAGACAGAGTAGAGAGAGCAAGACACTAACCTCATTCGTTCTCTTTTTAAAGCCCTCAGAACCATGTCCCTGACCACCATTATTAATCCATTCACCACTGCAAGGTCCTACAGTCCAATCACATCTTCAAGGCTCCACCTTTCAATTACCATAATAGGATTTCCCACCCTCTTAACAGTCACAGTGGGGGCTAAGTTTCTAACACATCAAACTTAAGGGACACAATTCAAGCTTCAATGAGTTTTGGGGGACAAAATTCAATCCACTACACTAACTCTATAGGTTTATGTCACATAAAGAAGGGCCAGTCCCTCTCTATTTACCCACACTCAACTTCTACTAAGCACACAATCTTGTGTAAGTTAACATCCCTGGAATTCAGTCTGTATTCTTTGACTTTTTTGCTTTTCTGAATTCCTATTAGTTGCCTCTACAATTCATTTAGCATTGCTTTATATTGTCTTAATTTTTTTTAATTTTTCACAAAAAAATCTCAAAAAGTTTGTGAAAAGGTAATTAAAAAATAAAAATGAAACATATAAATTTTATTTCTTGACATAAGCTCCATCAAGTTCAAGACACTTTTGTAAGTGATGTTACCAGTGACTTTGTTCATCTCTAAAGAACTAGAGGTCTTGGTAGTTTAACTCTGTCAAAGCAGTCTTTTTTATATTATTAAGAAAAAAATAAGTGCCTTTTAAAGATTTTTTTTAAGATTAAGAAACAAAAAGAAGTCATAAGGAGCCTAATGATTTCCCATCAAAACTCTCACAAAATTGCACTTGTTTAATGAAAGGAATGAGCAGGAGCATTGTCGTGGTTGAGAAAGACTGTCTGGTGAAGCTTTCCCAGGCATTTTTCCGCTAAAGCTTTGGCTAACTTTCTCCAAACACTATCATAATAAGCAGAAGTCACTGTTCTCTGTCCCACCAGAAAGCCAACAAGCAAAATGCCTTGAACATCCCTAAAAACTGTTGCCGTGGCCTTGGTCTTGACCAGTCTGCTTTTGCTTTGAGTGGACCACTTCCACCACTTGGTAGCACTGCGTTGATTGGGCTTTGTCTTCAGTATCATACTGGTAAATCCATGTTTCATATCCTGTTACAATTCTTCAAAGAAATACTGCCGGATCTTGAGGCCAGTTGTTTCAAATTCCCACTGAAAGTTCTGTTCCTGTCTGCGGCTGATGTGGGCATAATAGTTTTGGAGTCCATCAAGCCGAAAGTTTGCTCAACTGTAATTGTTCAGTCAAAATTGTGTGAGCTGACCCAATTGAAATGTCTATGCTGTTAGCTATGGTTTCTGCTGCTAATTGCGGGTCCTCTTCCATTAGAGCATGAATTAGATTATTTTCTTCTTCACAAATTGTGTGGATGGTCTGCAGCCACGGGCTTCATCTTCCACACCATCTCGTCCCTTCTTAATTTGAGCTATCCATTTGTCAACTGCTAATTTCTTTGGGGACATCGTCCCATAAACTTTTCATAAAGCATCATCGATTTCACCATTCTTCCACCCAAGCTTCACACAAATATGATATTTGTTCTTACTTCAATTTTAGCAGAATTGATGTTGCTCTGATAGTGGCTTTTTTCAAAGTGATGCCTTATGCTTATTGGTGCCTCAGACTAGGTTCTGTTCAGACATGTTATAACAAGTTAGTATGAGTTTATTTTGGTACAAAAAGTTTTTGAAATCCATGCATAGTTTTATCATGATACTCATTTCCGTGAGCTTTTTGAAGACCCCTTATACGTTGTTTTATTATTCTTAAGTATCATCCACATTAACTAAGATAGACCAATTATATACAGAGATTTAAAGAAATCCTTTCCAATCAATTAATAAATTTGTCCAAAGAAGATATTGTTGGGGGGTGGGACATTCTTCAGGAAAGACTGAATCATGGGAAGCTAGAGCAATAAACCAGGTGAATTGTTGATGAAGCACAAAAGCTGGGTTTTCAGCCATCAAAATTCACTGCCCCCCCCCCGATAACAATAGCTATCTAGATGGATCAAACTTATTCAAGCTGATATACAATACACATCCAAAAACTGAAAACTCTAAACTAAAAGGAAATTTATTCTGTTCTATGGTGGTCATGATGTAGTGCAAAAACATTTAAGGAAACCTCTTGAACATTGAATAAACGGTGTTTAGGGAGATACAAATAAGAGGATTTAGCAAGCATCCAGGGTGAAGTTAAGAGTAGTGTGGAAAATGGCAAGACAGCTACTATGTTCTAAGAGAAACTTAGTAAATGTATTCAATCAAAAGTTTGGACTAGGCTTCATTTTATTGGTTTCCAGATGTTACAAATGAAAGTAAAAAGGGGGGGGGGGAAGAAAGAAAGAAAAGAGAAAAAACCTGAAATATTCTTCTGGAGCATAAGAAACTTAATCTGACAGTTTTATAAAATTTCACTGAAACCAGCAGCAAAATCTTAATGGTCTGAAACCTCGATCAGACCCCTAGAACATCTGCAGTTTGGTTTAAAATGACAGAGTGAAATGCATCCCCTTATGGAAAATGGAGAGGGCTTCCAGCAGTTGCCAGCGTTCATTCTAGGTGACGGATGTGGGTGAGCAATTCCCTTAAGCAACTGATTTACTGCCAACAGACAAAAACGCTGGAAGTACATCCAAAAACTCATCTGCAATTAAAATTACAAGCAAGTGGTCACTCTGTCCACCTCCCTTACCAGAGAGGTGACCCTGCTCCTGGTAACCACCTCCAAACAAGGGCCACGAAAGGTCACCTCCTTCCTCTAACCCCCTTTCCTTGGCCTCAGAAATCACTGTGAAACCTGCCTCGATCTGTCTCCCGATAGCTTTTGTAAAGAGGAGTGGGGCGAAGTTCTTATTTTCCTCTCTCTCCCTCCTTCATCCTTCTCTCCCTCTTTCCTTCCTTCCTTCCTCCCTGGCCTTGTTTCTTTCTAAATTTATTGACTTAGAAAATACTCCCAGATTCCCCCCCCCCCCCCATAGAAATCCGTCATCAGCGAGACGGAGTCAGGCACGGGCGGCGGGCCGGTGTCTTCGCAGGCACCTGCAATTCATCGCCACTTTCCATCTGCCCAGAGACGAGATGGGCGGCATGTAAAGGACACAGAGCTGGTGTGACCCAGTTCCTCTGAAACTTTCATCTGGTCTCACGCTTCCCCCACAAACTCTTTAATCTTCGATCAAGCCAGAAGAGGACGGGTTCCTCTGCCTGGTCTTTGGAGTTGCAGAAGAGGCGAAGCTAGAAAAGCAAGACGAGTTTCGCCCTTTTGCTCGCGCATCGCTCAACGGCACCGCGCGCAGAGCAGCGGCGCGGCCGGTAGGGGCCGCTGTTCGCCCAGAGCAGCCGCCCGCCGCCGCCGCCGCCGCTGCCGCCCGCACCTCCCACCGCCCCGCTGGCCCAGCCCCGCCAAGTTGCAACAGCCCCCAGTCGAGCGAGCGCTGGGAACGAGCACCGCCCGTGCAGGAGCGGAGGGCGCAGATCAGTCGGGCTGCGGCGCGCGTCGGAGAGGCTCCTGGGAAACTCCCACGGCCCGAGGTCTTTCGAAAGGAGAGAGCAAGGAGCCCGCGCGCGCAAGTCTGCAAGTGAGGGCTCAGCCCGGCACCTGTTCCTCCCGTGCCACCGCCTTTCCACCCCTCGGACCCGCGCCTGCCGGGGCGCCCGCCCGCTCCCGCGATGAATCCGGCGCTGGGCAACCAGACCGACGTGGCGGGCCTCTTCCTGGCCAACAGCAGCGAGGCGCTGGAGCGCGCCGTGCGCTGCTGCACCCAGGCGTCCGTGGTGACAGACGACGGCTTCGCCGAGGGCGGCCCGGACGAGCGCAGCCTGTATATCATGCGCGTGGTGCAGATCGCGGTCATGTGCGTGCTCTCGCTCACCGTGGTTTTCGGCATCTTCTTCCTCGGCTGCAACCTGCTCATCAAGTCCGAGGGCATGATCAACTTCCTGGTGAAGGACCGGAGACCGTCTAAGGAGGTGGAGGCGGTGGTCGTGGGGCCCTACTGACCTGCCCGAGGGTCCCTGCGGCAGCCTCCCCCACGTCTCCCCACTTCTCCAGCTCGGCTGCGCCCCTCTCCATTGGAGACTGGGCGAAGCAAACCTGTCGGAGTCAATGATGTCTCTAGACTTCTGCCTTTGGGATGAAGCGACCCGTTTCTCGCTCACCCTCTGCAACTCCTCGTACCTGACTGTAGGAGAGCGCCCTGATTTCTGCTCTCAGCAGCAAGTGGCAAGTATAGGGCTATTAGGGCGCAGAACTTTAGAAGCTGCTGCTTGCGTGGGACGCGGGGAGACCGACGGGGCACGGCCCTTCTCCACCCGCAGGTGGGCCAAGCGCCGGGGGTAGGTGGAGAGGGCGGGCAGGGGAGAGACCCATCGGCACCGATTTCCTGGTGACCGGAAAAGTGACCTGTTTATATGCCACTTAGCAGACCTAATGGGGACACACAAATCCGCGTCCGGATTGGCACCCACTCTCTCCCGCTCTCCCCAGCCCCGGAGGGGGAAAGAGCTAAATACCTTTGATTGATTATAACGTGACATTTTAAGGGATTTTGTGTTTGTTTGCTTGAATACAAATATTTGATAAGTCCCTTTTCTGCCTTAGTGGCCTGTTTGCCTGCCTGGGGGTTAGAGTTTTGTCGACGTAGGAGAAGGGGTGGGGGGAGGGGGAGCCTGCGAATGTGAACGGGGTGAGTTGTTTCTTTTAGTGCATTTTCAGCTGGGTCTTTCTCGGGGTCTAGCGCTCCGGGACAAAGACCCAGAGTAGAACTCGTAGCTCGTGACTGCACGATTTACGCCACAAAAGTGCTCTTGACATCCGTGACACCGTTTTGACTTTTTTTTTTTTTTCTTATTTAACATTTCCTTAATAAATGCAATATTTAAGTGTTTTGTTCCCGGCCTCTTGGTGGTCATTCTGCGCTCCCTGGCAGAGGGGATCTGGCGACGGTGAGGGGTCTGGTTCCCGGCCGTGGGAATTTGCCTTGGAGAGCTGCGATTCAACTCACGGATCCCATGGAGGGGCAAGGGCGGGGACGAGGTGGAGAGGCCGAGAAATGAGTGAGACATATAGCCAAGCCCCAGGCACAGGAGCCATCCTGGAGGCAGCATCCTTTGTTTTCTCTCATATTTAATATTTTATATTTCATTTAGTCTCCGCTCTTAGGTAGGCGAGACGACAGGAGGGCCCCTGCGGGAAGATTACACTTCCGTGCCAGGCTCCGGCGGGAGCACAGGGTTACACCGCTGATGAAAGGAAGAGACGGCTTAGCCAGCCTTTGGGGAAGTTCTCTCTCCCCTGATCAACGTTAGCGAGGCGACGCTGGGATGCTGCTGGGGGGGGGGGGGGGGACAAAAATTATATGTGTGTGTGTGTGTGTGTGTGTGTGTGTGTGTGTGTGTACATACATACACACACATACACACACACACACATACATATATATATATATACACATACATATATGTGTGTGTATATATATAATGTAAAGGAAAGTAGCTGCTAAAGTACACAGTGACGCTAATACTCCCTGGGGTAAACCATTGTTACTAAAACATAAGATATATTATTGTCTTTGCCGTATTACATTTTCCAGCGAAAGGACAAAATTAAAAGAGAGACCCACCTGCTCTTTATAATTTAGGGTAGTAAGCCCCAGGCCAGGAGAAGGATTCGGAGGAGTTAGCCGAGGTCCTGAATGACCGAGATGGGTATTAAAATCAAAACTGGGAAGATGGGGCAGGAGTAGAGCTACAGATTGTCGTCGGCACGTTCAGCGCTCAGGAATTGAACAGTGTTGGAAAGAAGAGCCTAGAAAACTGTGCCTATGAAAATAACCCAACGGACACAATAGCTTCAACCTCAAACTTTAACAAAAGGTTTTGAGCAGTTTATTTTTATACCTGGGGAAGGATTCAAAATATTCTCAAGAATACAAAGGTTCCACTAAGATACTATAGCAATTAAAATTTCATATACTTCACAATAGCAGCTACAAGACTGACTAAAATAATAACGTTTCGCATTTACTCAGGAAGAAGCACAACTACTGTAAACAATGTGAATGACTCAAAAGGCTGGGATCAAAAGGTTTGAGTGCCCTTTAACATCCTGTCCACGATTCAGTGTCCATTTCACTGTCAAAGTAAATCTTGCAAGAAATTACAACCTAGGATTTTTTTTTTTTTTTTTGAATGTTAATGGTATCAGGCTTCTTGGGGGGAAAAAACTGATTTTGAAGTTTTGCCTGTTGTTTCTATATTTTTAACAGGTAAGGGTTTGCTTGTTTACTTTTTTGGTATCTGGGGAGGGAAAAGGTCAGCAGATAGTCAACAGGTGTCAGTGTGAGTCATGGAAGGCACTTTACTTTGGCTGATGGATAAAACAGGAAATGGAGACATCTTATTTTGTAGAGATGTCCTGTTTTGTAGACAGTTTCTGTGACACCAAGTCAATCTGCTGCCTCCATGGTTCAAAGGAAGAAACAAAGCAGAGCAACAGGTTCAGCTGGGACAAACCAGATGTTTAAAATTTAACTTAGATTTTTGTGTCAATACCATCCACTAAGGGTCCCTTCTTCCCACAGATTTATTAGCTCATCAGTGAATTTGGTGCTCTGGTGGAAATCGATTTAGGATAATAAAGCAACACAGCTACAGTTTGTAGGGATCTCGCTTTGTCCTCTGTTGTATGTGAGGTACATGCTTATAGCAAGTTTCAGAGATGGGGGTGGGGGTGGGATTCAAACCTGCAAGTCAATTTAAAATTGTATAGAAGAGAGGTTTTCATTTAAAACAAAAGTCTTGGAAGTTGAGAGCAGTGTAACTTTCCCAAAGTTGAAGGTCTCTACTCTCTCTCTATCTTGTTCCTCTTAATATTTTTTTCACACCTCTTTTCTCTTCCCTGAACCACAAAAGAAAAATTTACAGTTTCTCTTTATCTCAACTACCCAGATTTATTCTCTTACCCCCAGAAATTATGATTATGAAACAAACCAGACCCTGCAATATTTAGTCCTTAGATAGAAAAGATATGTGAACGGAGCTCTGTAATCTATGATATATGCATTGTGGGGAAATGCACACAGTCTGAAATGCACATAGCCCTGGGGACTATTTCCTGCCAGCAACCCTTCTCTCCAGCCCTTAGATCCATTTGTTACTTAGCGAGATGCCAAGTGGTTCTGGGTTTTATAGATGAGGTGATGTGTGCAAGAAGCTTTTTACACTCCCTCTTCCCTGATGGCCACACAGCAACCACTTTCTCTCAGGCCCCACACCACTCCCTCTCTCGCTCCGCCTTTGACTCTTTGTCCCTCATCCTAACAAATGCATTAAATGAAACTTTTTAATCCTGTCCAGAATTTATGGAGTGTCAGTCCTTTCCCAAAACATGCTATAAGGAAAATAGGTTTTAAAAGCCACTCTGTGTTTCACCTAAGAAAACAATGTCATTCGTAATAACTGGGAGTTGAGCTGGGTATATGCAAACAGACAGGTTCTACCATCCCACACTTAAGTCTACCATTTGGTAAGTAATTAGTGGGAGTTCCTGAGAGAGGGGGGGACAGTTTTCCCATAAAAGCTTGCTTGATCTGGCATGGGTCATGGGGACTTATCCAATGCTTCCTGAAGCCCTTCTGGAAATGCGGTAGATGCAGGGAGAGGTTTTCATGAGACACAGCTGGTAGATTAGTGGGATGCTGAGCTGAGCAGACAGCCGCTGATGCCTCTTAGCCTAACGCGGTGGTCTCCATATAAGTAGCTCAACCAATTGTTGATAAATGTTATTTTTCTTAAGATTGTTGATATGAATTTCCCACACTCTCTCTCTAAGCAAGAATTTGAGGGCTGGACACCTTGAGGGGAGTCAAAGCAGAGGTCACACTGCTCTATTAAGTCTGAGATCACACTAGCTAGCTCCTGGTGGATGGTCTGCAATTTCCAATTTCCAAGCTGCCCTGGCTTTTCACTGGATTCTGAGTCAATCCTGTGACTGTATCTTCCTATGCTGACTCTGACTGAAGAAGGGAAAGGCACACTGAGATGTTAGAAATTTTGGTTCTGGTATCTAAGCAGCTGAGTGGCCTCATCCCTAGAATGAGGAAGATACATTCGAAAAGGACATTTCAATTCTATGATTCTATCGAATTAATTTGTCCACCATTTCCTTGTTTCTTAAGATGTTTCCTGGATCTTAAAAATAAATGTCATAAAAATACGTTTTGTCTTTCCAGTCTTGTTCTTTTGTGTTTAGATTTTCTTTTTCAAAAGTCAAGTGCTCCTCGACTTGGAATATGTTATTTACAGTAATCAAAGCAAAATTTCATGTAATCTGTGAGGCCTAGGTAGACAGCAGTTTCTAACCGGATACATCACACTATCTAACCTGTGTCTTTAAATATTCCAGATTCCTATGTTCTCACTGGATGAGGCCGTGAAAGCGAAGTCCAATGAACTCGGGAGTACACGATTCTTCTAGGGACATATTCAGAGTAATATGTGCTGTTGTTTATAGAAACTACTTGGGTATCTGTGAACTAATTAACAGCTAGTTTTTCTCCCCCAAAGCATTTTTCCCTTTGAGCTTCTGCAACAGCACACAGCAGCTGTTCCACGTGAAGTTTAAAGCCTTCCTCAGCCCTGGCTTATTATACTTGTCACTTTAGGGGCTGCAATGCCAGGAAAGGATTCCAGGGTTCAGTTTGTTCTTTGAGACTCAAATCTAGTTTGAAATCCTGTCCGAGCAGCAAATCTACAGCAATCCTCCAAACAGGAATCAATACATCTTTCTTCCAACTGCCAAATCCTATTTAGACATGTGCACAATAGCTCAAATGGGATATGTTTTGAAGTCAGCTCCGGCAATAGTAATTGTTTCCTAAGGTCTAAATTTAAATGCTCAAAGGTTAATTGTTTCCATAGCCAGTCTCGCTTTGTCCTCTTTTCCAGATATTTTTGTATTGTTTTAAATGCTTAAAACATTTGAAAGTCCAGGATTAATTTTATAGCATCAGCTGTGATTTTCGAATGTTTGGAAATTATATTTTAGGAAAAGTAAAGTATGTAATTTTATCATTTATGTTGATTGTAATAAAATAGTCTGAATTTATATGTATTTTATTTTATTATTCTTGTTATATTTGAGGAGTTCAAAATATTTCAGAGGGAGCTTTCTACAAGGACTGTTGTAAGGATAACTAGATACATTTTAAAATATTCCTCAGTCATCTTGCAAACAGTGTCTTGCTTCTAACATAAATAACCATATATACTAAGTGAGAATAAATAAGGTTTATTTTCATTTATTTGACTATTTGTGTATATTTTGAAAGTATAACAGGTAAATAGTTTTCTTTAAGGGCATGCTTGCTGAGATATTTTTGAGTGGGTAAATGCAAGCATAGAGTGATCAATACAAAAAAGGTCAAGTCGTCTGTGATAATACTGGAACAAAACTCTGCCCTGCCCTCCCCCATTTTCAAACTGGTTTCATTAGATTACTATTTTATGAACTCATAATTCAAAAAGTCATACAGTCTTTTTAAAGCACCCATGTATACACCATACAGTACTACTTATTACTGAAAAAATGAGATGGTTTCTATCTATTTGAACCATAAAACACAGGCACAGATAAATATACGTAAGGGAAGTCACATGATCTACCCACAAGAGTCAGATAACACAAAAATTGTTCCTGTATACTATTTCTGTAATTCATAGTGATATAAATATACATACATAATTACGCTATAGTCTACATGTTGACAGAGTGTGTTACAGGAAGAAAATGTTACACTTTTTCTCACTAATTTTTTTCCGTGTTGGCATTCCACCCTCACCAATTCCTCTCTCATTATGCACTCCTTCCCACACCCGCATCTAAGGATATACTGCCCTGAAAGAGTCATTGATTTTTATCAGACCAAGACTCCAGATGTCTGATTGCTTTGGGGAAAGAATCCCTCTGGGATCCAGAGTGTCTCTTTTGCTTTATTTATTTTCCTATAAACCGAGCAAGATCATGTAGTTCATATTCGCAGTAGTATTGATTAAGGCAAGTGCACGTGCAATCATTCACATGCTCAGCGTTTCCATACTGTATACCCATGGCATATGATTATCCTACTACAGACTAAAAGTAAGCATCACACATTCCCCAATTCTTTCTTTTACATTATTTACTTGTTTACAATAAGACAACACATAGAAAAAGTTGCAAGTAAATTGTCCCCAAATTGTCAGTCAATAAGATTTGTATGAAGTGCCTGGAGTCTTATAATATATCTATATCTTGAGATACATGCTTTGATCTTCATCTGAGAATTGGAAAAAGAAGCTAAAACCCTAAGAGACAGAAAAGTCATAGATTATATTTTGTATAATCTTGAAAATCTTTAAAAGCTAAGTTAAGAGAAGAGAGAGGGGACCTAAATTTGAAGAAGGACGGTGGAAATAAAGAGAATGTATCAAGTAAAGTCTGTAGAAATTTATAGGCAGATTCTGAATTCTCAATACAGTGGTTAGAAAATTTTACATTTAGCGGACTTAAGAAAAGGATCAAAGATTGCTGAGTGAAAATGCTAAGCACTGTGAGAAGAATGTCCCTTCTTCTCTGTGGAGTCCTTCACTGATTGCGAACATCCTGTCTGCTGGCTCAATGTTCTTATATCCAAAGGACAAAGAGGCCTTGCCAGACCCTCTTATCTTTATCATCAATAAATATTTATTATTTAGTATGCATTATAGGCATGACTCTGCACTAGGTACTAACTTAGACCTTGAAAGCTAAATGCAAATTATTATGGAATTTAAAGGGACCTTCTGTGATTCCATCCTGTCTTTTGCTCGATCCATTTGCACGTGTCCTTGGAGATCCAGCTGAGTGAAGCACACACACTTCTGGCCTGTCCCCTTACAGATAAAGTACTCTCAACATGGGACTGGAACTACTCATACAATTTGATTTGACTTCCCCCCCCATGTCTTCAGGAAGCATACACAAGGCCTGCTCTACTTTATGTATTCAGACTTAAGATGAACATAAATACGGAAGGCCTGAAGCAAGTGTTCCAAATGAATTTCTTGAGGTGACTTATATTTTTCTACAAATTCAGCTCAGGAACAAGTATTTTATTCATTTCTCCCACCACGGATTTTTAATGACTGAGTAATTAACAAAGAAGATCAAGTGTGAAATTCCTTCCCCAACATTCTATAGATGAGCTTTCTAAGAAAATGATACATCCTTGTTCTAAGTAACACGAATATCTCCTAAAATCATCAAATATTCAAGCTAGAATGGGCTGTATTA
Organism: Cynocephalus volans; assembly: GCF_027409185.1. Lineage (NCBI taxonomy): Eukaryota > Metazoa > Chordata > Mammalia > Dermoptera > Cynocephalidae > Cynocephalus > Cynocephalus volans. Next base: position 222,929,435 of record NC_084460.1, on the reverse strand, counting down.
ATTAAGACTCTGGGTTGCAATCAACATAAATCTAGTGTAAGCTCATTTTAAAAAGAAAATTGAATTTACTGATTTATGTGACTTGTAAGTCCAAGGATACAGGAGGGCAAGTGTATGAGAAGCAGATGTCTGATGTCATCCAGGCTCTTTCTCCATTTCTCAGGAAAGCTCTTTCCACATGGCAAGAAAATAAAAAATATGGATTTCTCTAGGTCCACACTCATATCTTGCCAGTTTAACAACCCCAGCCAAAAGAGCTTGTTTCCTAGGAGATCTCTAGCCCGTTGTGGGTCATGTGTCAATTGTCGAACAAACCTCTATAACTGGGTTGGGTACAGGAAGAAGAGCATATTCTGTCAATGGCCAATGTCACCATTCTGATGAGAGGGAAAGAAGATTTGGTTTTATTCAAATCACAAGGCCATAAGTCTTCACAGGGGAAGGAATTCTGTTACTAGAAGAAGCAAGAGATCTGCTGAAGGGCCTAAAACGATTGTCACTTAATTTGATGAAACCAAAGCCTAGAGAAGTTATGCCATTTCCCAAGGCCCCATACAGCTAGCCAGCAGTGGAGCCAGTAATGAGACCTACGTCTCGTGACTCTTTAGTATTCTTTTGACAGCTATTTATTCTATCAACTATCTATCTTTCAGCAAGACTGAAAAAAAAGCCTTTTATAATTTCTTTCAAGGTTCTTTGTGTCTGACTTGATGTATCTCCCAGTGCCAGTGCCATGGGCAATAGCCTAGATTTCTGGGGCAGGCATTGCCACCACCTTGCACTCGGTGACATGAATTTGAACCAGTCATTTGACATATCTCTGGGCTCATGAGAATATAATCATCTGCCATCCCTAGAAATGACTAGGTATAAAAATGTCTTTAGTATGAGATGGGAAAGTCTTTAATATGATAAATTATTAGACAAAATTAAGCAGACTTAAATGCTGAAGAACTTCTCTCCTAAGCTCTTTGACTCTCCATGAGATGGAGAAAATACTCGGCGTTACCCAAGTTGATTTGACAAACTCATTTTGATGGAGCCTGTATCATGACCCTTCTTGCTTGGATATACTGCTCTGTAACCTCCCTAACTCTGTTTCTAAATTGTCCCTCACCTAAACTCTTCCTATGCCAGAAACGTGGCTTAGCTTTCTTATGTGCATAGAAACTGAACCATCATTGTTCATTTCTTTGGGTTTTCAGCTGCTTTGCCAGCTCTGCACTTCTGACTAGGGAAATTACCTAGCTGCTTTGCAAGCATCTTCTTCCCCTCTGAGATTTGCACGAGTGGGCTTCTTGATTCTTATTCACAAGGGGGGTGCTCATGGTAGGGTTTCAAGAGGAAATTTGTCAACCACAAAGAATGGTGTTTAGGAGCTTATTTCACATACAGCTCATCACAACAGGTAAGATCATCTCCTCTTCAGGCTTCCAGCTGTGAAAGCTTGAATCTGAGGATTGGAAGCACAATGTTCTCAGTAGTGGGTCTCTGCATTTGCAACATATACATAATGGCCTCTAAGGCACACTTGTACAAACATTAAGAGAGCACTCTCTCTTTTAGACAATGTGTCCTCTTATTCTTGGCATAATGGCTCTCCTATATTTTAACAAATTCTTATTCAGAGAATAGTAACTTTAAAAAAAAAACTTTTAAGTTATTAATATCAACCACTCTCCTGTAGACATTTTTGACTTTGTGGTTCATCCTTGATTGATTGCTTTATACCCAACAACTTGATTATCCAGTTTTTGCTCAGTGATAATTTTCTATACCATTTCATGTTGATTTCTAATTTCCTGAGTCAGTGTTTGGTGTCCAGTTTTAACATTTGACCATTGTGGCAAAATTCATTACACGGTGGTTTATAAAATCTTGTTCTTTCTGTGTCATAATAAATCATGTGCTACCTGGTCTATTTGAAAAGACCTGTCCAAGCCTATTTGGGTTTTCTTTTTAAAAACTAAGTATCTAAATACTATTGATATTTTTCAATGAAATAACAAAGGTTTATTTTCAAATATTCTTTAATTAGAATTTTCTAATTTTTAGGTTTATAAGTAGAAACTTTTAGAGATGTCAAAGCAATTAACTCTGATAAATATCAGATGTATCACTTTAACAATAACAATACAGAACAAAAAAATTGTAATACTGAAAACTTAAAAAGTTATAATTGAAAAGTATTTTCCATTAAAAAAAAATTTGCTGAAGGATTCCTCTAGATTTCCTGTAAACATCTCCTTCCAAGTTAAAGTAAATCCATATCTAACTTTTTTGTAAGATTGCATATCTCAAATATTATAACAGTAAATTTTACTCAATTATTTGCATTTGATAAATGTATTTTAATTCTCCAACATCACATTTCTATTTTACAAAGCAAAGACTTCATTGACTACTGAGACAAAGAAAAGCTATTCAATGGATGAACCTTGACTATTTGCATTGAGTTTCATTTCATGCTTAATGTGCTGTGTAGAGAAAGAAAATATTAAATATTCCATGACTCAATTTTTTATGATTTTTGAGATAAAAATATTTTTAATTTATGATTATGTGGATTTAGATAGAATGCTTAGACACTGAAAGAGTGCAATGGGACACGTTTATGACTACAAAAGTCACTGTCTTCTTAGAGTCTGCGTTACCTGATACGTAAGTCACTTCATAAAGGTTGCGTGAAGTTACAAAGTTTAAATATCCCTGTCTTTCAATGAAATACACCAGAATATTAGGCCATTCTATAAGCTCACCCAACTTTCTTTTATTCTATGTTTTCAATTAAGAAATGAAAAGTTATTACTTTAAGAGGATTTTACTTGCACACTGATTCTTAATCACTAATCACAATATGATATTGTCCTATTTTCTATACACACTCTCTCACTATTATCTTCCAATTGGATTGGATTGTTGACATGGCTGATTTTCAAATTCTGTTCATGGAAACTTGGTAGGCATCAGATAAATTCCTGTTGATTATTATCATCATTATCCATTCATATGAGTGATTGATATCAACTGCTAGTATTAATCATACTTGACATTTTACACATGTTACTTCAAAGTCCTTACAACTCTAGAAGTTATTATTACCCCATGCCCATAAAAGAGAAAATGAAAAGACTAAGGGGCTAGTAACTTTTCCATGGTCTCAGAAATAAAATATTTATGTGCTAAGATGTGAACACAGGTCTGAGAACATCACAAATGCATTTTCCACTCTACCATTTTGCTAATTCTTCTAGTGGAGAATTGACAGTAAGGAGAGCTTGAACTTTTCCACACACATGATGCTTTATCATTAACAACTTAGATCCACCCCTACAGCTTTGAATAATGATTTCACATAGAGGAGATACAAAGCAATTTATCATTTTGGTAGATCTACAGTTTGCTAGTAGCAGATGGCTTTAGGAGGTGGGAATGTGGATTTTAGGAGGCATTTCAAAATGAGACTCAAATTGTCAAATTATATAGCCCCTTACTTGGAAATGTATGGAGATTTTTTAAAACAATTTTTTCTTTTCGGAATCTATAATTGTAAAGGCCTTTAGTGTTCACTTGTATTACATTGCTTAAAGAATGTTTCATCAAACTCTGCCTACATTATAATTTTGGCTAAAATGTTTCATTCTAAAATTTGGGGGCTTATATGTGTTATATCAATAAATGCACATTAAAGTTAAAAGACATTTTTGTAGACTTTTTACAAAATTAAGATAATTTACTTTATTAAGCACTTCCTGTATATTTGCACCATTCTAAGCACTTGTCATTGTTGAGTCACACAGTCTTCACAATCATCTTATGAGGTAGTTTTTATTCCCATTGATGAGGAAACTGGGGTGCAGAGGGTAAATACATTAATTGACTAAATCTGGATACGAAAAGACTCTGAGAGACTTGAGTAATGGTCTGATTTTAACAAGATAAAATTTAACCCAGAAAAATACAAGGACCTGTATTTGAGTCTAAAACAACGGCATCAGTACAGAATTAAAAAAAGAAAAATGTGGTTTATCAACAGATGATAAATATAAAAGAGAGATAGCTTTTGTTCAAGGAGCTCCAGACAAGTCAATGGAATATTGAAGTTGCCAAAAATGGTGGCCTTAATTTGACTGATGGCAACAAAGAATTTCATAGGGCGGAGGCAAGCATCCAGCTCTCCTCTGTTTCTCAATTATTTCAATCCTAGAATGGGTTCTGGTCCTAACACCACATTTTAAAAAGTTGTGAACAAACCAGGTAATATTCAAAAGAAAGCAGCTACACTAGCAAGGGTTCTAACACCATGTTAGATGAAAAACAAAAATGTTTAACACTGAGGAAAAATAAATAAAGCCTCTGGGATAACAGGATAGCTGTTCTTCAATATCTGAGGAACTGGCACAAACAGGGAGGGTTACATTTGTTTAGTACAAACCCAAGTGGTAAAACTGGCAACAATGAGAAGAGGAAGCTACACACAGAATTTAAGTCTTAACAAGCAAAATCTTTCCAATAGAGCTGTACAAATAGGAAGTGAATTGCCATGGGAGAGAATAAATTCTCTGTTATTGGATGACCATGCAGCAGAGATATTACAAAAACAGATTCAAGAAGTAGATGGATGGTTAGCCTATATCTTTGAGGTGTCTTCCAATCTCATGATCTTATTATTTCAGATTCTTTCCTTTTGGGCAGGAAATCATGGACACTTGGCAGACAGCTCTGTCCTCTGGTCTGAATAAGTAGCAGCCTGCTCAGGATCTTGGAGAAAGTCTGCCCTGAATTACAGGATTTGGGCAATTATTGAAGTACAAATAAGAAGGTTGTCTTCTCCTTTTTCACTTATATCCCTGCCTTCTCTCACAACTCCCCCATTGTGCTAATATCATCTTTTATTACATCTTTACCATAAATATCATACATTTCTGATCTCACTTCTAAATGGACCACTTCTAATTGGATTGTCAAGAAATTGCTCTCAAAATGGCTTTGAGATTATTTTACTGGAGCAGGTGCAGACATAGTATCTCAGCTATCTCCAAGCTCAAAGGCTAGTCCTTACATTAAGCTCCCAATCTCTAAAGAAAAATTAAACTGGCTCAAGAGCACTTATTTTAAAACAAAAGGATCCCTGAGGTACAGACTCTCATGGATTTAACAGGATTTTGTTTCCTTACTATATGTGTAAAGGATGTTAATGGATAAATTGTTCTTTCAAATGCAGCACAAGATATAGTCTCTGCCACACTGAATAATCAAATATAAGAAATCTTTCATTGTTTCTAGGAAAGAAAACTTAATACCTTTATGACTCAAGGCTTGAGAACAAACACAGAATCCAATCCTGTAATCCCAGCATTGCTTTTCAGAATCTACATTGAACTGCAGAGAACAGATATGCTGCCCTAAAGGATATGAGGTTTTTGCCAGTGGGCTGCTGAAATTTCAAAATATCTTTCCACAATACTGTAGTTGTTTATTGTGTCATGCCTCTTCAGAAAAAATACAAAAAAAAAAAAAAAAGTTTTCCAACAGAGTAATGTTTCAGGCTGGTCTTCTGTACTTATGGTAGAGGCATTCTTAGTAGATACAGACATGTGGAGACATGAAGACCACCTTTCTGAATGCTGATGGGTGATCCACCAAATTGGAAAGAAAGGAGGTAATAAACTTCGCCAAGAAGATGACCACTCATTCATCCTGAAACAAAATCAGTTCTGGTAGAATCACCATTGTGCTGTTTATGTATAGTCCCTCACATAAGAGCCTTAGACATGGGTTTTCCAGTATGTAAATATCTAGTTTTGATAAAGTTTATAATACTCTCCACACATCACTTGCTTTCTATTGCAATTTATTTCAATAAAAAATGTATATACACTTTCACTGGTTAAATGTCTCCTTAATAATATATATTATAATAAAAAGAAAAAAGCCATAGAATCTTAAAACCTAAGTCTATTTCTAGGTGATATTGTCCTTAAATATATCTTATTATCACAAATGTCATGACCTAATTTTGCAATACTGTGTAACCTCATAGTCCTGTATTCCAAAGTTACTTCAATTGACATTGTCATCTTAGTATCTTGCTTAAATACTCCCTGCTATAATTTCACGTCTTGTCCTCAGAGTGGCCTTTATTTTGAAACTCTGCCAAGAATACTATCATTCTGAGTGCTAGAGTTTGATGAAACATAGTCCCAAAGAATGTCTTTCAAAGGATACAGATCACTCAGTTTCCATTTATAAAACACAAAGTAGCATATGCTTTGAAATGACAATAAATCATCTACACATTTAGTCTTAAAAATAATAGATGGTATGGTCTTGAACTCTGCTCAGAGAAAGAAATGCTTCCTAGAAGGAAGCTTGTGGTTTATCCATGTCATGTAGCCCCTGGACACCTAAAGGCACTGTGGCTGGGTGGGAGACGATCCCAAACATGTGGCTAACATACATAGCTGGCGCTCACAACTCTCCCCACTCTGGAATCTTCAGCCCTGAAGCCTCAACATAAAGTTCATTTCTATCCAGTTTCTGAGTCAATTTTGACCAAAATAGAGAGTATAATAATAGCTTCCAGGGGACCGGCTGGTGAGATCTGATTGATCCTAAAATATCTGGTGTGTTCAAGGGGATTCCTGAACAATCTTTTGTCCAGGAACCTGCAGTCTACTTGCTTGTCTTATCTACTCATGTGGTCAGGCTTCTGCTGAAGAATTGGACTGACCCTGATACCCTACCAAAACTCCTTTTTCAGATAACTGGAACTTTATTTGAATACACCCCTAATTATTGCTGGTGACAATTTAGAATTGTGATGCTGCCACCTTTCCTCATAGAACATAACACTGCTTTGAAATTTCTACTTTTTGTCTCAAACATTACAGCATATGCTCTGGGGTACTTATGATAGCCAGGATCAAGTTCAATTAATCATACCTCTAAGGACCCAGGGATTTGAATGGCAGCTGATTCCACTCATCTGGAGCCAAAATTACAATTAAATTAGCTTCCCAACTCTGGCCACATGTTCTTCATTTCATCTTCATTTCTGCTCTATTCCCCTTATCTGCTAGAAGACCCCAGCACACTTTTCAGCCTAAGTTTTATATGCTGTGGCATGCTGGCTAATATGAGTGTCTGGCTATGACAAGGGCTACTGCAAGGCTAAGGCCTGGAATCCTCACAGCATCAATTGTCTAGTTCTTAATCCTGTTCATGACGCCAATTGTAAAGCTCTGGGTGACTACGCTAGTTGTCACGGCTCTTTTACCTGCTAGTAATCCTGCACAGACTGGGCTGATGGTTGAGCTAGGGCTGGGTCTGGAGCTCCCAGACACCTCAAGCCCATTAACAGACTAAGTCACAAACCCTTCACACGCCAGGCTGGGTCATCAGACCCCTCCACATCAGGCTGGGTCACCAGACCCCTTCACGTAGGTCTATAAGCTAGGCAACTGGCCACATGGTCCTTGGAGGATGCAGGTCTGGAAAATCATGATCAGGCAGGGCAGGCGCCCAAGGCAGTAAAAACCAGCCAAAGCAACGCTGCCTTGCAGGCGTACTTACTCCACCCCCCCCCCCCCCACAATGTTACTGAACCACTCTGAACCGGCTCTGAGGCAAGGGGAACCTAACCAAATTGTTCCATTTTCCCAACAATCTACCCCTTCAGGGTCCCTCACCATACAATCTACACATCCAGAATCTTCTACAATGTTCCCTTAGCTAGGATAAGTGACCCTTACATTTACATAACCTATTGTCTGTTCAATATGTCTTAAGGCTTGCAGTTCTGTTCTTTTAACTGTCAGCCACACATGTCTGGTTAATAGTCACTGTGGAATATACTGAAAAGCATATGTACTTCACAGGGCCTGGTTTTCCAAAGCCTTGCAGTTTCAAATATTGACCTCACAGAGGACTGGAAATTTCCCTCAGGGTATAAGTCTCTGTTGCAAGATAAGGATTATGGCACAGCAGGTTGCTGGCTCAAAGACAGAATAGTTACTGATTGTTATGTAAAGATACTGAAAAATTGCTGTTAAGAAGGAATGTTTGCTAAGATCAAACTGTTGTTGATAGGACCACTTAATTGTCTACTGGAATGTCATCTCACTTGTTTCACTGAAAGTTACCAGCCTATACTGTTAAACTATAACCCCACCTATGTCTCTTCCTATAACTTCCTGGTCTAGAAAATAAATGCAGGAAGAGAACCCCAATTTGGTGTTAATTTCCCAAAGAAGGAATGCCTCTCTCTTGAGGGTTCCAGCAGGAGATTAACCACTTCGGGGCCTCTCACTGCTCAGTAGAGATGGGCTTTGAGTAATCCTCTCATCTCTATCACCCAGGGGAAGTGGGGTGACAAATCCGTGGGGGGGGCGAAGCAATGCAAAGCAACAAGTCACCATTGGTGTGATCCTCCATGCAAATCCTGCAGTCATACTGATAGGAAGTTCAATGCATATTCAGCAGGCTGACACATTGATCACATGACTCTGGTGCAGTACCTGCAGCCAGAACACTTAGCCAAGGCATCGGCTTCATCATTTCCTGGACTGGCTAAGGGGAAGTGTCCTATGACATGGAAAAGAGTTACTTCTTTCTCATGCCCCAATTCCCATAACTCTTGCTAAGTGGCTTGTCCCCACAGGGGATGGTGGCATACCATCCACTGTTGATACTTCCAAGTAGAAATCCAAAGGGTTAAACCTTTGTACACAACCCAGCTGTCAGTACAGGTGGTTAATGGCCCAGGCTCATTCTTTATCACCATCCATACTGCTCTCAATTAAGCCCATTGACTGCTTTGCCCTGTACAATTTTCATACCACAAGGTATCTGTTAAGGGTTGGACAGCAACTGCTGTCCACGATGCTGAAGGTCCCATGCTAGAGCCATTTGTATATCAAGCTTGCTCTGTGATAGGTGCCTGTCCCTCATGGAAAGGTGTAGCCTCCACCTCCATGGGTAACAGTTGTGTCAAAGTTTCCTCCACAGCCTCTACTGGGCCTAGCACAGTTTGCAACTCTTTGGACAGAGGACTCATTGACACAGTGCTCCTTTGTTCTATATATGCTCCCCATTTAGACAGAGTGGGAGTCTGAGCTACACCTGTTTTAGGGTTGGTTGCCCATGTGCTCAGCCAACCTATTATGGGGTATGTCATCCGTACTAGGACTTTGGCAGTTCCTGTGATAGCTTCAGTGGCTATCAAGGCAGAATACACAGCTGCTAACTGCTTTTCTATTAAGATGTAGCACACTTCAGCACCCTTCCAGAGCTGAGACCAGAATCCTACAGGTGTGTGGAATTGGTCTTATCTCTGCCACAAACCCTACCCTAGCCCCTCCTGGGTTATATGTAAGTCTAATTCAAACAGCTTAGTGGGGTCGGCCACTTGTAAAGTTTTTACTTGCTGTATTGCCATTTTTGTAGCCTGATAAGCTTGTTCTACTTCCTCAGTCCAGTCCCAGAGGGCTCCTTTATTTGTCAATGCATATAGTGGGTGTGCCATTTGGGTCATATGGGGTACAAAAGCTCTCCAATACCCCAGAAGTCCCAAACATGTCTGTAGCTGAGCTACCATTATGGGTCGAGAGTATGCCTGTATCTTATCTATAATAGCTTCTGGGATGACTCTCATCTGACCCAACCAGACCACTCCCAGGAATTTGACTGATGGCCCAGGTCCTTGCACTTTGGCTGTGTTGATGGCCCACCCACATTGTTCCAAATGACTTAGCAGCATTTGAGCTTCCTGGGTTAAATCTGCAAGAGAATCAGAGGTTAGCAACACATCATCAATGTAGTGAAACATCGTAACCGTGCTGGACCTAGTCCACTTGGCTAGGTCCCCAGCCAACAAACCATGACAGATGGTTGGGCTATGCAGATAACCTTGGGGCAATACTTGAAAGGTCCACAGTCTTCCTTCCCACATGAAGGTGAACTGATCTTGGCAATCAGCTGAGATTGGAATGGAGAAAAAAGCATTTGCAAGGTCCAATACATAAGTCCCCAGCTGAGTCGTCAGCTGATCCATCAAATTATAAACTGAAGGCACAGCTGCATGCAAAGGAGGCACTATTTTGGTGAGTTCTTGATAATCTACAGTCATTCTCCACGTACCATCAGGCTTTTTCACTGGCCATACCAGAGCATTAAATGGGCTCTGAGCTGGACGAATAATACCAACTTTCCCTAATTCCAATATAGTAGCACTTATCTCTGCATGTCCTCCTGGTAGGCAATACTGCTTTACATTAACTACACATCTTGGTCTGGGTAACACCTGTGTGTCATGTTTAGCATATCCTCGTAACACAGGCTTTACTGTCCATATTTGTAGCCGAAATTCTCCAACTGTTGTTTGCAGGTGCAAACCATAAAGTACATCCATACTCAAGAGGTATTCAGCTACAGGAGATATATATACAGTATATACATAAGGAGGTAATCTTCCTATGCCCAATGGCAATGACACAGCTTTGACCTCAGTAGTATGTCCTCCATAGCCATCTATACAAACTCTGGCCCCTGGAAACTTATCTGGATTGCCATATATCAGGCTACATTCTGCACCCGTATCCACCAACGCCAAAACATGCTGCACACTTGTCCTTGACCAATATATTGCCAATTCAACATGAGGCCTCCGGTCCTCACCTGCCCCAAAAGACGATTACCTTGGCCTGTTCCCTAATCAGAATGGAACAGTTCATCTGCCTCCTCGGGAGCAACCAAAAAGTCCTTTAAATCCACTGAGCGTACCTTGCTACCTGTTTCCCGACATTTGGTGAAACACTGTTCAGGGCGCAATTGCTGCCACAATGCAAACAGTACTGCATTTGGCTGCTGGTCAATTTTCTTTTTATCAACCCCTGCTGCAAGTAAGTCAAGCCACATCTGCTTACAGCTACTCTTGCTTGGTCCCTTTGGGATAAAATCCTGAGCATTTCTTGGGGGTTTGGTCTTAGCCATCTTTCAGACCCCTTTTGCTTGTCTCCTATCCTCTACTTCACCCAAGCTGGCTGTCATGGTCATTACCTCATGTATAGGATGACCAATGTAAGGGGCCAGTATGGCCATCAGTGACCCAAAGGACGTTGACAGGGCATTTTGCAGCACTATGTCTCTCACGCTGCCTGTAAAGTTCTCATCATCCAGGCCACAACTGTTCACATTAAACATGGACTGCCACATCCCCAGCTCTCTAATGATTTAGACTAGCTCAGCATATGTTTGCCATTTACTAACAATCTGGGGCAATTCTCCAGCACTTGCCCACACGGTTCAGGCAGCTGTATTCATCCAGCCCATGAAGGAGTGATTACCTCCTCCGGGTGCATATCCACAGCTATTTTGCAGCCGTTGCCTCAGGGACGGGTGCATGGTGATGGAGGCCAATTTCTCCACCTCCTCACCAGAGCTTATCACACTATCCACCCCTAGGTCCCATAACCACAACAGCCAAGCAGCCAGGGTCTCCCCATGTTTCTGCCTGAACTGTCTCCCCAAGTCAACCAGTTCAACCTGGGCATATGGGACATAGATAGTGAACTGGGTCACCTGTGGATCACCGACCGGTTGTCCATCTGGTCCCATAGACTGCTTGTGCCTCAATTTCTGGTGCACAACAGGTTGTGCCTGGAGATGCATGGTTTCCCCCACTCGCCATTGGGTTGGTCATCTTCCCTGGTGTGAGGGGCAGGAGTGGCCAGTAGCTGCCCATCATCCTCCAGGACATTTATCCATGCTTCCAACAACTCTGCTTTCTGCCTTGAATCTGCCAGTAGCTGCACATCATCCGCCAACAACTCTGCTTTCTGCTTCAGCTCTCAATCAGTTTGCAGCAGAGTGAGCAAAAGCCAAGCTCTGGTCAGCAGAAAAGTGGCCACTCTCTCCCAAGGGGTTTTCTGCCGTAGTACCTGGTCTATGCTGCGTTGCAGTACAGTGTGCAGCAACCAGGTCCTGGTCAACAGAAAGAAGGCCATAGGGCACAGCATAATCACAAACAGCCACATCTCCTCCTTCTTCCAAGGGCTTTCAGTTCCTGTAACTGCTCAGAGTCCTGTTGCAGGCTATGCCAAATGTGGCATAATCCTGCCCAACTATGTCAATTTGTCTCTCTACGACAAGGGCTACCACGAGGCTAAGGCCTGGAATCTTCACAGCACCAACTGTCTAGCTCTTAATCCTGTTCGTGATGCCAATTGTAAAATAAAGCTCTGGGCAACCATGCTAGTTGTCACAGCTCTTTAATCTGCCAGTAATCCTGCACTGACTGGGCCGATGGTTAAGATAGGGCTGGATCTGGAGCTCCCAGACCCCTCAAGCCCATTCACAGACTAGGTAACAAACCCTTCACATACCAGGCTGGGTCACCGGACCCCTCCACACCAGGCTGGGTCACTGGACCCCTTCACACAGTTCAATAAGGTAGGCAACTGGCCACATGGTCCTTTGAAACCGCAGGCCTGGAAAAAACATGGCCACACAGGGCAGGCACCTGAGGCAGTAAAACACCAGCTAAAGTGGTACTGCCTTGCAGGTGCACTTACTTCACCCACACATGTACAATATTTACGGAACCACCCTGAACCAGCTCTGAGGCGAAGGGAGCCTGACCATATTGTTTGATTTTTCCCAATGATGAGTCAAAAGGATGGATAAAGTTGGAGGAGAGATTTAGGGATCTACAGGCTCACTAAACTCACTCATTATTTGGCTGTGGGTATAAAGCTGGGAGCTACATTTATTCAGTAAACATGAATAAATGTTTAGTAAATAAATAGTTTAGTTTAGTAAACTAAACATTTCTTCTTTCTGTACTTGCAAATCTAGTGAGATTCAAGGCAACTAAAAAAGTGTTCAGAGAAAGGCCTCATTATAGAGGCCAAGAGATGATTTAAGATGGTATTTTGGTACTGAATTTGAAAAACACTGATTATGGCTGCTCCTTTAATACATACATGACTTTTGGGTGGGTCAACTAATAAAAGCTCTTAAAAACACTGCTAAAATATCATTACATTGTTCTGTACTATGTGATGCTCCCACAACACTGCAGGGCAAAGTTAAATTACTTGATCAGTTATTTCTCATTCTGTGCTCACTGGTCCAGTAATGTTTCCCATTATCTGGATCAAAGCAAGAGTTGGTTTTATGTGGAAGCGGTTCCTAGAAGTGAAGAGGGTGAAACTTAAAATTATAGTTTGTAAAAACTTCTTTCCTCAGGATATTTGAATAAAAAAAAAAATCTTCTGTGTAGAAATATTTCATTAAATCTTATGTGAGGCAGGATAGTGAATCATAAGATTTCTGAAAAGAAAGATACAGTTACTATTTATGTGCCAGTGATCAGAAATCATGATGTCCTGTGACAATATTTGGCTTAGCCTATATATGAGCCAGGACCATAGGGGATGCCCCATCACTTTATATTTATAGACAAATATGCCAACTCCAGTTTTTCATTGCAAGACAAGTCTTTTGAACAGTGACAAATTTTAAATCCCTTTGGGAGTGGAGGCTACATAGTGTGGCCTAGCAAGTCTAATTTAGATTCCATCTCCTTCAACACAAGAATAAAGAAGGTGAGTGTAAAATGACGTTGGTTCTTGACACCAGTTGCACAGATTTATTTCAGTGATTGATTAAAAGATCACATGGTTTTGCTAAGCATTGCAATGCTGAATCAATCTTCGAGAGAGCTGAAACTGCCATTGATTTTGCCCTGCTGTCTTAGGAAGAAAATTCTGAAAGACTGCATCTAGCCATTAACAGGCCTAAGCAGAGTTGTAGTTGCCTCAATTGCTGAGAAACGGAGGCAAGGATGTGGAGAAAAGGAAACCCTCCTACACTGTTGGTGGGAGTGTAAATTGGTACAGCCATTGTGGAAAACAGTTCCTCAGAGAACTAAAAATAGATCTACTTTATAACCGAGCTATCTCACTACTGGGTATGTATCCAAAGGTCCAACAAAAGCATTTCACAATATTCTTTTATTTTTTTAACAGAATAAAAAAAGTTTCACCTATTTTATTAAGTCAATTAATTTTAAATTCAAATATGTAAAATATGAATGATTACTGCAGTCAATAGCAAGAGAGATGCTTACCTTGGAAACAAATACCTTCAAAAATTTTTTTATTTTACCTACTGTTTTATGTGTATGGAAAAAATGTCAGCTATTATTTTCTTTGTTATATTTAACTACAGAAGAAGTGCATGCTGCTGTAAAAAAAAAAAAGTTCAATATAACATAGAAGCTTATAAGGAAAAAAATGAAAATCTCTTCCTACTCCCAAAAAGCTCTCTAGGGGGTGTGCAACAGTAAGAGTTTGGAATTTAGTGAAAGTGGAGAGATTCAGGTGGTGGCAGATACAAATTTTACTCTATAAACTCCAGTATACAAGAACTGTAGTTTAAAACCACAATGAGATGTCATCTCACCCCACTTAGAATGGCTATTATCAGCAAGACAGAAAATAACAAATGTTGGCAAGGATGCGGAGAAAAGGAAACTCTCCTACACTGTTGGTGGGAGTGTAAATTGGTACAGCCATTGTGGAAAACAGTTCCCCAGAGAACTAAAAATAGATCTACTTTACAACCCAGCTATCTCACTACTGGGTATGTACCCAAAGGAAATGAAATCAATGTATCAAAAAGACACCTGCACTTCCATGCTCATCACAGCACTGTTCACAATAGCCAAGAGGTGGAATCAACCTAAATGTCCATCAACGGATGAATGGATTAAAAAACTGTGGTATATATACATAATGGAATACTACTTGGCTATTAAAAAACTGATATCCTATCACATGCAACATGGATGGAACTAGAAACCATCACATTAAGAAAAATAAGGCACAGAAAGACAAATACCGCACAGTCTCATTTATATGTGGAATCATAAAAAAAAGAAAAATGTGGTTCTCATAGAAGTAGAGAGTAGAATAATGGTACCAGAGGCCAGGAGGGGAGGGGGGTCAGAGGGAGGAGAAGCTGTGGACTAATGGATACAAAACTCTGCTATCTACCCTGATGAGTCATTGTGCAGTATATGCACGTATTGAAACAACACACCGTACCCCACAAAAATAAATATAAATAAAATTGAAAAAAAACCCAGAATGGTAATTTTATTTTTCTGTAACAATTTAACTTATAGTAGGAGCTCCCATAGTATCAAATCAGATCTTCCCCTCAACCACACCCTTCCTCCTTTCTCAGAGTTGGGTCCGTGGTTGGGAGTTCACAAAATCACAAGGCTGTGGGAGGAAGGAACAGTGGTGGCACCTTGTCATTGTCCTTGTCCTTATCAGTGTCACATTGCCAGTAGTGGCATCTACTGAGATGATCCTTATCTAATGAAGTCCTGGATTCTAGATTCATATAAGTTTCTCCCCATAGAGCCTCTGCAGGTCAGATGACTCCCAGGATAGAGTTTGTGCCATCTTTGGGCTGATAGGAAATATTATGATCTTCCCTCGACAGTCCAGGAATCCTCTACCCCTCCTGCACCATCCTGGACATCTTGACTTTGTGAAGTCAACTTAGAAGATCTGCCTAGACATCCCATACAGCCACTTCTTCCCTAAAGAGTAGCCCTGGTCCTCACTCCTCTTAGATCAAAGCCATCTGCAGTCTGCCATTGCCCTACCTCGGGCTTAGTCTGGCTTGCCTCGGGATGGCTGCGGGCCAGGATTCTGAGTCTGTCTTACCAATTCTATCAAAATCTTGCTGCTCACCCTCTTACTCTCTTCTTTTCTCTGTGATTCGTGAAGTGGTTGGAGCTGCATTTTCTAACTTCATGTCTTCTCCCAAATCTCTTCTCCATTTCTGAGCTCTTTCCATTTCTTCCTGCCTGTTAAACTTGTGAAATTCAAAACTCCAAGAATTGATGACTTTTTTTTTCTATACGCTGTGTGAAGTAGATAGAAAGGTAAAGAGACTGGCTGATTAAAGGAAAGATTAAGGTATATATGAAAATACAGTAAAGGATATACAGTTAATAAATCAAAAGCATTCATGTAAATTATGAATTAAATATTATTAAATATTTCAAAAAATTTTGAAAAAGTATATTTACCACACCCCTGCCATA
This sequence comes from Cynocephalus volans, assembly GCF_027409185.1. Lineage (NCBI taxonomy): Eukaryota > Metazoa > Chordata > Mammalia > Dermoptera > Cynocephalidae > Cynocephalus > Cynocephalus volans. Next base: position 222,913,309 of record NC_084460.1, on the reverse strand, counting down.
TAAATGGTGGATTTTAAGGTTTTTTCCCACAAATAATAAAATCAAGTTAAGTGTATAAATAGCATTCTGCAACTTACTCTATTTCCCCTAAACAGTATATAATGGACATCCTTCGAGTGTAATTCATACAAATGGGTCCCAAATTTTAAGGCAGCTTTCTAAAAATGATGTGTCCATGGCTGAAAAAAGGCCAGTATACAGCAGTATTCTTGTGCTAATTGTTTACAGTCCCTGTTCATTCTAATCAATTCATTCTATTTAGTCAGCACCGGTGCTATACCATTGTTTATTTTTGATATTGTTTGCTATTTTTACTACCACTCCTGGACATACTTTATTAGCCATATGGATATTCAGATTGTTTTTAATGTTTTGCTATTTAAAATGTTTCACTGAACGTCCCTGTATGTATTTCCATGTGCATCTTCACAAGTACTTCTACAGTATAAACATCTAAAAGTGGAATAACTGGGCTAAAGTCTATGCACATTTAAAATCGTCCAAAGTTTTACTGACTACACACCTACCAGAATTATGAGTCTGCCTTTTTCTACACACCCTTGCTTGCACTGAATATTATAATTTAAAAATATTTGGCAATTTCTAGGTAAAGAATATTAGCTCACTACTATTTTAACTTTTATTACTCACAGAGCTTGCACTTTTTGAAAAAAGAAGCAGTTTTTGTCTTTATTTATAATGTATAATTTTCATAATTTCTGATTCATTCACTTCTGCCTTTGTTTTTAACATTCTTTTAGTTTCTTTTTGACTTGTTTTAAAAAATCATATCTTGAACACTTGCTAAAGTATTTTCAGGCTTTTTCTTTTTAAAAAAATATATTTACGACATTAAAATGAAGACATATTTAATAAAGTACACAAGGTAAATAATACAATTTAAAAGGTTAAAGTACACAAAGAGAATTTACAGAAGAGGAAAACCAAAAAATAATCACAAGAAAAGCTGCTCAGCATAGTATTGTAAACAGGGAAAGTGCAAATTAAGACAATAATATACACCCATCAAATTGGCAAAAATAAAAATGTCTGACAATATTGAGTTAAGGATTTGAAGAAATGGAAATTGCTTGTGGGAGTACAAATTGTTGTGACTATTTTAGAAAGCAATTTGACAATATCTAGTAAAGTGGTAAAAGATATACTCTTTGCACCTGCAATTCCACTTTTAGGTATAGATCCACTTTTTAGGTGTAACTAATACCTAAATAAAATCATTTCTTAGGTATAAATCCACTTGTAGGTATAGAGAAATTATTTCACTTGTAAACAAGGAGATAAGTATAATGGTGGACTTCTCAGTATTATCTGTAATCAAAAACAACTGAAAACTACCAAAAGGACTCATAGAACAGAAATGGATTAAATAAACTAACGAAATGTTATACAACAATTAAAATGAGTGAATGTGATCTTGTATTAGTCCATTTCTGTTGCTTATAACAAGAGACCAGAAACTTGGTAATTTATAAAGAAATGATATTTATTGCTTACATTTTCAGAGTCTGGGAAGTCTAAAGCCCAGGAAACACATCTCGTGAGGGCCTTGTCGGTAGTGACTCTACACAATGACGCAGGGACTCACGTGGCAGATGGCAGAACTGAGAGAGAGCTAACTCATCACTCCTTCTCCTTTTAAAGCCCTCAGAACCACTCCCATGACCACCATTAAACCATCAATGGATTAATCCATTTACTTAGTCATGGTCCTCACAATCTAATCACCTTTTCAAGCCCCACCTTTCAACTACTACAATAGGATTTCCCACCCTCTTAACACAGTCACAGTAGGGGTCAAGCTTCTAATACATGAACTTTGGGGGACACAATTCAATCCACAGCAGATCTCTATAAGCACTTATCAGTACGGATTGACCCTGAAAATATAAAAAAACACAAACCAAATTGAATTGTTAAAAAACACATAAATAATTAAAAATAAAATTTTACTATATGAGTTTTCATGCTATAAATACTATTAACAGAATAGAAATGAGTACTTAAAACACATCAAGTTTGTCATAAAGGGTGATGGGCCTTAGAAGGGAGTGGGGGAAAATTCAACTTTATCTAAAATAATTTATCATAAAAAGGTCCAAAATAAATACCACGAAATGTCAACATTAGTCCAAATATAGGTTTATTTTATTTTATATTTATCTTACCTTAAAACACTTATTTTAATTTTATAATCCTTGTACGACACCATAAAGTTTCTTCTGAGTACCACTTTGTTGCATCCAATATAATTTGCTTGCATTTTCCATAAGTCAGTTTTATGATTTCATCTTACTTAAGATTCATTAGGAAATTAATTTACGTATTTTTCAAGTGATTAGATAACTTTTCACTATGCTGTCTAATTATTTTCCACTGTTTTCACACAATGTGGCTTTAATAGGATCTAGTTTTAGCAAGTTATTGAAATTGTCTTTGATCCTAGCATGTGAAAAACTTCTATAAATACAATGAAGACATTAGCAAACAATGTGAGATCTCTACTTGCTGGGTTCAATGTTGTGTGAGAGTGTACATTCATATGTGTCTATATGTGTATTCTTATGTGCCTGTGCAATATTCATGACCAATTCTGAGGGTTTTAAGTTAAAGCTTCCTAAGATTTTGTCACTTCAGTTTCACCTGTATTTCTGTCAGTTTTTGCTATGTTTATATTGGTCCTATCTTATTTGATGCATATGAGTTTATAACTCTGAGGTTAATTGATGGCTTGGCTCTTAATCAATATATTCTTTTTTATTTACTAATAATTTTTACCTTAGTTTCCATTATATACCTTTCATATTTCCATCCTTAATGTATTTGTTGGCACTTGTCTGTTATGTTCTTTTTCATTTTTTTTAACACACCTCTGTGTTTTGCCATAATTATTTTTTAAGCTTCCAAAGTCAGGTCTATATAAAATTACAAAGAGAGAATGATGTTAATCAGCTAAAGTTGTTTCTCTTACACTCTATCCTTGAATTTCCTGAGTTTCATAAAATTTCACATCAATTAGTATTTACTTAGTCCCAAATCTAAACTAGCAGTATTTTATTTGTGGCACAAGATGCAGGTATTGGAGGAAGGCAATAGAGTAGGTGAATCAGCAAAAGCATACAGTATAACCCCAGATTTTAAGGGGCATATTTCCTAGAAAAAGAGAAGGAACAAATACATGCTAATAGTATAGAATTTATAGTTTGTGTAATATTCAGAGAAGGAAGATATTGCTCACTGGAATAGTTGGAACAAACTTCATAGACCTTTTTAAATAGTTAGTGAATACATGTATCAATATTTTAATACAGTATTGTTCAGTATTATATTGTATGGGATATTATGCATGCATGATTTATGTAACTAATCTCCTGTTGTCAGACAATACAGATAATGTTAGTGTGTGTACACTAACATGTATGTGTACACACACATGAACATTTAAATATTCGTAGCATACTTTTCATTCAAGACATGTTGAAAACCTGAACTAAGTCAGTGGCAGTGGAGATGGAGAGCTGGAGTGTATGGAAATTGAACATATGGAGGAATTAGAAAGTCTAGGATAATTCCCAGATTACTTTCTTTCTTCGATAAATAGGTAATGTCAGATGACATTCACTGAACTAAAATTTACTAGAGAAGAAACTGGTTTTCATAGGAGAAAAGATGGTTTCAGTTTTTTACAGGTTAAGTTTCAGTTGTCTATGGAGCATCCAAGTAGAGCTTTTCAGCTATGGTTTGAAAGATAATACAAGATAGAAGGAAACTATCTCCCCCTTGAAATGATTTACTGCTATATAATAATCATTTATTTCACTTATTAAGGATAAATTCATATCCTTCAGCACTTATATTCTTTTATTTTTAAATTATGGAAAGATCATGCTTTTAATTCTGCAATTTGTGATTTGATCGGGAAACCACATATTAATATCAGGAAAATAAGCACATTCTTACATTATATGTTTTATTGTTTGGTCCACAGCACCAATTGGAGAAAAACTCTTTAATCAGGCAAAAAGAGCATCAACTGCTGAAACTGAAAACCTTAAGTTTTAAAATTCTCATGAAATTATGTTAACTTAAGACTGGACCAATATCTGTTTAAGAAGCTGTAGAAGAGATGCTGGCAGCTTAGGAGGTTGTCCGTCAGGTGCTTTCCACCTCTGAGTTTGATTCTGATGTATATACAAGAGAATCCAAATTTTTGGTTAGTCAGGAGCCCAGGGTCTATTCCAAAACTAGCCCTGAAGGTAAAGGAATCCTCCATTTACTCCTAGGAATCCCCCATCCAGCTGGTTTCATGGGCCTGTCACAAGAATGAATCACTTGTGTCTGCACCTATCCAGTCACCTGGGGCTAGAACTCTAATTGCAGTGAGAAGGGAAAGCAGCAGTCATTCTGACACTGCCCGGGGACATCATTGCCCATTTCTAGCACAACAAATTTACAGTATAGAAAATGAAATTTTCTCCCCAGCTCAGATTTAGCTCAGAACAAAAACATACGGTACACTTGAATTATTGTAAAATGCTGGGTTGTGATGGAGCACATCAGAACACATTACCTGAATCTGATATTTAACTCTCACTTTCTCCTTCTATACCGCACCAATTTGGGCAAATTTCTCTTGCTAAAAAGGGACAGAGGTAGTTAAAGGCAGCTTAATATTTTCCAGCTCAACATCATTTACTTGGGGGAGAGTGGTAAGTATTATCATGATGGTAATGATGATGATGATGACACTTGTAATTTGGTGTTCGCTTCCCAAGCTTGAGAACAAAGGGATCTGTACAGTTACAGATTCCAATAGATAATCAGGCTAAATGGTCTTTTTGTGACAATAGATGGTGCTACATACGGGTGGGAAAAGGTTACTGAGACCAGCTACTTCTAATTCTAGTAGTAGGTAAGAAAAGAATACTACTTGCTTAGATGTATAAAGGAGCACAAAATTTACAAATGAATGATGGTAATTTTGGGTCAAAATATGAGAAAATATGTATATATTCTGAGGTTATAAATTAGATTATTTTATAGTGTCAATTAAGTTATTGATATATTAATATTTATTTAATTACACAATACTTTTTTTAGTTGGATGAGGCTGAAAATATACAGCAATTGAGAAGAAAGCACATCATGTCACCCTGGGGTATTTGATAAATACTGAAGTATGATAATAAATTATAATCCAGAACATGCTCTGTTTGAATTTATGGTTGAAATTTTTTGAAAATCCTCTCTGTGAGACATTGATTGGACAGGTCTTAATTAAAGTGTTGTATCATGTTTCCTTTCAGCCCTCACTTGAAATATGCTATGTAAAACTCAATATCCGGAGTAAAGAAATCAAAATAAAGAACATATTTGGACAAGTTTCCAAGTGGAGGCCCATCAAAGTTTCTCCCAGTCAATTGAGACTGACTACTATCACACAAGGGAAGCATTTCAATGGCCTGATAAGTGCGATACTGTATTACAAGGTCAGTTATAAAATGCTTTGGAAGGTTGAGCTGATATGTGTTCAAAAGAATATAATAGACAACTGCAATCAAATTCCATACAGAGAATTTTCTGAGCACAATTTAAAGTGTGAGCCAAAAAAAAAAAAAAAAAATTAAACCTAGGGATATAAGACTAAATTTTTTTGTGGGAATCAGAATTCATCATCCAATACACCATCTAAAGAACCACTAAAGATCTTACAGTAGCAATCAAAGTGACAAAATCAGTGTCTGAGTTCATGATTTCTCTGAGTCTCCAGTATTAAATTTGATCATGGATCATTTTGCTTCATTTTTTTTCCATTCAAACAGATATTTATAACCAAAAGAAAAATGCATTTTTGAGTAAGAAGGAGGAGGAAAAAGAGGGAGAACATGAGTGAAAATATATAGTAAATGCAGCAATTTATAATGTGTTGGAAGAAATTTATAATATGTTAGAGTTTTGCTCCTTCAATACATTATGAGTTACGGGGAAAAAAAGAGCAAGACTTCAGTAGAAAATGATAGTAGGACAGATATCACATTAGTAACTTGTCAAGTCAGAGTGGATTACATGGACCCTCCAACAATTACTACTTGGAAGACAAAGTATCTAAAAGAATCATTCTAACCCCTGCAAGAGTAAGCTTTGTTAAGTAAAATAATTCTGTAGCAGTGAAATTCTATCCAAGAAAGCTGAAGCCAACTCTAGGTCTTTCAACCAGGAAGATTTAATACAGAAAGTATTTTCCATAGGTGCTATGGTTTGAATGTGTCCCCCTTACCTTCCAATCCAGGTGTTGAAATTTAATGGCCAATGTGATAGTATTAAGAGGTGGAACTTTTAAGAGGTGATTATGTGGTAAGGTCTCTTCCCTCATGAATGGGATTAAGGCTGTTTGTTATAAAAGAGGCTTCATGCAGTATTTGGCTAGCTTGCCCTTCCACCTTCTACCATATAAGAATACATCATTCCTCCCCTCCCAACAATGCAGCACCAGTGCACCATCTAGGAAGAAGAGAGCAGCCCTCACCAGACAACCAAACCTGCCAGTGTCTTGATCTTTGATTTCACAGCCTCCAGAACTATGAGAAAATTAATTTCTGTTCCTTATAAATTACCCAATCTCTGGTATTTTTGTTATAGCAGCACAAAGAAGACTAAAACAACAGATTATTTAATTGTTGAGGAAACAGAGAAAAGTAGTGTAATCAGTACCTCTAGGTCAAGAGGGACATGGAAGGTAGTAATATCCACCTGGGAGCCAGAGTCATGGTGGAAACATCTTGGTCAGAACTAGGACCTCAGAGTGAAGGGCTTCTTGGAAGGTGCTGGAGTTCTGAAGAAGCACTCACAGAGACAAGAGAGGAAACAGAAGGAAAGGACCAGAAGTAAGCTGACTTCTCTCCTTCTTCTGACCTCTAATCTTTGGCCAGTGTCTGCCTGTATTAGTCTGAGCAGGCTGCCATAACAAGATACTATGAACTGGGTGGCTTAAAAAACAATCTTTTTTTCCCTCTCAGTTCTAGAGGCTAGAAGTTCAAGATCAAGATTTTGGCAAATTCAGTTTATGGATGAGGGGTTTCTTTGGTGCAAGCACCATAGAGAGACCAGGAAAAAAACAAGGGGTGGGGGGCGAAAGACAGAAAGGGATGAGGAGACAGAGAAGAATGAACAGAGGAGGAGACAGGGAGCAGGGGAGACAGACACCAAGTTGCAGGGAGACAGAGATATCACCAAAAATACCTCTTCCTATGATGGTTTATCATAACTGGAGTATTATAGAAATGTCATTTCTAGAGGACAAAGATTTGTTTGCCTGAAGAAAAAAATAAACTGTTACATGAATAGAATGAAAATAGGATTCTATTCTTATAAACTAGAAAACACATAAAAATAGGTTGGCTTCAAGTTTTCCTTATTAATCTTCCATCTCACCTACTCACATGGTGGGCACTGTTGACAAATATAGGAAAGCAATATTTCTTACTAAATAGAACCAAACCAAACAAAGGCAGCCTATCATTATTGTTTGCACAAGGGGTAAGTCTTTCACTATCATTATTGTTTGCACAAGGGGTAAGTCTTTCATCTCAATCATTACCCTGAGTCTGAGAAGTCATACACAATCCAAACATGGATTCACAAACCTCATTTCAAATTAAAATGCTGGCTTTGCACACAATCTTAGGAGAAAATATAATTGCTCTATGGGTTAACTGACACTTTCTTAGATTAAACAAACAGACATAGTTTCAGGTAACAAAAGAGGAAACACATATAGCTAATCAAAATCATCAAGAATCTATCCATATGCAAAGTACAATGGCCCTTTAAGTGGGATTTCCTAGAACACAGTGCCTTACCATTTAACTTTGATCACAATGAATATCCAAGACCTGGCATTATATATCAAGAACCTTTAAAAGTTCATTGCTTTTGATCCATTGATTTCACTTCTGAGAATCTAATGAAATAAAAAGTCAGAAAAAGCTTTATATAGAGGTGTTCATTAAGTCATTATTTATCATACTACAAATCAGAAACAATCTTACATTTTTACACTAAGAGAATGCTTAAATAAGCTACAATGCAGAGATATAATGGGCTGTTATATAACCAACAAATTATGATTATGATGAGAATTTATAATATGGTGAAGCACAAGCATAGGGTACTATCAGAGCAATGTTACAGGAAAAGATGGCAAAAATGTAACAAATGTTAATATCAAGGACTTAAGTGCTATAAATGATACTAGCATTTATTTTTGAGTTTGAGAATTATAGGTGCCTTTTTCCCTTTTTCTACTTTTCTTCATAGTGCATATTTTCAACATTGACTACCTAACACTTCAGGAAAAAAAATAAGCCATAGCAAAATAATCAATGTTAGTATCTGACACCTTTTATCTTGTTGTTTGGTATCTCTCCAGTTTCCTTGTCTTGGCATACCGGTTTTGGAGACCAGAGTTATGAGAGCTCAGCTTCTCATGGCTTCCCAGTGCTATCTTAGTCCCTTCAACTAAACATACCATTATTTCTTGAGAACTTATTATCTCTCAAGCAACATGTTAGGTGCAAAAGGAAATCCAGAGAGGTATGCCATGTTACCTCAAATCTTATAATTATTTTGGGGAGACAAATATTGTTTTCATCCATTTTGTGTTGCTATAACAGAATACCTGAGACTGGGTAATTTATAAGGAAAAGAGGTTTATTTGGCTTATGATTCTGGGGCAGTTGCATCTGGCACAGGCCTCAGGCTGCTTCTACTCATGGCAAAAAGTGGCAGGGAGCTGGCGGGTACAAGCAGATCACATGGCGAGAGGAAGCAAGAGACAGGAAGCAAGAGAGAGAGAGAAGGTGCCAGGGTCTTTTTAAGCAGCGAGCTCTCACGGGAACTAATCGAGTGAGAACTCACTCATTAATCCCCCCTGCCCCCAGGGAGAGCATTAATCCATTCATGAGGGATCCACCCCCATGACTCAATCAGTTCCAACACAGCCACATTGGAGATCAAATTTCCACGTGAGTTTTGGAGGGGACAACACATCCAAACTCCATGAAGTATACTTACATATTTAAAATAAAAATTAGAGAATGAAATAGCACTTAATCTAAAGCCAAGATGGTCTATAGACCAGTAGCTTTCAAATCTTTCAATGTAAATAATATGTTTTACATTGCAATCCATACATGTGTGTGTACATATATAAAATCTGAAAATAAAGTCTCACAGAATATTTGCCATCACTATGTTGAATAAACTGATATTTTCTATTTATTTCTATTATATACTGGTACATTAAATATATACTGGTTATAATCCACCAAATTAATTTCATGACCTGTTACTGGGATCTGACCCAGAGTTTGAAAAACACACCTGCTTTGGATTGAATGAATGTCCTTCCAAAATTTGACTCCCACTGTGAAGTGTTAAGAGGGTGGCAAATGCTATTGTGGTAGTTGAAAGGTGGAGCCTTGAAGAGGTGATTGGATTGTGAGGACTGTACCTTTGTGAATGAATTGATCCATTCTTGGAATAGTGGGTGTTATTCTGAGGGCTTTAAAAGGAGAGTGCGTGAGCAGCTCTCTCTGCTTCTGTCATCTCACAATGTGATGTCACTGAAGCCACCACCAAGGAAGGCCTTCACTAGATGATGAAGTTCACCCTGGACTATGGACTTTTCAGCCTCAGAAACTGTAAGCAATATTTTGTTTTCTTACTAAGTACCCAGTTCTAAGTATTTTGTTATAAGTAACAGAAATTGACTAATACAACACCTATAGGCAATAAGTTCTGAGAATTGCCTTGAAAGATCAGTGTAGTTCCTGTAAATTACTGAGAAAATCTGTTTAAAGGCAGCATTAAAAACAGTGATAGTTTCAACTCAAAATGGATTAAGGATTTAAATATACACCCTGAGACAATAAAACTTCTTAAAGAAAACATAGGGGAAACACTTCAGGAAATAGGACTGGGCACAGACTTCATGAATACGACCCCAAAAGCACGGGCAACCAAAGGAAAAATAAACAAATGGGATTATATCAAACTAAAAAGCTTCTGCACAGCAAAAGAAACAATTAAAAGAGTTAAAAGACAACCAACAGAGTGGGAGAAAATATTTGCAAAATATACATCTGACAAAGGATTAATATCCAGAATATATAAGGAACTCAAACAACTTTACAAGAAGAAAACAAGCAACCCAATTAAAAAATGGGCAAAAGAGCTAAGTAGGCATTTCTCTAAGGAAGATATCCAAATGGCCAACAGACATATGAAAAAATGCTCAACATCACTCAGCATCCGGGAAATGCAAATCAAAACCACATTGAGATACCATCTAACCCCAGTTAGGATGGCTAAAATCCAAAAGACTATGAACGATAAATGCTGGCGAGGCTGCGGAGAAAAAGGAACTCTCATACATTGTTGGTGGGACTGCAAAATGGTGCAGCCTCTATGGAAAATGGTATGGAGGTTCCTTAAACAATTGCAAATAGATCTACCATACGACCCAGCCATCCCATTGTTGGGAATATACCCAGAGGAATGGAAATCATCAAGTCGAAGGTATACCTGTTCCCCAATGTTCATCGCAGCACTCTTTACAATAGCCAAGAGTTGGAACCAGCCCAAATGCCCATCATCAGATGAGTGGATACGGAAAATGTGGTACATCTACACAATGGAATACTACTCAGCTATAAAAACGAATGAAATACTGCCATTTGCAACAACATGGATGGACCTCGAGAGAATTATATTAAGTGAAACAAGTCAGGCACAGAAAGAGAAATACCACATGTTCTCACTTATTGGTGGGAGCTAAAAATTAATATATAAATTCACACACACACATACACACATACACACACAAACGGGGGGGGGGTAAGAAGATATAACAACCACAATTATTTGAAGTTGATACAACAAACAAACAGAAAGGACATGGTTGGGGGGGAGGGGGGGAGGGAGAAGGGAGGGAGGTTTTGGTGATGGGGAGCATTAATCAGCTACAATGTATATCGACAAAATAAAATTTAAAAAAAAAATAAAAATAAAAAATAAAAAATAAAAAAAAAAAAAAAAAAAAACAGTGATAGTTTCCATGTGGGAAAGATGAGGAGACAAAATTATTCCGATAGATTCCTCTGAATTTCAGAGCTATTGTTTATCTTGAGGAAAAACCAAAGGGGCAGCCATATACTTGAATAGTTAAGAGTATTCTCTTCAGAGTTTTCATTGTTGGGAGACTTTTCATTACTGCTTAAATCTCATTACTTGTTATAGGTGTGTTTAGGTTTTCTAGTTCTTCATGGTTCAACCTTAGAAAGTTGTATGTGTACAGGAATTTATCCCTTTCTTCTAAGTTTTCCAGTTTGTTCACATGCAGTTGTCTATAGAAGTCTCTTACGATCCTTTGTATTTCCTTTGTATCTATCTGTTGTAATGTCTCCTTTTTCATTTCTGATTTTATTTGAGTCTTCCCCTTTTCTTCATTCGTTTAACTAAAGGTTTATCAATTTTGTTTATCTTTTCAAAAAATCAGCTGTTTCATCAAACTTTTGTGTTTTTTTTCAAATCTCTAATATCTTCGTTATTTCCCTCCTTCTACTGATTTGGGGTTTGGTTTGTTCTTGTTTTTCCAGCTCCTTGACATGTAATGTTACGTTGTTTATTTGAAGTTTTTCTTGTTTTTTGACGTAGGCATTTATTGCTATAAACTTCCCTCTTAGAACTACTTTTGCTGTATCCCATATGTTCTGCTGTGTTGTGTTTTCATGGTCATTTGACTCCAGGAATTTTTTATTTCCTTTCTGAATTCTTCTTTGACCCATTCATTGTCTAGGAACATGTTTTTTAATTTCCATGTATTTGTATGGTTTTTAGTGTCCCCTTTGTTGTTGATTTCATATTTCATTCCATTGTGGTTGGGCAAGGTAGTTGATATGATTTCAATTTTTAAAAATTTGTTGAGACTTGTTTTCTGACCTAACATACGGTCTATTCTAGAGAATGATCCATGCGCTGCTGAGGAGAATGTGGATTCTGCACCTGTAGGATGAAATGTCCTACATAATGTTTGTTAGGTTCAATTCTCCTAGAATAGAGATTAATTCTGATGTTTCATAGTTAATTTTCCGTCTAGATGATCTGTCCTTTGCTGAAAGTGGAGTATTAAAGTCTCAACTATTATTGTGTTGGAGTCTTTTCCTCCCATTAGGTCTAATATTAATTGCTTTATGTAACTGAGTGCATATATATTTAGAATTGTTATATCTTCTTGTTGAATTGATCCCTCCATCATTATATAATAACTTTATCTTTTATTTTATTTTATTTTTTTGCTTTCTTTGGCTTGAAGTTTTTTTCACTGATATGAGTCTGGCTATTCCTCCTCTTTTTTGGTTTCTATTTGTATGAAATATCTTCTTCTTGATATGAGTTCAAGTCTCATCCTAGCCAGTTTCTAGCAGTTTAGTTTCAGATAATATTATTTAATTTATCTATATCCTATCTCTCTAACATGTAAAATAAGGAAGAATATTCATACTTTTTAAGAAAATATGTAGAATTAAATCAGTCAAAATAAATTGTGCCTGGTATGTAATAAATACTTATTATGCATTTCTTTTGTTCAAGATTTGGTGAACCATGTTGACTCCTGAATGTTAATAATTTATTTCATCTGGTTCCAAATTCCACAATGGTATTAAGCACAATTCATGGCTCCCTCTCATACTGAAATCTCCAAACTGTCTTGGTTTTTCTTTTGCCTGGCTTTTAGCCCCAAATAGACAATCTTCTGCTCTCAATGAACCAGTAAAACAGTATTTTAGCAAATTTACGAGAAATTTATGTGAAAACAGTATTTTAGCAAATTTAAGGCTGCAATTCTTTTTTAAATACAGGCTAAGCCATGTAAGTATAAGTTTTATATCTAGGGATCTCTGCCTGTGGTGATAGTGTTTTCATTATTAAAAATTAATAAACTTGTGACAAAAATGTAAATACCATATAAAGGAATAAAATAAACAATTTTTAAATTCTTAGCTCCTACTTATGAGTGAGGACATGCTTTATCCCTTTTTCTGTGCTTGGCTTGTTTCACTTAACACAGTTTTCTCAGGCTCACCCATGTTGCTGCAAATAGCAGAATTTCATTCTTTTTTATGGCTGAGGAGTATTCCATTTTTTGTATAACCACATTTTCCTTATCCAGTCACCTGTTGATGGACATTTAGGTTGGACCCATATCTTGGCTGCTGTAAATAGAGCTGCGATGAACATGGGAGTGCAAGTATCCTTTTAACATGATAAAAGTAAGAAAGAAGGAAAGACTGCAGTAAAACATTGAACTTTCAGAAGAAATGAACAGACCAATAGTCACTATGAGTAGGAAAGGAGGAGGTGGGATTAGGAAGTAATTGGGTAAGGGACACAAAAATTGAAACTAGACCCATAACCCTTGTCATATACCAAAATCAACTCAAAATAGATTAAAAACTTAAATATAAGGCCTGAAACTATAAAACTCCTAGAAGAAAACATAGAGGAAACACTTCAGGATGCAGGCCTGGGCAAAGACTTTATGAATAACACCCCAAAAGCACATGCAAGAAAAAAAATTAAAATACACTATTTTCTCCTCACTTCTGAAGGATAACCTTGCTGAGTATAATATTCTTGGCTGGCAGTTTTGGGTTTTTTTTTTTAGTATTTTCAATATATCATCCCATTTTCTTCTGGCATGTAGAGTTTCTGCTGAGAAGTCTGCTGTTAGTCTGTTAGGGGCTCCCTTATAGGTGACTTGATGCTTTTCTCTTGCTTCTTTTAAGATTTTCTCTTTGTCTTTGAGCTTTGCCAGTTTGACTATACTGTGTCTTGGAGAGGATCCTTCCAGACAAACAAATACTGTGAGAGTTCACCACCACACTACCAGCCCTCCAAGAAATCCTCAAGGAAGTCTTGCATCTGGATACTGGAAAACAATAATCACTACCACAAATACACAAGAAAGAACAAAACCCACTGGTAGAAGAAAGATGCAAACAAGAAAGAGAAACAAACAAAATCTTAACACCACAAAAAGCCATGTAACAATGCTCCTACTTTATCTCTAATTTTAGTATTTTCAGTCTTCTTTAATCCTGGTCAGAGTCTAGATAAAGTTTTGCAAATTTTGTTCATCTTTTTTAAAGAATCAGCTTTTGGTTTTCATGATTTTCTCTATTGTTTTGTAATTCCCTATTTATTTTTGTTATAATCTCTCTTATTTTTTACTTGTATTTGCTTTTGATTTAGTTTGTTCTACTTTTTCTACTTTCTTAATGTAGAAGTTTACATTACTGATTTGAGATTTTTCTTATTTTTAATACAGGTGTTCAGCAGTATAAATTTGCCTCTAAACACTGCTTCAGCCCTATATCCAATAAGTTTTGATATATTGTACTTTGATTTTTATGTCAAAGTACTCTCTAGTTCTTGTGATTTTTCTTTTTACCCATTGCTTATTTAGGAGAGTGTTGTTTAATTACCACATATATATGAGTTTTCTAAATTTCCTTTTGTTATGGTGGTCAGATAACATATTTTCTATGACCTTAGTCTTTTTAAAAAAAAAAAAAAAAGAAAAAATTTAAACAAAACAAACAAAAGAAAGAGTTCATGGAAAGATTGCCATTATCTTTCAATTATATTTTTCCACAAATTTTTTGAAGTACACTTGTGCTTAAATTGTTTTTTTATTGATTTTTTATGCAATTTATCTTGCTAAACTTAGATATTTAATTTCTGTTCTTGATTTCTTTTTATTAAGTGGACTTGTTGATATGCTTAGAAGTTAATTTGCCTTTGAGAAATTTATTCATCTTCCTCTGTTGAAATTAATTAGATATTTGCATGATTTTGGAAGACTTTAGAGAGCTATTTCAAGTAATTGTAGGGATTATAAAATGAAATATACATTTTAAAGTTTTACATCTCCAGTTTTTGTGACAAATTGAAGTTCTATTTTCTACAAAGTATTTTGTTATTCATCTGTTATTCAGTTTATGTATTTGTTTTTTGAACAAATAAATGTGCATATCCTTAAAATTTTTTTAAAAGATAATAAAAAAAGAAAAAAGAAACAAAAGATAAAAAGCCGTTTTATATCAAACTAAAACGTCTGTGTAGCAAAGGTGACAACCAATAGAGTGAGAAGACAACCTACAGAATGGGAGAAAATATTTGCAAACTATATATATGACAAGGGACAAATATCCAGAATATATAAGGAACTCAAACAACTTAACAGTAAAAAAAATAAACAATCTGATTTTAAAATGGACAAAAGAGATAAGCAGACATTTCTCACAGGCAGACATACAGATGGCCAACAGGTACATGAAAAAACACTCAGCATCACTAATCATCAGGGAGATGCAAATCAAAACTACATTTAGCTATCATCTCACATTGGCCAAGAAGTTTCAAATTCTAGAGAAAACTAATTGTTGCAAGTTATCAGTATTCTTTTTTCCAAAAAGACAGAAATTACATAACAATAGAAATCTACAGTACATATTTTTATGTCTAGAGAATATGTTGATTATGATCAACTTTAGCTGGCCAGAACTTTAAAACAGTGAAAGGGCTTCCCAAGAAGAGAACTGTAAAAAATCCCAGTTTCTGACTGTCACAGATTAGTAGGAAGGATCTGAAAATGGAATCCCAACAATAATTCATCAACATCAGTCCTGAAATTGCACAAATATCAACTAAATCAATCATTTTAAATAACCCAAAATGTATATGGCATAAACCTGAGCTACTATTGATAGCAGAAGAAAAATAAAAATTAAAGTTGAAAAATAAAATTATAGTTCTTTTTCTTTCATTAATTCAAAGAAAATTTTTGAAATTTTTTTTAAAGCATAAATATCAATATCTGAGAAAACCATTATTTCTGCTTTTTAAAAATGTTTTTGGATTTAGCCATATTAAAACTTCTTTCAAGAGGGCAAAAAGTTGTTTAAGTATGTGAAAAGCTGTTTTATTCTTTTTAATTTAAAAAATGAAAAAATACTGCTTTTACTAAACTCTGACTTGTTTATCTATTTGCTAACTTTTTTGTAAACGATATGTTGTACTCTATAATAAAAAACAAATTTATTATTAAAATCTAAAAAACTTTACTTTGAAGTTATATAGAATAGTTAATATTTATTTCAAAAAATAATTAAGAACTTATAGAGGAAGAGACGGGAAAACAAAGGGAAAGTGTACTTTACTGTACAGGAATAATTTATACCAGGATAAAAGAAAAGTTGCCAAAGCCTAATTTGCGGTGGAAAATTAATTATCAAAGGTATTGCATATATTGTCCACTAAGTTATACCTGACATTAAATCAAGGAGAAACAGAAACACCTTAAATCATCCCATTGCCACTTCACGTGAACTATGAAAGAATGTAGTAGATAGAACCTGATAAGACCACAATTTATTATTTTTTAAATGAGGGTAGCAAGGTTGAATCATGTTTTAAATTCCCATTTTAAGTCAGTGAGAAGACTTTTTTCTTGCCATTTCTTTTCATCTTAGAATAAACAGTCTTTTCACTTATTCCTCAAATAAAATTTCTCTAATCTTTCAATATTCTCTTACAATTATACTTGACACCCAAGCTTGAAGGGGAAAAAATAAAGATACTCCAGAAAATTAAGCAAATTATTAAATCAAGCGAGATTTTATAATATTAAGAGGGTAAAATTAATCTAGGTAAAGCCATTTCCTGTCTGTCCTGTTTTTAAATCATAACATGTTATGATTTAATCTTGAATAAAACAAAACATTGCACTGACTGCAGTGCCTCCCCCAACCCCCTCCCCCCCCCTGCAAAAAACCCCACAAAACACTACAAAGGGTTTCTGTGAGAAAATGTTGGTCCAAAGAAAAAAGTGACAGCTAGATCAGGTAGATGACAAGCAGCAGCATTGGGGGGTGGGGCTAGGGGTGGGGAAGCTTCTGCTAAGCAATGTTTAAAACATGAAACCAAGGAGTGTATTAATCTAAACTACCCATCGACCTTGAAGTTTCATTGACCTAGAAGAAATAAATTGATTTCCTGGTCAAATACTTTCTGAATAGGTGCTCACAGCTTAATCAATTTTCAGGACCTCACTTAGGTCCAGATTAATTTGTGTAGCTCAAACAACACTCCTTCTTCTAACAAAACAGATTCATTCCAAACCATTTGATGATAGCTTATGACTATTTCTCAAAATGCTCCTGAAAAAAATCAACCAATGGAAATAGAAACTGTGAATCCCAGAAGCCCTGGAGTTGTTGTTCACAGCCTTTGGAGTACTGTCTTGTGGCTTTTAGATAGGAGTGCTAACAATTTTCAATAACACACAAGTGTACTATTGACCTCCATAAGAATCCACTACAGAAAGCAAGGTTGTTGATTTTATAGAAATTGAAAAATCACAAGTAAATTCCTCTGTGCTTTTTTCCTTCCATTGCCAGTTACCTTAATATTTCCCAAAGCAGAAGACTAAAACAGAAACAAAAGAAATAGTTAATTATTTAAAGATGTACAAGAAGAAAAAGTAGTTTGAAGTCTGAGTGCTCCTGGAGGTTTTAGATGTTCTTGCATATTTTTAAAGCCTCCTAGCAACTATTACAGCTGCAGTGCTCCAGGGGGAAATAAATGAAGGATGAAAGTATCACTCAGTGTAATGTGATTGTCTTCGGGCTGTAAATCCAACTGTCTTCAGTGATTGTTGAGAAAGCAATGTTGTTATGCATGTAACTGGTTAGGTTTTCATAGCCATAGCCTGTGGAATATATTAGATGCTTAAAAGAAATGGGTGACCCATTTATGTTATCTGCTTTAAGAAAGAACTGAAAAAACATATCTTCCCCACCACTTTGGCAGATGCAGAAAGCTGGATAACAACTTCCAATCTCATGCTAATTGTCTGTTCAGTAGAGCTCTCAAAAGCAAAGAGCGAGGGGCTATAAGCCCCAAAGGGGAAGGGAGGATAACTTGCACATGTATTTTTTGTTCAGATGGAACATGGTCTCAAGAACCAAGGGACTAAACTACCACTATCTTTACCTTTTTGTGCAACTGTGATTCGAATCAGAGCATACATCTAGGTAGTGCTCTGTGCCCGCACTCATCTGAACAGCCGTCACTTACAGGCTCGGTTTGAGGCAGTCATTTATGAGTTGAAAGACTTCGACACATGACATGCCTCATGTTTACCTCTGACATGTTAAGCCTCAAAGCCAAAATAATAATGAGGTCAGCAGAGAAAATCTGGAATAATGCTTGAGGCCTTAAAACAAGAAAGAAAAGGTAAAAGTAGAAAAGGTTATTAACTTAAACTAGGCAACACTAGTAAAATAGAATGTACCTAATTGTGTCAAGACTTTTAAATATTGTTTCCCTTTATAATCCTAAACTGTTTAACTTTTACATGAAAATTTAATAACTGCTGAGAATTTAGATATGAATAAATATATTTCACTTATAAAATTTTAAATGGTTGAGTAGATCCATCAGGGGTCTTATGTCAATATAATAGAACTGTCTTCAGGTGAATTCTCTATACCCAGGGTCTAGGGAGCTTATTGACATATTCAAATACAAGAAACAAAAGTCAAAGGAGACCACAGATCAATAGATACTTAAAGATTCAAGAATTCAGTGCCCCCCCAAAAAATATAAGCTAAATCTAGTATCTACCTACCTATCATCTACATTTTAGGGGAAAGAAGTCCCCTAGTATTAATGAGAATCTCAAGAGAATATAATCACATGCAACTTTATAAATCACATATAAAAAGGATTACTTGTTACAACATTAAGTGTTATTTGTTTCAATATCTAATAATGATGT
This sequence comes from Cynocephalus volans, assembly GCF_027409185.1. Taxonomy (NCBI): domain Eukaryota; kingdom Metazoa; phylum Chordata; class Mammalia; order Dermoptera; family Cynocephalidae; genus Cynocephalus; species Cynocephalus volans. The sequence continues at coordinate 222,894,387 of NC_084460.1, read as the reverse complement.
TACAATAGCAGATAGTATCACAAAGACTCACTGAGAGACTACTGCTTTAAAGTAATAGGTGTAATTTTTTACCAAGCTTTCACTACAGTATTGAAACATCATTTTTTCCCACAGAAAAACAGATTAAAATTAGCTTTTCTTTTTTTTTTTTTTTTTTTTGTGACTGGTAAGGGGATCGTAACCCTTGGCGTGGTGTTGTCTGCACCACGCTCAGCCCATGAGCGCACTGGCCATCCCTATATAGGGCCGCACCCAGCGCCCCTGCGCTCCCAGCGCCGCACTCTCCCGAGCGAGCCACGGAGCCGGCCCTAGCTGTTCATTTTAAAAATTATCTCTGGTAGTTTCTTAGGAGTTATGTGATCTAGGGTTCACAGTATGTAAAAATCTTCTCAGACCTCAATAATCTATATAGCTGTCTCTGTGTATAATTACACATTTAATAGGTCCAATCCAAAATTCATCAACTGAAGTTGAGGCAAGACATCTCATACTGTGAAAACCTAATGATTCACACAATCCCAGGGACTGTAGTTCCCACCTGCCATATAAATGCACACAAAGCAATTCCTGTAAAATTTCTTGTAAACAGAGCACATTCTTATGTTTGTTAGTTCTCACTCTCCTGGTGAGGATAAAATTCACATGTGAGATGACTTAAAAATTCATACAAATATAAGTGCTTATTACTTTTTAAAAATACTTAAAATCTGGGTCAAACATTTTGACATAGATCATTGTGATGGCAAAATGAAGTAATATATTTAAAAGCATTTGGCTGAAGAAGACAAATATATTTTATAAATGCAAGATGTCCTTATGTAAGAATGTAAGAATATGGGGTAGAGAAATTTTAAACTTCAAAGTTACTTAAAAGTTTAAGTATTTTATAACATTAAAAGAATACTGAGCTTCAAAAAGAAATAGGCACCACATAAAATAAAGTCATTCCGTAAAAAAGCACACATACACACAAAAAAATTCTAGGTTTTTTTTTTAGTTAAGTACCATCAGCAGGTAAATTTAAAAAATGATACTTGTATTTTTTTTTCATTCTTGAAGTCTGATATTAATTTTGCTCTAGGTATTTTAACTAAGTTAATGCTTGCTTTTATAAGGCAGTTGAGATCATAGAATAGCATTGTCCACATAATAAAACTACTATGAACTAAGAGAAAATTCACAGTATTGTTTTAAAGTTACTTTTCTGATTATTTAGCATAATACTTTACACATGCCATCCAAAACAATAAGATATAAAAATTCTATAAATTATATTTTTCTTGGCAACAGGCAAAAACCACATTAAAAGATATTTGGTTCACTAAGAGTCCACAGTAATTCACAGGACTTATGTTTGTATGACATGCCAACAAATAAGATGGGAGATTCAGGACATTAAAAGGAAATAGATATTCTCTGATTTCCTAAGATGAACATTATGCCAACAAATCTTTTGATTGTGTATTGTTTGATCCGTTTCCACAAAGAAAATGTGTAATAATGATTTAAACCCTTTGACAGACTAAAATCCTTGCAATATAAAAGAAAAGCAACTTTTATTCCTTTAAGTGGTGATAAGTAGACTCTAGAAGATATCTGATGTAGGACGTGTGTGTCTTAAATATCATTATATATGGGTCATACAAAATAATGAATGTGGACATTCTTTGTGGAGGAGGGAAGGGTTTACTAGAATCTAAAAAGAAATGCATATAAACCAGGGTAGTTATGCCCATCAAGAAGAAGGGAATATTTGCTGCTATATTGAAGTTGCTTCCTTCAATGGTACTTAGTTTCTTAGAATCCAGACAATGTTCTCTCATAGTAAAGGAGATGCAAGTTATCTCTCTGGTTATAAAATACAGTCAACCCACAAACTCCATTTGATCGTCATCCCCACTTCGTCAGATTTGGTTTTCCACTTCCCCAGAAACACTGAAGTTTTCTTCCTTACTAGGATCAATTACCAACTGATGGCAACTATCTTCATTAGCCTCCTGGCTGTGCTGGAAAACCTTATTTGGGCTCTTCCTTTTCCCACACTAATTAATTCCTTTCCCTATCAATCATCTCCAATTCAACTTTTTTCCATCTTTTGAATTTTCTAAAGAGTATTTTACAATAGAGTATTTTCTAAAAGAGTATTTCTCTAGATAACCCGGGAGATGCAGAGAATCCCCTTGCACATTCATGATGCCTAGTTTCAGCTGGGGCCTCTTTGGAAGAAGCAATCCTTTTGATCACCCTTGATTGTGCCATCTGATGGCTTACTTTTTGATAATTCAAAACACATTCTTAATAGAAAGCAAGGGGGGGAAATAGAGAAAACAAAGATTTTATAAAAAGATCTTACTGATTCACTAATTCAACAAATATTTATTGAGTGTCCTCTAAGCTCCAGGTATTGCTCTTGATGCACCAGTTTTTCAGTAACAAATCAGAAAAATGCTTATCTTCCTAAATAATTTTCCAGCTGGAAGAGGCAATAAACAAGTACCTAATATGTGAGGTGGTGATAAAAACTATGGAGAAAAAGAAAGCAATGTATGAAGGACAGGGAGCAGGAAGTATTGATGAAGTACATTGAACCATATAGATTTTCTGGTTTGCGGTCCAAAAATAGTCTAATATCCTCAATTTCATATGATGCAGTTAGTACATAGGATGCAATCTTTTTAAAAAATAGTTTTCTTCCTTCTTTATTATTGTTGTGAAGTATAATAAGGGCAGAGGTCTGAAGAAGATTGTCAAAATCTATTAGAACAAATATTTAAAGAAGCATGCATTCATCTGTCTTTGACGTAGAGATTCTTATTTTTTTAATGTCAATTGATAAGGAATAAATTTAACACAAAGATCAACATCATTAACAAAAAAAGAAAGAACTCTTAAAAATGAATTAGAAAAATCTAAGCAGAAACTTGGTGAAAGACATAAGCAGATAAGTTACAGACCCCATAGAAACACTCATGTCTAATAAGTACAATCTAAGATGTTATGGGGGGGAGGGGAAAAGGAGGGGTGGGTTTTGCACCAGCACCTGCATGTTTACCAGCCTGGTTGCACATGGTGGTGGACCAGGATGCAATCTGTTTTAAGGTCCAAACTTTTACCCATCTGCTCCTGCTTCCCCTCTTTCTCCGTGAACAGATGCCCATCTTTTTTCCCCAAGGCTAACATCTAACTCTACCTCTTAAGTTCTTCTCTACTCCACATTTCCCTCACCTTGTCTTCTTAGTGAAATTCTTGTTTCCCTTCCATCTAGTATCATTTTTCTAACTTGTTTGCTACAGTTTGAATATCTCTGCCAAAACTAATGTTGAAATTTAATTGCCATTGTAACAATGTTACAATGAGAGGTGGGACCTCTGAGAGGCGATTAAATCATAAGGGCTCTGCCTTCATGAATGGATTAATGTCATTATTGCAGAAGTAGGTTAGTTACCACAGTAGTGGGTTCCTGACAAAAGGATAAATTCGGCCCCATTTCTCTCTGTTGTGAACACTTGATTCCATCTTCTGTCTTTCCACCATGGAATAACATGTGCCAGATGCAGGCACCATGCTCTTGAACTTCCCAGCCTCCAGAACCATGATCCAGATAAACTTCTATTTTTTATAAATTACCCAGTATTATTCTGTTATAGCAGCATAAAACAAAAACACAATTCAATGTACTTTTTCTAGAAATTTAATCTTAAAATCTTTATTTCACCATAAATTTCTATAGCTCAAAATCCTATGGATTTCCTCACTACTCCAACCCATTCTGATATTTTAGCTTTTGCCTTCAATATTCTCGGTGGAAGTACTCTTTATTACTCTTCTGGTCATTTAGTCTACACTTTAACTTTTCATGTACATGTTCCTTGTCATCATGATTATATCGTAACTTCCTGATTAACATGTAACTATGATAGCAACACAAGAATCATTTACTGCTTAGTAACATCTTGAGGCCAAATTAACCATTCCTAGGGTAGATACTCAAAAATCTTTAAAGACAAATACATTTACAAATGAATTAGAATTAATGATTTTTGACTTAGGGAGTGATGTCATAAAGATAGTGGAATAGACAATCCCCAGCATTGCTCCCCACAACAACTGGTCAATATACAACTATATAAAAGCAAAAACTGCCATCCTAGGATTGCTGGAGCTCGGGGGAAGAGGAAGAGAAACCAGCAGAGTTCATGAAGGTTTGAGAGGCTGCTGCGAGAGGAAGGCTGCTGTGAGAGGTAGAAGCGACCTCTCCAACCATTCCGAGTACTGGCCATTTCCAAGCTGGCTTGGAGCAGCTGCCAGCACATGGAGTGGCTTCCAGGAGATGACAAAGCTGAAGTGGCACCCTTTGCATGATGTTACTTGGAGACTGTAGGAGAGAAGAGTGCTTCAGTGTGCACCAATCCATCTCAAGGGCCAGCAAAGTCACTGGCAAGTTTCCCCTGAACCTGCATAGGAGCAAGGGGCTATAGTTGATTGGAGGAAGTCAAGAGGTCACCCAGAGGTCTGAGTCTTCACAAGTGACTTGTGTGGCCTACCCCATGGGAAACATTTGTAGTGCACGGAGAAAGTTGACCTGCCAGAGGAACATTGTGGTGCAGCATGGACATCTGATCTGTCGTGAGATCAGCATAGGGACTATTCAGTGGAGACCTGTCAAGGTGATAAAACTGCAGAGGCCACAGGATGCAGGAAAGACTCAGTCCCAGGCTGGAATTTCCACACAGCTCAGTAGTGTCTGTGGTGACCTCGCAAGACTTAGAAGTGACTAAAACACCAATGATTAAAATCCAGTCAGCACAAAAATCTTCCCCCAGTTTGAGGATCAGCAGCAATTTAGCTCAAGCACAGAGCTCAAGTTCTGGTCCCTTCAGGAAGTTACTCCAATTTGGGAATTAACCACAGGACAGAAAATTAGTTCCAGTGCAGAGTTTAAGTGGTGTTGGCAGCTAATAATTCACCACAGAATGGAAGAAACAACAACAACAACAACAGCAACAACAAAATTACAGACCAGAGACAAAGCTCTGATGTTAAGCAATAAAGGTCTAACCCCACCAAAGAACACCTACAAAACCAAGAAGAGGTAGCAGTCTCCTCAAATGCTCAGGTGATGAAGTTTGGATGTGTTGTCCCCTCCAAAACTCATGTGCAAATTTGATCCCCAATGTGGCAGTGTTGGAAACTGATTGAGTCATGGGGGCAGACCCCTCATCAATGAATTAGTGCTCTCCCTATGTGGGGGGAGTAATGAGTGAGTTCTTGCTCTATTAGTTCCCACGAGAGTTGTTTGTTTATAGGACCATGTCACCTCCTCTCTCTCTCTCTCTTGCTTCCTCTCACCATGTGATCTGCTTGTACCTGCTGGCTGCCTGCCACTTTCTGCCATGAGTAGAAGCAGCTTGAGGCCTATGCCAGATGCAGCTGTCCCAGAATCATAAGCCAAATAAACCTCTTTCCTTTATAAATTACCCAGTCTCAGGTATTTCTGTTCTAGCAACACAAAATGGATTAATATACCAGGCATCAATGTAAAGACAAAAAGACTGAGAAAGAAGAGAGAAATATGACACCACCAAAGAAAACAAACCAACCACCAGAAGTGGAGCCATAAGAACAGCAGATTTATAAAATGTCTGACAGAGAACTCAGAATAATCCTCTAAGGATGTTCAGAGAGTCACAAAGAAATATAGATAGAAAATTAAATGATATCTGGAAAACAATCCAAGAGCAGAAGGAGAAACTTGACAAAGTAGTAGAAGCAATTTTAAAAACCCAAATAAAACTTCTAGAAATAAAGAATAAATTATCTAAATTGAAAATTTGGATAAAAAGCTCCAACAGCAGATCTGATCAAACAAAGGAAATAATCAGTGAGCTCAAAGGCAGAACGTATGAAATTATCTAAGAGAGGAAGAAAAAGAAAAAAAGAATAAGAAAAATAAAACAGAAATACAGAAATTATGGGACTCCTTCAAGGGAAATAACCATAGTTGGTATACCCAAAGGAGATGAAAAAGGCAGAGACATAGAAAACACCTTCAAGGAAATAAAGACTGAAAATTTCTAAAGTGTGGAGAAAGGTGATAGTATCCAGGTATAGGAAGTTCAGCGGTCACCAATTAAATTCAGTCCAAAGAGGAACATCACAGTCACATCATAATCCAATTATCAAAAACCAAAGACAGAGTACCAAAAGCAGGAAGAGAAAAGAAACACATAACATTCCGTGGAGCCCCAAAACAACTCTCAGCAGACTTCTGAGAAGAAACCCTACAGGCCAGAAGAGAATCAGATGATATATTCAAAGTGCTGAAGGAAAAAGGCTGTCAGCCAAGAATTCCATATGCAGCAAAATTAACCTTCAAATATGAGCGAGAAATAAGGTCATTCCCAGACAAACAAAAGCTAAGGAAACTCATCAATACTAGGACTGCCTTTCAAGAAATGCTAAAGGGAGTTCTTCGATCTGAACGAAGACACTAAATAGAGTAGAAAGAAAATATGTGAAGGTACACACTCACTAATAAAGTAAATACACTACCTCAGAATGCTCAAATATTGTATGGGTGGTGAATAAACCACTTATATCCCTAGCATGAAGACTAAAGGACACACCTAACATGACAATGACAAATACAACCTTATAACAGATAAGCAATATTGAAAGATGTAACTTGAAACAACAAAATGTAAAAGAATGGAGTGAATTACACCAAAACATAGACTTGGCTCTGTTTATTTTTTTTAGCTCTCAAAGTTTAGTTATTACTTTAAAATAATCTGTTATAACTATAACAATTTTTTTGTAATCCTCATGGTAACCATAACACAAAAACTTATGAGATACAATAAAAATAAATATCAAGAATGTCTTGCTAGATAAAACCATTCAACCTTAAATGAAAACAATAAGATCAGACCAAAAAAAAAAAAAAAAAGTGTGGGGGGGGGAGGTCTACAAAACAGCTAGAAAAAAAAGGAAATAGCAATAACAAGTCCCTATATATCAATAATAACTCTAATGTAAATGGGTTAAATGCCCCAATTAAAAGACACAATGTGACTGAACAGATTATAAAATAAGGACTAACAATATGCTGCCTACAAGAAACTCACTTCACCTATAAAGACACCTATCAAATGAAAGTGAAGGGATGGAAAAAGATATTTTATGCAAATAGAAAACAAAAAAGAGCAGAGTGGCTAAACTCATATCAGATAAAATAAACTTAAGGACAAGGAAAGTAAAAAAAAGGTAAGGGAAGTCATTATATAATGATAAAGGGATCTATTCAACAAGAGGATATAACAATTCTAAATATATACACACCCAACACCAAAGCACCCAGGTGTATAAAGCAAGTATACAGAGGTAGGGAACATTCCCAGGGCTACAAAGCAGAGTGGGGGAGAGTGGGGGAGGGGGAGGGAGTTTGGGGGATAATTGGGTGGGGACATGGGGTACCAAAGTTATTTCTGGTAATGGGTATGCCTCCAGTATGAATCTGGCCCTCACATCATGAGCACAAGGGGTGACAATTAGCTTTGTATCTCATGAATATTCTTAATAATAAAAAAAAGTATGTCATTAGACCTAATTGGGGAAATAAATTCCAAAACAATAATAATTGGGGACTTTAACACCCCACTTCCAGCAAAAGACAGATCATCCAGACAGAAAATTAACTAAAAAATATCAGAATTAATCTCCACTTTAGGCCAGTTGGACCTAATGGACATATTAGAACACTTCATTCAACAGGTGCAGAATCCACATTCTTCTCAGAAGCACATGGATCATTCTCTAGAATAGACTATATGTTAGGTCACAAAACAAGCCTTCACAATTTTGTTGGACCACAACAAAACAAAACTAGAAATCAACAACAAAAGGGACACTAGAAACTGTGCAAATACATGGAAATTAAACAACATGCTCCTAAACAATGAATGGATCAAAGAAGAAATATAAAAGGAAATTAAAACATAAATCTTAAGATTGTTTTTTTCTATTTCTGTGAAGAATGTTGTCAGTATTTCATTAGGAATTGAATTGAATGTGTACATTGCTTTGGATAAAATGGACATTTTGATGATGTTAATTCTTCCAACCCAAAACATGGGATATCTTTTCATTTATTTGTGTCCTCTTCAATTTTTCCCAATCACCAGAGACCCTGTATATCTATAGCAATCTTGAACAAAAAGAACAAAGTTGGAGGCATCACACTTCCTGACTTCAAAATACACTATAAAGCTGTAGTAACCAAAACAGCATGGTACTGGCATAAAAATAGAGAAATAGACCAATGGAACAGAATAGAGATCCCATAAATATACCCATGCAGTTATAGCCAACTGATTTTTAACAAAAGTGCTAAGAAAATACAGTGTAGAAAGGGCAGCCTCTTCAACAAATAGTGCTGGGAAAAGTCGATAGCCACATGCAAAAGATTGAAACTAGACCCTTTTCTCTCACCATACACAAAAATCAAGTCAATATGGATTAAAGACCTAAATATAAGACCTGAAACTATGAAATTACTAGAAGAAAATGGGAAACACTACATGAAATGGTAGTAGGCAGCACCTTTTGAGCGAGACTACAAAGGCCCAGGAAACTAAAGCAAAAATACACATATGGAGCTACATCAAACTACAAAGCTTCTGCACAGCAAGGGACACTATCAACAAAGTAGACCAATAGAATAGAGAAAGTGTTTGTAAACTACACATCAGACAAGGGGCTCATACCCAGAATATATAAGGAACTCAAACTCAATAGCAAAACCCCCCTAAATAACCCAATTAAAAAATGGGCAAAGGACTTGAACAGACATTTCTCAAAATATGACATACAAATAGACAACAGGCACATGAAAAAATGCTCAACATCGCTAATCATCAGGGAAATGCAAATTAAAACCACAATGAGATATCATCTCACTCCAGTTAGAATGGTTATTATCAACCAGACAGAAAATAACAAATGCTGACAAGGATGTGGGGAAAAGGGAACCCTCCTACATTGGTAGAGGGAATGTAAATTGGTACAGCCACTGTGGAAAAGAGTTTCTCAGAGAACCAAAAATAGATCTACCTCAAGACCCAGCTATCCCACTACTGGCTATGTACCCAAAGGAAATGAAATCAATATATCAAAAAGACACCTGCACTCTCATGTTTACCCCAGCACTATTCATAACAGCCAAGAGGTGAAATCAACCTAAATGCCCATCCATGGATGAATGGATTAAAAAACTGTGGTATATATACACACTGGAATACTATTCAGAAATAAAAAGATATGATATCCTGTAATTTGCTGCAACATGGATGGAACTGGAAACCACCGTGTTAAGTGAAGGCAGGCACAGAAAGAAACATACTGCATGATATCACTCACTTGTGGAATCTAAAAAAAAAAAAAAAATTGAAAAGTGGTTCTCTTAGAAGTAGAGAGTAGAATAATGGTTACCAGAGGCCAGGAAGGGAGGAGGTGGGGAAGCGGTGGACTAATGGGTTACAAAACTGTGCTATCTACCCTATCTACCTGTGCAGTATATGCGTGAATTGAAACAACACACTTTACCCCACAAATATGGGCAGTAAATGTTAAAATAAAAAGTAGTAAATTTTGGTTTTAATTTTATCAATCTTAGTCGTTTGCTCCTTGAGACACCTTAAAATTCCACAAGAGTGAGCAATGCTCCTATGACTGCTAATCAGCAAGAAAGGCAAAATTATGTGGGAAAACAATAATTTACAATAAAATTCATTTTTACTGATTCCTTCAGAGTGTTTTCTTTGTTTAAAAAAATACCTCCACAATATCTCCACAATGCAGTATACTATAAACATTCTGAATCAGTTTAGTCACTCAGTTAGAAGACTAATTGCTCTGAATTGTCCAATTAAGCACATATGCTCAGAGTTTTAATTCAGTCTCATAAGATGACATAGGCTTACTTCAAGTTGTGCATGCCAACAAAGCAGATAAAATGTACAAGATGGAAACAAAATGCACATCAGATTTGGGTTTGCTGGAAGAATTCTGGTAATAAATATAATTTTGAAGATTGTAGTACAGAGTAAACCTACATGAACATGATGTAAATAAAAGGACTCCCTCCTCAGTTTCTTTTGCTAAGAGTTCTCTTCTTGGGACTGTAAAGAAAAATGAGGACTTAATATTAGCTTTAATTTTGACCTCTGGAATTCCTGCACATGAACCTCCAGGACCCAGGAGAGCCATTTGTGAAGGCTCTCCATATTGTTAGCACAAAACCCGAATCTACATTTTGTAGTAAAAATTGTTAGCAAAATAAAAATATGTGAAAACAGTGCTCTCTGCTTGATGAAAATTCTGTGCCCTCTGGTCTTATACTTTAAATATCTCAGTTTTATGTGTTTACAACACATGGAGACTATAAAATTGAAAAAAAAAATCAATTTAAAAAACAGTGATCAAGAAACTCTCAATCTCCATTGCTGATTAACGACAACAAAGACTAGATGGAGCTCATAAAAGCTGGCTGTGTTTAGAGTTTTCCTTCTTAATGGAGTAATGTAATGGTCAAGTCATTGTTCATACTTTATTTTGCTCTTACTATTAATATTAAATCATAAACTCAACTAATTTAGAATTAGACCTATGTGACCTAATAAACAACATTGATGGAATCTAAGGAAATTTAGGTCATCAAAGTGAGCTAAGAGGTTTTTTTCTTCTTCTGTAACACCATGACAAATTGGATTAATTACCACTGAAGGAAGATAAGATAGTAAAGCAGAATGACACAGAAGAGGAAAAAGCCGATCCCATACTACTAAACTCAAATAGAATGTACTATGAGAAATATTGATTCTAATTGCTCATCATGCCCTTATAACATTTTTAAAAATATAAATTTTTGTACCACAGCTTAAGTCACTATCTGTCAGGCTTATTCAATTGTCTCTATTGTCAGGTATGGCTATGTCACTTTTCATATGCAGCATTACTGAAAACTTACATGTAAATGGCATGTGTGTGCTCAGTATCATTTTCTCATAGACTCAGTATGCAATTTCAGATATATTTTTCTCCTTTGGAGTGGCAGGGAAGTGAATGGAGAACAAGATTTTATAAGTAAGAATTTTAATGTTTATTTCCAAGAGAATCATACCTTTATCAATTTCCTACCTGTTGCATTTGATTCTCCTTGAATGCAGTGTACCAGTGGCAGCACATCCAAATGCATTTTCCACACTCACTGAAACTGAATAGTTTGATTTTCATGTACAGTTTTCAGTGATCCTGAGTGCTTAAGCAGTGTTTCGTGTATCTGCATTTTAGTTTTTTAAGTACAAAATATTTCAAACAAAGAAATAACTGAAACCTATAGGTCCCATTGACACTAATGAGATGTTAATATTTTTCTACATTTGGTTCAATTTTATCTAGTTGAAGAACAAAGAAAAGAAAAAAACCCTACAAACAAAACAGAAGCCCTTGCTGTCCCAACCCCTCTCCTTTCCTCCTTACTACTCAAATACACTATTTTGCAGTTTATGTTTTCATTCAGCTGTACTGTTTTTGTACTTTTAGTATACGTGAATATATTCATTACAACATACAATAGTATTTAGGGGTGTATAATTTTACACGAATTACATCATGCTTTGAATACTCTAGTAGTTTGCTTTTTCAGTCAACATTGTGTTTTCTGAGACTTATACATGTTGATTGATTTAGGTAGACATAGTTCATTCATTTAACTTCTTTGTAATATTCTTTCCTGAATAAAGCACAGTTTGTTTACCCATTCTCTTACTTAAGTTGTTTTCAACTCAGGTTATTTGCATGTGTTTGCTTTTACAAACAATGCTGAAATGAGCATGCCTTTCTATGTCTTCTTGTACACATATATGGGAGTTTCTTTAAGAAAGAAAGACTTCTGGAAATGCAGCTGCAAATTTTATTCTGTATGCCAAATTCCTCAAACTGCTCCACCAAAGTTCTGTTCAAATTTCTCTACCAATTTATAGTATCACAAGCAATATGTAGATCTGGTTTCCCAACACCTGGATTTATCATACGTTATTTTTTGCCAATCTAAAAAATGCTATTTTACTGCAGTTTCAATTTGTATATCCCTAATGAAGTTCAATATCCTCTCAAAGATCCATTCACCATTTATGCTTTCTTCCATGCATTGTCTTATCTTTTGCTTAGCTTTTTAGTTAGCTAGCTTGTCTTTTTCTTTATATATATTCCAGATACTATTAAAAAGTTATGAATTTTTGAAATATCTTCTCTATATTCATGATTGTTTCTTTCTTTTTTAGGGTAATTAATTTAAGAAATATAGGTACACCAAAATAAAGAGAAATGAATTTTCCCCCTAAAAGTCTTACACTTTTGTTTTTCATTCCAAGCCTCTAATTCAGCTAAAAGTTTGCATAAAGTAGGAATATATTTGATATTACTTGCTTTTATATGGATAGCTGGTTGTCCCAGTAGGATTTATTAAATACATCATCCGATGTTCACTAATTAGTAATGTCAGTGCTGTCACATTTTAAAGACTGAATTATACATGGCTTGATTTGACTATCTGACCATCATTTTTCCTGTTAAACGTTATTTACTATAGTTAGTTTCATATATATTTTGATATTTAAGACAATGAGTAGACCACTGCCATTTTTCTTGGAAAAATATCAACCATTGTAGATACCTCATAGTCTAATATAAATTTTAAGATCATTTATCATGCTGCATAAAAATGGTGAAAATTTAGATTTTTTTAAAAACTATAAATAGGAAGAAATGTCTTTAGTAAGTCTTCCTATTTATAAATAATATATCTCTTTAGTTAGGTCACCTTTTATGATTTCCAATAAAGATTTATAATTTTCTCATTAAAGTTCTTATCTCTGTGATGTTATGTCTATTCCTAGTACTTTATTGCTGCTGGTTGCTATATTTTCAACTTATATTTTTAAATTGTTTGCTGTTTACATACATGAATTAAACTCTTGATCATTCTCTGTGGCTTCTCTTGGACTTTCATATGTCTTGACAAATGATGACAGTACCGTTTCTTTTTTTTTCATTTTTATTTATTTTATTTTATTAATATTTTATTTTTTATATTCTATGATGCTGTTGCAGAGCAGTTGGGAGGGAGGGGGAGAGAAGAAAGGGGGAAAAAATGGGATGGAAGAAGGTAGAAGGGTGAGGGGCAGGGTTGAGGCCTGTGGAACCCCCCACATTTCCTCCAGGGGGGGCCCAGGGGTTTCCAGTGGTGGCTTGGTCATTGCTGGGCTAGGTGCAGATGTGAGGGGGGTGTGGCAAAAGTTCTCAACTCCCACCACCCAGCTTGGGAATCCAGGGCACTTTCTGCAGTGCCTTGGTGGTCATCACTGGGCTGGCTGTGGGTGTGGGGGTGGCACGGCCGAGGCCCAAGGCCCCCCACCACCTTGGCTCGGGAGAGCCTGGAGCACTTCCTGCAGCAGCTTGGTGGTTGTCACTGGACTGGTTGCTCATGTCAAGGGGGCATGACGGAGGCCCTCAGCTCCCCACCACCACAGCTCAGGAGAGCCCAGGGTGCTTTTCAGTGGTCATCACTGGGTGATTGCACGTGTTGGGGCTATGTGGCTAAGGCCCTCGGCCCCCACCCTTGGGACTGGCTTGGTAGCCCAGGGGACATCCAGTCCTTCTAGGTGTTATAGGTGTTCTTTGGTGACATAAGACCTTTACTAGTTACTATCAAACTTTGTCTCTGGTTGTGGGTACTTCATTTTTTTTTTCAGTTTTGTGTTGCATGATTTGCTGTTTCCCCACTTAAACTCTGCACTGGAACTAATTTGTTGTCCTTTGCTTTCTTCTAAAATGGGGGAACTTCCTGTGAGAATCAGTACTTGAGCTCTGTGGTTGAGCTGAATTGCTGCTTTTCTGGTGATTCCCTAGGGAAGGCTTTTTGTGCAGCTCAGGTTTTAATGGTTGGCTTTCTAGGTACTTCCGGAGCTGGTGCGATCTGGTTCACCTGGGTTGTGTAGAAACTCTGGTCTGGGCCTGAGTCTTTACATCAAACTGCACCCCATGCAATTCTATGTTTCTGACCACTCTCCTCTGAGTGGTCCTGCACTGACTGGGGAGTAGATCAACTGTCCTTGCTGTTCCCCAGTGTTCCCCCAGTGGGCACATTTCTCCCACTGCCTGTGCTCCAAACACTTTTTATAGGATGGGCCATGCGCTGGTCACTTGCGATAACTCACCAGCCTCTGAGTTTTTTTCAGTTGTTGTGGCTCCTTGCTCTTATGTGGGTCCATGGGAACCCTATTAGTGGTCTCACTGGCCCGGCGGCCACCAAGGCCCTCTTCTCCCCTGCTGCCTCCAAGCAACTTCATCCAAAAGGCACAGCTGTGGCTTTTGCCAGCTGCTGCTCCGTGCACTCAGCATCTCCAGCCTGGAAACAGCTGGGGCTTGAAACGGTTCAAGAGGTTTTTTCTTTCTCTCATCGTGGCTTCTCCCACCTCCATGCACTCCATACGTCTCTCCTCCTCTTCCCCTGAGCTCTAGTGGCCCCAGCTTGGCTGTCATTGCTTTTTTATAGTTGTAAACTGGCTGATTTGTGGGAGAGAGTGACGCTGGGGACCATCTAGTCCACCATCTTAACCAGAAGTTCAAAACCGACAGTTTTATTTCTTTCTAATCCTTATAAATTTGTTCATCTTGCATGCCTTATTGATTTAGCAGGGACTCCAGTATAATGATAAACATAAGATGACATTGAGATCGTGTTCCTGATTTAATATTTTATCATGAAGTATCTTGGTTCATGTAGGTAATATTTGGTGGCTAACTTTTTATTGTACTAAATAGGGTCTCTTTATTCCCATTTGCTAAGAGTTTGTTATAAATGGGCCCTGAGTTTATCAAATGATTTCACTGAATGTATTGGGATAATCACATGCTTAAAAACTGTTAAATCTGTTATTGTGTTAAATTACGCTAACACATGTTTTAATGTTGTTACACTTGACTTTTTTTTTTTAAATCTTCTTTGATTTATATAAGCATATTTTGTTACATTTGGTAATATTCAAGTTAAGATTTTTACATCTATGTTTACAAAAGATAAAGGTCTGACATTTTCTTTTATTACTGTCTTCACAGGTTATGTCAAGGTATAGCTTACCAAAACATAAAATAGTTAAGCAGCTGTCTTACTTTTTCTCCTCTTTAGAATAGCATGAACAAAACAGAAACATATTTGTGAAATTATCCTATAAACATATTTATGATATGTGTTGTTTTCCTTTCATTTTTGATTTTGCTTTGATATTGCTGTTTTTGTGTTTTCTACCAATGCTTAGATAACTACTAATTTAATATCATTTATTCTAATAGGATTACTCAGATTTTCTATTTTTCTTGAATCTATTCTTTGAATGTATTTTTTTCTAAAATATTTACATGTTCAAAATTATTGGCAAATGTTATTTATAATTGCGTGGTCTAATAATTGTCATTAAAGCTTCTTTCTCTTATTAATCTTCCAGAGATTTGACTATTGTATTAGTTTATTTAAAATGATTAACTTTGGGTATTTTTTATTCTCATTTCTGTATTTTTTTATTGTGATAAGAACATGAGATCTACCCTCTTGACAAATTTTTTAAGTGCACAATACAGTCTTGTTAACTATAGGCAGAACATTACACAGCAGATCTTTAGAACCTACTCATCTTGCATAACCATATACCCCTTGAACAACAACTCTCCATTTTCTTTCCCCTCCCTCCAGCTCCCAATGAGGTAGCTAGTGCTTATTTTCTATTTTCAAATTTTCTGTTCTTTTTTTCCTTCTCCTTTCTTTTTTCTTTTTTTTTGTCTTTTTTGTGACCGGCACTCAGCCAGTGAGTGCACCGGCCATTCCTATATAGGATCCGAACCCGCGGCGGGAGTGTTGCTGCGCTCCCAGCGCCGCACTCTCCCGAGTGCGCAACAGGCTCGGCCCTTCCTTCTCCTTTCTTTGGACGACTCTATTATTCTTTTTCCACCTGTGTAAATTGGAAGTTGTGCTAAGAGATTTTTAGTGTTTCTTCTCTTCTAATATACGCTTAAGGCTATTCCCTTATGATTGTGTTTTAGATAAATTCCACACATTTTGATTCATAGTGTTTGCATTATCGTTCAGGTCTAAATATTTTCTAATTTTCATTGCCATTTCTTTTTGAAGTGTTCATGAGTTGTTTAGACATTTTTTTTTTAAATTCCCAAATATATGGAGATTCTTTTTGCTGTTTTCTTTATTTTAAATTGTATTGCATTGTAGGCAGAAGCATGATCTGTATACCTCATTTTATGCCTAAATATGTTGTCATTTTTTTCAATAGTTTCATACATGTTTGAAAAAGTAAATATGCTTTAATTCTTGAGTACAGGTTTCTTTATGTATCAACCTTGTAACTTGCTTGTTTTTATTGTGCTAAAATACACATAACACAAAATTTACCATCTTAACCTTTTTTAAGTGTACAGTTCAGTAGTATTAAATACATTCATAATGTTGTATAAAACTGCTTCTTATAGATCATATGTATACTTAATGTATATAGATACACAGTTATGAATATATAATGTGCATATATACATAATTTTAATATAATAGACCTGAAAATTATATAAAGAAGTATATTGAAATATACCATGATGATTGTACATTTGGTCTTCAGTTTTTGGAAGTCAGTCAATTTTTTTTTCATATTTGGAGGTGATATGGCTGAATGCATACTAGTGAATTGCTCCTTTTATTATTTTGCTGTAATTTTTTTAAGGATGTTTTTGGCTTTAAAGTCTATTTTTTAAATATTATAAGGATATTAGCTTTTTTTTCTTATATTTACCTCGAATATCATTTTCTATTTCTTTACCTTCATGTTTTTGTGACTGTATGTTTTAAGCAGCTCTCTTAGAAACCACATACAGATGGACTATTTTTTAATCCACTGTAAGAATTTTTGCCATTTAACTTGTGAATTTAGTCAATTTACGTTAGGTTTATTTCTACCATTCTAACTTTTTAACTTTTGAGATAATTGTAGATTCACATGAAACTTTAAGGTATGCCCTTCACTTAGTTTCCCCCAGCAGAAGAGTAGCTACAGTACAATATCACAACTGGGCAATTGACAGTGATACAAACCTTTGACTTCAGTTTTCATCAGTTTTACATGCATTTGTGTGGGTGTGGGTGTGTTAGTGTGTGTGTTTAGGTCTATGTAGTTTTATTACATGTGTGGATTTGTGTAACTGCCAC
Source organism: Cynocephalus volans (assembly GCF_027409185.1). Taxonomy (NCBI): domain Eukaryota; kingdom Metazoa; phylum Chordata; class Mammalia; order Dermoptera; family Cynocephalidae; genus Cynocephalus; species Cynocephalus volans. The sequence continues at coordinate 222,877,064 of NC_084460.1, read as the reverse complement.
CATAGTCAAATACAAACAGTTTCACCACAAGGATTCCTCTTGTTAGTCACACCTGTCTCCATTTGTACCCCCCTCCCTAATCCCTGGATGCCATTGAGCTCTTCATCTTTATCATTTTGTCATGTCAAGAATGTTCTATAAGTGGACTCAGAGTATATGTGATTTTGAGACTGACCTTTTTCATTGAGCATAAATCCCTTGAGAACCTTGCAAGTCATTGCATGTATCAATAGTTGATTCTTTTTATCCATGGCATGAAGAGAAACTCTTATTCAAACAGGGGAAAACACGAAGCCCTTAGCAGTCACTGCTTTATAACAATTCTGTCTCCAGTTCATTCCATCCATTCTCTCTTAAAGCCAATTTCAATTTGGCTTTCCCCATAGTCCATCTACCCAATCTCCTCCTGTCAAAGTCATCAGTGACCTCCGTGTTACTAAACACAGTAACACATTTCTCAGGCTTTATCTTACTTAACCCACAAGCAGCATTTGACATAGGTGATCACTCCTTCCTTCTTAAAATACTTTCCTTATTTAGCCCCTAGGACATGACACTCTCTTAATTCTCTATTCACTTCATTAACTACTTCTTTCCCCATCTCTATATTTGTTTTCTATCCCTGCTATATCACAAACAACTACAACTCCATGGTTTAAAGCAACACAAATTTATTGTCTTTTGTTTCTGGAGGTGAAAAGTCCAAAATGGATTTCATTGATCTAATATCAAGGTGTCAAGCCTTCTTGAGGCTCCGGGGGAGAATCAATTTCCTTGCCTTTTGACCCCCTACAGCAATCATTTCACTCCGACTGACCTCTGCTTCTGTCATGTCTTTCTCTGTGATTCTGATCCTTCTGCCTCTCTCTTATGAGTACTCTTCCGACTACATTGGGCCCACTTGGATAATTCAGGGCAATTTCTCAAAAACATTCACAGGTTTTGAGAGATTAGGTTGTGAGCGTTTTGGGGAGATCATTACAGTGATTTAAATGACTCATATATGATATCTTGGTTTCTAAATTCTAAGTATATGCTGACGATGTTCAAATGTACATATCCAGCCTGGACTTCTCTACTGAACTCTAACTGCATATGTGACAATCTCCCTAGTAGCCAATGGGCATCTCAAATTCCATGTACCCCAAATGGCACTTCTCATTTATTTAGAATCCAAAAGTTTATTCTCTGAAAAGATTTCTCATCTTATTAATTTAAAATTTCATATTTACTTAGAACAAAACCTGTAGATTCTCCTTTGATGCCAATCTTTTTCTACAATCTATATCCAATTTACCAGAAAATCCTATTGCTTCTATTTTCAAAACATATTCAGAAACAAATCATATTTTTTCACCCCCACCAGCAGACTCGTCCAAGTCACCATGATCTCTTGCCTGGATTGTTGAAATATCTTCCTAATCCATCTCTCTACTTGCATTCTTTCTGCCTGTGGTTTATTCTTAACTTAGCAACCTCAGGGAAAGTATAAGTTAAATCATTTCACCTATAGTTACTCCCTCTCGCTCTCGGAGAAAGCAAGCCAAGAAAATGTACAGAGGCCTGCAAAGCCCTGCATCATCTTCTGCTTGATTCCTACCACCTCTCTTTTGGTACCTCTGTGACCTAACTTCTGTTCCTTTCTCTGTGACTCCCTCTGTTTCTGCCCTACCAACCTTCTTTACATTTCTTGAACACAACAGGCATACCCTCCCTGTAGAGATTTTGTTCTTTCTCCTTTCTTTTCCTGGCATGCTCTTCCCAAGATATTCCCTTGGCATGCTCTCTTCTCTCCTCTGAGTCTTTGTTTAAAGTTGATCTCAGTGAGGCTTCTCTGAACAATTCGTGGTCCCCACCTCAGCCCTAGCATTTCTATCCTTCTCTCCCATTTTATTTGTCTCTGTAGCACTTATGCCGGTGCGATTTACTCAGAAGCCCTTTACTTCCACAGGCCCTTCCCAAGGCCCTGTATCTTATTTTCTATTCTGTTTCTTAAAGACAGCCACCAACTTATTTAAGCTCCAGGTGCTACAAAACATGGATCTACTTTGCTTGTTTATTGTCTATCTCCCTCCATGAGTGCGAGCTCCGTGAAGGCAGGAATGTGTGTCATTTTGGATCACTGCTGCATCCACAGCACATAGAGGAGTATCTGGCACACACAGTACATGATAAATATTTGTGGAGTCAACAAATAAAATCAAAATTCACAAAGAAAAAGACTAATAGATATGACCCCATAAAAGAAATAACTTCCATATTTAAAAAAAAATACCATAAGCAGAATTAAGTGGTAATCAACAGTGTAGAAAAATGTTTGCCACAACTTTGATAGATAAAAGTTGAATGTCTTTCATACACAATAACAACAATAACAAAACACAAAACAAAAAAATCCATGCAAATGGACAAGGCAAATTTTAAGTATTCTATAGGAAAATATGTAAACAGTTATTCACCAGCTTTAGTGAAATGATGCCTTTGTGCCCTTGGAATAAAGATTCATGTAGTTCAGATGCAAGAAGCCAACAAGTGTTAATTAAATTATTTTTTGTCAGTACATTTTCTTTATTAATATTCTTATGTTGGCTCTACTCCAGTGTGTCTGGAGCAGACCAACAAGACACTGTGGACTGCTCTTATAAAACAGAAGCAGTCACATGGTTTTAAACTCTGACTTTTTCAAGGATCACACAAGTACATTTTCTCTTTCTTAATACAATAGTAATTTGAGGAGTATTTATTAATGTTGAATATGAAAATGATCACTTATGAATCACAAACCACAAAATCAGGAGGTTGCTTTTGTGCCACAGTCTTTAATTATAAGCAACATACATATACTTATCCTGATATAGGCCCTAATTCCAGTAAAATTAGTGATAGGCTTGTTTATTAATAGCAAATGTTCTTTAAACAAATACCTATAATAAGTAAACATTTTATTCTCCTGCTATGGAAGAACTTTTTCTTTTCATTTTTATTGTAAACATTTACTTAATTTTTTTTCTGATTATAAAAATAATTTCTGTTCATTTTAACATAAATTAAAATATACACAGAAATATAAAGAAGTTTTCCTTGTTCTCACCACATAGTGTCTATTTTTGTATGTTTAAAGTATATTTTAGCACAGCTTGGATCTTACTCTATATATTATTTTGCTTCTTGCTTTTGTAATTCAATTTCACACTGTGAACATTTTCTCACGTCATTATATGTCGTTCAAAAATTTGAAAATTTATAGTTTTAATTTTATAAATGCACTGTATTTGATTTATTTGATAAAAACAATCATGTACCAATATTTTCATATAGACTTAAATGATACCAATTAAGGCTTAACACAATAGTCTGTGAGTAACCAGAACTGAATGTTTTATTGGCATGAACCCAGAGCTAAAAACCACTTTCATTAAATTGCTCTGCCTACTTTGCAAGGAGTCAGAATGCCTATAATGCATCAGCCCCTTGCCCTTCTGGTTCAGGCTTGGATGACTATTTATCAGAGGTTATAAACTAGTCAGCCTCCCAAATACAGTGGGATTCCATGGCTCAGCCAACTGGCATCTTTTTCATGGAGTCACACACTTCTGGGCCTGGCCTCAAAGAGCCCATCCCAATGAGCAAGACTATGTGTGAATTTTCTAACACCTGGAAGATATCAACAAGCCAGAAGGCTTACTAATGTCTTATCATCTTAAAGCCCTTTTTAAAAAATAAGTAACTAATCTTATAGAAAAACCAAGTTAACATATTAAGACACCAAACCTATAAATAATACTATCTCAGTGACTTCCAGAAAGATCCGGAATTCCTAACACCTGGAACTGCAAAGCAATCATAATAGACAATGTCCTTAAAACTCTCTCCTTGCTCCCAAGGAAGCACATTGCCCTCTCTTTACCAGGGTTCTGCTCCCTGGTTGTCCTCAAACATTTAGAAAATAATGCTTTGGTTTGTAAACAAACACTTGGTCTGAGGAAAATACCACATTGTAAACTTACAATGGTTGCAAGCACACATTCAGAGCTTGAGAATAGGAGTGCATTTGTTACAATTAAGAAGAATTCCCAGCATGGAGTGGGGAAACGTAAGAATATGGTTTTTATTAAGCTGTAGAAGGTAGTGATCCAATTGTTAAATTTGTATCTCTTGCTTTAAAGTCTGATTGTAGTATCTTTGCATGTATAGTTCTAATTTTGGGGAAACAAACCAAGTCTTGGATCATTAGCTATTGATAAGATTTTTCTTTTTGAAATACTTGCATTTATTTCATTCAGTGGTTCTTGTCTTGACTTCACCTTTCAGTTTTGTGGCAGCTGTATAGATCAATTACCAAGAAAAAAAATTTTTTTCTACCCTGTTAGTGTTCCTAACTCAGATGCTCATCATTTTATCAAATCTAATGCAAAAGAGACACTACCATTTTTAAAATAATATGTAAAATAAAATTTAATAAAATAAAATACAATTTAAAATATTATTTTAAAATTAGATTTCTCATAAAGCTTAATCCAAAAGAGAAATCACTTTAAAGCTTTATGTTTTTTTTCCATTGTCCCTTACGAGTTTATTATTTTTAGAATAATATAATCATAGAAAATAAAGTCACAGAATGTACAGATGTCCCAAATATATGATGATGTTTATATTTTGAAACACTTTGAATCAATTGAAGGTAATATTTAGATCCTAAATTATAAGAGATTAGAATTCTTATAAATGTCTGTATTGAATCTCTGAATTCTTAGCCCTCACATATAAGTTGTGTTAGCCAAATACAACAAACTGTTCAGAAAATGACCCTTTTCTACAAACATTTGTCTTAATGTACTTGCCTGTAAAGACTAATCTTGCTCACCAAATTTCTTAGCTAAAGGATATTTATTGATATTTTGAATACTAGGGATCTGAGAGAATGAGATTCTACTTCACATAGACTCAGTAAAGGACAAACGTAGTGGTTACACTCCTATAATTGAAACTTATGCCACTCATGCCTTAAAAAATACAGTTTATCTAGCAGTCAACAGATAAAATTACTCAATGTCTAAATAGGATATCCATATATAAAACGTGGATCTGCTAAGAAAGACAGCAATTACAGTGCAATAAGAGTATTCTGTGTGGCAATGTAGTGGACAATTACTGCTGTATCTTCTAACAACCCCCTGAGCCAGACACCTTGGTTCTGCTTCTCCAGGGGACTTTCCATCTTCTCACTCTGCTGTCTGACCTTTATGGACCATCCATAGACTCCTGTACCCTTGGGGGTTTTTGGCCAATGGTGAGGTCAGATAGGATATGGGAGGGAAGGTATGGGGTCAGGGTGTATATTTCCCAGTTCCCTCCCTTGGGCTGCTATGTCCTCAAACAGAAGGTCTCCTTAAAGCAGCCTGAGCTATCCAACTCTCTCCTTCTGGGCTCTGGTAAACTCTGCCTCCTCTCATCCTTAACAGTCTACAGGTGCGGTTAGCCCCAGGTTTGTGAGTGCTCCTACAACTACCCACATTTTTGTAATTAGTCACTTTTTATAGAAACCTTTCTTAAATTATCCTAATTTGTCTGGGCCATGTGTTTTCTGTTGAGGCTCTGACTGTTATGTCTCCTTTTGAAGAACTACCCTTGTCCTGGAAAATATCCTCACCCCACTCCCCAATTAGTATATGAAGTCACCCACTGCCACAGTTAATTGGGTGCAGAACAAACACCAGAGACCTAAGATAAGCAAAGAGTCCCTCCCTAGAAATCTGAAAATGAAGCTAAGAAATTACAACCCAGTGTGACTGTTCTTTGAACAGACCCCAAGCTTTTAGTGGCCAAAATGAGAACTCAGCCCTTATAGAAAGAGAAGAAAGCCAATGTGTAGAGGAAAGGTGCAGGATCTTTACAGTTTTCAAATTCCTGTTTCCAGTTGTACCTGAGGCCAAGTTTTAATGTCGTCCTTGGCTTCTGAGAGACAGGCTGATGTACTCTCACCATTCCCTGCCTTTAACTTCATCTAGTTTGACGTGGGCTTGTGCTTCTTGGAACAAAAGAGCCAGTGCTGTGCTTAATGCTTTCACATTAAATTCTCATTTGTGGCTCCTGATGTCACAAAAGCCTGGAAGGAAAGATAACAGTATTTTCTTTTTACAGGGTGAGGTTGTAAACTGAGGCTCAAAGAAATCAAGTAACATATTTAAAATCACACAACTAATAAGTGACAGAGATATGAACCTGAAATGACAAATCCTAAGTTTTTTCTAAACCCAACCTACACTGAATAAATTTTTTATAGCAAAATTTTATTGGGTTTGGAAGGGTAAAAGTATGTAATTCTATCACATTTATCTAGAAGATGAATTAATTTTCTAATATGCAAATCTATCATGCCACTCTCTTTCCTGCATAAGAATGTTTCAATGGCTATTACTATTGCTCCAACATCAGTTAGAAGGACGAGCATGTTCCAGCCCCTGCTAGCCTCTCCAGCTTCATCTTATGCTGCTAACCCATTGAACTCATATACTCCAGCCAACCTGAAGTGATTTTAGTTCTTTAAAAGCACCATGAGCTCCCTCATTGTCACACCTTCATGCATACATTTCTGGGTAACTTCTGATCTCATCTTAACTATTATTTCCTAAAGGAATGAGTTCCCCCTCCCGTCCCTCACCATGTCTGGGTCAGGCACCATTCCTGTGTGCACCCATAGTACCCTGAGCTTCCCAGGTCAGATGCCTAATTCACTGAAATGTGTCCTACGCTCCTTGTGGGCAGGGCCATATCGCCCTGTTGTATCCCCTGTAATGAGCTTACTGCCTGGCATGGAATAGGTATTCAATAAATACTTGTTGAATAAATGAATGAATGAATTTATTGTATTACTCTTCAAATGAATTACTCTTCTATTTAAAATAAAGTATATTAAAATATTTTTCAAACTCTAGAATTCAAAATATCTCCAGGGCTAACACTATATAGTCAATATATGATATTGAACCTTAATTACAATTTTACAGGTTTTGTCTCCTACGTCTTCCACTTTTTCTCTTTCTCTGAGTTTTTTCGTTTGTTTTTTATCAATTGTTTGAATGAGTCATTTTGACCTGCAAAACAAAAAATTTTTAAGCTCATTGCATGTTTGAAAAGGTCTCATTCGTACCCTTACTTTTGAATACTGTTTATGTGATATGGAATTCTAGGTTCTAAAGCATTTCCATTCAGAACTTTGAGGACTTAGTCTTATTTTGTCTCCAAAGCTATATATGAGACTGACACTGGTCTGATTCTCATTTTTGTAAATAGTACATTGCTTTCTTGTAGAAACTTTTAGAATTTTTTTTCCTTTCTCCTTGAAGTTCATAACGTTTACCAAGACGTGTCCAGGTTTGGAACATTTCCTTTATACACACTTGGCAGGTTGCGTGACCTTCACATCTGAAGGTATTTGTGTGTGTGTTTTTAGTTCAAGAAAATGTTTTTCTACTATTTATTTGCTTTTTCAATTTATGTTCTTAATCTTTCTCCTATACTCTTTTTTAAAATCTGTACTCTGGGAAATTTCCTTAACTTTTTCTTTCTGATCACTAATACTCTTCTGTTCTATCCATTCTATTATTCAGATTCTCTTGTGTTTTATTTCAGTAATTATGTGTTTAATTTGCTTGCATTCCCTCTTGCTCTCTGATTACCTGATTTTCAAGGCAGTTGGTTCTTGTGTTTATGAATGCAATATCTTCTGGAATTTCTCTGAATTTGCTAATTTTAGAAAATTGTCTTTTACTTTTTTGTGGGTTTTTTTGTATTGTGGTTAATTGACTTGTTTACTATGGTCTTTTTCAGGCTGTGAGTTCCAAATATTTTATGATTTGGGATTGTTGATAAATATTTTAAATGAAATGATAGGCTGATTAGTTTAGTTAATTATATGAATTTTTCTAGCATTTGTCTATATCTTTTGCACAAAAGGCCGGTCTCTAGGGAAAAAGTAACCACCTCTGGGCTTTGTGGGTAAATGGAAATCAAAATAGCACTGAATAGTAATTAAATTAAGTTAAATATATTTTCTGTTTTAATTGCTCTTACTCTTTAGGAGAATTTAGAACACTGAGAGCATCTAAAAGATTAGACTGAGGGCAGGCAGCTAGCTCAGTTGGTTGTGAGTGCAACTTTATAACACCAAAGTCACAGGTTTGGAACTCCATACTGGCCAGCTGTCCTCCCCTCCCCCCAAAAAGATCAGTCTTATGCTTCAATTTAAATATGTGAGTTATTGATTCAGACTTACAGTTTCAGGTTGAGAAATATAAGAATGTTTGACCATGTGTGAAACAATACTGGAATATTTAAGAGATTTAAACTGTTTAATTACTAAGACATGTATAAGTTCAATTTATTAGATTTATAGGATATATTTTGGTATTCGAAAAGGTCTGCTTGTTAGATAGACTATGTAAGGAAAAAACTGAATATACTAAATTTATAAATGCAGTTTAAAGTGCTTAAGAGAATTTAATTAACCAAGGTATAAAATCTTCGTTAAAAGTGGCATTAAAATTTGCTATATTAATAAACTTGTAAATAAATAAAATTATAAGATTTGTAATTTGGACTTTGAAGTTTAAGGAAGAACTAGGATTTAATTTAAAATATAATAATTTTTTAAAAAGAGAAGAAACCTCTGAGTAATCTTTTCTGTGCACAAAAGCCACACTCAAGGATGTCAAACTTGCTTTGAAATTCCCCAAATTACAAGGGAAATTCTTTTATGTTACCCTCTATTCTATTACTACTTATGCGATTGGGGAAAATGTTATGTTAGGGTGCCTGGTTCGTGTGCTGCTTGTAACCTTTTCCTTCTAGTAACTTTTCTTCCTACTTCAAGGATCAGAAGGGAAGTACTAGTTCTGCTGGTTTACATCACCTGCCAATATTATCTTCCTCACACCTGAAACTTATGCAGTACTCTGGGACGCTGGTGAGTGGATCTTTGCTTACTGGTTTGCATCTAACATTCACTTAGCTCCCAGGAGCAACTCCTAGTTTTAAGGTCTGAGTTGGAGGAAAGTTGGACTGTCAAAGGTCTATAACGGTTAGTTAATATTATATACCAACTTGTCCTGGAAGCATAATTAGCATGTCCTGGGGTTCATCAGCTTATAATAGCAGTAAAATCATATTTATATTAGTCCTTCAAATTCTTATGTTTTCCTCATCTTCTGTCTGACCAGCAGAAATTTTAATATTTCTTAAGGTTTTATTTTCAACTGTTCCTGAAAATCCATGCCTATAAACCATTGATAGTCACTCTCAGTGCTCATCGAGAGAGTAGGAATTTAGTTATCTTCCCTGAGGTTGGACTCCAAAACAATAGTTTCAATGAGAATTGCATGGGAAATAGTTCCGCACTAGCCAACTGCTGAGGACAGCCCTACAGGCTCTTTCAAAGTGAAGGAGAATATTCCCTTCCCCTGTGCTATGCTTAGTCAAGGGGTATCTTTTGACCAAGCTGCACAGGCCCCAAAATGTTACAGGGTACCTATGATGCAAAAGCACATGAGATCACACACATTCATGTGCAAACACACACACATATGCCATTTCCCCTAGGATGCACTACCACAGTCAAAGGAAGTCCTTACACGGAATAGGGAACCTCAGTTCCCTTCCAATCCTTAAGCTTTGCCTCCCAGTCTCCACATAGGTTCAGACTCCTTCTTACGTAGAAACTCCATTGTCCTCTTGCAATTTGTAAACAGTCAGCATTCACTCCCATCCAGCACATGTATTTTTTCATATATAAAATTTATCAGTCTCATGTGTAACCTACTGTATACAAAACAGCATTTGAAGGGAAGGGCAACAAACTCTGTCCACCAGTAATATGCAAACACCGAAATCTGGCCTATGTCTTGCAGGAAATGTGACACCCATCTCACCCAGAGCCAACAGAGGCTTGGTCCCAGAAGCCCATCCCGCAGCTAAAATGAGCATCGCACATATGCATGAATATTTTTATAAAACATTTCATTTCATTTTTCCATGGGACAATTAATTCTCATCTTTAAAACTGCGAACTAAAATTGTTTAATGCCTTAGCACTTAACCAGTTTTATTTCCTGAATTTATTTTTAGATATGCATACTTCTATATATTTACTAACCAATAAGTTTTTTTTTTAATAGTCACAAATACCAAAGACATAAGAGTTATAGATATTGGTCTGGAAATGGTATTTATCACATAATTGCAAAAAATTGATCATTCTTCTCTGGATTCCAAATTTATTATCAGAGAGAAATGATGTGGACTAATATAATTTTACTTAATAATAGTAGCAAACTGGGAAATACATTTTCTAGATTTTGTTTCTAACAGTAAGAGTATTCCTCTTGAAAAAAAATCACAAGTAGGTGAAATTAGAAAGCTTCTATGTAGGTGAAATTAGAAAGCAAGGAACAGGACATATAACTTGCCTAACAAATAAGGATACTGATTGTACATAACAAAAAGTCCAGAGGCAGGGCAGGCTTTGGGGTTAGTTGATTGATGGTTCATGTTGTTAAAGACCCTGGTTTATTTACTTTTTCTGCTCTCACACACATTGACTTCATCCTAAGGCTAATTACCCTCACTTTTATAAGACGACTGCCAGCAACAACTGGAGTTACATGTGTCTTAGTTCAGGAAAAAGAGTAGAGAGAAAATCTTCTTTCAAAAACCTTGAATAATAGACTGTCAGCCAGCTTGGACCAATTTATGTCACCAGCCCACCCCTGGATTAATGCAAGCCACCAGGGTTATCTCATGCTCCAATTAGCCTAAATCAGGGTTTATTATAACTTCCCTAATGACAGGAAAGATATGCAGTGTTTGGTAGAAACACAAATTTCTGAGACTCTAACCCACACCTAATGAATCAGAATTTTCAGAGGAGTCTATAATCTACACACTTAATAAGCTTCTCAGATGAGTCTTATAATCAGTGGAAACTTGGGAATCCTGTAGTTGGATCAGAATCTAAAACTGGAGTTGGAATGAGGGCACCTCCTCTGATCATACAGGGGAAGCATGGATCCCTCAATAAATTGGGGTTCTGCTACAATGGAAGAAGACAGAATAGATACTGGATACCAACGAGCAGTAACAAGTACAGCAGCAGATTTTCTTAGTTGTTCAGTCTCAGCTCTTCGCCCTTAGTGATATCTTCCCTGCTCTGCCTTCATAGACATTCCCTCCCTCCGTACAGCAAAGCATGCATCTTTCATACCCAATTCCAATTATAAGTGCAAAACTGGTACCACCTATTTAGAATATTGGCACCTAAGGATCATCGCTGGGTGAGAGAAATTTTTATTGGCCATCCCCCACACTCTGAACATAGGTTGTGGCTTGCTCTTAGGTTGTGGCCTACTTGGCCTTCATAGAGGCCAGCTCACCTGGTGACATAAAATCCTGCCATAGAGAGCTCTTACAGATTTGTAGTCATTCTTCCCATGGTCTTCATTAAGTCATGGAGCATAGCATGTTGTCCCTAATAAAATAATTAGAAAATAATAATTCAGCTAAGGTTGAACATATATCATGTAAAATACATTGATTGGACCATACACCCAGGAGACCCAAGATCCTACAGCTAGAAATGAGAAACAACATTTGCTCTTTGACACTAAAAATTTTAAGGCATTTTTCATTAGAGCAGATGCTGGTTATAGTGACATTGGTTGGATATTTTATATATAATTAAGGGTAAGCTTATAGAAGAAACAGTCATTAATCCTATGATTACTTTCTAAATGTGGATCAGGAGATGAAAATGGGTGACAAAACCAACCCCCAATGCACTCTTCTGCCATCCATGCCATAGCTTGCCATCATTTCTACATCAGTATGCCCATCATACTCACACCAACACATGCCACAGTTGGAAACAACTTCCTTTGCCTTATTCGCTGTGAGGAGCCTCCCTAACCTGCCAACTAAATTGCAGCCAGATGAACACAAAGGGCTGGCAAAGATCAACAAGAAATAAGAATCAAATGTTCCTAATAAACTGAAGTCCTCTTCACATGTTCCATAAAAGGACAAGAAATCACCCAGCCTTTCCGTGAAAATTGCCACTTGACCCAGAGGAATAGCTTCATGTTTAATATCTACGGACAGAAGCATCTGTTTTATTATCCTTTGCTATGTGGCTTTTGCATGATTCACTGTATTCATCCTGTACAAAATTAACTCTCTGGCTGAGGCTCCAAACCACTCACATGGAAATATTTTCTTATGTATGCTTACTAGATTATAGATATTATGCTGAGCAGAAAACACATTGTAATGTATGTTTGCAGAATTTAAAAAATGAGTCAATGTGTAATTGAGGACACTTCCTCTAATTAATCCCATGTTTTCACACAATCCTTGACCAGCCCTTTCCTGCAATAAATTTTTGTGAATCAAACTAAGTATTTTCTATACACCTCTCGCTCCAACTTATTTATCTTCCTTTCCCTGTTAATAGGTGAACAACATGGTAGAATTTTGTGTTTTAAATTTTCCTAGAATAAAAACTTGATTTGGACACAGATTTTTGTCTATTTTGTTTGCTGCATATCCCCTGTGCCTAAAGAGGACCCAGTGCAAAACAGGCGTCAAAATATATAGAATGACACCAATCAATTCTATCTCTTATCCAACTCTGTCATTGCTTTAGTGTAGTAATGGTCTATTACAGGAGTCACCAAACTACATCCAACCTGGTCCAAATCCAGCCTGCTGCCTAATTTTGTACATAAAGTTGTATGAAAACAGAGCCACACCCATCTGTTTATATACTATTTATGGCCACTTTCTCACTACATCATCAGAATTGAATAGTTGTGACAAAGACCATCTGGACTGCAAAGCCTAAAATATTTACTATCTTGCCCTTTATGGAAAATGTTTGCTGAGCCCTGGTCAACTGCAATAGTTTATAAGTTAATCTCCCTTTACACAGTAACACTACCTCTCTTCCTATACACACTCTCCCACCCCATCCCGCTCTTCTCTAGCCCCAAAGAAATCATTCTAAAATACAAATATAATCTTGTCAATTCCCTGACTTCTTCCCTGAGATGTTTATCAGCTGACCATCTTTTGAAATGCATATATAAGGTTTTCTCAATCTTAAGTGAAAAAAAATTTTTTTTCACAATGAAGCTTCAAGCCTACCCTCCCATATGCTCATAAACATATGTCTCCAACCATATCATAATGATATGTTATTTCTATGTAGAAATTCTTGAGTTGGTACTGCTAGGACAAGGAAAGTATTAGAAGGATAAAAGGAAAGAGCTGTAAGAGAGAATTTCTGGAAATAAGAAGTAAGAAACAGAGTGGGAAGGGTATGTAAATAGAATATCCCTAGAGTTCCATGTGTCAAAGTCTGAGGCATCCGTGTGAAAAGGTCACAGTGGGTAGATTAGGAATATCACCTGATCTGTTACTTCAACTTTCCCTCTCTACTCTGTATAATTTTGACCCCATATGATAGCCAGAATTCTAAGATGACCCCCAAAATACTGACCCCCTTGTGTCCACACCTTGTGTGATCCCTTGCCTTGAGTGTGGATGGAGCCTGTGAAAATGATGGAATAGTTGCTCTCTTGACTAAGTTATGTTGTGTGGCAGAGGTGATAGGATAGTCACTTTGTGATTACCTTCCAAGTACGTAAGTTTCCTTCATAGTAGACTGGACAGAAATTTGAAATATGAGAGCACTTGAGAAGGAGCCCAGTGGCAAGAACCCAAAAGTGGCTTCTAGGATTTGAGAGTGGTCCCTGGCTGACAGCCAGCAAGACAACAGAGACCTCAGTAATACGAATGGAATGAAATTAGTTGTGCCAACAAACTGAGGGAGCTTGAAAGTGGATATTTCCCTACTTGAGCCTTCAGATGAGGATGCAGATGGCCAGCACATTCAATCCAGCCTTGTGATATCCTGAGGTGAGGACACAACTGAAACATGCTAGAATCCTGACCCACGGTACTTATATAACATATTTGTGTTGTTCTAAGCCTCTAAGTTTGTGGTAATTTATTATGCATCAGTAGAAAACTAATACACCCTATTACTTGAAAAGAAGAATTATTTATACATTTCTTTAGGGCTGGAAAGACATATTTATTTGAAACAGCAGTATCTATCTTTCTGACCACTGCAATTGGAACATCCTCTTACAGTCCCCAGGTTGCCAAGTGCCAAACTCTTTATGATGAGAATATCTGAAGAGAGAAGTTCATGGTTAGGTACTATAAGTAGAGCCATCAATTGATGTTTTGAGCCAGGGAAGTGAGGATAGATTAGCATTTGCATAGCCTGTGTTTTTATTCTGCATTCTTGAGTTCAAGTTTTCTTCAAAGTCAACTGGACAATTAAGCAAGGGGTTTAGATTTTGAATGAGCCCAATTTAGATCCTTGTAATGCCAAGTTTTAAAATGGTATTAAGTAAAATTGTAAAACCTACAAGAGAAAGAATACTCTGACCCTAAAGTGTAAATTTAGAGATTGTTTTTATCAGTTAGAAAAACATAGGTTATATTGTAGAAATAATCTCCAAATCATAGAGGTTTACAAAATGAAAGTTTAACTCTTGCTCAAAGCCTATGTCCATCAAGGTTTAATTGAAGTTCTGCTCTGAAGGCTCCATTTCTCTGTTTTCACATTTTCTAAGACAGAGCAAAGTGAATTTGGTAAATTATGCACTGACTCTTGAATCTCCTGCTTGTAACTTACACACATCACTTCTTGCCACATTTCATTGTCTAAAACAATCATGTACCCTGTATTGGTCAGGGTTCTCCAGAGAAAAAAGAACAAAAAGAACGTGTGTGTGTGTGTGTGTGTGTGTGTGTGTGTGTGTGTGTGTGTGTGTGTGTGTGTGTGTGTGTGTGTAGAGAGAGGGAGCACACATGTGCAAGAGAAATTGATTTTAAGGAATTGGCTCATGTAATTGTGAAGGTTGGCAAGCCCAAAATCTGCTACATAGGCTGGCAGACTGGAGACCCAGAGAAGAGCTGATATTGAAGCTCTAGTCCAAAGACAGTCTGCTGGCAGAATTCCATCTTCCTTTGGCAAACTTGGTCTTTTTCTCTTACATGATAGTATAAGGCCTACCCACATTATGGAGGGATATCTACCTTACTCAAAGTCTTCTGACTTAAATGTTAATCTTTTCTGAAATATACTACCACCGAAAGGTCTAGAATAATGTTTGACCAAATATCTGGGTACTGTAATCTAGTCAAGTTGACACATAAAATTAACATCACATCATCATACCTAACCTCTAAGGAAGCAAAGAAATGCCATGCCACCACATAGGTTTGGAAGGCAGAGAGCCAGAAATATTTGGTGAACAGCAGTAAAGCAAACTGAAACAAGACAAAGAAATTAGAGAGATCCATTTTGCCATGGAATCTATTTCCATGAACAAGATAAAAAACTCAGAGACTGCTGAGTCTGTTGTTGGGACTACAAAATAAAGTAGGATTAAATGTTTAATGAAAAGCTGAAGAGGTTTTGGCATACTGTTTAAACATCGAGCCACCAAGGTCAGATGCAGCTCTGAACTTTAGGAAAACCTGGCTGTCTTCTTCCATTCAGCTGCTAGGACAAAATACCTTAGACTGGGTGATTTAGAAACAACAGAAATTTATTTCTTTATAGTTCCAGCGACTAGGAAGTCCAAGATTGAGGTATCAGCAAATTCAGTGTCTGGTGAGAACTCACACTCTGCTTCATAGATGGCACCTCCTCATGGTGTCTTCACATAGCGAAACTGAGGAACAAGTTTCCTTGGGCCTCTTTTATAAGGGCACTAATCCCATTCAAGAGCGCTCTGCCCTTATGACCTAGTCACCTTCTAGAGGCCTCACCTCTTGTTACTATTGCACTGGGGATTAGGATTCAACATATGAATTTCAGGGGGGCACAATGACATTGAGACCATAGCACCCACACAAGGCTTGTTTGAAGATCTCAGGAGGGTGATTGAACTGTGGAGAGACTGGGCAAACACATTAGGATTCACAGAAGTATGTAATACTTTCACTCAGAGATTCCAAGGGTCTGCCTACCTTCATAGTCAAATCAAAATGGATTAAAGACTGAAACATAAGAACTGAAACCAGAAAACTACTAAAAGAAAATGGGAAACACTTCAGGAAGTAGGACTGGACAAAGACTTTATGAATATGATCCCCAAAGCACAGGCAGCAAAAGGAAAAATAAACAAATGGGATTGTATCCAACTAAAAAGCTTCTGCACATCAAAACAAACAGTTAGCAGAGAGAAAAGATAACCTACGGAATGGCAGAAAATATTCATAAACTATGCATCTGACAAGGGATTAATGTCCAGAATACACAAGGAACTCAAACAACTTAGTAAAAAAAAAAAAAAAAAAAAGCCCAATTTAAAAATGGGCAAAGGAGCTAAATAGGCATTTCTCAAAGGAAGATATACGAATGGCCAACAGACACATCAAAAAATGCTCAACATTACTAAACATCAGGGAAATGCAAATCAAAACCACACTGAGATATCATCTCATCCCAATTATTATCAAAAAGATGGAGAACAAATGCTGGCAAGGATGTGGAGATAGGGGAACCCTCCTTCACTGTTGATGGGACTGCAAAGTGGTGCAGCCATTACACAAAATGGTATGCATGTCCCTCAAACAACTACTGATAGAACTGCCATATGGTCCAGCAGTTCCACTGCTGGGTTTATACCCAAAGGAATGAAATAGTTATGTTGAAGGGATACCTGCACTCTCCTATTTATTGCAGCCCTATTTACAACAGCCAAGTGTCAGAACCAGCCTAAATACTTATCTTTGGATGACTGGATAAGGAAAATGTGGTGTGTGTGTGTGTGTGTATATATATATATATATATATATATGCGCAGTGGAATACTACTCTAACATAAAAAAAAAATGAAATACTGCAGCAACATGGATGAACTTAGAGAAAATCACATTAAGTAAAATAAGCCAGGTGTAAAAAGAGAAATGCCACATGTCCTCACTCATAAGTATTTGCCAAAAAATAAACAATTTTTTTAAAAAAAGAAGAAAGAAAGATACAAAAATTATAATAATATGTTGAACTTTCAAAACTAGAAAACAAAACTGAGGTTACCACTGGTAGGAGAGAGGGAGGATAAGGGAGGGTAAAGGAGGAACTGGTAAAGGGCCATGAACAACAATTACATTGCATAATGGTGAATATAGTAATTATCTTAATTTGAACATCACATACTGCACACAGGTATTGATATTCAACTCTGTACCCCACAGATATGTACAATCAACTATGTTACAATATAAATAAATAAATAAATACATAAATAAAACAGTCATCAAAATGAAATCAAAACAAAGTGGCAGAAACACATGCAATAACCAGAAGTTCAGCTGCCAGGATACTGAGTAGGGCAAGGGAGTATATTTTATTTTTATTTATTAGATTTATTTATTTATTTAGCCATTTATTCATTTATTGGTGGCTGGTCAGTACAGTGAGGACTTACTTTAAATGAAAGTACCCATTGGTGAAAAATTTTCAAAAGCACATGTGTATAATACAGTTGTGCTATATGTGTGTATTCATTTTGGGGTATTACACCTACTGCAAACTACTCTGTGTTATTACTTTGATCATGATGGGATAAACATAATATTGTATATTAAGTTTAATATACAATATTAAATAATTTAATATTTAACTTAAATATTAAATCTGCTCAGAAAACAAATAACTAGAAGGAGATCTTTATGGTGTTTCACATCATTTTGCTTTCTCATTGTCTCAGGAAAGAAGTGTCTCTTTCAGGGATTACCTTTCATTTCTTCTCTTTCAAACATGCATTTTTACTTTTTAGGCTTCAGAATAACATACCAGAGCCAAATGCTGTGATGTAATGATCAATACAATCATTTTTCTTATTCCTTTTTCAAGAAGAATTTCTGTGACTGGATTATCTACAATAAAATGTTTGGAAGAGAGAAAGACGGGAGTTTAATTTTTAAAGTTTACCCAGCACTTCAAACCTGAGATTATTACTTGACATTTTATATATATATATATATATATATATTTTTTTTTTTTTTTAACTAAAACATTCAAGGCTTGTGTAAGAATGGAGGACATAGCTTAAGTATGCAGGGTTATTGGCAAATTCAGCAATTGTTCAGAGGCCTGGATCTAAATATATGTTCCTCACAAGCCTGGCCACTGATACTTCGGATAAAGTGCTATGTCCGATTAGAAGTGAAATTATATTAAGAAGGTGTGGAGAAGGGTGGGTAACATATGGACCTGGCCCCCATGCCTTGTTAGCAGTGATTAATTTAACAGTTTCCAAGCAGAGAGTGGAAGCTTACACCTTCCTGCTTCTCCTTGGGTTACTTTCACCACCTGGAGTGTTCTCCGCTTGCCCAGCTCAGGATCCCCCGTCCACTGCAAAGCCACCTTTCCCTATTCCAGCTTCCGCTTGCATCTCATTTCTAAAGCTCACAAAACCCAGAGAAGTACTTGATATTCTGAAGTGAGAATAATTACAGACACCCTTCTGGGTCTCAGACCATCAAAACTCTCCAACGCTTGTGCCACCACTGGGGGCATAGTTTTTCCTCTGGTTGCCTCTGAGCATTCCCCAGAAAACCAATAGCAAAACAGGAAAGAAAAAATACAATGAAAAGGGAAAGAGAAGGGAATAGTCTTAAGCACTATAAAATACTAGACATTATTACTTAATTTTATCCTAACCAAAAAAATCACGCAAAGTATATAGTACCTAACCCTACTTCACAGGTAGAGTCTCAGAGTGGTTTCTGATCAAAGGCAAAGCAGAAAATGGTTGCACACACATTTATGCAGGTTAGTTCTCCCTGACTGGTAAGCAAGAGGGAAAGACAGGACAAGAGTAAGAGTTAGATGTATTTGGAGGGCGGGTGTTATAAAACCAGTTTCCTCAGTACTTGGTGCTCGGAAGACATTCATTCTCCATCCCTGGTGCAGAAAATGCAAGGTATTTGTCCTCGTTGGAAGAAAAAAAAAGAAATCTTCTAGAGAATTTTGGGGAAGACAAAATACTGCTTCTTCAGTAGACAGAAGAAATGTCTATTTCAAAACTATGTGAGGCAAGTATCATTGCCTTTAAATTTCCCCAGATTTGCTCATTCTCCTTAATGCAGTTCCCCACGTAACTACAAAGAGAACGACTTACAAATGAGCCATCTAACTAAAACTGCCCTTACTTCAAGCAAACTAGTTGAAGAGGAATCTTCTGCTTCATGTAAGAGTTCACTGTGTTCCTGTCACATCAAAAGTGGATTTTCTGAACTCTATTTCTATATGTTAGGATACAACTTAACTATTCTATCTTTATTTTCCCAAATCAAGTGTGGATTTTAAATAGATTAATTTTCCATTGAAATTTTTTTTAAAAAAATCTGCAAGAAAGTGGGCAACATGAATACTGGTGATCCATTTTCTGGTTTTAGTTTGCAATGTATGGGCTGTTTCTCCTCTCAAGTTCTTCAAAGCCTATAGTCACACCTTACTCATTTTTTGTGTACTTCATAGTACCTAGGACATTGCCATGTCTAAATTGTATATGTAATGACTAGTTTTTTAAATTAATTTAAAAATAAAGAGATTTTTAAATTTCTCCCCAGTGTATTTAAAAATCTGAAACAAAAATGTCTCTAAAGCAAAAATATCTCTAAGCCAGCAGCCCTTCAACTAGACTGAGTTTTGTTCTGGGTGGGATATTATTTTTTTAATTTTTTGGAAGAGTTGCTTTTGAAAATCAAGAGATACAAAGGTCCAGATTTCCGTCTTGCCTTTAAAAATTGAAAGATGTAGCAAGACTGGACTTTAATTTTAATATGGTGACAATCAGTTGGAGTGAGTGGTGATTGTCTCCTTTGAACAGGGACACCTTCTCCAATTTTCTGCAGTCCACAGCCCCCATTGTCCTGCACTATCCTGTTTCACTCATTTGTATTACCTTAATCAAAGAATCTCTACTTCAATCAATAGTCCATTTCTTCATCACTTGAAAAACACAAAGTTTAAAAAATCCTATTTGCTTTCAACATTCCCCAGGTAGAGCCTTTAAGGGTGAAGATTTACAGAGAAATAGAAAGTCTTCAGATTTTATTTGGTCATGGAAATTAATCACCCACATATTTGGTGACATAATCAGTTTCACAGTCACCAACTAAGATCTTGTAAACAGAGAATTACACTATGAGAAAAACACTAGGGGGAAAGAGGGAGAGAAAAAAACTGATTAAGTTTCACATACACACTCTCTGTCTCTCTCACACACACACACACATACACACATACACCCCCCCCCCACACACACACAAATGTGCTTGGTAATTAACAAATAGAGAAACAGAAAAATGGTCTTTGCTATCTAAATTCTCCCATAATCTATCTTCAAAGTTCTCCTATTCTCCTGGTATGAATTAAAAACTTGTGTCCCCAGATTCATACTTGTATCTTATCTTACTTTACATATTAAACCACTTCCAGTCTATCAATCCACCATACTACTTCAAACAGTCCATCAAAATACGTTCTGTATCTCTTTGCCATTGAGTGTTAATAGCTTTCTGTCTCACAAAGGCTTGAAGTTTATTTCATTTTTCTGCCACTCATCATAGGCTCTTAATAGATCTGGGACACAGTGTTCTGGTAATGCCCATATCCCACTGATATCGTGGTGCCTCTTAACTGTACACTGGAGATTCTGCTGAACAATCAATCAAGGAGCAAATTTATTCTTAGCATATATGAAAAATTAAATTAAAAGATAATATGAATCCTTCCATGAACTTTTTAAAAACTCTTCATATGTGTTACCATGACAACATAGATTAATTAACTAGAAAAACAGACTAAGTACTTTTAAGGAGGCAAAGTAGAAAGCTAATGACAAACCTGGAAATATATCCTATTTTCTTTCTTTAACCCTAAAACAAGCTGCTTCTCCACCAGCGTAACTTGTAGCATGTATGAGTCCACTTCTGTTGCTTATAACAAAATACACGGAACTAGGTGATTTATAAAGAAAAATGAAATTCATTGCTTACAGTTTCTGAGGCTGGGAAGTCCAAAGTCCATCTGGTGGTGGTGACAGTGACCCCAGGGGTCTCACATTGCAAGATGGTGGAAGCAGAGAGGGAGAGAGAAACAGACTCCTCTCTCTCCTTTTAAAGCTCTCAGAACCACGCCCCTGACCACCATTTTTAATCCATTCACTATGACATGGTCCTACAATCCAATAATCTCTTCAAAGCTCCACCTTTCAATTACCATAATAGTATTTTCCATCCTCTTAGCAGTCACAATGGGAGCCAAGTTTCTAATATGTAAAACTTGGAGGACACAATTCAAGCTTCAGTGAATTTGGGGGGACATAATTCAATCTAGTACATAGCATAAAACAATTCCCAATCTAATTCATATTCATACCTCTACATAATTAACTCTGATTAATTTTTTAAACATTCACCAGATCAATTAAATAAAATTTTTATTTAAGAACTGAATTTGAACAAACAACGACTTCAATAAATATGAATTTTCTAAATGGAAGTATTTGGTATGACATTGTATGTAACCCTCTAAAGGTTGTGTGTGTGTGTGTGTGTGTGTGTGTGTGTGTGTGTGTGTGTGTGAGCATTCCATATTTCTGTAAGCTCAACAGATAGGTCCTCTGAATTGTCAACTCCATGCTCCATGAACACCAAGAAACTGGTTTCCTTAGCAATGGTTACTAAGCACTTGAGAGATGTTGGAATTTCCTTCTATTTTATTGTAGTACGTGCCGTTCTTTTTTTCCCTCAGAGACCTGCCTATTTTCACAAGGTAAAATTATTTAATTCAAACATGCTTCAAAGCAATGCACAATGTCTAGTTTATGAATCTGCTACTGAAAGAACCTGAAAATTTGAACCAATTTCTTAAATATATTAAAATATGGATAGCTAAAGAAATAAATTTGAAAATTAGTTCTTTAAAGATTCCTATACTTACAATATGTATATAATGATAACATTTAGTGTTTTTAATAGAAAAATATTTTTCATATGATTATATGGAAAATTCAGCTTGATTCACCTGGAATTTGTAACTATTGCTATTTATTAATGATCTATTATACTTCAGATTCTTAACTGGTCAATTGATTAATTTTTCAGTCTGTTATATGTTTATGTTATACAGGATTTAGTCATAGAGTTGGTAAAACTAAAGTTCCATTAAGATTTACATGGTGATTTAAGTATTTTTATTGCCCATCATTTCAGATTTTCCCTTAATTTATACATTTTGTATTCAGACATCAGTAATATACTTCAGTTATACAACCAGTAAAAAATAAGAAAGTTGAAGCAAATAACTGGAGTAAAAAGATTTACTCTGTTGCTAAGTAAAAATTATTTGGTCCTGAGCCAGGTGGATTATGTCTAAGAGGGCAGAACTAGGAAGGAAATTGATTATATCGAGAGACCATCCTCAGCAGACCTAGTTTCTTATTAACCACGTTGAGACTCACTCCTGTTTGCTCAGAAGCAGCTTGATCTTAGTGACTGGCATTGCTTCTTTCTAGGTTATCTGCTGGATCACATTGAATTTTTGCTTTTTCACCATTAGATGTATGGCAGTATTTTCCTGCACACTACAGTGCCACTGGGGGAAAATGATTAGAAAGTCCTTTACGTAACTCTGTTTTGTTTCTGCCAAGAGGAAAGCCTCACAGATCACAGTACAAATGCAAGGAGATTAGCTGGTTGAAGATTTAATACTGGTTCCAAGTGGGTGCTTATAAAGTTTAGATGACTCTACAATAACCTGTCCTAGAATTCACATCTTCTTATATATTTTTAAGGTTGGCTGGGCTCCTTTGCGTCCTAGTTAATCTATTTTTTTTTTTTTTCCTATCCAAGATTTGGTCATATCTCTGCTCTGCAATTCAACCCCACTGATCTCATCCTCGCCCACTGATTCAAATTCTATATGTACTTAGATGGATATCAGCCTTATATTTACTGTCACTCAGATTCCAGACCCCCTATTTCCAGTTTATATTACATATAAAGAAACCTGAATTCCACAGGCAAGGTATCCATAATTAAATTCATTATCTCTACCTCCTTCTCTCTTTCTTCCTTCCTCCTTCTGGATAATAATATCATAGTGGTTCTTTTTTTTTTTTTTTTAATTCTGTGGTGAATATTAATGATGTTCACCAATACTTCTGGTGCTCTTCATCTGGGCACACAGAAGATGCCATTTCTTCATTCTCTTAAAGTTAGGCTTGGCCATGTGACATAGAAAAAAAACTTTTGTTGCTTTAAAATATTGAAATTTGGGGATTGTCTGGAATTAAAACATAACTGAGTTGACTCACTGCTGTATAGACTTTCCACCTCTTCCAGGATATTTGAATTTTTCGTTTTTTCATCCTCTACCATAATATTATTTATATTTCTTTTCACTACCTAAATTTATATTCATGTATGTATATATCTATCCCATTGAATCATAAGATCTTTAAATATAAAAACTGTGTCTTTCTTAATTTTGTACATTTATAAGTTTCACGCATTCAGGAAATAATTGTTGAATGAGTGTACATATGAGATTCTGTGCCACAGTGATAATACTGTATTCATGCCATCAATATTGACATGATTAAAAATGATGTCACATTTAGTTCTTCTGTGACATTAACCATAGTTAAGTAAGACAACATTGGCTCTAAGTCAGATTCCCAGCTTCTTTCTAGATCTGTCATCCTTTATCTTAAATATTCTTGGTGTCCTAATTGAAAGTCTCGATTGGAGTAAATGAAACAATGTTGTCATATTAGCTGCTTTATTTTGAATACAAACAAGTATGCTGCCTAATCAGCTAGATTAGCACCTAATAGAAGTATTTCCCTAAAGGAGACTTGTTAAGTATTGATTTTTAATTGCATTATTTCTACATTAAATCAACAAGTGAGTGGGTTCTTCTTAGAAAACCTAGACTCACTAGATGGCCTACTACCCTTTTCAAAATAAGCACAGTGGTACTGGTGTTAAGAAATAAAATACTATCCATGTCATTGACTTGCATGGTTATTATGAGCCAGATGTAGTGTACACGGCCAGGTGTGTATTATTCTAAAAGCAACATTATTTGGCCATTATTAGAACCAAATTTATGGACTAGTGATGTCTTTCAAATTGAACTTTGTTCTTCTCATTTAAAATAAAAAAGATCTTAGTGTGCTATCACATGTGAAGATAGAAGAGCAATTACAATATTTCCTTTCCATGGGCTACTACCAGGAACTGTCCCCAGTCTAGGATCTAGGGGTAGGTTCTATGTGGCCACAATTCTCTCAGAGAGATGAGGACCTGCCGTAGCACCTTTGAGCCCTTGAGGGAATATGGTCAACAAGTTAACAAGGGAAAATGATGTCAGTCTGGTCAAAGCACCTGAAATAGAACTGGTGAGGGAGGGGGATGCAATCTCAGCTTGAACTTCAGGCGCTCCAATCCTTGTGATGCATCACACAGCTGCATCATGAAAGATTATGACTTCCTGGAGGAACAACTGACAGGAATCTGCTCATTGCTCTTTTCTGCTACTTCCTACCAAATAGGAAAGTCCCATGACTAAAGCCTACTTCAAGGTGTTAGAGCAAATCACTTATGGACGAGGCTGTTTGAAGCATGTTAACACCAATCACAACTTTTGTAACCACCCCTTCCTTTTTCCAGCATTTTCCTTTAAAAGATCCCTGACTTTCTTTTGTCCTCCAGAGCACGTTTCCAGACTTATTGAACCTGTGTCTCCAGGGCTGCAGTCCTAACAAGTTCTCAAATTAACCCTCTGTTTTAAAATCTCAACCAGGTGGCCATTGCTTTGGTTGACAAAGCTAAGGAGGAAATGACAGAAAAATCCCAGAAAGATGGAGTGGAAGCTCAATTAATGAGTGCCTGTAGTCTGCCAACCCCTGGACATTTCAGCTTGTGCATCAGCAAATTCTTGTTGTTGTATAAGCCAGTTTGAGTTGGCTTCCAAACTGAGGCATTGCACAAATCAGAGGCCAGGGGTCAGAGAGGCCTGCCTCATCTCTGCAGTTGAGCCATCATCATGTTTTTCAAAAAGTGAAAGGGGAAATCAGATGCTTTTAAAACATAATCTAACTAATAATTCTTAAAAAGTAAATCCACCAGTGGGAAAAAACATTGCTTCAATCTTGGCCTCTGGAAACTAAAGATGAACACTGTTGGCCAATTTGCATACACTCGAAAAGAAAGGCAGTGATTGGGAATAAAATACTTTGGATTTAAGTGGCCTAAAAAAAATCACCCCCTTAACTACTTGGCCATTATTGATCCAGTTTTCTCACTTCAAAGGATCTGAGCAAATTAGGCCTGCAAAAGATTTTCTCTTTACAGGTATTGTTTTTATATTGATATCACAAACTGTATGTTCCAAACACACTGAAGTATGGGTTTATTTCCTAGCAGTAATTTATTAACAGCTAAAGAACTGGTATTTACTCAAAAAAATAACAATATTATTAACTCTGTTATTTACTCTTCTGAGAACATTTCCTCTATATAATATATTAAGAATAAAGCTGCAAAGAAAACGACTTATAAATGAAATGTCAACATACTGAAGCATATCACCTAATGACTTCATGTCATAAAATGAGAAATATTTTAATTTCCATACTTCATCCCTGAATTTGAATCATTCTGAGACTCTAAAGGATAATACAAATTTTATTTGGCACTAAAGAAAATGACAAAGAAAATAAAGAAGTGATTCAAACAAACATGCAAAAGTTCTATTAATACATTATACCATTTACTAAAAGAATACAGTCCAATTTAATATTGAATTTAAATATTTAGCTACTTTCTGAAAAACATTTAAGAAAAGTAATTTGCATGTATCTTCTTTGGCTAATTTTAGACTTCTCTTTCTTTTCTTGCTCTGTGTGCATGTAAGTGCACATTTTAATTATTAGTCACTATATTAGTTTGCTAGGGCTGCCATAAAAAAAGGCCCCAAACTAGGTGGCTTAAGCAACACAAATTTATCTTCTCACAGTTCTGGAGCTGTAAGTCCAAGATCAAGTTGCCAACAAGTTTGGATTTCTCTAAGGTCTGTCTCCTTGGCCTGCAGATGGCTACCTTCTTGCTGCCTCTCCACCTTGTCTTCCTTCTGCATGTGCATCCCTGGTATCTCTTTCTCCTCTTGCAAGGACATCAATCATATTGGATTAGGGCTCCATCCTAACAGCCTCATTTAACTTAATAACCTCTTTAGAGACCTTATCTCCAAATATGCTATATTCTGGGTACTGGGTATTGGGACATCAACATATGAATTTCGGAGGGATACGATTTGGCCCATAATAGTTACCATGCTTTCTTTTTGGATATAAATGTGTCTATTACAAACATGCTCATGCATACACCATACTGTCTCAATTGTTACAACAGGGCAGGGGGCATATCCTAATGTATGTTCCTGCCATGAAGAAAGTATCTGTCATGGGGAGGACATTTAATCAATATTTGTTGAATAAATAAACAATTGCATGGATTTAATACCTAGGTATATTTAGCAAATTAATATAGGCTTCTCAAATGCAACCTCACCAAATTTTACCTTATTCCCTTTCTCTCACAAATCCCTTCCTTCATTCGCTGCTGCAGTCAGAATCCTTAACCCCTTCCTTTCCTTTCCTCTTCTTGCCAGTCATCAACTCTTGCAGACTCCACCTCATTAGTATGTGTTCAATCCATGCATTCCTGTTTATTCATATCACTAAGTTTGTCTCCCATATTATTGCAAACACTTGTACCAGCCATCTTAACGATAAAAATTCATTCTCTGTATTAGTTGACTCATCTTATTGCTCTTTTGCTAAAATCCTTCAATTGCTTCCTTTGCTCTTCACATGAATTCTGACCTCCTTCTTTGTAAGGTCCTAGGTGTTCTCACCCTTTCTTATCCTCTTTGTGTCTGACAACTCTCCTTTTCATTGCCTGTTGCCCCATGGTACTAAATGATGTATAAGTCCTCAAGTCTACTATGTGTTTGTCTCTCTAACCATTATCATGTTTTCTTTCCTTAACCTAAAACATTCTTATCATACTCCTTACACTTTTACTTACAATTATCAAGATTCCACTTGAACCTGGGGATTCAGCTAAGAGATCACCTCCTGTGTGAAGCTTTTGTTGAACAAATAGTTCAAGTGCTTCTTCTATGTTTATGTTTTCAGAGGCTGGTTAAAGGAAAAATTAGAAAATTTATAACTATGAAAAACATCAAGATAATTTTGCAAAGTGGCTGGGCCCAAAATTAAAACAGTAATACCAAGAATCACTAGGCTTTACATGTTCAAACAAAAACCTGATATAACTTATAATGAAAGAAGACAATATTTACAATAACAACTTTGATAAAATACTTAGAGTAACAAATTTTAAAATATCTCTTCAATGAAAAATCTGAAAAGCTAGTGAGGAAAACAAGAGAAGACTTGAACAAAAGGAAGAATACTGTATTCATGACTAAGTAGACTTGTAAAGATCCCACTTATCCATAAGTGAATCTGCAAATCTGCAAACCACTGGCCCTGAAGTTCTGGCCCCCAGAACTTCAGGACCAGTGGTAGTGTGCAAAGCAGGCTTGGAAAAGCCACAGGCACCAGAGCAGCCCACTGGGCTGCACCTGGCAGAGCTGTGGAAGTGACGCTGCCCGAGGCTTTGGGGGCCCAGATGCACCATTGTGCCCAGGATGAAGATTATTTTGGAGCTTTAAGACCTAATGTCTGTCCTGCTGGGTTTCGGACTTTTGGGACCTGTTTCTTCCTTCTTTTGGCCTATTTCTCCCTTTTGGAATGGGAATGTATACCCAGTGTCTGTTCCACCATTGTTTCTTGGAAGTAGATAAATTTAGTTTTGATTTTTACAGGTTCACAGCTGGAAGGAGTTTTGCCTTTGGTCTCAGATGAGACTTTGGACTTTGGACTTTTAAGTTGGTGCTGGAACAAGCTAAGACTTTTGGGACTGTTGGGATGGAATGATTGTATTTTGTATGTGAGAGTGACATGAGTTTTGGGGGACCAGGGGCAGAATGATAGAGTTTGGATGTGTTGTCCCCACCAAAACTCATGTGGAAATCTGATCCCCAATGTGGCAGTGTTGGAAACTGATTGAGTCATGGGGGCAGATCCCTCATGAATGGATTAATGCTCTCCCTGGGGAAGGGGGGAGTAATGAATGAGTTCTCGCTCTGTTAGTTCCTGCAAGAGCTGGTTGTTTAAAAAGACCCTGGCACCTCCTCTCTCTCTCTCCTGCTTCCTTTTGCCATGTGATCTGCTTGTACCTGCCGCTTTCCACCGTAAGTAGAAGCAGCCTGAGGCCCATACCAGATGCAGCTGTCCCGGAATCGTAAGCCAAATAAACCTCTGTTCTTTATAAATTACCCAGTCTCAAGTAGTTCTGTGATAACAACAAAAAACGGACTAATATACTACACTTAGAAAGGAAACACTAGAGTTAGTATGTTGTCTGAGAACTGGTAATAGCAGGGCACATTATCCCCTTTAAGCCTGAAGAGGTGAGGGAAGAAGCACTTACTGAACCCAGACAGAGAAATGTGTGCTAGGCAGACTTCCTGGCAGAACTGATCCTTCAGGGATGCAGATACCCTTCAGGAGTGGAGGGAGGAAACCAGGGTAATAAATAAGGCCTCGCTCTTCTCTCTTCTCTTAATCTCCTGCCAGGACTCATAATTGGTAGATTTTAACCAGTGTCTATCAGTCTGTCTATACAGTTCATTCTCTTAAAGCAAAAAAGCTGAAAAATACAGTAATCAAGAGTTTAATAGATGGCAAAGAGAATTGTGAACTAGAATATGTCAGTGTAAAATATCAGGTCAAAGCACAGAGATAAAAAGGGATGAAAAATCAGAAAAGAGTAAGATATATATTATACATAGTAGTCTCTTGGTATGTGTCGGGTATTGATTCCAGGACCCCCAGTGGATACCAAAGTCTATGGATGCTCAAGTCCCTTACATGAAATGTTGTATTATTTGCATATAACCTGTACATACTCTCCTGTATTCTTTAAATAGTCTCTGCATTGCTTATTATATATAATACAGTGTAAATGCTATGTAAATAGTTATTATACTGTATTGTCTAGGGGATGATGACAACAAAAAAATCTGTGCATGCTCAATAAAGATCCAACCATTCATTTTTTTTTTTCCAAGTATTTGCAATCTGCAGTTGGTTAAATTCATGGATGTGGAACCCATGGGTACAAAGTGCTGACTATATTGTTAAACGTTCTAAAAGAAAAATAGGCAAGAGAGTATGTGACAGAAGCACTATTTGAAGATATGCTGTCCATGAATTTTTAAAAATTAATGAATGTTTCAACAAATAGTGTTGGGAAAAACTGGATATCTGCTTGCAAAAGAATGAAGTTAGACCCTTACCTTATACCATACACAAAAATTAACTCAAAATGGTTCAAAGACCTGAATGTAAGAGCTAAAACTATAACACGATCAAAAGAATGAAAAAGCCACCCATAAAATGCGAGAAAATATTTGTAAATTATAAATCTGATAAGGGGGTAATATCCAAAATATATAAAGAACTTCTACAATTCAATAACCAAAAAAACCAAACTACTCAATTAAAAAATGAGCAAAGGACTTGAATAAACATTTCTGCAAAATATATATATATATAAATGGCTAATAAGCACATGAAAGAATGTTCAACATCACTAATCATTATGAAAATGTAAATTAAAACCAAATTGCAATGAGATACCACTTCACACCCATTTAGATGGCTAATGGGTAACAAGTGTTGACAAAGATGTGGAGAAATTGGAGTCCTTGTGTACTACAGGAGGGAATCTAAAATGGTGCAGCTCCTGTGGAAAACGATGTGGCAGTTCTTCACAAAATTAAAAATAGAATTACTATATGATCTGGAAATTCCACATCTAAAAGAATTGAAAGTAGAGTCTTAGACACTTGAACACCAATGTGCACAGCAGCATAATTTACAATAGCCAAAAGGAGAAAACAACCCAAACATCTATTGATAGATGAATACATTTTTTTAAATGTGGTGTATACATACAATGGAATATTATTCAGCATTAAATAGGAAGGAAATTCTGATACATGCTATGACATGGGTGAAATTTGAAGACATAAATGCTAAAAGAAATAAGCCAGTCACAAAATCACAGATA
This sequence comes from Cynocephalus volans, assembly GCF_027409185.1. Lineage (NCBI taxonomy): Eukaryota > Metazoa > Chordata > Mammalia > Dermoptera > Cynocephalidae > Cynocephalus > Cynocephalus volans. Next base: position 222,846,701 of record NC_084460.1, on the reverse strand, counting down.
TTGTATGATTCCACTTATAGGAGCTGCCTAGACTACTTAAATCCACAGAGATAGAAAGTAGATTGCAATGGACTGAGGAAAGGGGGAAATAAGAAATATTATTTAAAGGGTGTGCAGTTTTATTTTGGGAAGATAAAAAAAGTTCTGGAGATAGATAATAGTGATGGTTGCCCAGCAATGGGAGTGTACTTAATAATACTAAACTGTACACTTAAAAATAATTAAAATTATAAATGTTCATTGTTTGGAAAAAAACAATTTTGCAAAGAAGTAAATTCTCCACAAATTGCTTTATAGATTCAATGCAACCTCAACCAAATTGTATATAGGGATTCTCAGGTCAGAAGCAAAGCAAACAACTGAGGCCAGGTGGACATATGGGGCTGAGTCTATCTGGCAGGACACATAAATTGGACTTACTACTCTGAAAAAAAGAGAAGCTCAGATTTGCAGCTTTCCCTTCATAGCACTGAGTGTAATATATGGTAGAAGCTTTGTAAGTCTTTTTTAAAAATTAAAAAGATGTGTGGTAAATACATTTTGCTTTTCTTAGTCAAAAGTGAAGTCATGTTTGTGTGACTTACTGATCTAACTTTCTTGTTCTAAATATTTTTGTCTCCTAGGAAGTGAAGATTATCTCCAAACAGTAAAGTGTGTGCATACACACACACACACACACACACACACACACACACACACACACCAATAGAAAAATGGGCATAGCCTGTGAACGAACAATTCACAACAGAAAAAGAGAATGACCAATAATCATATGAAAATCATATCATTCTCAGACATATAATTAAATGGCTTGAATTAAAATGTTGATTTATATCTGCTGTCTTACGCAACTCCACTAAAATGACAGTAAGTGGATATCAAAAGGAAAGAAGGCAACAGTCAGTGAATAATGTCTACAAATATTTGCAAGATAGAAAGAAGAAAAAAATGGTTATTGATGTAAAAAAATAGAGTTTAAGCATCATTGCATGCACAGAGATTGCCAATACAAGGCACACTAATTTATCAAGCAAAACCCTATAAAGCTCAGGGTAGTGGCACTATTAACTTCCAACAGAGGAAATGAAGGATGAGATGAAAAGCATGGTGGTCAATTTAAAGTGAGCATGAGAGGAAGTTAAAGCCTGGGTCTCTTCTTCTTCCCTGACAGCCATGTATTTTTTCCTCCCTCTGGGGAAACCAGAAGATTTTTTCCTGGAAAAATTTAACCATAGAAAATTCAAGCTCAGAGACACTAGTCAATAGAAAGAGGAGATGAGACATTGCAATAAACATAATGGGTTAAGGGAAATTTTACCTGTTAGTTACCCTCCCCCAATTCTATTTCCTAGCTTGCCTGAATAGTATATTGACAGCAAGACATGTTTCAATACACACTAAGTCAGAAACAGCATGGTTCACAGGAGAAATTGAAAAGCCCCAGAGAAAAGCTTGCAGTGAGCTTCTAGAGCTTAACTCTTAGATTTTACAAAGTGTCCAAAGATCACCAGGTGTTTGAGAAAGGATAAATTTTAGAGTCAGCTTTTCAATATCTACAAAAACTCACTAGAATTTTGATTGGGGTTTCTTCAAATTTATAAATCAAATTGAGGAGAACTGGTATCTTAACAATATTGAGTCTTCCAATCCATGGACCTGGTGTATATCTCAATTTATTTAAGTTTTTGTCATTGTCTTTCTTATCAGTAGTTTTCACCATATAGATAAAACACATTTTTTTTCTTTAGGTTTATAGCTATATGTTTAATTTGTTAGTTGTATTATAAATAGTACTGTTTTCAAAATTGCATATTCCAATTGTTTCATGTTTCTATATAAAGATTCAATTGATTTTGGGGTGTGACTTTGTATTCTGCAACCTGGATAAGTTCATTTATTAGCACTAGGAGTTTTTTGTAGATTTTTTTTTTTTTTTTGAGCCTTTCTGTGCAGACAATTGTGTAATCTACAAATAGAGTTTTATTTCCTCTTTTCTGATCCATGTTGTGTGTTTTTTTCTTGCCTTTTTGCATTGGCTAAATTTTACAGCACCATACTAAATAGGAGTAGTGAAAAATGTCATGATGCCTTGTTCTAGTTCTTAGAAGAAAGCATTCACTTTTTCACTCCTAAATATATTATATGTAGGATTTTGGAGATGACCTTTATAAGGATAAATCCTCTGTTCCTAGTTTGCTGACAGTTTATATCATAAATAGATGTCAAATTTTGTTGAATGATTTTTTTTTTTTTTTTTTTTGGTGAGAAGTATATATTTAGAATTAGCCAGCTGAACTCACTTTAGATGATCCCAATTTTGTTGGCAATATCCAAAGCATCACACTAAGGAGCCAGTTGAACATATCTTTTCTTGTCTTCATCAGGCCTGATCAGGGTGTTGAACTTGGCCACATTAATGTCATAGAGCTTTTTCACAGCCTGCTTTATCTGGTGCTTGTTGGCCTTGACATCCACAATGGACACAAGTACGGTGTTGTTTTCTATTTTCTTCATGGCTGACTCAGTGGTCAGGGGGAACTTGATGAAAGTCGCAGTTCTTTTATAACCCAGTCTCAGAAGTGACATCCCATCATTTCTAGAGTACTCTACTCATTAGAAGCAAGTCAATAATTCCAGCCATCACTCAAAGGGAGAGGATTACATAGAGGCATAAATACTAACAGGCATTGATCCTTGGGAATGATCCTAGGAATTGCCTTCCACATTATTATCCTTTTAAAGGCTGTGGGATCGGAAGTAATATCTTCTTTGTTTCTGATATTGGTAATTTCTGTCCTCTCTCTTATTTTCTTGGACAGTTGAACTAAAAGTTTATCAATATCATTGATATTTTCAAAGAAACAACTTTTGTATTTATTAATTTTTTTCTCTGTTGTTTTTCCATTTCAATTTCATTGACATCTGATTTTATGTTTATTTTTTCCTCTTGTTTTATTTGAGTTTAGTTGGCTCTTTTTACTGGTTTTTTCTAGTGGAAGTTGGGTATTTGTTTTAGCACTTTCTTCTGTTCTAATATAAGCTTTTAACTCTATAATTTTGCCTCTAAGATTAGATACAAACACAGTTTTGATATGCTGTATTTTTACATTCATTTGGTTCAAAATATCAGTATGTTTTCATTTTCCTGGATGTTCCTCTTTGATACATGAGTTCTTTAATTTTCAAGTATTTTGGGATTTTTCCAGATATCTTCCTTATTGATTCTAGTTTAATTCTGTTATGGGCTGAGAATATACTTTTTATAACTTCAATTCTTTCAAACTTATTGAGGTTTCTTTTTGGCCTAGTATATGATTTATCTTGGTGTATGTTACATACACATTTTAAAATAAAGAATATGCTGCTTTTCTAGGTGGAGTGTTTTCTAAATATGCATTAGATATAGCTGGTTTAAAGTTTGGTTCAGATCTTCTCTATCTCTATTGACTTTCTATTTGTTCAATTAATTACTAAGAGAAGAGTGGCAAAGTCTCCAACTATAGTTGTGGATTTCACCAATCAGTTTCTTCAGTTTGTGCTCCATGTATTTTGAAGCTCTGTTGTTAGGTACATATATGTCAAAATTGTTTTTCCTCTTGGAGAATTGTACCCCTTATCATTATGTAATGACCCTCTTTATCTCTAATAATATTCCTTGTTCTAAAGGTTACTAGGTCTGTTATTAATATGCTTTAGTTTTCTATCACATAGTGTCTTAGTTAGCTTGGACTGCTATGACAAAATATCATAGACTTGGTGGCTTAAACAACAGAAATTTATTTCTCATGGCTGTGAAGGGTAGGAAGTCCAAATTCAGGGTGACAGTGGTCAGGTTCTGGTGAGGGTTCTCTTCCTAACTTGCAGATTGCTATCTTCTTGCTCACACGGTAGAGAGAGAAATCTCTGGTGTCTCTTCCTCTTCTTATAAGGGGACTAATCTCATTATGAGGGCTCTACCTTCATGACCTCATCTAACCCTAATTACCTCCCAAGGCCCCACTTCCTCACATCTTCACATTGGTGATTAGGGCTTCAATATGTGAATTTTGGCAGGACATAAACATTCAGTCCATAACAGATAGTGTCTACATGGTATATATCTCTCCATCACTCTACTTTTAACCTTTATATGCTTTTATATTTACAATGGATCTCTTACAGGCATCTTATAATTTGGTCTTGCTTTTCTAATTCTATCTGACAATCTCTGTTTTAATTGGTTATTTAGACCATTTGCATTTATGCAATTATTGATATGGTTGCGATAAAATTACCATCTTGACGTTTTATATTTATCTGTTCTTTGTTTCTTTTTTTTATTTTTCTGCCCTCTTTTATACTAATTGAGAATTTTTAATGGTTTGATTTTATCTCTTCTATTAACTTATTATTTACATCTTTTTTAAAAAAATGATTTTTAGTGGTTGACCTAAGGTATACAATATATATCTGTATTAGTTTCTTATTGCTGCTGTAACAAATTACCACATATTTAGTAGCTTAAAACAACACAAATTTGTTATTTTACATTACTGTGTGTCAGAAATCCAGGGTCAGTCTTAGTTGGTTAAAATTAAGGTGTTGACAAGGCTGTTCTCTCTGGAGGCTCTGAGGAGGGAATCTCTTTCCATGCCTTTTTTTAGCATCTAAAAGCAATCTGCATTTTTTGGTTCATGGCCCCTTCCTCCATCTTCAAAGCAAGCAGGATAGCATTCTCTCTCTTTTCTCTCTCTCTCTCTCTTTCTCTCTCTCTCTCTCTCTCTCTCGTCTCTCTCTCACACACACACACACACACTCACACACACAAGCACACATACCCACTTCTGCTTCCAATCATTACATTTCCTTTTCTGACTCTGACCCTTCTGCCTCTCCTTATGTGGGCCCTTTTGATCACATTGGTTCCATGCAGATAATCCAGGATAATCTCAACATTTCAAGATTCTCAACTTAATTGCATGTACAAAGTCCCCATTAATATATAAGTAATATATTCACAGATTCCATGGATTAGGACATGAACACCTTGGGCATCAGGTGCCTTCCTTGTGAATGGCTGAAATTGTTACTCTAAGTGGTGGGGTGATGGTTTTGGTTTTACATTATCTTCTATTAGTGATGTCCTTAGACATCCATAACTCTTCTGTTGCTATTACATCTTGGTCACTTTAAAAAGATTTAAAGCTGATAAAGACTCATCTACTGGATAAGTAGATAATTACTTATAATATTTATATAATTTAAAATAATATAAATTATTTTATTTTTCAAACATCTCACCATAGTACATGTTCCTAACACTAGATTTAGTGTATATTTCAGTGTAAGATAAAACGTAAATATGCAACTGGAGTCAAGAACTATTTTTAAAGGCCTTTTCACAGGACTTTTAAGTAGCCTGCAGAACTGCAAGCAACTGGGTAAGTTCCCTTTCATATCTGGAAAACTCCTTTCTTGGTTCATGTAAATTCTTAACATTTCTGACTGTATGTGCATATAAGAATATTCATTTCAGTCATAAACTAGCTTTATGTCCCTAAATGCCTGTTAGTAAAATATACAGTGACATCACATTATGGGGATTTGACATAAGAGTATAAAATGATGTAAATTTAGTGCTGTGGCTAAGACTTATTTCCTTAAAATCACTACAAAAAACAGTATGGTATTTAGAATTATTTGCCACTTTAAAATACATCATTTTAACAAATATATCTACAAATATAAAACATCTTTTTGAAAACTATTAACAGAAATAAAGTTCAGTGTAATACATCCTAAGCAGAGTGAGGGTGCAGAATTAGGCTTAGACTGTCTATGTTGAAAGATTCTACTTCCATCCCCATATTTTAATATTTATAGAAGAGATATCTTAAAAGTTTCTAGAAAATCTTTACAACAGTCTCAAGAAAGACAAAAAACCACCAGAACAGCTTATGGCCCCAAATTACTTCTGGTCATCTTATTTTGAAATCTTAAATTTCATTATTTAGTACACAGCAGGTAGAATTTCTTGTAAATGTTTTACTCTTGCTAATTTGGGAAAATTTTTAAAATTTAATATAATCCTTTATAAACATAGAACATTAGCATTTTAATCAGTATAAATTGGTAATGCAATGTAATAAAGAATAATCGGGTTGAAATAAACACCTTCAGTAATCAGGTTTCACCCAAATTACTTGCTGAAATACAGTTCTCAAATCTGAGTGATTTTCTCCATTAAATGTGTTCCCAATTCTAAGTCAATGTGATGTACTTATGAAACAAAGTATTAATTTGAAACTATTTCCTATTATTGCATGCATCAAATTCCAACACTGCAGAGATACACCTATACAGAAAAGGAAGATGAGTATTCATTATGTACAAATATCAAATTAATTCGAAAGTTTCTGGGTCTTTATTTCTCACTCTGTCCTCCATCTGCCAATCTAGGAAATGATAGAAAACCCCATAAACATACTCTCGACCAGTCTATTTTTATGTTGGGAATTGATTTATAAATTAATTTTTAAAATATTTTATGAGGGGAAAACTAGACTGAGCTTTAACTATCAGGGTTTACTTGTGTTAAAAAGTAAATCTTTAGACAATTAAATTTAACAGAGTTTAGTTGAGCAAAGAACGATTTGCAAATCAGGCAGCCACCAGAACCAGACAAGGCTCAGAGAGACTCTGAGGCTGCCATGTGGGTGGCTGAGATTTATAGACAGAAAAAAGGAAAGTGATGTACAGAAAAGGGAAGTGAGGTACAGAAACAGCTGGATGGCTTACAGCTGGGTGTTTGCCTTATTTGAGCATGGTTTGAATAGTTGTCTGCCTATAATTGGCTGAGACTTAGCTACTTACTGTAAGAGTAGGTTACAGTCTTTTTGCACATCAGGTTAGGTTAAAAGAGTAGGTTATAGTCTGTTTACACATCAAGCTAGGTTACAGTTCACTATGTCTGAAGAAACCTTTAGGTCAAACTTAACACTTGCTTTTAACCAGTTAATACATTCAGCATATTGAGCATCTGTCATTTCTGCAGTTCTAGGTAATAAAATACAAATCAGTCATTGATGAACAGTTCTTTAATAATTTTCTCCTATGTATCCGTCACTAAGGGAGACACTTTGGAGGATAAAGTTATCAGACACAACCTCTCTGTCCTGGGGCTTATTACATTACCATATAAGTGACCTTTCTATCCCACCCAAAGATTTTTCCAAAAAGACCAAACCATTTGAACAAGTTGGGAGAATATTTTTAACCTGTAACAATGTCAAGATTTAGTCGTTGTTCTCAGTACTACACTGTACAACTATGTAACTTATTAGCCATGGGAATCAAATCAACTTTCTCTGAATTTCTTTTGGGTGATTGATACATAATTTCTACAGTACAAATCTAACTTAATATAATCATTGAGTCAATTAAATGGAAAGTGACTCATATATTGTGCAACTACACTGCTTTAGATACTTTGCAAATATTATTCCATTCAATTCTCACACAAACAAAAAAGAATTAATTTTAATATTCTTATTCCATGAAATACTTAGAGAAGTCTAAGAACCCATCTGACTGCTGAGAAGTGGCAGAGCTAGAATTCAAAGCCAAGTGTATTAACTCTAAAGTTCATTCATTCTCTTATTCTTTTATGTTCTGTTATAAGGGCAAAGCCATGATTTGTAAGAAGAGTGATAACGTGATTTTTAATTTTGAAAAAAGATACATATTAATAATTAACATTTTTTCAGCACTTGCTACGAGTCACACAGTCTTCTGAAAACATGGGATGAATTTTTTCATTTGATCCTCATGAAACTGCAATCTTTCTCACGGTACGTGTGAAGAAACTGACACTTAGGCCCAGTAAATCAGCGAGAGTCACAGAGTTAGTAAAGAATGTTCCAGGTTTACATGCTGTTTGATTAAGGTGCTCAAACTCTTAGCCATTAGATGAATCTGAAACTAGGTATGACATCACAATCATCTCAATTTGAGATGATCAAAATCATCTCACTTTTGATCCATTGTTTTTATGTTAATGTACTTATCTATTCTCTAATTACCACTTTATACAAGACACTATGCCATGTGATAGGCTCACAAAGAGAAAAGGCCAAAAGGTTCAAAGAGTTTGTGTTGTGCTGAGGGAAACAGTAAGTGATGATTGCAATGTTCTGTGACAGACATATACGAAGATTAATTATGGGAGGGCACCTAACACATAATGAGAGAATAGAAAAATATGAGCTAAATTTTATACAAACATATTCATAGCATCTTCTGTTTATAAAAATGTGCTACATTTTATATACTTACAGTATCTGTATTATCTTTACTCCAGATTCTTCTGATTTAATAATATTTTAAGAGGAAAAGTTTTGCAATCTTATCTTTGTACTAATTAACTGATAATTGTAGCTAAATTATTAGCCTGTTTTCAGTCTCCATGAAATAATTAACAGTATTCTTTTACTCTGTTGCATGATATGATATTTGGTTCTGTGTTAGAAAAGAGGAAACTGTAAGTGCATTCTTCTTGAGAGAACGCTTTTAATTTGATGCTCTAGATTGGGAATTGAGAGATCCAATATATTTGGACATTTCAGTTCAGAAAGTATCTGGCTAAAGTGTTCTCTGGGCTCTTGTTGCAAAAATTGAAACACTGGCCTTTATTATGAGCACTGACCTAGGTATTGTGGCATAAGGATGAATCAGACTGAAAGGCTATTTCTATCAGTGTGCATTAGGACATAACAATCTTTGACATCTTGAAATATCAGGTTTAATCCTTGAGGAGAATGATATAAAATATAAAAATAGGCCTTTTGTTGTAAAATACAAACTTAAATAGTTAAACTCTTAGTGATTAACTGGGCTTACACAAGGGTATAAAATGGGGCTGCACCAAATATAATGGGTTGTCTGATTCACCTGAGTCAAGTAAATCATGAATAAGCTCTGCTCCTGCCAGTCTTACCTGAAGTGAATCATACCTTACTGACTCTTAGTTGTTTCCTAATCTGTATGGTCATGCAGCAGCCCTTACAAGGTTTCTCAAATTCTTGCCATATCGTCACACTACCTTTTAGCACCTCATTGTTATCTTAATGTGTATATACCTTCTTCCCTCCAAAAATAAATTCCATCTCTTCAGTTAATTATTGGAACATGCAATAATGTTTCACCATGAATTAAAAGGCCAACTTGCTTTTGGCATAATAATAAATTAATTTAATATTCTCCCACCTAGTGAGATGGTCCAGGATTAAGGACAGACCATTGTAATGGGTCTATAGATAACTTACCTTTAAGAACATACTACTTATGTGATATTTTTTCAAACTCTGGCACTTCAGGAGAAATAGTCTCTCTCTCAAAACATAAGATACAAAAAGTCTAGGACTTTATTTTTTATCCATTTATTGCACTTACAAAATTGATTAGATGGGACCAATTCCTTGACAGACACAATATGCAAAAACTCACACCATAAGAAATAGACAATCTGAACAGGCCTATATTAAAGAAATTGAATCAATAACTAATAACCTTCCAAAACAGAAAGCACCCGTCCCAGATGGGTTCAGATAAATTGGACTTCATTAAAATTAAAAATTTTCTGCTCTGTAAAAGACATTGTCAAGAGAATGAAAAGAAAAGCCACACCCTGGGAGAAAATATTTGCAAAAGGCCTATATGATAAAGGAGTGTTATCCAAAATATACTAAAAACCTCTTAAAACTCAGCAATGAGAAAACAAACAGCCCAATTAAAAAAGGGATCAAACACCTTAACAGACACCTCACCAAAGAAGACAGACAGATGGCAAGTAAGCAAATAAAAAGATGCTTCACATTATATGTCATCAAGGAAATGCAAATGAAATCAACAATGAGCTGCCACTATACACATGACAGAATAGCCAGAATCCAGAACACTGACAAACTGAGTGCTGCTGAGGATGCTGAGCAACAAGATCTCTCATTCTTTCCTGGCAGGAATGCAAAGTGTTACAGCTACTTTGGATGTCAGATTGGCTGTTTCTTACGGAACTACACATACTCTTGCCATCTGATCCAGCAATCATGCTCTTTGGCATTTATTCAATGAAACTGAAAACTGATGCTCACACAAAAACAACACACAATGTTTATAGCAGCTTTATTTATAATCGCCAAAACTTGGAATCAATCAAGTTGTCCTTCTGTACATGAATGGATAAACTGCGGTACATGCTGAAAATGGAATATTATTCAGCACTAAAAAGAAATGAGCTATCAAGACAAGAAAACACGAGGAGGAAACAAATGCATATGACTAAGTGAGAGAGGCCAATTTGAGAAGACTACATACTGTATGATTCCAATTATCTGACATTCTTGAAAAGGTGATGCTATGGAGACAGTAAAAAGGGAAGAGAGAAATGAATAAGCAAAATAGGAATTTTAGGGCAGTAAAAATACTCTGTATAATACTGTGATGGTAGATACATGTCATTTTACATTTGTCAAACCCATAGAATGTACAATGCCAAGAGTGAGCTCATATACAAACTTCGGATTCTGGATAATAATGATGTGTTAATGTGGGCTCATCAATTGTAACAAGTATGCCACTCTGACGGAGGATGCTGAATGGAAGAGGCTGTGTGAGGACAGGAGGTGTACAGGAAATCTCTGTACCTTCTGCTTAAGTTTGCTATGAACCTAAAACTGCACTAAAATACAAAGTCTAATAAAAATTAATTAGATGTAATTTTGGCCATTTCCTTATTATTTAGTCCATAATCACTTGTTTTCTGGACAAATCAGCTTTAAAAAGAGAGAAAAATTACACATGCTACTTAGTTCAAGTAGCTCTAATGAGTAAGGTCACACATGCCAACTAACCATTTTAGGTACATTTAGTACTTTTTCTATTCCTTCATATTAATCTTGTAGATATATTACCATTAGATGGTGTTTACTTAGTTTTTCTAGAAATTTTTTCTTAAAAGCATGAAATCTATCACTCCTCAAAACCCACAAATCATCTGAAAAATGTATTCCTCTGTTAACTTTTAGCAGAAGATTACAAAATTGGGGCAGTACTTATTACCCCATGACATACAACTATTTTTTTCTTAATCTTAGGAAAGTTAAATAGGAGAATACTTTCTCATTCTGCTTCAGAATGTAGATAGGAACTTAAAAAGCAAGCTATGTGAACAGGCTATTTCTTTCTAATATGAGTGATGTCTTCACCATTTGTTTGTGCATCCACAAGAAGACTTGCAACATTTATGTTAGATATGCTTTTTCATGCCCACTAGCTCAATGATGGTTGAGGCAGTATGAATTAAAAACTGATGATGTATAAATAAAATTGAATGATTATCCTGTAATACATGTGGCTATAAAGAATCCTTATAACATGTTCCTGAAAAGACACATGTGAGGTATGCAGTTCTACTCCAAGCAAAGAAAGCTTCCAAAGGAAGTTATTTTTAACATTTATTTTATGCATCCTTTAATTTTGCTTATTTTTAAAATTTAAAGTTTTTATGATTATCAAAGAAATGCATGATTATAACAGAAAAGTTCGACTACATAAAAGAAGTCAAAGATTATAATACGTAAGTGTAATTAAACCACTCTCAGATTACATGTGCTAAAAACCACAGAAAAACAAGAAAAAGCCACGTGTAGGGAAAAGTACACACTGGTCAGGCCAGGGAAGAGAAGGCCAATACAGAGTGTAGAAAGGAGGTGCAGCCCAGAGCTAGTGTTCATGGAGCAATTAAGACTATAAAGACTTTGGGACAACTGTGTTTCAGTGGAATGTTTTGTCCAAATCTCCTATCATTCAAAAGAAGAAATAATGGGTTTTGGTTAGTCAGTGCTTCCCCCTCCCCCCACCCCGCACCCCACTCGCCCATCCCGTGATAATGGGAGAAGGCATGTGTGGGATTCAAGCCAGAGATGTTGGTAAAAAGAGTATTCTGCGTTGACAGCATATTTCATTGGCATGATTTATAGGGTTTTCTTTTTGTAGAGCACTGGGGCAGGTAAAACTTCATTTAGCTAGTAGTAAGGCAAAGTCAGAAGTGATTCCACCTTGGAATCAAAGAGCTCTGAGTGCTTATTCAAAAACGCAGCTTGATTCTCAACTTCATTCCTGGGACTCTGCCATGGTCGTTAACAGTTGTCATTTAGGATTTATCTTCCTGTTCCATGTAGGCAGGATAAATGACAGATACCATTTACAAGCACTGTCTTGAATACTTTCTTTAGTGAAGGCATAGTGATGCAAATTTTTCTAGCCAATGGATTATTTTGAAATCTGTAGAAATATTGCCTTCATAGCACCAGGCACTATAGGACAGAAAAATGATAAAGATGAGTCATTGCATAAACAAACCTTGCATGCCCATCATGTAATCAAATGCGTCCTTTATCCTCCCTGGTTAATGAGGGGCATCTTTATTCAGATTTAAAAAAAGAAAATGCATGGTTCTTGGAGCATAGTTTTTCCTATGAACACTTCCGCTCTGAAGACAACGTGTTTCAAAGGGGAAAAACTGCGATTAAGGAGTCACCAGCTGTTAAATGCTTGACTCATGAAGCTCCATATTTCTTGCTGACAGTCCGTTAGTGAATCTAAGGCCTAGGAGTCTGAAATGTGCTTATCATAGTTATTCTACTTTCTGTAATGGTGGCCTGAATATTTGTAGTATTAACATAATGTTTTGTCATCCTCTAGAAAGAAACTACATTTACTGGAGGGCAATACACAATAGATACTACCAAAAGGATGTCAGGTTTCCTGAGATTCCCATCCTCAGCAGAAAAACTCAAATGCCCTAAGCTCTGCAATGCTGACTGTCACCTGACGTGGAAAACTGCTATGTGCTCAGGACAGGGCAATAATTAAATTCCAATGCTTTTAGCTGCAGCGATTTGTTCAAAAATTAAGAGTGCTTTTATGTCTATCATGTTAAAATAAGCAAGCCTTATATACATGAATTTTAATGCGTTTTTTAAAAATCTGAAAACACACAACAGACAATATCCATTGTGTTTCTAAGACAGGCACCATGTGAGAACTGGGACACTCTAAATGTTTTGGGAAAATACATTTCATTTTCTATCCATAATTTTCTATATCATGATTTGGTTGCAAATATTTATTACACAGAATTAATGTGCCTCATTGTTAAAAACAAACTTTTCTAAAAGTATAAAGCCTATCATTTTCTAAAGAGAAAAAGGGAAGCCATTTGAATACAAATTAATTTTGTAGCACAACTGCTCTCAAAATGAAGTGAGTTAACAAAGTATGCCTTAGAATTCGTTATTTGAAGGCACCTAGGTTGGTTTACATATTAATTCAGTTCCCCAGCATCTCCCTTTGTGACCCAGCAGGCTTCAGTTATGCACCATGGCATAGAGACAGGCTGCTGAAAGGTCTGTTCTTTCAAAATGTCACTCCACACTGTGGAATATGTTTTATTAAGGGTAATGGGAAATGTGCAGGTCCGGTGGTAAATTTGCTTTTCTTTTCTCAGATGAAATTTGAATACAGACATAATAAGGAAATTTGCCATTAAATTATAACAGCAGAGTGGGCTAGGGTTGGGAGTCAGCCTCCACTCCAACAGGGGACCACGGCTTAACCTCGCAGGGAGGTTGACCACCACATACCAGGGTGGCCATTATCTGAAGGCAAGAATCACATGGTCAAGATTAAGCACTCCTTCAGAAAAACCTGATTAACAGGCTAGGGAAGAAAGTTTTAAGGTTACTATTAAAATACAACTTTTTTAAAAGCAATAATAATGATGCAACGACATGTCTCATTTTGCATGTGCTTTCCAATAGGTAGTAATATGCAGGTCAAATCATTTAATCAAAAGCATAATAACTTCCAAGAATAAAAGCCTGAAATGGCATGCATTGCCTAAAAGACGGGTGCTAGGCTTTGCAACATAAGACCTGTGTAAGGATTCCTCTCATCTTACTGAAAGCCTTCCTTTTACTAAGTGGTTTTTGATACTTAATGAACATGTATAACATCAATTTCCTCTTCTGAATGACCATGATTTCCAGGATAGGAAATCACAGCTGTGATGGATTCCACACTCTGTACTTCATACTAACAGTGCGGGCTTCATGGGTGTGTGACTTGATGAAGTTTCATGAACTTAGTCTTTTTTATGAACTCTTCCCTGAAGACAAGGCTCAGGAGAACATCTGAAGTTTGAGTTTTAATGTTTTACAGTCTCTATCTTAAAATTCTTCATAAATTTATCTATGGATTTGTGATTTAAGTGATGTCTGATAGGACAATGGCACATGCACCAGGGGCTTGGAGCATTGGCCAGTTGAGATCCTACCTCCCATGGTCTCCTACCTCCCTAGGACGGGTTCTCAGCTGCCTGCTCCCTCTTCCCCTGGTACCCCAAGGCCCACCGAGACACCCCCTCTCATCCCTGCCCAGAGACTCCTGCTGTCTTCTGCTCCTGGAGGGTCCTGGGCAGAGGAGGGCCAGGTTGGGCTTGCATGCCCAGTGGAGCACATAGCTGGGCGAGGTTTCGGACATCTGTGAGAGTCTGCATGTATTATCTGAGTATCCTCATACCCCAATGAGAGCAACATTCAACAGCAACTAAAAAACACTATGACAACTTGAGAGAGAATGCATAAGAAAATAAAAAGCTTTCTTTCTTCCATTTAAACAAAGGGCCCATATTTTCATCTTGCACTTGGCCCAAAAAATTATATAGCCATCCCTGACTATATAATTATACAAATTATGTAAACTTTATAAGCCTCAGTTTGATAATATGATAATAATACCTAAAACATAAAGGTATAATGAGGATTTGATGTTTTAAAAATGCATGTAAAGGGCTTAACATAGATCCTGATGCACCGTAAGGGAACTAATAACATTAGTTATTAGTTCCAGAAGTTATAAAACAAACAAACAAAAATATGCTTTGATTTCACATACTTATGTAGATAACAGAGAAAAAACTTGTAATTCAGTTTATCTCAGAAAACCCGGAGTCTATATTAAGAACACTTTGGCCCACAATTTCTTAAAGTCAAACACACCAAATTAAAATGCATATGTTTTCGGGGTAAAACCTTGGCATTTAGAGAAAAACCAAGTGAGTCCTTTATTTAAAAAAGAAAATAAATTACAAAATGTAGAAAATATTTGGAAAAAAGATCTCCTCCAAAATGGTTGCTAGAATGTGACTCTATTGTGGGTGGAGACCATATGGAGAGAACATTTGACAAAAAGCCTGTGGATTTAGGGTGTTCGGCCTCAAAGGAATGTCAGTGAAGCCCTCAGTTACAGTGAGCACTCCGTTCTCCACAGTTAGAGGAAGCCAGGAGAAGTGTTCCAGCTTGTGCTAGTAATAGCCTCTAAAAACAATTTGCATAGAGGAAATGGACAGTTGAAGAGAGGGTTAAAAACTGGGGAAAAAGATAAAAAAGATTTGGTAATTTTCTCATCTAGAAAAGCATAGTGTCCACTTTATTATTTGTGGGGAGGGGACAGAATTTAATGTGATAAGTATAAGTATACCTCCTGCTAAATCCAAGAAATCATGTCACACTCTATCCTGTCCAGAGAGTGATTAATTACCTATAACAAAACTCTTCTTTGCCCCTCCAGAGAACACATCGTACTCCTCAGTGGCAATCAGAATGGACCAGACCCTCAGGTTAGGCATTCTCCAGCAGCAGAAGCAGAACACCTCGTTCCTGGAGTTCTGGGTTTTTGCTGCTTCCTGGCCAGCTGCCTTTTAGGGTACTCTACAGGCCAAACTAAACACAATGGCCAAACCAACAAGAGGATTAAGGTTGTGATTCCTTTTTAAACTTATTGCACTATTGCTAGACTACAACAGTCAGAGGATGGATTCACCTATTGTATAATGCTTACATGAAACTCATAAAAAAGTTTTTATTTATCTACAGTGTAATGAAAGCAAGAAAAATAGAATGGAAGGAGTATGCCATAAAACGCATCTGAGATAAGGAAGAATAAACCTAACATTCAGAAATCATTTTCCCCAAGGCGAAATTAACATCGCGTTGAAATTAGTATCTCCCAGTTTAATGCTTTCAGGTGTATTTTTGCTTCTGTTATGTTTCTGTGCTCTGTCTACTAATTTGTAAACATATATCTCTCCTTTAGATTTTTAAGCTCTTGAAATGCAAGTGTCATCTCTGTTTTTCCTCAGCTTTATTGAGGGATATACTTGAAGAATAAAATTGTGTTTACTTAAGGTGTACAACATGATGTTTAGGTATACGTTGTCCTAGTCTGTGCTGTGTTGCTATAACAGAATACCTCTGGCTGGGTAATTTATAAAGAAAAGAGATTTACTTGGCTCAGGATTCTGGCTGGAAAGTTCAAGATTGGGCAGCTGCATTTATAGAGGGCCTCGTGCTACCTTAACTTAAGAAGGAAAGTGACAGGGGAGCAGATGTGTGCAAAGAGATCACATGGCAAGAGAGGAAGCAAGAGAGAAACCAAGGAAGCCAGATTCTTTTTAACAATCTGCTCTCATGGAACTAATCCATTCCCTTGAGAGCAAGAACTCACTCACCTCTGTGGGAGGACATTAATGTATTCATGAGAGATCCGCCCCATGACCTGAGCACCTCCCACTAGGTCCCACCTCCCAACACTGCCACATCAAGGGTCAAATTTCAGCATGAGTTTTGGTGGGGACAAACCACACCCAAACCATAGCACACTTGTACATTGTGAAATAATTACCATCATCGAGCTAATTAGCACACTGATCACTTCACACAGTTACCAATCTTTGTGGTGATAAGAACATTTAAGATCTACTCTCAGTAAATTTTGAGTATACAATACAGTACAAGGGGGTCTTCAAAAAGTTCATGTAAAGATTGGTACTATCTTTTAGTTCTATTTTTCCATGAACTTTTTGAAGTACCCTCATATTATTAACTGCTGTCACCACACTGTACCTTCAATGTCCAGAATTTATTCATCCTGCATATCTAAAACTTTGTACCCTTTGACCAGTATCTTCCCATGTTCCCCACCCTCTAGCCTCTGGCAACCACCACTCCACTCTGCTTTTATAAATTTGACTTTTTGAGATTTCATATATAAGTGAGATAATGCAGTATTTATCTTTCTGTGTCTCCCTTATTTTACTTAGCATAATGTCCTTCAGGGTCATTCATGTTGTCACAAATGGTTGGATTTTCTTATTTTTTAAAGCTGAATAATGCTGTATATATACATACCACATTTTCTTTATCCATTCATCCATTGACATACACTTAGGTTGTTTCCACATCTTGTTTATTGTGAATAATGCTGCAATAAACATGGGAATGCAGATATCTCTTTGACATACTTTTTTCATTTCTTTTGGATTTATACCCACAAGTGAAATTATGGGATTATATGGTAGTTCTATTTCTAATTTTCTGAAGAATCTCCCTACCTCTTTCCACAATGACTTTATCAATTTACATTCCCACCAACAGCATACAACAGTTTCCTTTTCTCCACATCCTTATCAACACTTATCTTTTGAGGTTTTGATAATAGCCATTCTAACAGTTGTGAGGTAATATCTCATTGTGGTTTTGATTTGCATTTCTCTGATTGGTGATTTTGAGCACATTTTCATATAGCTGCTGGCTGTTTGTATGTATTCTTTGGAGAAATGTCTATTCAGGTTCTTTGCCATTCAATCAGATTTACCAGATGTTAAACTTTTGCTACATTTGCTATCTCTCTCTGTTTTATCTCTGTCTGTCTGTCTCCTCTGTCTCTCTCTCTCTCCTTCTTTCTACACACCCTTAAATAGTTCAGCATTACTATGAGTTAAATGTGTCCCCACAAAGTTCATGTATTGGGAACTTAATCTACATTGTATTAGTGTTAAGAGGCTGGGAAATCCTATTATGGTAATTAAAAGGTGGGGACCCTAAGAGGTGATTGGATTGTGAGGACCGTACCCTTGTGAATGGATTAATGCACTGATTGATTAATTAATTAATTAATGGGTGACAGCTTTATAAGGAGGGTGAGTAAGAAGCTTAGTTCTCTCGTTCAGTGTATTCTCTCCATGTGACATCCTGGTTGCCATGGTACCCCATAGAGAGTCCCACTAAAAAGAAGGCCCTCACCAGATGTGCCCTCAGACTTGAAATTCCCAGACTCTGAATTGTAAGAAATAAATTTTATTTCTTTATAAATTACCCCGTTTCACATGTTCTCTTACAAGCAACACAAATTAACTAGTAGAAGCACATAACACAAAAAATAACATTGTTATTTCTTACTTTCATATTTAAACACATGCCATCGTAGTTAGGAAACTTACCATTAATTCAAATATATCTTCTAACCTACCTTCAATTTTTAACACCCTCCCTCCATTTTTTAACGTGAAACCTTAAACTTCTCTGCTATACTGACTTCTTTGCAGTAACACACTGCTTTCTGTAATAGCAAAAAGTGTGTGTGTTTGGGGGGGCAGTTCTGAAGGAATTTAATGACACAGGACAATCCTTTCGATATAACATTAAGAGAAAATGTTAGATAAAGAATTATGTTTGAATTCATACTTTTGTTCTTTTAACAATTCTGGGTTTAACGTTTGTAGATGCGGGGTACTTAGTGCTAGGGCTACAAGTAAAAATTAGACATCATTTTTTCTCACTTAGAAACCTTATTGACGCAGTTGGAAAAACCTCTAAATATTTGCCTAAGTTAAGATGGGGCATGGAAGGGAAGGTGGCCTAGTCAGGATGATGAGGATAGGAAGGCTCCTCAGAGGAAGTGAGATGTCTATTGTTTTAAAAATATGGAAATGAACGAGCTAAACATCCAAGTATGCTAGAGGCTATTTTAGGCGGTGAGATCATGGGTTCTTTTGATTATTTATGTTTTATCTGTTTTCCAAGTTTTTAACAATAAAAATATACATTCCTTTATAGTGAAAAAATACTTTTTTGAAGATTCATAAAAGATTAATTAATATTGAGGATTTACCCAATGCCCACGGTGAGTTAGTATGCAGAATACTAAGATAAAACTTTTCTCGATCTTAAAAAATAATAGGTATTTTTAATAATGAAAATAATAGCTATTAAATTTGATCACCTTTTTCCATTGGTCAGTCACATTTTAGTTAAGAATGCTGTATAGATAGCACCTCCCCGATTATGTATTCATCCTTATTCAGCTTAGCAGATAGAGGGTAATATAGAAATACACTAGCCCACAAATAATGAGGCTTAATTGGATGCCTTACAATAACACATGGCCATTCTTCCTATAATCATAGTCATACATGTAGCAGTAGTCAACTAAGTAGTTTGGCAAGACCCAAAGTCATTTATCACTTATATTCAACAAAATGTAGTGGCAAATGCTATGCAATTTGGAAAGAAACATTCATGAATTTATATAACAGTAGACTATCTATCATGAAGATCTTACTTGTCTTCACTATTGTCTCTTTTATTTAGTCTTTTCATCTTTTATTTGGTCTTTCCCTTATATACGTGAAATGTTAATTTGCATAGATGTTTGCATACAAAGTACAAAGAATTCATGTTCAATACATTTACAGTCTTCTATATGGAATGGTGATGTGTAAGTTCAAGGTAATGGAGTGACCTGTGTTGCTGTGAAGTCAAAATGCAAAAGAGAAATTAGTATCTTGAGCAAAAGCCAGTGTCAGCATGAATATGAAACATCTATATTGCCCTCAACTTGGAATCAAATGAATCAGGTGATAGAAGAGGAAGAAGAAAATTGGAAACTTTAATTAATCTCCTCTCTAGTTGCTTCTTTACCACCTGCAATGAATCTGACTCCTCCCCTATACCATTGTAATGTGTTTGTTTGATAAAGTCAAATGGCTTCTTTAAAAATAATTTAATTCCATTTAATTCAGGAAACCTATTTCAATAACTAGCATTTTGATACATGTGATGCTCACAGCTCCCAACATATTGAACACCACTGCTCATTAGGAAACTCTTTAAAAAGTCATTTAGCACAGACAGTATCTTCTGCTTAGCAAATACAAACCTATAATTCAGGCTCAACGTAATTGCAATATTATTCAAAAACTCAGAAATAAATATTATAAACATTCAAAAAAGTTAAGCTTATACATGTAAGATCCCTAGACACATAGACCAGAATATATTTTTTAAATGGGCAATAGGCAACACTCATCATTTTAATTTTTCTTGCTTTTAATAGGAATGTATGCACTGACAAGAACCTAGAATTATCTAGAGGCTAATAAGTCAGTGCTTCATTGTTTCTGCCCCTACAAATGGCTTTAGATTTAAACATTTATTTTATTGATGAAAACAAAAGTCTAAACTCCAGAAGTCTAAATTAAATTTAATAATGCATTCTTTTTTCTGAGCCTTTGTCTCACCCAGACAGGTTAAAGTGCAAGGGGAATGATTTGATCTCATTACCTTGCTGCTGCTGGCGGCTGATGCTTATCACAGATGGTGAGGGTTTTTATTACAGAAATGTACAACCTGAGACCCTGAACAAAGGGGGGGGGCCTCACCCCGCCTCCAGTTGGTCATTTCAGGTAATTAATGCCTTGGGAGAAGTTCAGCTCTGTAACAGTATAATAGCCTGGTAAGCCTGCCAGGGAAGTATCTCTTTCCAAAACAATTCTTTTTTTTTTTTTTTATCTTCTTCCTTTCAGTCATACAGCACAGCACACAAGAGATTTACTTTCTAACAGAGGAGCCAATTAGAAGGCAAGTGTTCAGTGTAGTTCTTCCTACAGGTCTTGCTGACAAAACCCAGGTATTCTTTATTGACAGCACTCAATTTTATCCATCACTTACCACTGTCTGGATTTCTCTGGGAATGAATTATGCACTTTAAGTACTTAATTTGTGCCATAAGCAAAATCTAGCAAGGCTAGTCACTGATAGACTGTGAAGAGGAGTATTTGCTTGGTACTTAACAAACAAACTGTAACAGCTCCTCTGGTTGCAAAGAACTAATTGTATCAGGGACACTGTTTCCAAATAAGAAAGCTATAATAATTAGTATTTCTGAATCCCAACCTGGAATTATATATCAGCTACTGGAGAGTCTTATGAGATATGAGTAAGGCATAGTTAGTATTTGTGAAGGGTTGTAAGATGGACCTTTCAGCATAAACCATTCTACAGCGATGACTCCCATTTATTGAATGTTCACTATTTGTCAAACTACTAACAAATTTTATCTTATATAATCTTTATGGCAAACTCATGAAACAGGTATTATTATCTTCAATTTCGCAAAGAAAGAAATGGACATGTAAAGAAAAATAATGTGCATAAATTCACAAAGCCAGATATGAACTGGGACTAGAACTGGTTTTTTTTCACAAAATTTGTTTCTTCCTTTACAGTAGTGATCCTCAAACTTTAGTGTACATAAGAATCACATGGAGGGCTTAATAACACAAAGATTTCTGAACCTCACCCCAGAGTTTATGACTCAGTATGTCTGAGCTGGGACCCAAGAATTTGCATTCCTAACTGTCATACCTGGGTGATGCTGATGTTGCTGATATGGGGACCACACTCTGAGATCAAGTGTCCTATACCATGCTGCCTCTACTAAGAAGTAAATTGAATTTAGGGAAATGAGCTAATGGATGTCAACATTTTTAAAACATTAAATAATTAAATGGTAGGAAAGCCTTAGTTATAATTAATATGAGTTATAATTTAAAGTGGGGCTATTTTATTTTTACCATTGTTAACAATAGAGAGTTTTTGCTTGGGGTATAATAGTTCAAGTACACAAGCATTAATGTACTCCTGCCATGTACGAAGTAGTAAACTAGAAGCTGATAGAGAGAGGTAAAATGATCAATTAGAAATAACAGTTGTCCTGGGAATGACATCAGCAAGGTGGCAGAATAAGACATTATAGTCCTATTTCCCCCACAGAAATGCACATTTTGACAATCACTCATGTACAGCAGTATCTTTGTGGGAGCCCAGGAGTCCAGTGAGTCCAGCAACCCACTGAAGCAAAAAAAAAAATCCAAAAATAGATGTATTAAAAGAACAGTTTTACTTTGTTCCATTATCCTTCCCTTCAAGGTGGCACAGCTTAGTGCCAACAGAGATTTCCCCAACTTGTGATTTCTTCTACAGAGGAAAGTGAGAGTGTGGTGAGCACTTGGTTCCCTAGCCATGCAGGACACTGCCCAGCAGGCCCACTTCTTTCTAACTCCACCCAGAACACTGAGGAGATTGCCATAGCTAAATTATTTGGGATTAGCTATGACCAGGAAGAAGGGGCAATGGCTCACAGCAACCAAGACACAGAACTCAACAAAGCATCACAGTTTTCTACTGACCATCTGCAGACTTCACCAGGAGGCCCACCCATGAACCTTATAAGATCATCATCTGTGGATGCCCCCAACTAGCCCATATGCACACCCAGCACTCCATGCCCCTCTTCCCCACACTGCTGGTGCCCCACATGTATCCCTGCAAACAGCATGCACACACCTCTGCTACTTGTGCATGGGCACATGCAGACAGTTGGCTTGACTTCACTGGGCTGGGAGAATGCTCTTAACATTGAACACTCCAGGTCACTGCCCCACGGAAAATAAAAGGGAGGCTCTAAGTACCCAACCTTGCTTTGCAGGATTAAGAGAAGTTACACAGTCCTAAGACTTCCACCACAAGAGGAAACAAGAGGGAGTGAAAAAGGTATATCTACAGAAAGACCTGAGAGACCCCTAGAATCCTTAGCCAGGCTGGCTAATGAAGATCTTCCTCTCCAGAAGCCAGTTGATAAAGACGGAAGGAGATGACCACTTCTTCAAATGCAAAGAAAGCAATGCAAGACTTCAAAACACACACACACACACACAAATCAAGGAAATATGACAACACCCAAGGAACAATATTTTTCCAATAACTAGCTCCCCTCACTAAAAATGGAGATCTATAAATTACCTAACAAAAAATTCAAAATAATTGTTTTAAGGAAGCTAAAGAGAACAGTCAACAAAATCAAGAATACAATACATGAACAAAATTAAAAGTTCAACAATAAGAAATTTTAAAAAAAAATTTGACAGAAATTCTGGAGCTGTAAAATGTAGTGAATGAAATAAAAATATGCAATAGACTAAATCAAGCAGAATAAAAAATCTGTGAACTCAAAGAAAGGCCATTTGAAGTTATTCAGTCAGAAGAGAAAAAGACACAAAATGAAAAAGAATAAAGAAAGTCTACAGTATTTATGGAGGAACATCAACTGAACAAATGTACACATTATGGAAGTAGCAGAAGAGAGAGTAAAAGGATAAAAGGTTATTTAAAGGAAAAATGGTTAAAAAGGTCCCAAATCTTGGGAGGGATATAGACATTCAGGGTCAAGCTCAAAGATTCCCAAATATGATCAACCCAAAATAGATTACACTGACACAAATTATAATCAAATGATCAAAAGTCAAAACAAAGAAAAAATTTTGAAAGCAGCAAGAGAAAAGTAACTCATCACATATGAGGAAATCCACATAAAGCTATCAGCAGATTTATCAGTAGCAACCTTGTAGGCTAGGAGAGAATGAGATGATATATTAAAATTGCTGGAAGGAAAAAAAAAAACTTTCAACCAAGAACACTATACCCAGCAAAACTCTTCTATAGAAATAGAGATAAAGGAGATGTAAAGACTTTCCCAGAAAAAGAAGAGCTGAGGTAATTCATCACCACTAGACTTGCCTTATAAGAAATGCTAGAATGATTTCTCAAAGTTAAAGCAAAAGGATCCTAATTAATAACTTGAAAACATAAGACAGTATAAAACTCACTAGTAAAGGTAAGTATATAGTCAAATTCAAAATATTCTAACACTGCATTAATAGTACATATATCACTTCTAACTCTAGTATAAAAGTTAAGAACAAAAGTATTAAAAGTGACTATAGGTACAATAATTTGTTAATGAATAACAATATAAAAGGATGTAAATTGTGACATCAATAACAGTAAATGGAGGGGGAGAAGTAAAATTGTAGAGTTTTTGTATGTGATTGAAGATAAGTCAGTATCAGCTTAAAATAGACTGTTGTAACTATAAGGTATTTTTCATGGTGCCCACAAAGAATAAAACCTCTAGTAGATATACGGAAGATAAAGAAAAAGGAATTAAAGCATACCACTATAAAAAAATTACCAAATCACAAAGACAGAAAGAGAAAAAGAAAGGAACAAAGAAACTACAAAACACTTGAAAAACAATTAGCAAATTGACAATAATAAGTCCTTACCTGTTAATAATTATTTTAAGTGTAAATGGATTAAATTCTACAATCAAAAGACATAAAGTGGCTGAATGGATTAAAAAAACAAGAGCTAACAATATTTTGCCTACAAGACATGTATGTTAGCTTTAAAGACACATGCACGCTGAAAGTGAAAGGATGGGAAAAGGTATGACATGCAAATGGTAACTAAAAGAGAGCAAGGATAACTATGCATATATAAGACAAAATGGACAGGCAAAAACTGTCACAAAGTTGAAAAGGTTATTGTATAATGATAAAAGGGTCAATTCATCAAGAGGATATTACAATTGTAAATATATATGAACTCAACATTGAAGCACCCAAATGTATAAAGCAAATATTAACAGAACTAAAGGGAGAAATAGAAAGCAATACAATAATAGGAGGGGACTTCAATGTCCCGCTTTTAACAAAGGATAGATTGGTCAGACAGAAAATCAATGTTTCATACAGAAACATTGGACTTGATCTACACTTTAGACCAAACGGGCCTAGCAGACATATACAGAACATTCGATCCAGTAGCAGAAAAATACACATTTTTTTCAAGCACACACAAAACATTCTTCAGGATAGATCAAATGTTAGGCCACAAAATAGGTCTTAACAAATTCAAAAAAATTAAAATTATATCAAGTATCTTTTCTGACCATAATGGTATCAAACTAGAAATCAATAACAGGAAGAAAATTGGAAATTTCACAAATACATGGAAATTAAACAAAACACTCCTAAACAACCAATGGGTCAAAGAAATCAAAAGAGAGACAAAAAAAAAAAAAAAATGAAATAACAGACCAAAATATATGGGATACATCAAGGGCAGTTCTAAGAAGAAAGTTTATAGTGATGATCATCTACACAGAGCAAAAAGAAAAGTATCCTAACTTTATATCTCAAGGAATTAGAAAAAGAACAAACTAAGCCTAGAGTTAAGAGAAGGAAGGACATAATAAAGATTAGAGTGGAAGTAAATGCAATAAACAATAGAACTACAGAAAAAAAAAATCAATGAAACTGAGGGTTTTTTTTAAACTATGAACAAATTTGACAATCCTTTAGTTAGACAAGTAAAGAATAAAAGAGAGGAGATGCAAATAAATAAAATTATAAATGAAATAGGAGACATTACAACTGATACCACAGAAATACAAAGGATCATAAGAGACTACTATGAACATTTACACAACAATTAATTGAATAACCTAGAAGAAATGGATAAATTCCTAGAAACATACAACCTATGAAGATTAAATAATGAAGAAATAGAAAATCTGAACAGACCAATAGCTAATAAGGAGACTGAATGAGTAATCAAAAACTCCCAAGAAATAAAATCCCAAGACTCTATGGCTTTACTGGTGAATTCTACCAAACATTTAAAGAGGAATTAGTACCAATCCTTCTCAAACTCTTCAAAAAAATTGAAGAGGAGGAAACACTTCCAAGTACATTTTATAAGGACAACATTGCCTGATACAGAAGCCAGACAAAGACACCACAAGAAAAGTTTATCCCTGATAAACATAGATGCAAAATTCTCCACAAAATACTAGCAAGCTAACTTGAACAGCACTTTAAAAGCTCATACATCATGATCAAGTAGGATCAATTCCTCAGATGCAAGGATGTGCAAGTTAATAAGTACAAGATATGCAAATTAATAAATCTGATATACCACATTGATAGAATGAAGGATAAAAATTATATGATCACTTTGATTGATACAGAAAAAGCATTTGAAAAAATTCAATATTTTTTCATGATAAAAACTCTCAATAAATTTTAGGTATAAGAGGAATTTACCTCAACATTCCTTCAACAGTGAAAAGCTGAAAATGTAAAGCCAATTAACATTCATAATAAAAACTTCCAACAAATTAGGTATGAAAGAAATGCATCTCAACATTCATATTCAGTGGTGAAAAGCTGAGAACTTTTCCTTTAAGACCAGAAAAGAACAAGGATGCCTGATATTCAATATAATACTGAAAGTCCTACCTAGCCAAAGCAATTAGGCAAGAAAAAGATATGAAAGGTATGTGTATTCATCCATTTTTGTGCTGCAAAAATAACAGAATACCTGAAACTGGGTAATTTACAAAGAACAGAGGTTTATTTGGCTTACTACTCTGGGACAGCTGTATCTGGTATGGGCCTCAGGCTGCTTCTACTCATGGCAAAAATGGCAGGCAGCCAGCAGGTGCAAGCAGATCACATGGTGGGAGGAAGCAAAGTGTGGGGGAAGTTCCAGGGTCTTTTCAAAAAACCAGCTCTCATGGGAACTAGTAGAGTGAGAACTCACTCACTACCCCCACCCACCAGGGAAAGCATTAATCCATTCATAAGAGATCTGCCCTCATGACTCAAACAGCTCCCAATACTGCCACATTGGGGATCAGATTTCCACATGAGTTTTGGGGAGACAATAACATCCAAACTCTATCAGCATGCAAATAGGAAAGGAAAAAGTAAAATTTTCTGTTTTCAGACAATATGATTTTATATATAGAAAACCCTTAAGACTCCACAAAAAACTTTCAAAACTGCTATACAATTTCAGTAAAGTAGCAGAATACAAAATCAGCATACAAAAGCCAGTTGCATTTCTATACACTAACAACCAACATCTGAAAAAGAAATTAAGAAAACAATCTCATTTACAATAGTATCAAAAAGAATAAAATACTTAGAAATAAATTTATTTAAGGAGATGAAAGGTCTATACAATAAAAACCATAAAGTGTTGATAAAGGAAATTGAAGAAGACACAATAAATGGAAAGATATCCTGTGTTCTTAGATTAGAAGAATATTGCTAAAATGTCCACATTACCCACAGTAATTTACAGAATCGATGCAATCACTATCAAAAGCCCAATGGCATTTTCCACAGAAATAGAATAAATAATTCTAAAATTTATATAGTGCCACAAATGACCCCAAATAGCTAGAGCAATTCTGAACAAGAAGAACAAAGCTGAGGAATCACAGTTCTTTCAAAATATACTACAAAGCTACAACAATCAAGAGGATATTAAAAGAGTATGGTACTGGCATAAAAACAGACATATAGACCAATGAAACAGAACAGGAGTCCAGAAATAAATACACATATTCATGGTCAACAGACTTTACAAGGGACTGAGAACACACAATAGGGAAAGAATAGTCTCTTCAATAAATGTTATTGAGAAAACTGGATATTCACATGCAAATGAATTAAATTGAACCTTATCTTATGATGTATTAAAAAATCAACTCAAAATGAATAGAAGACAAATATAAAGTCTGAAATGTAAAACTATGAGGAGAGAACATAGTTAAAAATCTCTCTGACATTGGTTTGGGCAATGGTTTTTTTGATATAACCCCAAAAGTATAGACAACAAAAGCAAAAAGAGACCAGTAGATAGCATCAAACTAAAAAGCTGCTGTACAGCAATACAGTAATAAAATAATCATCAGAGTGAAGAGACCACTGCAGACCATTCATCTAATAAGGGTTAATATCCAAAATATATAAGGAACTCAAATAAGTCAATTGTAAGAAAACAAATAACCTGGTTTTAAAATGGGCAAAGAATCTGAATAGACATTTCTCCGGAGAAGACATCCAAATAGCATAAAAGAAAAAATGCTCAACATCACTTATCACTAGGGAAGTGCAAATTAAAACCACAATAAGATTTTACCTAATTTCTGTTAGAATGGCTATTACCAAAATGATGAAAAGTAACAAGTGTTGGTGAGAATGTGGAGCAAAGGGATCCCTTGTACACTGTTGGTGGGAATTTAATTAGTATGACCATTATGGAAAGCAGTATGGACCTTACTCAAAAAATTAAAAATAGAACTACCATATGATCCAGCAATTCCAGTACTGGGCACATATCTAAAGGAAATGAAATCAGTATGCCAAAGAGATATCTGCACTCCCACGTTCATTGCAACATAGTCAATAATTAGATTGCATTAATTGATTGTTATATTAATATGCCTTAATAGTGATTAGTATCAAATAAATATTTTAAAAGCTTACCATTATCCCAAAATCTGAGAAACAATGCTGACATTCACTGGACTTGCTGAAAAATAAAAAACAGTAGAATGAGGGTGGTTGTCAATTTCAAATACTCTGTATTTAACAAATTCTGAGTGTTGTGGATTTTACATACTTTTTTGTTTTTTGCTTTTGTTCTCTGGTTATTCTGCTTTGAAACAAATATTATTTAATATAATTATTAGTAACAAGAAAGGATCTTATTTTTCTCAAAATAATTTTTTAAATGTTTAGTAAAGCAGGAGGCTTGAAAAGAGTGACTGCAGTGAATGCTGGTGGAGCTGCTACTTTTTAACATTCCCTCTGATTCTAAGGAAACTGAAAATCTCAAAAAATTCTGTTTCTCAGGCTGCTTGCAAATTATGATACCTCACATAAACCTACCTTTGTGTTAATCACAAATTCTTATTCCTATCCACATATTTCATATGCTTGCCATGAACAGAGCAACCTTAATTACTTGCTCTGTGCATGGCAAGTATATAATATGCATAGTCCTCAAACATGGGAGGCAATAAGAAATGAACACTATTTTTAAAGAAAAAAGAAAAAGAAGTCTTCAGAAAAATATCTAATAAAAATATTTCAGATAGACTATTGCATTTTTATAACATGTCAAGTTACTTCACCTTTAATTCACAGTGGTAGAACATAAAAAAAGAATTCATATTTTAAAAGCAAGTAAACTCTGAAAAACTACCTAAAATTTTGGTTTGACTCCCATATCAGTTCACACATCACTGGTTTGCAAAAAAGAAAAAAAAATTATCCATCATTTTGTTCATACAGGTGGAATGCTGGAGTAGAATCAATGAGTAAAAGTCCCTAACTTTAATGAGCTTTTATCAATTTCAGAGATAACTCAGAAAGCTTCTGTTGAACTACCTCTACTGGTTCAAGTATAATGAATCCTGATATACTATGTAAACCCTCATTGGGAGCACAGCCTCTATTTTTAGTCTGATAAATATATTCTCATTAGATAAATGATGTTCTCCTTGTCTTTGACACAGTGATCTACACCAACAAGTATCACAACTTCTCTAAATTGAGACTGAAGACATCCCAATGTTGTATCTTCCCGTTAAATCCAGTGAAACTTATCTCCACAAGTTATATAGGTTTACCTGGGGTCACAAATTCTATTTTTCTCATTTGTTATTTCATTAATGTCTTGAGTGTATCATCAGATCTTCCAAATACTGCCATTTCTTCTGAGACATTATGTTCTAAGTATGTCATATATGTATGTATGTATACATGCATGTTAGCTAGTCTCTTCCTTCTGACCAATAGCTCTCTTCTTCTAAGATTATATCTGACTCCTTTAAAATGACAGTTTCCAAACAAAGAAAAGACTCAGAGAAAAGCTGTGTTGATCCTAAGGTTTGGGAATCTTCCCTGTAACTGCAAGGCCATTTTTAGGTCCTCACTGAGCCTAAGGTTCTTACTTTTGTACACACCTCACATGGTAGAGCAAACTCATTAAAATGCATCCACCTGCCACAATAAGTGTGATTTTTGCTGTGAAATGTTTGAAGGATTTTTAAATTTTTGCTTTTGAAGTTATTTGGCCATGAGCAACTTTTCTAAGCTTGGCTGTAATTTTTTTGGCAGCCAATGAGGATAGTCAGGAATATTTGTGATGTGAAAAATATCTGATCTACCAACAGTGATAAAATGTAATGTCATAAGTCATGAATTAAAAGATTAATAATTTTTTCAGTACTTCAATTCACATACACACATGTTGCTTTGCCTCCCACGGATTTGTCATCCCTCTTCCCCTGGGTGACAGAGCCACAAAGGATTACTCAAAACGCATCTCTTCTGAGCAGTGAGAAGCCCCCAAAGGTGTTAATCTCCTGGAACCCTCAAGAGAGAGGCATTCTTTCCATTTGAGCAATTAACCACAAATTGGGGTTCTCTTCCCACATTTATTCTCCAGACCAGGAAGTTACAGGAAGAGAACATAGGTGGGATTATAGTTTAACAATATAGGCTGGTAACATTCAGTAAACCAAGCAAGGTGACATTCCATAATGAAATTTGCAAGAGATTAAGTCAATCCACCAACAAAAGCTTAATCTTAGCAAACATTCTCTCTTCTTACAGCAATTTTCCAGTATCTTTACATATCAGTCAGTAACCTGTCTGTCCTCTGAGCCAGCAACCTTGCTGTGCTACAATTCTTTATCTTACAACAGACACTATAGCCTGGGGAAATTTTCCTGTCTTTTGCAAGGTCAACATTTTACATGTACTTTCGAGAAGTTAGGCTAAACCTGAAACTGCAAGGCTTTGGAAAACCAGGTCCTGTGAAATACATTTGCTTTATGTATACTCCACACACACATGCACACAGTTTTATATACAAAGTATGTTAAACACCTCTTATGCATTGCTTCAGACTCTCAGCCTCACCTGTCTCTTTTTCCAGTGATTGCTGGCCAGGTGTAAAAACAAAAGTTTTCATGGAGGAGGAGGCTTAATCTGACAGTATTTTACTGCATATCCACACCAGACACCTTTCATGTCTTGCCCTTAGGTTTCCCAGGAGATTCTTCCTAGAACCCAAGTATGCTGCAAATTTGAGGAGTTACAGTTTGTCGGTCAAACTTTTCATAAGTTAGCAGTAGAGATGGTTACATAAATTCACTCTTTCCTCCTTTCTCCCCTGCTAAACATAGGCTACAATGTTATCTACATAAAAATCTTCTGGAAGAGGTACTCAAGAAACACCACTAGTTAATTTTATGGAATGGGATCAGTGGTGGGGAAAAAAAGGTGATATATTTTCACTTTTTATATTCTTTTGTGCCATTTGAAGAAAATTAACATAAGCTTATATTATACTTACATTATAAAGAATTTAACAAATGCTTACATTAAAAATTGCTGATTTCATGAAGGCAGGATAAATCAAAAGAATTCTAAAGAGCTTATGCTGTAGAGATCACAGGACCTCTTAGGAACATTTCTAGTAACTCAGTTGGGAAGCCCTGTTCAAAGATATTACACATGAAACCTGGGAGTTGTAAAAATTTAGGAATGTATAAAATTGGTACAATCTGGACATTGTTGCTTTGAAATGAAGTCTGACAAATCCTTTTTAAAAAATTAAACATAAATATCACATTTTAATGTGATATTTCAGGGGTACCCTAGGAGTAAAACTTCTTTAACAATCCTAGGATTCAGCAAATATGAGAGATCAAACTGGTATTGCTGCCCAAGAACATGTAGCCCTTACATCTTGTTCTCACTCAGAACAGCAACTTTAGATGCTGGAACATGAGCTATATTAAGGCTGAGTGAATCAGAAGAAACAAATAAGCAGCAACTAAAAGAGAGCATATAACCCAAAATTTGGTTCAATTTGATAAGGTGGAAGGTTGGAGAAGTTTTAATTGAATGGATTAAAATACATATAAATGAGCCTTTTTATGGAGGTTAGCATTGCCTGGAAATAGAAAAGGGACTAAGAATTGACCCAAAATTACTTGTAATCGTCTTCTATACCTTTAGGCTGAAGGCATTAAACCAAACTTTATTTGGTATAAAGTGGGAGGGAAGTGATAATTAAACATTATTTATTTATTTCCCTCAGTCATCATCTCACTTCAGCAAGTTTAAAATTAGAATTTCCAGTATCCTTAAATTGTCAGTGGTGCAGAGATATTACCATTACATGCAAGAGAGATTAAAGCAAAAGTTTTCATAACTTCAGAATTAGTCCATAAGCCAATGTTTCTCATAATGTCCTGTAATAAGCCAGAGAAGTAATGTTTCCTAGCACACACTAAGAAACACTGCCATAATCAACTGGTGGCTTTAGGAGGCAATGACCTACTTTGTTGTGTTCACTTCTATAACTTTGGAAGCACAGAGCATAGGCACTCAATAAAAATCCATGGATTGACATGGTGACTGGCTAGCTAAGTAAGTGGATGAATGAATGAACAAATGAGTGGCTAAGTTAATGGGTGAGTAGATGAATAGTTAAATCACTGAATAATTGAAAAGATGAATTAATGACTAAATGCACAAATTAGTAAATTCATGAACTAATAGGCAAATTAGTAATTGAAAGACATAAAAATGTCTACAATTACATAAGAAAAGTGCCACTTTTTCCTGCTTTATTCCGATGGCCTCCGATACCAGCTGCACATTGAAATCACCTGTGGAGCTTTAAAAAAATATCAGTCACCCTAGTCATGAAATCTGATTTCACTGTTTCAGGGTGCAATCCAGCTATGGGTGTTTTTTAAAAGATCTGTTGTGTAGCCAGGATTGAGAACAATAGCTAGCCTATCCTTTCATTCACAAATTTTTTTTCAGCTCTCTCTCTTTTACACTTTCTCTCTCCCTCTAAGATGCCCTGTATTTTTGTCTGTAAATACTAATTCCCATTCTCTTTCCACCCTGCCTCACTTCTGAGGTCTGGGTTGAGAAATGGGGACTATGAAAGTAAATGTAGTTTTTTAAAACAAGTTAAGCTTTTGTGCTTTGTAACTTCAAATGAATAGGGTGAGGATTTTCAGGTAAGAGGATCGAAAGTGAAAGGTGAGCACAGCAGATATTAAAAAATCTATATTAACGAATTTTCTAGACATTTTCCTGGGTCTCTTCTATGAACAAACTATACATATAGAATGGAAACAATCTCATCAGTCACTGCATTTAAATTTGCTTTAATAAATGTGAACATGACATGTGGTTTGCACCTTACTAAAGTATTTATATGACTTGGCCCTATGATATGGCTGTAGTTTATTAATGCTGGGAAATATTATCATTGTTCATAATTGACAGAAGAAAACTACCAAAAGAAGTGAAATGATAATAAATACCACATATTGGAATCAGACACATATGAATTCAAATCCTGGTTCTGCTACTTAGCTCTTAATAGCAGAATGTTGCATAACCTCTCTGAATCCTAGGTTTCTTATTTGTGAAATGGGTTAATAATAACTACTTTATTGGATTATTTGAAATAATAAATTTGATAAAATATCAAAAATTACTTTCACAGTGCCTGAGAGAGTAAATGATTAATAAATAAATGTAAAAACAAAAAACAACACAGCCACAAAGTGATGAAGGATTGAAATACTTTCTCCCTTTTCGCTACATAGCTTTATCACAAAGTGTTTTCTAGATATTCTTATAGCACTATATCTTACTAATTCTGTGTCTTAGATAATATTCCCTGTATCAGTGCAGTTTCAGTTGCATTGAAAATCCAATTCAAACTACCCTCGGTCAAAAAATGGAATACATTGTTTTCAGTAACTAAATGGTCCAGGGGTATGTCTGACATCAGGCCCAGCTAGAAACAAAGAACAAAACAACGTCATTCATACCTAATTTCATTCATTCTATCTCTTGGCTCCATTTTCTCTATGTTGCATCTATTGTCAAAGGACTCTTTCCTCATGATTGAAAATGGCTGTCAGTGCTTATAGGACTGGTCAAATCCAGTCAAACCTAATTAAAAAGAGGTAGAGTCTTTATATAGTACCTCTTGATCTGGAAATTCTGTATGAAGACAGGTTTACTCTGATTGGCTTGGAAGTTGTCTGCCCATTCCTGATCAAGTTAATTTGGACAGGGGAATGGGGCACCCTGATTAGCTTAGATCTGTTTTGCATGTCCACCCCTAGTCCTTGTAAGCAGGACTCCACACAGATCACATAGATAAAAAGTAAAGAGGAGCTGAATTTCCAAATAAAAGCAGTGATTCCTATATCAGAATTCATCGCTGTATGCAGAATGGGGGATGGAGGCAAATGTCTTGCATGTCTATATTTTACAAATGAAGAAACAGTGTCCTGTCTAATAAATCTTAGCTTACTCTAGGTGGCGAAGATATTATCACGTTATTTTTAGAACTCACAATTTCGGCTTTTATTTTTAGGTCTGTGATAACATAGCAGAGCCATAATTTACAGCAGGTTTTACTGATTTCACTATATCACTGACCATCACAAATTCGTCAACCAGTTACCCAGATCAGATGATAGAAAAAAATCTAAAATGCATTTTAGGAAAAATATTCCCATAAGATGTTGGAGAAAACTAGCAAAAATAAGATCTGTGTTTTATTGTCTATTTTTATTTCTTGTGTTGAAAATATCAAGAGAAGGTAGTTTTATCCACACTCAACTGAAAGCTTTAAAAGGGGGAGTTGTTACCTGGTATAGGTGTGGAAAAAGCAGAGCATTGTCCCCTCTAAGAGATTCACTTGCCAGAACAAAAACCTTAGACATTTTAGGCTTTGTTTTAACAAGGGATGTTTTAACAATAATTAGTTTCTCATAGAATATTGAAGTTTAATTCAAAATGTCAGCATTCGTTTATAAAAAATAGGATAATGCCATGGAAACAGCCTCAACATTAGCAAAAAACATATAACATATTCTCCCCAAAGAATTACAGTTTGTTCAAATGAAGATTCTCCTTATACTTAAAATCAGCAGGTGGTAAGCTTTTAAATATTCCTCATTTCTGCTTACCCACCAGGAACCGTAAAGATACAAATAGAGTGGGTTATAAGCCTCTGCAGGTGGGGAATGAAGATAAGCATCTTTTCAATAACCATGCATTTTTGGAACATACAGTATATTGAATAAACCCTAACTTCCATCACTGCAGCATAGAACTATAGAAACTGAAAAGCAGCACCACTGCTTTTTAAGGTATTCTCTGACTTGCTTAATACAACTATTTCTACTACCGAGAGTTTTAAGTTTTTCATTTTGTCTGTGCTTTAAACTCATATGTGAGACAGAAAACTATATTTAGGGAGAAAAAAAATAGAAGTTTACATTTATTTGTACTTATCTTGTCTTAAGAAAGATTTCTCTTATTATTATTTATGGAGATATGGGCAGATTTTCAGAGTGCAGTTCAATTAATTTTGACAAATGCACACACAGACCTATCAAAATTCAGAATATTTCTGTCACTCCAGAAGTTTCCTTGAGCCTCTACTAAGTCAATCCCCACCATGCCACCTAACTCCTCGCCTCCACCTCTGCAGGACCCATTAGTATCATTAGTTTGTTCCTTTTTATAGCTGAGCCGTATCTCATGTTTATTCATTCTTCTGATTGTGGGTATTTGGGTTGTTTCCAGCTTGGAGATTTTATGAATAAAACTATTGTGAACATTCTTGTACAAATGATTTTGTGGACATATGTTTTGATTTCTATTGGATAACTGATGGGGAGGTCTGGGTCAGAGTAGGGGTAGGAGTTGAACTTTATAAGAAATTTCCAAACACTTTTCCAAGTGGTTCTGCCATTTTACGTTTCTGCAAATTCCAAAGGCTTCTTATTTTCATCAACAGTCTTTTCAGTCTTTCCAATTTTATACACTCCATGTGCTGTCTCTTTGCATATCCCTGACAACTAACAACGGTAAACACTTTTTTGTGTGCTTGTTGGCCATTTTTTATAACGTGTCTACTCAAGTTTTTTGCCCTTTTAAAAATTGGATTATTTTTCTTCTTATTACTGAGTTTTACAAGTATTTATATAGCCTAGATAACAGGTCCTTCTGATATAAATAATGCAAAAGTTTCTTCCATTATGTAGCTTGCCTCTTTATTTCCTAAGAAGTTTCATATTTTCAAAAGGTCCAATTTTTAATCCTTTGAATTTATTGAGATTTGTTTTATGGTCAATCTTAATGAATGCTTAAAAAGAATGCATATTCAGCTGTGTTTGGGTCTAGTGATCTATGAATGTAGATTAAGCCAAGCTGATTGACAACATTGTTCAAGTCTCCTTTAGACTTCCTGACTGTTTTTTTGTTTGTTTGTTTACTTATTCTATCAATAACTGAAAGAATGCTTCTAAAATCTTTATATTTATGTATTTGTCTATTTCTGTCTTTATTTCTGTAAATTATTGATTCATATATTTTAAACATTGTTATTTGGTTCATACTTATTTAGAATTATGCTATGGTCTGAATGTACGCATCCTCCCACAATTTGTATGTTGAAAACTACTCACCAAGGGGATGGTATTAGAAGGTGGGGCCTTTAGGAGATGATTAGGTCAGGAAGGTCTGCCCTTATGAATGAATTAATGTCCTCATAAAGGAGGTGCCAGAGAGCTGCCTTGCCTCTTCCACGGCATGAGGACACAGTGAGAAATCATCATCTATGAACAAAAAAGCAACAAATTTGTTGCTCTCTCCAGACAACAAATTTGTCAGCGCCTTGATCTGGGATGACTTCCCAGCCTCCTGGAAACTGAAAAATAAATTTTGTTGTTTAATAAGCCACCTAATTTATGGTACTTTGTTATAGCAGCCGGAACAAACAAAGACAGATTGTTATGTCTTCTTAATAAATTGAGCATTTATCAGTATAAAATGTCCCTTTTCTCTTATAGCAATCCTTTTCTTGAAATCTATTTTCCTGATATTCTTATCATCCTTCTTGCTTGTTTATGGTTAGTATTTCCATGGCATATCTTTCACTTTTAATTAATCTGCACATTTATATTTTAAGTATACTCTTGTAAAGACCATGGAGTGGTTGTTCTTTTAAAATTTGCCACCAATAATCTCTTCCTCTTAATTGAAGCAATTGGTCCAATTTTAATGTAGTTATTTATGTATTAATGTTTAGGTATACTGTCTTACTACTTATTTTCTGTATGTTCCATTTGGGTTTTGATCCATTTTATCTTTCATTACTGCCTTCTTATGAATTGAGTATTTTAAGTTATTCCACTCTATATCCTCTGTTGTATTTTTATTATAGTAATAGTCTTGGGGTTAAAATATGCATCCCTAGCTTATTTTGAATTAATATTATACCAATTTACACA
This sequence comes from Cynocephalus volans, assembly GCF_027409185.1. Taxonomy (NCBI): domain Eukaryota; kingdom Metazoa; phylum Chordata; class Mammalia; order Dermoptera; family Cynocephalidae; genus Cynocephalus; species Cynocephalus volans. The sequence continues at coordinate 222,809,426 of NC_084460.1, read as the reverse complement.
TAAAGTAAGAACCTTATAATAACCTACCTATATTTGTCTGTTCTCTTCCTTTCTGCTATTGTCATGCGTTTCACTTGTACATACTTTATAAACACAACAAAATAATATTTTGTCATTATTTTTGCTTTGAATATTTGATTCTCTTCTGAAGATACTTTAAAAATAAGAGGAAGAGTGTTTCATTATTTTCTCACATATGTACCATTTCTAGGTCTTTATTTCATCATGCAGACCTTAGCTTCTATCTGGTATCATTCTCCTTTAGACTAAGGAGCTTCCTTTAATATTTCCTGCAGTGTGGGTCTGCTGACAGCACATTTTCTCAACTTTTATTGATCTCAAAATTTGGCATACATTTTTGAAGGATATTTTCACTGAATACAGACTTCTAGACTGACAGCATTTTTTTCTTACATCATTGTAAACACACCATTCTGTTCTTAAGGCATATAGTTTCTGGTAAGAAGTCAGTGGAAATTCTTATTATTCTAGTTGCTTTTAAGACTTTTCTTTAACCTTCATTTTCAGCCTTTGGACTATGATCTTCCTAGATACGGTTGTGTTTATTCTGCCTAGTATTCTTTGAGTTTTGAGAACATATAAACTTATGTTTTTTACCAGTTTTGCAAACTATTTAGGCACTATTTCCTCAAATACTTTTTATGCCCCAGTCTTTCCCTTCTCTCTTGGAACTCTTCTTCTAGAAGTTCAAATACAAAGTCTTCCAAACTACAAAAGCAAGTTGTTTTTCCATTTACGTATATCTTCTTTAATTTCTTTCAACAATGTTTTATCGTTTTAAGTGCAATGTCACTCACATTTTGGTTAATTTTTTTCCTGTTATTCTTTTTTATTTTATTGTAACTGGAACTTTTTTCTTAATGTCATTTTCATATTGTTCATCCTTAGTGCATATAAGTAGTACTATTTTTTTGTATATTGATCTTCTATCCTGAAACTTTTCTGAACTCATTAGCACTCATATTTTTTGTGGATTATTTAGAATTTTCTATATGTATGATCATGGTATCTGTGAATAAAGATAGATTTACTTCTTTCTTTACAATGTGGGTGCATTTTAATTCTTCTTCTTGTGTAATTTCCCTGGATAGAACTTCCAGTGCAATGTTGAATACAAGACATATTGTATTGACTGATTTTTGTATATTGAACTACTTTTGGAATTCCAGGATAAATTCCACTTGAGTCATGGTATATAATCTTTTTAATATGCTGCTGGATTCAGATTGCTTGTATCTTGCTGAAGATTTTTTCATCTATAATCATAAGGGATATTTGTCTATAGTTTTCTTTTCTTGTGACATCTTCGTATGGTTTTGGTTTCTGGATAATAGTGGCCTCATAAAATTTTGGAAGAGTTTGAGATCTTTGTTAGAAGTTTTTTGACCACTGATTCAATCTCTTTACTGTCTTTTCATATTTCTTATTTCTTGTTGACTAAATTTTGGTGGTTTGTGTGTTTTTAGGAATTTGTCAATTTCATCTAGGTTATCTAAATCTTGACATACAGTTGTTCATACTATTCCATTATAATCCTTTCTATTTCTGTAAGGTAAGTAGTAAAGTTCCCTCTTTCATTTCTGATTCTAGTCATTTGAGTCATCTTTCCTTTTTTCCCTTGACAGTTTAAAGTTTTGTCAATTTAGTTGATCTTTGCAAGGAACCAATGTTGGTTTCATTGATTCTCTCTCTTGTTTTTCAACTCTGAATTTCATTTCTCTTCTCTCTTATCTTTATTATTTCTTTCCTTCTGTTTGCTGCGGGATTAGTTTGTCCTCTTTTTTTAGTTTCTTAAGGTGAAATATTAAGTTACTGACTTGAAGTCTTTCTCTTTTTTTTAATGTAGGCATTTATAGATATAAATTTCCTTTGGAGCACTGCTTTTGTTGCATCACATAAGTCTTAGCATGTTGTGTTTTTGTTTTGTTCATCTCAAAGTACTATCTATTTCCCAATGATTTCTTCTTTTTCCCACTGATTATTTAAGAGTGTATGTTTCCACACATTTTTAATTTTTCAAATTTCCTTCAGTTATTGTCTTCTAATTTCACTTCATTGTCATTGGAAAATATGGTTTCTATTATTTTAGTCTTTTTAACTTATGGAGACTTGTTTTGTGGCCTAACATATGATTTTTCCTGGAGAATATTTCATATGTACTTGAGAAAAATATGTATTCCACTGTTATTAAATGGACTCTTCTATAGATGTCTGTTTGGTCTAGTTTATAGTTTGTTATTCAAGTCCTCTAGTTCTTTGCTGATTTAATGTCTAGTTGTCTGGCTTCTTTCCCTCTCTCTTCTCCTTTGGGGCCTCCTGTTATGCATAAGTTGCTATGCTTGATGTTATCCTACAGGTCTCTTAAACTCTGTTCATTTTTCTTGATTTCTTTCCCTGTCCTCAGATGAGATAATCTCAACAGATCTATCTTCAAGTTCACTGATTCTTCCTTATGTCTCTTCACATATGCTGTTGAGACCTTCTAGCAAAATTTTTAGATTATTTTAGTATCCTTTTGAACTACAGAATTTCTATTTAGTTTTTTGTTTTGTTTTTTTTTTTTTTGCAATATATATATTTTTATTGATATTCTCTATTTGATGAGTCATTGTTCTTGGGGTTTCTGTCTTAGATCATTAGTGCTGCTATAACAAAATACCCTAGACTGGGTAATTAATAAAGAACAGAAATTTATTTCTCATGATTCTGGAGGCTAAGAAGTCCAAGATCAAGGTGCCAACAGGACTGGTGTCTGATGACGGCTGCTGTCTACTTTCAAGATGGTGCCTTGTTGCTGCATCCTCTAGAGAGGAGGAACTCTGTGCTTACATGGTGGAAGGGATGGAAGGGCAAAAGAGTGCACCTCTTTTAGAAGGGTGCTAATCCCATTCATGAGGGTGGAGCCCTCATGACTTAATCACCTCCCATAGGCCACTCTCTTAATACCACCACAACGGGGATTAAGTTTTAGCATAAATTTTGGAGGAGATATACATTCAAACCATAGTAGTTTCCTTCAGTTCTTTGTCCATGGTTTCCTTTCGCCCTTTGAGCATGTTTGAAATAGCTGATTTAAAGTCTTTTTCCAGTTAACCCAATGTCTGCTCTTCCTTAAGAACAGTTTCAATTGATTGCTTTTTTCCTATCTATGGGCCATACTTTTTTGTTTCTTTGGATGCTCTGTAAATTTTTGTTGAAACCCGGACATTTTGAATATTATAAATATAGCACCTCTGAAAATCAGATTCTTCCTCCTCCCCAGGCTTTGTTATTGTTGCTTGTTGTAGCTATTATTTTTGTTTGTTTAGTAACTTTTCTGAACTAATTCTATAAAATATGTATTCTTTGTCAGTGTGTCCTCTGATGTCTCTGTACTGTTAGCTTTGTCTTCAGCTAAGGTTTTGAGTAAAAATTTCCTGGAACTAATTGCCTGGAACCAAAATATCTTCCAGTCTTTACAGAAGGGTTCTGTGCATGTTTTGGGCATGTCTTCACCACTCAAGCAGGCAGTCTACAACCTTGTCTTAGCTTCTACTTCCTGCTTCTTTAGGCCTTCAATGTGAGCCTGAGGTGGGAGTTTAGGGCCTTCTTGGGTCTTTACTGGACATGCACAGAGCCCTGCTTATGGCCTTCTGGACTCTCATGAATATTTTAGAGCTTTTCAAAGTTTATCCCCCAAAGCACCTTATTCCTAGTCTTTCCTCCCAAGCTTTCTGTTTAGTCTATTTTTTGTACCAACTATTATCCATTGCTTCACTCAGTAACAACTAAACATTTGCCTATAAGTGTTTTTGACAAATGACCCCAGGTAGTCACTTTAGTGCTAGGTGAGTTCTGATTTAGGTGAGATAAAGGCAAGCTTTTTGATCCAGTCTTCCAAGGAGCCATCAGAATGGTTAAACAAATAATTATAATTGTTTGCAAATAAGGTCTCTTCTGCTCCTTTCAGTATCAATATTGGGAATGTAAGCTTTTGTTTTCAAGGCTACCACTGATCTGGAAGGTGGAGGATGGTGCCAGGGTAAGTTAAAACACCACTAAACAGTGGTGTTAAAACAATGAGTTCACTGTTCACTGTGAGTATTAAAATAGTGAGTTCACTCTTCTTACTGAGATTCAGCTGTTTTTCCTTGAATAAGCACTCCCCTGGTTGCTACAAGATTTTAGTTCGTGTCCAGGGTTCCAAAAATGTTGATTCTTACAGCTTTTCCAGTTTTGGTAGTGGTGTTGGTGGTGGTGGTGCTCTTATAGAGGGACAGGCTTTTGCATTTATTTACTCCTCTATTTTCACTGCTGTCCCCTATAGGTACTGTTTTAAAGTCCTTTTCTGCTCATTCCAGCTCAGTGTTATCTCTGGACCTGTGTTTTTCTCTTGGTTATGAGTCATATTTTCATGCTTCTTTGACATATAACAATTTTCTACAGTGTGATAGAAATTTGGATACTATGTTGTTGAGAATCTGGATTATATTGTCTTCCTCTAAAGAATTTTAAGTTTTGTCCTTAGAGGTGGCTCAGTTTTTTCTTGTGAAGTCTTGGTGGTAAACTTTCTTAGGGTTGGTCTAAAATAGCCCTTACTGTAGAACAGTGGTTCTCAACTGAGGGATATTTTGTTTCCTGGGGGACTTTTGGCAATGTCCAGAGATGCTTTTGGTTATCATAATGGGAAGTGAAATCCTACTGGCATACAGTGAGAAGAAGCCATGAATTCTGCTAATCATTCTACAGTGCACAAGGCAGCCTCCACAACAGAGGTATCATGCCCAAAATGTCAATAGGGCTGTTGTTCAGAAACTTTGCTCTAGAGGGAAAGTCATATTCCTATGGTATGGCCTTTTTGAAGTCTCAGTTTGACACTTGAGATGTTCAGCAATGCCTCTACACTCTGGCTAGTCAGAATCCCATTCTCTTCTACCAGTATGTCATCTCTGGAATCTTCATTCAGCTCACAGCTTCCCTATAGCTGTTTTCTGCTGGGAGAGATTCTTTGGGGCCAGGTAGAAAACAACTATGGGGAAGCCATAGGCTGAACATCCAGACCAAAACTCAAGGGACCCCTATGGATATTTCTGGGGTTCCTCTACATAACTATCTCCCCTCTGATATTTCCAAATTCCACCTGCCTCAGTAGCCCTAAATTTGATCTCTGTTTCCTCCTTCTAGTGAGAAGATTGCTTTATTTTTAGGATTTACTTCCCTATGCTACAGTTTGGAAAGTGTCCCTAGTCAGAAATCCAGTGTGAATTTGGATGGAGCTCACTTCTCTGTTCTGTCTGGTGTCCACTGACCAGACCAGTTATTTTATTTATTTTGTCCACCTTTATAATTGTTTTGCTTCCATGAGAGAAGCCAGGCTAAGAATAGTCAACAGAAGGAAGAGTGTATAATTGAAAAAACTGTGGAAAAATAGTCACAACTCTTAATGAAATGCAAGAATTGTAGCAAAAAATAAAAATGTTCTCAGAATTAGCCAAAGAAGCATTTTAAATCTCTAAGCTTCTATCATTAAAGTACTACATGCATACATGATTTTTACATGTCTTAATATTTCTGTTTACCTTTGCTTGAATTGGACTATCAAGTTACAAAATGTAAGTAAAAAAATTATTAAATAAACAAATTAATTATTAATTAATTTTAAAATAAATTATCAATTAAAAATTATTGTATTCCTACATAATGAACATGTTTTTTGTTTGATGTCCAGTATCGATTTTTCATTTTCCCTGGTAAAATTGTTCTAAATTTCTTTTGGAATGTTACTCATTTCCTTCCTCTCAGCCTTGGGCTTTGGATAAAATTGACCCCTTTAAATTGACCTCTTAAAGCTTAAGTCAGCTTTACGAATGGACTCTGACTGGGTGAAGCCAATCTGAATATACCACCATGTGAACACCGTGATCCAATCAGAAATGGGCACATGGCCTAAGCCAATCAGAATAAACAATATTTTTATTGTTAATGCCTGAAAACACTTTTTTTCTTCTTTTGAAGTTGCTGATGTAAGAATGTGAATCCTGGAATTCACATCCTGGATTTGATGCTGGCACTTTTGCAAACATGAGAGATAATCAACACACAGACAAGTGCACTGTTGAAAGAATTATAAGAATCAGAACACTGATGGTATGGAACTCTGAATCAAACAGCTCCTCGATCCAGCTCAGCCTCTGAGTTTTTTATTTATTTGAGCCAACACATTTCCCTTTCGTAAATCCCAGTTGGATTTGGGTTTTCTTTCACTTTCAACCAAAACACTCCTATCTACTTTTCTTTTTTTTTTTTTTTTTAGGTTTTTATTATTATTTTTAATGGGCACATAATAATTGCATGTAATTATACAATATAGTGTGATATTTTAATATATGTAAACAATGTGTATGATCAAATGAAGGTAATTAGCATATTCATTACCTTAAGGATTTTTTATTCCTTCATGCTGGGAACATTCAAAATCTTCTCTTCTAGCTGTTTGAAAATATATAATAAAATATTGCTAACTACAGTCACTCTACAGTGCTATAGAACACTAGAACTTACTCTTCTATCCAGCTGTAATTTTGTATCCATTAACTAACCTCTCCTTATCCCCCCCTTTCCCTATCCTTCCCTGTCTCTGTTAACCACTAGTCTACCCTCTACTTCTATGAGATCAACTTTTTTAGCTTCCACATATATTTACTCTTTTTATCATAATTAACTATGTATGAAGAAAACCTCCCATATCAGGTTAAGTTTTTGGCAAGTTTTTACCTAATGGTAGCATCCCCATGACTCAGAAGCCTTAATTTAACTGCCCAGAGCTAACCTTGCATCTCAATCTGTATTATTATCAGAAATACCACTCTCTGTCTCACAGGATAAATCCACCAGGACTGGCCCACAGATAGTCAGGATCTTGGGCCAAGCAAGCTCTTTCAAATTTTTATCAACCCCTATAGAGATAGTTTAATTATGATACAAACTTGAATATTCATGTATGATGAGAGAGGACCTTAAAAGTCACCTTGGCAATTTCCATTATTTTTATTTACTCTTTGGTTAAAAAATATTATCATTTAATGTGGAGTATACTAACATTTATAAAGCAAAAGTATTTCACAGGGCCTGGTTTCCAAAGCCCTGTAGTTTCAGGTATTAACTTTTAAAATTACATATAGAAATGTTAAGCTTGCAAAAGCCAGGAAACTTTCCCCAGGCTAAAGTCTCTGTTGTAGATAAAGAATTGTAACACAGCAAAATTGTTGGCTCAAAGACAGATGCCCTTGGAGCAGGTTAACCTACTGATTGGTATGTTAAGAAAGTTGCTTTATTGTTATGTAAAAATACTGAGGAAACTGCTGTAGGAAAAGATAGTATTTGCTAAGAACAAGCTTTTGTTGGTGGATCGCCTTAACCTTTTTCAAATTACATTATGGAATGTCACTTTGCTATTTCACTGATGTTATCAGCTTCTATTGTTAAACTATACTTAGCCATAACTCCACCTATGTTCCTTTTCTGTAACTTTCTGGCCTGGAGAATAAATACTGAGACAAAACCCCAGTTCAGGGTTAATTTCCTGAGGAGGAATGCCTCTCTCTTGAGGGTTCCCGGAAATTAACCCCTTCAGGGTGTCTCACTGCTCGGAAGAAACAGACTTTGAGTAATCCTTTTTGCATCTCCATCACCCCATGTGAGGCAAAGCAACAATTTAAAACAATTTAAATGATACAGATGTGTACAAAACAAAATGGGAGAGTCATCTTTTATCTTCCTTATCTATTTTCATAGTTATGGATTTCCACAAAAACATATATGACTTTGTGGCAGGCAGCCTCTGAAATAGCCCTTAATGATCACTACTTTCTGGTAGTCACATGCTCCCCTTGCCTGCAAGCTAGGCTGAGTGCCTTGCTTCTAATGAATGGAATACAGCAGAAATGATGGAATGCCACTCCTGAGATTAGTTTATAAAAAGGTTGTGGTTTCCTTCTTGGACACAGTCTCATTCTCTCTTGGACCACGTGCTCTGGAGGAAGCCAGCTGCCATGTATGAGGCAGCCCTGTGGAGAGGGCCACGTGAGTGACCTCTGAAGCAGAACTTCTGACACCTGCCAACAGCCACACGAGTGAGTGAGTGTAGACGTGGATCTTCCCTCAGCCAAGTCTGAGATAGCTGCAGTCGCAGCCTTATGACGGACCCCAAACAAAAACCACCCAGCTAAACTCCAAGATTCCTGACCCAGAAACTATGAGATAATAAATGTTTATTTTTTTAAGCTACTATGTTTTGGAGTAATTTCTTAGGCTGCAATAGATATCTGATGCTCTTTCTTAACATGCAGTTCTGCTATTCGTTTGTTTGTATTTGGATATTTGTTTTGACTAAAATGCACTCTTTCATTTGCATGTCTCAAGTATGAGCCGCATGCCTTGAAATCTTGATGATGTCCAAAACACTAAAATCTTAAGATTATTTTTGCTTCTTTGTATTAAAATTAAAATTATTCCTATTTATTTTGAAATTTTGCACTATATATGAACTTCTAAGGTCATCGGTATGGTTTATGATCCTCTTTTACATGTTTGCTCCTGAAAATTACATGAATTTAAATTTTTATTCTGTCATCAATTGTATTCCCTGAAAATATGATCTTGCTTTTTATATATGGTCTTGTTTTGGCCAATGGCATGTTGGTGAGTTTAATAAGCACATTTAAAGACATCTAAGGGGAAGATTATAGAAGCATCATAAGTTTCCTCTAGCACTTTTCTGCCATACAATATAACATCTTGGATAAGGACTAATCTTTCTGCCTGGGTCTCAGAATGAGAGAAAGTGGATCAAAGCTGCCACAGAGATGTAGCATCTTTGCATCACTGATTTATGATGCAAAGTTTTTAAACAAAGTATTACTAATCTGAATTCAGAAATATTTTTTAAAAAAGAATAACAACGTGACCATATTAAACTTACATGCAAGGTTGGCTCAACATTCAAAAAACCCCACTAATGTAATTTACTACATTAACAGATGATAAGATAATAGATGAGCAAAAGTTATATAATAAAATTTAACACTCATTTATGATTCTTAAATTTTTTTTTTTCAAGTATTCAATGAGAACAGGAAATGAATCCCTGGGAACTGATAGAATACTTCTCATTAAAGCCAGGAAGAACATAATAACTAGGATATCCATAAAACCTAGTAATAGGTCTTTAAAATAAAAATTTTAGGGGAGGGTGTATTCATCACATTTGCCACAAAAACAATTGATTCCAAAATGTCAGCAGCTTATGAGCATAGATGATATTTTTTACTGCCAGTGTTTTATTTTTTTGATTTAGGTGGTATTTACCTAGGTGTATGCTTTATAACTATTCTTTAACCTATAAAGTTACACATTTATAAAGTATGTATTTTTCTTTATTATGTTATATTTTAAGTTTTTTTTAAAAGTTCAAAAAATATGAATGTAATAGTTTGCCTAGGAATAGAATTTAGAGTGAGGGAAAAAAAAAACAGGTCCCAGAGCTGAACCTTAATGACACTAAGTAATATTTGAAGATTGGCAGAGAAGAAAGTGCTGGCAAAGTTAACGAAAACCAATTAGAGAAGGAAGTAAAAATCTAATAGAGTGATGTGTAATGAAAGTAGAACAAAAAAAGTGTTAAGAAGGAGATGTTGGTCAACTTCTTCCAAAGGTTGGCAACTTTCTATTCCACTTCCTCACATTAAAACTGAGATTTAGAAATGGTCCAGGGAAGGGAAAGGACTTGTACCATGTTATAGAAAGGTAATTCTGGAAACAGAGCCCAAATCTCTGAACTCTTATATCAATAGTCTCTTCACTAAAGAGAGTACAGTCATGCGCCTCTGAATTCTTTGACTTCCTGTTCAGAGTGTTAGAATCCTAAGAGTTTGTTTTGGACAGAGTGAGTGGGTTTGTTCTATTTGTTTTGGACAGAGAGAGTGGAGTTTGGACATGTTTCCTATCATATCACTAATACTGGCTTCAGTATACTACAGTTGGAAGTGTCAATATTATTTAAAGAGAGTATAATTTTTTAACCTCTTCCTCCCATTTTTTGGAACCTGTGTAGTCTCCTAATTCTTTCCTTCAGTATAGATGGCTAGACATTCAGAAAAACCCACATTCCATTGCTATGGGCAAAGCCTCATACATATTGAATGCTGAAAGTTCTAATGGTGGGAAAATACTTTTCTTTCATTTCCTTTCTCTTCTGCATTTCATTATTCTATGTACCACCTTCTGCCCATTTGGAAGTCTTCCAAATCCTGACTTTCTTTTTGCATTATTCCCTCCTACCCATACGTCTTTCATCATCTCTCATAATCTAAAGATGAACAACATCATACCATAGCAAAACATAATTTGCTTCCCATCATTCCCCTCTGTTTTCTATTGTTTCTCTAGTACAATAGTTCTGTAACTCTACACTTATATGAGAGCTAGACTTCTGGAAACCTGATCCTTCCAGAGTAAAGTTGTACGTTCAGAATTCAAAACATTGCCTCTAGACTGTCAAAAGAACTTTCCATAAAAGTCAAGCCCTTTACTACCCAGGAGACAAATAACTTACATAATTCACCACATAACATACAAAGCTTAAGAAAACTTGTTATAGATTTTACCTGCTCAGGGAAAATTGGACACAGGAAAGTTGAATATAGAAATAGAAGGTGGTTCTATCAAGGTAGACTTGTGCCATTTGTTAAAGTGACATTTGATAGCAAGGAAGAGACAGAGGTCCTACACGAGCAGAAGAATGTGACTGGCTCTGCAGTGTAGGGACATAAACATAAGTCCAAAGGGAAAGGTCAGGTTAAATTCCATGGAAACCATATAGGAAAGCAGGAGAGTGTGTAATATATTACAGAAATATTCCCATCAAAATATGTGTTAGTGTTTATTTGCTTTTTAGTTTTATCACTTATAAGTTTAAGTTTTATTAAGATCTCTTCAGTACTCAGCAGTGTTAGAATGAAGAGACATTCCTTTACCACAGAAAATTAAAACAGCCTCTAGGTTTTCATCAGTTTCATCAGCAGCATCTTTTTCTGATTACTTTTGTCTTGTGTTTCAAATGGGATATTGAATAACTACCTCTGTCTTTCACCCACACAAACTCTGATATATTTAGCTTTTTTTCTTGTTTGTATCTGTAAATCTGTTTATGTGCAGTAACATCTTGCATGAAACATGCACTACAAAAATTGAAGCAAATTATTGAGTTTCTTTACACATCTGATTACGTGGTAGGACTAATGAGGGTAACAACATCAAATGGGTTCTTGATTATTTGTACATAGATTCAAACTATTTTATTTTCAAAGTGTTAAAGTTTGTTTTGATGTAAAATATTGTTTTAAAATACTGAACATTAACTAGAAGAAAATTTACCTATGATCTCATCAAATTAAATAATACAACTTTGGTTTTTGTACATATCCTTTTGATCTTTTTTTCATAATTCTAATAATGGTATATTCATAATTTATTCTGCTTTTCATCGAATCTTACATTCTAATAAAAACTACTTTAATATTTTATAAGATTGTTTTTATTGTGGCAAAATACACATAAGATAAAATTTCCTATCTTAGTCATTTCAAAGTGTACAATTTATAAGATTTTTTGAACGCTAATTTCTAAAATTTTATAATTGTTCATCCATTAAATGTAATGCTATTTACTTTACTATTGTACAATTGTTAGGTATTTAGACCATTTCCACTTTTTTCCAAAGCCTACGTAACATGATGATGAAGAAATTTGTGTACATAATTGTAAGTTTTTAAAAAATTTTTCTTTTTAAATCAAGGCATACATGAATGCTTAAAAACTACAGTTCTCCAATGTACAATCAATGCCATTGACATACAGAATGAATTAGCTCTCTACTGCTTTCTATGAGAGTAAAGCATAATCTTCAATGCTTACTGGTTCTTATTTCTAACTATTCCTCAAAAGAATCACTGTGATCTTATTTTTTAAAAAATAACATCACAACAATCACAGGTATGTGAACGGCTGGCACAGATTAGAATGACTGCTTTGAATGCGTTTGGAAATTTCAGACTTGTCTTTAGCTTCGGATAGACAAGCAGATAGCCAATCATTATAAAATTCAATTTAAAAGATTGAAACATGTTTTTATCAAATGAAAGTGTAAGTATAAATGTACTAATAAACTGTACAAATTTTTCATAAAAATAACTGGGAATTTGATGCCAGTTGTCATATGATAAAAATTTAAAAATTGAATTCTAAGTTTACATGTGTTATGTGGCTGGCTAAATGTAAACATATTAAATATTGTATTACACATGAGCAATTTACACTAAATACATTTCTGGAAAAGAAAAATAAGCCAAAATTAGGCAACCACTTTTCAATACACACCTGCTCATGACAGCAATGGTAAGTTCCAACCAAGTGCTTTTAATGGCTAGAATATTTTATCTTCATACACCCAAGAAGGCAGGGAACAATCTGATTGTGTTTACTGCGGTGAGTAAGCAAGATAGAGAAGGGGGCTACTGGGGGGAAATGGGTCACCAGAATAGTCTAAAAGTGTGCTGGCCATAAAGCCCTCCCTGGTCACATAATCTACTGCTGTTTATGATACCGAGGCTTAGAATATGCACATCAGCCCTTCATACTGCATGTCCAACTGTGGAATCTGTTCATCTCATTTTTGGATTATGGCATCTTTGATCATTATATTGTTGGCCCTCATGGGTGGGAAAGGCAGCAAATCCTGTGGAAATTATTAAGAGCTCCATGAAGAATGCTCTAGCAAATATATTCCTGGTGGGTAAAATTACTTTCAAACAAGATAAAGTCCCTAATTTCACAATTAATTATGAGACTAAAATGTATAAATAAAAAAGAAAACCTATTATGGGTAAGTAATAAACTCTCTAAGGGGTAAACAGATGGTCAACTCTGTCTGCACAACCGAATCACTGGGAGCTTCTAAAATATTCTGATGCTGACCCCATGCTTTGCCACTGCTGACATGGGAGGCACCCAGGCAAGCAGGAGAACAGGCCAGCCACCCTCCAGTCTCCTGCCCCACCCATGCAGAAGGTAGGACCTCATGCTGCACAGCCAAAGCAGGCAGGAGAACAGTCCAGCCCCCATCCAGAGATATGCCCTGCCTGTGCAAAAGGCAGGACCCCATGCCATGTTGCCACCAGCAGGGGAGGCACCCAGGCAGGCAGGAGAACATGCCAGCTACCCACACAGGCCGACCCTAACCATGAAGAAAGCAGGACTTCACATGCCATGTCACTGCCACAAGGCTTCACACAGCTTCCACAGAGGTGGTCCACAACAGCCACCACCATAACTAATACTGTTGCAAGGACAGCTTGCTGCCTTAATAACATTCACAATCACTGTGCAGGGGGCCCACTACAAATTTGACTACATTAACATAAGGAGAGTCACAGAATGAACCTAGAAAAAGAGGAAGAAGTCTTTCTCCTCAAAGCCCACTCCATAGTAAAAGAAGTAACTGATCTACCAGATGACCAAACATCAATTTAGAGATACTAGAAATATAAAAAAATCAGAAAATATAACACCACCAAAGGAATTCAGTAACTCTCATGTACCAGACCCTATTGAACAAGAAACCCTTGAAATCACAGAAAAGGAATTCCAAGTAACTTCCTTAAAGAAACTCAATGAGATAAAAGAGAACTGTCTAAGACAACAAAATGAAATGAGAAAATACATCCAGGATATGAAGGATGACATGTACAAAGAGAATACCTTAAACAAGAATGTAGCAGAACTCCTGGAACTGAAAGATACATTTAATGAAATAAAAAACAAAACCGAGAGCTTAAGCAGCAGATGAAAACAAGCTCAAGAAAGAATATCTGAATTCAAAGATGGTCTTTATAAAATAACTCAGGCAGACAAGAAAAAGGAAAAAATAATTTTTTTAAAAAATGAAGAATCTCTAAGAGAGCTAGCAGACCCTAAGTGTATAAACATCCAACTCATGGCTGTTCCTGAAGGGGAGGAAAAAGTAAAGGCACTGAAAATCTATTGAAATGATAATGGAAAACTTCCCAGGTATAGGGAGTGACACAGACCTTCAGATCCAAGAAGCTCAAAGATCCCCAAACAGTTTCAATCCAAAAAGATCCTCTCCAATACACATTACAAGGAAACTGGCAAACCTCAAAGACAAATGGAGAATCCTAAAAGCAGTAGGAGAAAAGCATCAAGTCACTTATAAGGGAGCACAACCAGACTAACAGCAGAATTCTCAACTGAAACTCTATAGGTAAGAATAAAATGGGATGATGTATTCAAAATACTAAAAGAAAATAACTGACAGCCAAGAATACTATACCTAGCTAGGCTATTCTTCAAAATGAAGGTGAAATAGTGTATATCCCAGACACACAAAAACTGCAGAGTTCATCATCACACAATCAGCCCTGTGAGAAATCCTCACAATAGTCCTGCATCTGGAATCTGAAAAACAATGATCATTACCATGAATACACAAGTAAGAACAAAACCCAGTGAAACACAAATGCAAATGAGAAAGACAAAAGAAACTAAATCTTACCACCTCAGAAAAAACCCACAAACATGAAAGACCAATAATCAAGGGGAAAAAAGGAACAAATGATACTCAAAACATCTGAACAAAGCCAGGAATAAGATAATACTTCTCAATAACAATCCCAATGGATTACACTCCCCACTCAAAAGACACAGACTGATGGATGGGATCAAAAAGCAAGACTCAACTATATGCTGTCTTCAAGAGACTCATCTCACCATTAGAGATGTACATAGACTAATAATGAAGGGATGGAAAAGGTATACCATGCAAATAGAAACCAAAAATGAGCAGTAGCAGCTATTCTTATATCAGATAAAACAGACTTTAAACCAAAAGCCAAAAAAAGAGACAAAAAAGGCCATGATATAATGTTAAAGGGATCTATCCAGCAAGAAGCCATAACAATCATAAATATATATGCACCCAACACTGGAGCACCCAGATATATAAAGCAAACACTAGTACACCTAAAGAAAGAGATAGACCCCAATATGATAATAGTGGGGGACCTGAACACTACCCCATCATAATTCAGCACATCATCCAGGCAACAAATCTACAGAAAAACACAGGATTTAAACTACGCTTTAGACCAACTGACCTGGCAGACATCTATAGAACATTTTATCCAACTACAGAATATACCTTCTTCTCATCAGCACATGGAACTTGCTCTGAGAAAGACCACATGTTAGGTCACAAATCAAGTATCAAGAAATTCTAAAAATATTAAAATTATTTCATGTATTTTTTCAAACCACAATGGATTAAAACTAGAAATCAATAACAAATGAATGTCTGGAAACTACAAATGTATGGAAATTAAACAACATTCTCCTGAATTACATATGGGTCAAAGAAGAAATTAAAAATTTCTTCAAAGAAGAAACCAAAAAATTAAACAGGAAAACAAAAAATTTCTAGAAAACACTGAAAATAAACACAGATCATATCACAACCTGTGAGATATTGCAAAGGCAGTACTAAGAGGGAAGTTTATAGCAATACATTCTTACATTAAAAAAAATAGAAAGATTTCAAGTAAACAACCTAACTCTACACCTAAAAGAACAAGGAAAACAAGACCAATCCACTCCCAAAGTGAGTAGATAGAAAGAAATGATTAAGATTAGAGCAGAACTAAATAATATAGGGACCCAAAAAAAATGATACAAAAGATCAATGAAACAAAAATTTGTTTTTTGAAAAGATAAACAAAATAGACAAACCATTAGCTAGGTTAACGAAAAAAAGGAGAAGACCCAAATAACAAAAATCAGAAATGAAAAAGGAGGTATTACAACAGATTCCACAGAAATACAAAAAATCATTAGGGACTATTATCAACAATGATATGCCAACAAATTTGAAAACCTGGAGGAAATGGATAAATTTCTGGACACATCCAAACTACCAAGACTGAACCAGGAAGAAATAGAAAACCTGAACAGACAAATAACAAGCAATGGGATTGAAGCAGTAATCAGCAATCTCCTGTATTAGTCCATTTCTGTGATGCTATAATAGAATTACCTGAGACTGTGTAATTTATAAACAATAGAGGTTTGTTTGGCTCTAGATTCTGGGACAGCTGCATCTGGCACACGCCTCAGGCTGCTTCTACTCATGGCAGAAAGTGGTGGCAGTCAGAGGATACAAGCAGATCACATGGCAAGAGAACATAAGAGAGAGAGGGGAAGTGCCAGGGTCTTCTAAACAACCAGCTCTAATGGGTTCTACAAGAGTGAGAACTCTCTCACTACCCCACTCCCAGGGCATTAATCTATTCATGAGGGTTCAGCCCCAAACCACTCCCAACATTGCCAAGTTAAGGATCAGGTTTCCACATGAGTTTTTGGGTGACAACACTTCCAAACTCTATCATCTTCCATCGAAGAAAAGCCCAGGACTGGATGACTTTACTGCTGAATTCTACCAAACTTTTAAAGAGGAATGAATACCAATTCTCTTCAAGCTATTTCAAAAAATTAAAATAGAATCCACTCTCCCAAACTCATTCTATGATGCCAGCACCACACTGATACCAAAACCAAAGATACAACAAAAAAAGAAAACTACACACTAATATCTTGATGAACATAGATGCAAAAATCTTCAATAATACACTAGCAATAAGAATGCAGAAGCACACCCAAAAAATTATGCACCACAATCAAGTGGAATTCATCCCAGAAACGCAAAGACAGTTCATCCATCATATGCAAGTCAATAAATGTGATACATCGAATCAGCAAAATTAAGGACAAAAAACATCTGATTATCTTACTAGATGCAGAAAAAGCATTAAAGCTTTTGACAAAATTCAACACCACCTCATGATAATGACTCTCAACAAATTAGATATAGAAAGAAAGTACTTCAACACAATGAAAGCCAACTATAACAAGCCCACTGCCAATATTATCCAGAATGGGGAAAAACTTGAGGCTTTTCCCTTTAGAACAGGAAAATACAAGGATGCTCACTCATGCCACACCTATTTAACATAGTACTGGAGGTACTAGCCAAAGCAATCAGGCAAGAGAGAGAAATAAAGAGCATCCAAATTGGAAAAGATGAAGACAAAATGTCCCTATTTGCAGATGACATAATCCTATATATAGAAAAGCCTAAAGACTTTATCAAAAAATTCTTAGAGCTGGTTAATAATTTGAGCAATGTTGCAGGATACAAAAACAACACACAAAAATCAGTTGCATTTGCATTCTCCAATAATGAGATAACAGAAAGAGAAATCAAGAAAGTAAGCCCATTTACAATAGTCACACACAAAAAAGAAAATCTAGGAATAAATTTAACTAAGGAAGTAAAAGATCTCTACAATGAGAACTACAAAATACTACTAAAAGAAATTGAAGAAGACACAAAAAGATGGAAAGACATGACATGCTCTTGGATTGAAAGAAGTAACATTGTGAAAATGTCCATACTACCAAAGCAATCTACAGATTCGATACAATCCCCATCAAAATACCAATGATATTCTTCACAGAAATAGAAAAAAGAATCCTACATTGATATGGAACTATGGGACAACAAAAGACCCTGAATAGCCAAAGCAATCCTGAGCAAAAAAAAAAAAAAGTCAGAGACATGACACTACCTGACTTCAAATTCTACTACAGAGCTATTGTAACCAAAAGAGCATGTTACTGGCATAAAAACAGACACTTGGACCGGTAGAACAGAATAGAGTACCCAGAAATCAACCCACATACTTACAGCCAATTGGTCTTTGACAAAAGCAACAAAAACATACATTGGGAAAAAGACTACCTCTTCAATAAGTGAGGCTGGGAAAACTGGATATCCATATGCAGAAGAATGAACTAGACCTACACTTCTCACCATTTACCAAAATCAACTCAAAATGTGTTAAAGACTTAATTAAGACCTGAAACTGTAAAACTACTAATGGAAAAAATAGGGGAAACACTTCAGGAACTAGTACTGGGCACAGACTTTATGACCAAGTACCCCAACATGCAAGCAACGAAAGAAAAAATAAACATGTGGGTCTATATCAAACTAAAAAGCTTCTACACAGCAAAGGAAACAATCAACAGAGTGAAATGACAACCTACAGAGTGGGAGAAAATATCTGCAAACTATACATCCAACAAGGGATTAATATCCAGATTATACAAGGAACTCAAGCAATTATACAATAACAAAAATAAAGAAATAAATAAAACAAATAATCCAATTTAAAAATAGGCAAAGGAGCTAAATAGACATTTTTCTAAGAAAGACATACAAATGGCCAACAGGCACTTTAAGAAATGCTTAACATCACCAATCATCAGGGAAATGCAAATTAAAACCACATTGAGATATCACCTCACACCAGTTAGACTGGCTATAATCAGAAAGACAGAGACTAACAAATGCTGGCAAGGATGTGAAGAGAAGGGAATGCTCCTACACTGTTGGTGGGACTGTAAATTAGTACAACAACTACGGAAAACAGTATGGAGTTTTCTCAAACAACTACAGATAGATCTTCCATACAATCCAGCAATCCCACTTCTGGATACATACCCAAAGGAATGGAAATCATCATGTCAAAAGGATACCTGCATTCCTATGTTCATTGAAGCTCTATTTACAATAGCGAAGATATAGAACCAACCTAAATGTTCATCAACAGATGACTGCATAAGGAAAATGTGGTCTATATACACCATGGAATACTACTCTGCCATAAAAAAGAAAGAAATTCGGCCATTCACAGAAACATGGATAAGCAAGGAGAAAATTATGTTGAGAGAAATAAGCCAGGCACAGAGAGAAAAATACTACGTCCTCACTCATAAGTGGGAGCTAAGAGACAAAGGAGGAAGGAAAGAAAGACCACAGCGGTACGCTGGACTTGTGGAGGGAGAGAGAGCATACCTAGAGTTGTGCAGTAGGTGGGGGAAGAGGGAGGGTGGGTGACATAGGGAATAATCACAATTTGTGGTAATGGGTTTGCTGTAATATTGATTGGGCCATCACATCTTGGGTACAAGTGGTGACAGTCAGCTTTGTACCCCATGAATATGCATAACCAATAATTTTTTAAAATAAACAAATAAAATAAAACAAAACATTTCTAGGTGGGGAAAAAAACTCTGATGCTAAGATTCCAGATTGGTAAATGGCATTTTTGAAGGTTCTCCAAACTCTAAGGTCTAGCCAGGGTTTACAACCAGGGTACAAACAATTCTTTTTCTAATTACTCAGATTTTTACAGCACTTTACAATTTCCAAAACATTTCCCCGTTCATGGTCTCATTTGATCTTTATTAGTAACACAATGAATGAGAGTTCACAGATTAGTATCTTTATTTTACAAAACAAAAACTTTGAAGTCCTAAGGAGTTAGGAAACTGCCTCAAATAGCACAGTGTACAGTTTTAAGATCCAGAAAGTGGGATCAGACTATGAGGGATAGAAATCTGAAGGGGTTCTATAAGGGATAAAAATCTGAAGGGGTTTGATGAGAGTCCCCCTAGAATCTAGAAGGAATATGTAGAACAATGTGAAGCTACCAAAGCCAAATTTTGCCCATGTATTCTTTTTAGTTTCTACTATGATTGTTACAAACTCAGAATCCGTATGGTCCAACAAGAATACTGATGAGATATAAATGGATTAAATTCCTCACTTAAAAGACACAGACTGACTTATTGAATTAAAAACCCAACCCTACTATATTAAAAACCCAACCCTCTTGCTGTCTACAAGATACTCACCTCACCTATAAAGACATACACAGACTAATAGTGAAGGGATGGAAAATGGAAACTAATAGTGAAGGGATGGAAAATGGAAAACAAAAAGAAGGAAGAGTAGCTACTCTTATATAGGATAAAATATATTTTAAAGCAAAAACCATCAAAAGAAACAAAGAAGGCCACTATATAATGATAAAGGGATCTATCCAGCAAGAAGACATAATGATCATAAATATACATGCACCCAACAGCGGAGCATCCAGATATGTAAACTAAAAGCTGTTAGACATAAAGAAAAGATAGACTCCAATATAATAATAGCTGGGGACCTGAAAATCTCCCTCTCTGTATTGGACAGATCATCTAGGCCACAAAATTAACAGAGGAACACAGGGATTAAACTACAGTTTAGACCAACTGGACCTGAAGATATCTACAGAACAATTCACCCAGAAACTACAGAATACACATTCTTCTCATCAGCACATGGAATATTCTCCAGGATAGACCACATATTAGGTCACAAATCAAGTCTCAATAAATTTCAAAAAATTAAAATCATTTCAAGTATATTTTCAGAACACAATGAATTAAAGTTAGAAATCAATAACAACTGAAATTCTGGAAACTATACAAATACATGGAAATTAAACAATGTGCTCCTGAATGATCTATGGGTCAAAGAAGAAATTAAACAGGAAATCAAAAAATTTCTTGAAAAAGATTAAAATAAAGACACATCATACCAAATCTTTTGGGATGCTGCAAAAGCAGTGCTAAGTGGGAAATTTATTGCAATAAACACATATATCAAAAGGATGGAAAGATTTCAAATAAACAATCTAATGCTACACATTAAAAAACTAGAAAACTCAAGAACAATCCAATCCCAGAATTTGCAGATGGAAAGACATAATTAAGATCAGAGCAGAAGTAAATGAAATAGAGACCCAAGAAAAGATGAAAAAGATCAGGGAAGCAAAATGTTGTTTTTGGGTGAAGATAAACAAAATAGTCAAACTAATAGCTAGGTTCACAAAAATAAAGGAAGAGGAGGAAGAGGAAGAAAAAAAGAAGAAGGAGAAGGAGGTGAAGGAAGGAGAAGGGGGCAAAGGAAGAAGAAGATCCAAATAACAAAAATCAGAAATGAAAAAGGAGGCATTACAACCAATACCACAGAAATACAAAAAATCATTGGAGACTATTATAAACAACTATATTCCAACAAATTTGAAAACCTGGAGGAAATGGACAAATTTCTAGACACATACAAACTACTGAGATTGAACTTAGAATACATAGAAAACTTAGACAGACCAATAACAAGCAAAAAGATTGAGGCAGTAATCAGTAGTATCCCAACAAAGAAAAACCCAGACCACATGGCTTTACTTCTGAATTCTACTGAAACTCTAAGGGAATTAACACCAATTCTCTTCAAACTATTCCAGAAAATTGAAACAGAGGCCGTTCTCCCAAACTCATTTTATGAGGCCAGCATCACGCTGATAACAAAACCAGACAAAGATACAACAAAAAAAGAAAACAACAGGCCAATATCTCTGATGAACATAAATGTAAAAAACCTCAACAAAATATTTGCAATCCAAATACAGAAACACACCAAAAAAATTATGCACTGTGATCAAGTGGGATTCACCAGGGATGCAAGGAGATTCAACAGATGCAAGTCAATAAATGTGATACACAACATCAAAATCAAGGACAAAATCCATATGATTATCTCAATACACTCAGAAGAAACATTTGACAAAATTCGACATCCTTCATGATAAAGACTCTCAGAAAATTAGTTATAGAAGGAAAGTATCTTAACACAATAAAAGCCAACAAACCCAACACACCAATATCATCCTGAATGGGGAAAAGCAGAAAGCTTTTCCCATAAGAACAGAACAAGACAAGGATGCCCACTCTCACCACTCCTATTTAACCTCTATTGTAGTAATATTCCTATAGTATTGGAAGTACTAGCCAAAGCAATGAGGCTAGAGAAAGAAATAAAGGGCATCCAGATTGGAAAAGACGAAGTCAAACTGTCCTTGTTTGCAGATGACATGATCCTATATATATAGAAAAACCTAAAGACTACCAAAAAACTCTTAGAGCTGATAAAAATTTAAGTAACGTTGCAAGATATAAAATCAACACAAAAATCAGTAGCATTTTATATGCCAAAAGCAAACTAGCAGAAAAAGAAATGAAGAAAGCAAGCCTATTTATAATAGTTGCCAAAGAATAAAATCACTAGAAATAAATGTAACCAAGGAGGTAAAAGATCCCTAAAATGAGAACAGTAATCACTATTGAAAGAAATTAATGAGGACACAAAAAGATGGAAAGACATTCCATGCTCTTGAGTTAGAAGAACTAACACGGTGAAAATGTCCATACTACCCAAAGCTATCTACAGATTTAATGCAGTCCCCATTAAAATACCAATGACATCCATCACAGAAATAGAAAAAAAAATCTTAAAATTCATATGGGACAATAAAAGTCCCCAAATAGCCCTAGCAATCCTCATCAAAAGTGGAAATAAAAAAAGCTGGAGGCATAACACTACCTGACTTTATATTATACTACAAAGCTATAGTAACTAAAACTCCATGGTGCTGACATAAAAACAGACACTTGGACCAATGGAACAGATTATGGGACCCAGAAATCACCCCACATACTTACAGCCAACTGATCTTCAATAAAGCCAAAATAACATACATTGAGAAAAGGACAGCCTCTTCAATAAAAGGTGCTGGGAAAACTGGATAATCCACATGTAGAAGAATGAGACTAGACCCCTACATCTCACTATATAGCAACTCGAAATGGATTAAAAACTTCAGCATAAGACCTGAAACTATTAAACTCCTAGAAGAAAAAAAGGGAAACATATCAGGATGTAGGACTGGACAAACACTTTATGACTAAGACCTTAAAACACAGGCAATAAAAGAAACAATAAACAAATGGGATTATATCAAACTAAAAAGCTCTCACATAATAAAAAATAATTATCAGACCCAATGGACAATCTACAAAATGGGAGAAAACATTTGCAAACTGGGCATCTGACAAGCAATTAATATCTAGAATAAACAAGGAACTCAAACAACTTAACAGTAATAAAACAAGTAACCCAATTAAAAAATGGGGGCCGAGCCCGTGGCGCACTCAGGAGAGTGCGGCGCTGGGAGCGCAGCGACACTCCCGCCGCGGGTTCAGATCCTATATAGGAATGGCCGGTGCACTCACTGGCTGGGTGCCAGTCACGAAAAAAAAGACAAAAAAAAAAAATGGGCACAGAGCTGGCATTTCTCAAAAGAAGGTATACAAATGGCCAAGAGACACATGAAAAAATACCGACCATCACTAAGCATCAGGGAAAGGCAAATCAAAACCACACTGAGAGATTATCTCACCCCAGTTAGACTGGCTACCATCAAAAAAACAGAGAATAAAAAGTTCTGACAAGGATGTGGAGAAAGGGGAACCCTCCTACACTGTTGGTGGCACTGCCAATTAGTACAACCACAATGGAAAACACTATGGAGGTTTCTTTAACAACTACAGAAACACTGCCATCATGTCGTAGGGATACCTGGATTCTCATGTTTATCACAGCTCTATTTACAATACCCAAGATATAGAAGCAACCTAAATGTCCATCACTGGATGACTAGATAAGGAAAATGTGGTATATACACACAATGGAATACTACTCAGCCAAAAAAAAGAATAAAATTCTGCTATTCGCAGCAATACGGATGAGACTGGAGAAAACTATGCTAAGTGAAACAAGCCAGGCACAAAAAGAGAAATACCACATGTCCTCACTCAAAAGTGGGAATAAAGAAAGAAAGAGAGAGGGAGAAAGAGAAAGAACAACCACAACAACATGTTGAACTTTCAGGAGAGAACAGAATGTGGTTACTAGAGGTTTGAAAGGGGGAAAGGGGTTGGCAAGAAACTCATTAATGAGCACAATGAATGATTACGTTTTGTAATGAGGAACAAGCTAATTATCCTGGTTTGATCATCACATATTATACACAGGTATGGATATTCAACTCTGTATCCTGCAAATATGTATAATCAATTATGTTTTAATAAAAAAATAAAGCCAATTAAGATCTTTAAACTGAAAAAAAAGAGAGAAAGAAAAGGACATAGCTCTTCTGAAGTCTTCAATTAAGTCCATCTCATATAGCCCATAAGTCAGTTGTGCTAAACTAAATTATGAAATAATTGCTGGCTTCCCCTATTACCTACTTTCAAAAAACAAATTATTAATTAATCTCTTGCTAAAGATTTTGTGTACAATGACATAGGAGATCATCACTCTCATGAGCTTTTATCTGCACATGGGCAACTGTAAGACCTAAAAAATCTTCAAGGACCACATCTTTAATAGTGAAATATCAGTCCCAATGACCAATGGATTCAGTAAGAGGCCTTATATGATCTTCAGTCCTGTCACAGAAGTGACAGACAGTCTGCAAATATGTAAGTCTGCCTTCATCTAAGTGTCAGTGATTTTCTGCAAGGTTCCTCTGGAATGTTTCACCCTAGATTACACTTTCAACTCTTTTATTTTCCATGGTTAAAAGTCACAGACCACCTAAGCATCAAGGAAGGAAAAAAAGTAACCAAATTTAGGAAGAAGAGTAGAGATATGCCAAGAATAACCACGATAACAGAAGCAGCAATAACAAAACCTTGGCACTGGGAGAAAGAAGACACACCTTTAATTCTCTGAAATAACCTGCTCATTTGTTTATTTCAAATTTTTCATATATTATATGGTCAGAACCAGCCTGGGTTAGCTGCATGTAGGTCTCCCAGACAACTCTTTTATGCCCAGGTATGTGTTCTATTCTTGACTCATAACTTTTTCTGTCTCTGTTGAATTTGTTGAATCACCCACTTTGAAGGATTTTTCTAACTCAAACCTTGTTTCAATTGGCACATTGTGACACTCATTCAGAGAGACCTTCTCTTGCTGTCTTCAAAAAGAATATTTTACTCTGCACCAAACTCAAAGCACGGTTACTATTGTTCACCTCAGCAACTGTACTACAATGATTTAGTCCTTTAGTAGCATCCTGAATGGCCCTTCATTATTTACTTTCTTTTCTAATTTAGTATCATTTGCCAGACTGAAATTTTGTTTTTTAGACAATCAATCGGCTCATCCTTATGGATTATAATACAGTTAGTGCCTAAATGTTCACATTTATCATTTCAAAGACAAATATAATGGGTTACATTTCTAAATTTACACCACATTTTTCTAATTCCACGTTGTCATGTACTTAAAGGAGTATTCTTCTTCCTCCCTTTTGTGTGCTGAATTTACAGTTAAAATCCTTTCTTTTAAAAATACTCTGCAATTTCATGCCTCTTGCAGTTTCCTCTTTATAAATTTTCAGGTAAATTTTCAGGTTTTTATATCTAAAATTATTTTCACTGCCTCACAGTTACAAGTAGAAAAATAAAGACCTCCTTTGGGTTGACATTTAAAGGTTTATTATTCTCTCTTTGAAATATGAGCTTAATGCTCATTAACACTAAAATGAACTGGCTGAGTAAAAGGGAAAAAAAACAAGCTGTCTTCAAAGACGCTGGAATAAATAATGTAACACAGTCTCTTCCCTTTCTCCTCACTAAAATGATATTAACCAATTCCACATTCCTTCAAAGTAGGCTTTTAAAAGTTTAATACTGTCTGCTTTTATTTTTCAAAGGTATGCTAATACCATCGTGGACTCCGATGGCTTTGTTAGAAATTCTTTTTCCTCAAAGTAGATTTAATACATCCTCTTACATCCCATTTTCTACATTTGTCCTTTAAGATTAAATTTAAAAGACCTCAAAATACCAAATTACTTGCAATTAAATATAAAACATATAACCCTTTGAAAAACATCACGATTGCTTGGTTCTCCTGTGATTTGGGGAGCTCCAAAAGTAGGTAAATCTTCTTTAAAAAGAGAAAAAATTTAATATGTGTATTTAAATCAATGTTTTTCCTTAATTAAAAAAATTTTTTTCAGAATCCTTTCCTGCCGTGTATTTTTATCAGTTTCATTTCTGCTTACATTAATTTCTCCATTCTATCAGAATATTTTAGGCTACAGTCAAAATTACCCTGCCTCTGCTAGGAATCCAGTTTGCTTATCTGGCCATTAAATCATACTCTTTCACTCTGTGTCAGCCAAGAACACATCCTGCCATCTGAGTCTAATGGCAATTTTATATAACTTTTAACAAGTGACCTGTCATATATGAATCACATATTGGAAATAATTCAAGAAAGCTGCTGTGTTTTCTCTACCTATCATGAACTTCTAATTACTAAAACAACCTTAAAACCTGAAATTTCCTGATATGGGAAACACTTGGGTTTCCTGGAACAACTATTAAATTCCCAAAAGGGAAAAAGGAAGTTGTCAGTTTTGCAAGGTGGGTATCAGAAGTCTTTCCTCGGGATCTTAACTTTAATAGGTAGCCTTCTATCCACTAGTATAGTTTTGGAAACAGAAATCCTCCAGGAATAGGAGGTACAGGCACCTGTGTTAGTGCTAACTTTAATTCTTCCTGGGGTACCCTTTCCAGAATTTTCCACTCATTCAAATTCTCCTTCCTCAAGTTTCAGTTCTTAATGTTAATCAGGATTATCTCAGGGTTCGGTTTTGTGTAGCAGACTGCATGCAGAGATAGCAAGACAGCTAGAGTTTTCATATCTGATGGGCCTCACTCCTTCAGTAGTCTGGATAGTGGAGCAGCACTTGCCATGAGCCTGTCTGGTACTTAGAGTCACGGACTGAGTGGGACCTCTAGTGTGGGCCTGATCCCTTACTATGCCAGACATAGAAATGAGAATTCACCCAACTCAATTCAGGGAAAACCAAAAGTCAAATGTATTAAGTTCCAACTGTTTATTTAAGGAGACATTTTATTAGTGTTTAATGAGGAGGTTTACGCCATTAGCTTTTCATTCTTTAATGTGCCTTAACTCTCTGAGAATGCTGTTATGATGTGGACTGTGATCCAGTCATCTGGGATTTGGTGTGAGACTTTGCATTTTTAACGAATTCCCAAGTGATGCTAGTGCTGGTTCGGTGCTGGTCTACAGATCACACTTTGAGAAGGAAGGGACTTCAGAGGCTTAGAAAAGGTTATCAAACTTTGGTGTGCAAAAGAATTCCCTGGGGAACTTACTTAAAATGTAGAATTTCAAACTTCATACCCAGAGGATCTGAGGTGGAGCCCACAATTCAATTTTTTAAAAAAGATTTAAATTTTAAAATTCCATATGCTTAGGCTTCATGGCATCAGCAGGCCACTCTGTAAGAAAGACAGAGTGTTTGGATTCAACTTCGGACAAGGCATTAGTTCCAGGTGCCTCTTTTGACTCAATTAGTCTGTGATCTGAGATAAGTAATTTAACATCTCTTAGGCATAGTTCCCAAGATTATAAAATGGGGTTTACAGTGTCTGCTGCATTGGCGTCCAGCATTGCTGTGGAGTACCAATGAGATCATGTATATTCACAGGTTATTATACAAATATAAATTAAATGGCATCCCTCTGTAATCATTTCCAAAGACATTTGATACTGAGACTCTGCCACCCCCTTCTTCCTGATGTGGTGAAATATTCAGAGAGGATCACAGTAATATACTCTGAGAGAGTCCTGGAACATCACCAGGAAGCTTTCAATTCTTAGAACCACAGCCAAGCATCCACGTAATAGAGTCTGGCGGAGGTGGGCTTCACCTGTGTTCATTTGACTTGGCTACCGTCCAGATCAGGAACAATTTCAGGTGCAAATTTGAATCTACAAAGCCCTGATTTCCTTATAGATCACTTTATTTATTTTTTTTCATGCACCAGTAAGATCTTTGATATTCTTTTGTTCTTGAAGTCTAAAGCTTTGGTTTAGAGACCTGTATGATGCAGTGATAAAACTTTTTTTCCTCGCTGACTGTAGAAAAAAAAGATCAGTGACACTGTTTGCATCAGATGTGACTCTGAGGTTAAAGGCATGGTGATGTTTTTGATAAACTGAAAACAATACAAGAGTCAAGTGATACTCTAGCTCTTCTATTTCTTCCATTTCATTGAACATCTATTGAATTCTGGAGTTTCATCAGCCAACAGAAAATATCATCTCATCTTTTCAAATGCATTCCCTTCCACCCCCAGCTCCCTCACATTCAACATCTGTTGTTTATTCAAGACACACGAAATTCCCTTTGGAGAGAGATCATAATTCAGACATGTGAATGCACACCCCTTGGAAATAATTATCTGAGCCCATGCAAAATCCAAAACATTGATTTTAAAAACAAAAATAAGTGAAATTGAGTGTATAAAACTATATCTGAATCCATATTTATGATAGGAATAGGAATACACTTAAACATGCACACACACACACACATTTTTAAAATTCCTTTGTAACTCAAAAGAATTTCACATGCAAAGCCTGCACTGAACTCAGCTGAGTTGGTGCATCTCTGTGAAAGTTGCACAAAGATAGGTGATTCCTGGGAGCCTGAATATTGGGAAGGTCTTTAGGAACATTCCTCCCGTCCCACACACTTGCCACTCACCTGTCTGTACACAAATTCCAAATATTTTCCTCACCAGACTGATTCCAAAAGTTGTAACATTAATAAATCTTTCTTTGGAGTTAAAAAAGATAACATGTAAATCTTTATCAATTATTTATCTCTCTATGAGAGTAAACCTATCTGCCTGTTTTCAAAGAGGATATCTGTACTAGTTTCCGATTGCTACTGTGATGAAGTAGCAAAATTTTAGTGGCTTAAAACACTCAAATTTGTTATCTCACGATTCTGGAGGTCAGAAGTCCAAAATGAACTTCACAGAGCTAAGAGTGAGGTGTTGGCATGGCTGCATTCTTCCTGAAGGCTATAGGGGAGAATAAATTCCCTTGCCTTGTACAGGTTGTAGAAGCCAACTGCATTCATTGGCTCATGTCCTCTATCTACATCTTCCAAGGCAATAGTAGCATCATCTAATCTCTCTCTCTCACACACACCCTGCTTCCATCTTAAAATCTTCTCTGACTCTCCTGCCACCCTCTTCCATCTTTTAAGGATGCTTGTGATTACATTGATCCAATCCAGATAAAAGAGGATAAACCCCCAATCTCGAGGTCCATGCTCACATCTGCAAAATCCATTTTGCCTTAAAGATAACATATTCACAGCTTTTGAGGATGAGGATGTGGGCATCTTTGAGGGTTCATTATTCTACCTACCACTGTTTCTGGAAAGCGACCTGGTAAAAAGAGGTTGGTTTTGATAACAGCGCATAGAAAGTAAAGGATTTAGGAGTCAAAAGCTGGATAAAATGGTTGGGACACCAAAATGAAGATACTGGCCACATGGAAAAGAGACAGATGACCAAATTAGGAAGAAAAGCCCTAATAAAAAAAGATAAAGAGTGATGAAGACAAACTTCACTGACTTCACAGTTTTACTTAGGCTCAGCTACAAAATAAAAATACTTAGGCGGTGAGCATAAATATGCTTATGAGTATACATATATGTGCATATATAAATACATATATACACACACGAATATCTGATCAGAACTGTAGCGGTTGTCATTTGGTAGTGGAGTTCTGAGTAACTTTTTCTTCTTTTTGTTTGCCGTAATTTCTGTTGATTCTACCTTTTTAAATATTCTTCACTCTTGCTGTGAATTGCCATAGTCCTGGTTACATCTCTTTCCCCTGGGATTACTGCAGTAGCCTCTTAAATGGCCTCTTTATTTTCATGTTTGTTCCTTTAATCCCTTCTCCAAACATCATCCAAAAGTATCGATGTAAACTGTGTATCTGTCACCTGAGCCCCCACTGCCTCTCCAGCCTCGGCTTTTTGCTGGTTTTTCTCACACTCTGCTTCAGCCTGAACTCCTTGACGATCCTTGAAACCAGACCTCCTGCTATGTTCTCCCATATACCCTAAATACTTCCTGTATTAGTCTTTTCCTATTGCTTATAACAAAATACCTGGAACTGGGTAATTTGTAAGAAAACACAATTTATTGCTGATAGTTTCAAAGGCTGGGAAGTCCAAAGTCTGAGGAACACATCTGGTGAGGTTCTTCTTTGGTGGTGGCTTTTCAGCAATACAGGAGATCACATTGCAAGACGGTGGAAGCTGAGATCGAGACTCTCCAGAGCTTTCCTTTTAAAGCCCTCAGAACCATGTCCATGACCACCATTATAATCCATTTATTAGGACATGGTCCTTAGAATCTAATCACCTCTTCAAGGCCCCACCTTTCAATTACCTTCCCTCATCACTTACAATGGAGATAAGATTCTAATACACAAAACTTGGGGAACACGATGCAATCCATATCCCTTCCCCTGCTATTTCATGCTTTCTTGATTTTTCATGAGACTGAATCTTACTTAGGGTAGAGACTGTTATATCCAGCACCTAATAGTTCTTAGTAAATGTGTTTAATTAATAAATGTGCTACTTTTAAAATAAAAATACAGATCAGATACCCTTTCCTCTTTTTCTCAGACAAGAAAATACAGGGTACTTCTGCCCATGCCAACTACTCCTTCCAGGAGAGAACCTTAGTGCTGAGAGCCTGGTAGCCACGTCCACATCCTGTGAACCACAGTGATGTGCTTCAGACAACTAATCATCACAGCAGCACCGAAATTACTAATTATATATGAACTAAGATTACAATCACATGAAACGTGGATAGAAGTATAAGCAAGCACCAGAAGCATCTTTAGAAAATCAAAAACAGTTTCGTCACGGTAGTGCATTTTGGGTAGTGGGATTTTCTTTTTCAAAATGTGGTTTAATTTAGTTCACACACGGTCTTTCAGGGAAAGTGTTGCTACTATTTGCAGTGAACTAGCTAGACAGAGCATTGCACACACATATGAAGACGCTCAGAGAATGACACACTCGCACACGATTCAAGCCAATCAGATGGTAGGTGTTTTTCCTACGTCTCTGGACAATTCATATTTTTTATACAGATTTGACAGCTTTGACACTTTATTTGTTGGTCCACAAAAGGCGGATTCCCACCCCCTCCCCCTTTTTGAAGACAAGTAGCCTGGAAGCAAATATTTAGTAACTATGCCATAGACACGGTTTTTATTCCATGGAATAGACCGTCTGGCAGACACTTCAGAGCAGGGGGAGGGGCAATGCCCTGTGCTTCATCTCAAGAAGCAGAAGCCTCTTTCTGGGTTGGGGTCAGTCTTGATCCAGCACAGTGGTGTGGATGGTGGTTTGGGGAGGCAGAGCGCTGGCACTCACTGCGGTAGGAGAGAGAAAGGCTCCCATATGAAATCTTTTGAAAACGTTCTTGTCTGCCACTATGTGACTCTGGGTTATGAGTAAGAGAAGGGATAAATCATGGTCCCCAACTCCAGTGAGTTAGTGAAGAACATCTTCACAGTACAGATGTTATCTTTTCTTTTTCAACCTGAAACTCGAGATGCAGCATATTATATATAAATCATAATAATAATTTTAGAAAATCAGCATCAGGCTGTTTTCTGAAATGACGCAGATGATATATCATCCTCTAATTAGAACCCAACTGATATATCTTTTATCTTAATCTTGGTATTTCTATCAATACTGCCTGATTAACAATCATGAGTGAGACTGATGGCCACAGTCAATATTAATGGATCCCTGAACTTCTATAAAATAGATCCCCAAGGATTGATTTTGTTTATTTTTCAAGAAAATACAAATGTTTTTTGGCTAACACTTTTAAAGAATTCTAATAAACTAATGAAAAAGGCAAGGAATGTGTAAAACAATGTCTAGATTTACGTCTCCTAAATTTTATAATGAATAATATAGAAAATTATTCTCTCTATAATAATTAAGTGCAACATCAGGTTATATTTTTACAAAAGTACAACACTAAGTAGAACTAATAACTGATTTATACATAAAGTTGTAGCTCTGAAGTATGGTAACAGTTTTACTAAAGAAACTATCAAAAACCTACTTCATGCAAGGTATAAAATAAGACTTTTAAAGGACAAAAGGTCAGAACATGTAAGAATTTAAAAAATCATGCTGTGGTCTTGCCTTTAGTTATTCTACGGAGAGTGCTAAATACGGAAAAATGTTCTGCCTTGTAAAATAACGGAAGTACAAAATAAACAGAGTGAGATTGGTCTGGTGCATTGGGCCTTATTACAGCAGGTGCTTAGTAATGACAGTCTGGTGATAATATATAAGGAACTGAATCTTACTCAGAGGCAACTGCATTTATATAGTGACAGGTTTTTGGCAACCAGTGCCACCAAAATTCTTTAATAACTTTTTAGGGAGTAAATCACTTTTTTAAAATGTAATAGAGGGGCCAGCCCGTAGCTCACTTGGGAGAGTGTGGTGCTGATAACACCAAGGCCACGGGTTCAGATCCCTATATAGGGATGTCCGGTTAGCTGCCTTGGGAGAATGTGGTGTTGACAGCACCAGATCAAGGATTTAGATCCCCTTACAAGTCATCTTTTTTTAAAAATTAAATAAATAAATAAGTAAATAAAAATAAAAATAAAAACGTAATAGTCATGAAGAAGCATATAGGAAATTGTTCTCAAATTTTAATTTTAAATAATGCTTTCTGTATGCAACAGCCAGGCTATAAGATCCTTTGGTACTTCAGACATCCCTGCTTAGATGAAGTGTCAGACTAGCCTAACTTGTACTGAAATTCTTAGCTAAAAATAATAGTAGTAATATTTTAAAATATAGCTAACAATTTTTGAGCAAAACAAATTGAAAATTAGAAAGACTAAGGTCTCTATTTATGTCTGATTGCTATTATTCATTTAACAATTATCCTAACTGAATTGTTGAATAAGTAATAAGATGACTATAAAGGAAATAAATAAGAAGAGGAAGAAGAAAGGAATAATAAAAATGCAAGAACAGACATTTCTTTAAAACTAAATCAATTTTTTGAAATAGCTCAGATGTAAAAACCGAGTTTTGCAGAAGTAAGCCACCTATCCTTGGTCACATAGCCAGGATTTCAATCCATGTCCATCTGACTCCACTTCCATGCTCCCAACCGCCACGCTGTATAGCCTCCCAATATAAGAAAACATGTTCAAATAACATTCTTAGGTAGCATTTTATTGCATTTCTTTAGTGGGGAGTCCTACATGGCAGCTCATGGTGCCAAGTTGAACCCCAGACATGATTTAACTGGCCTGCAGTTTACCTCCTTCCCCCTTCATTATCTGCCTGGTCCTGAAGATATTTGAGATGCAACCTCTGAGGTAATATAGTCTGTATTTCCAATTATTTGAAAAGTATCTTCTCACACTGTATTTGTTACTCAGAGTAAACCAAAAGGATAACAGGAAATGCAGTATTATTACCAAAATGCAGTGATGAGAGTGGACTGACATACAGAAAACCTAAATAACTCACCAAGGAAGACAGTATTTAGTATTGATAAAAGCATGAGCTCTGATTTAGATTCTTGTTTAACTACTTTGGGGGTAAGTTACTAAAACCATCTGAGCCTGTTTTATCATCTATAAAATAAGGTTCTTACTACCATTCCCAATGAGTGTGGTGAGGCTTGAATTAGATTATACAGGTAACCTCTCCCCCAACAGAATGTCCCTCACCTAACAGATTTTCAATAAAAATTTATTTTTTTCTGTTATTAGTGATTGAGGACAGAGTTAATAATGTATGGAATGAGGTCAGTGGATAAGACAATGTAAGTCCTGTCTGCTCTCTCCAGGGTATGATTCTACCCACCATTGTGAATACAGATTGAGCTTAATTAAAGTTGAAGAGTAAGATCAATATATTCTTGAGGTAAATAAAAAGGGAATCAATGCTTAACTAGATTTTTAATTATAAAAATGAATATACTCTTATGGTAAAAAGAAATCCAAAGAGCAATAGCAGTAAAACTATTTGAGTCATATGACTCAAAGCTCCAACCATACCACAGAAATAATTACTGCTGGTTGCAGCTATAATCTCACAATTTTCACATTCTTTCTAAGAATTTTCATAATATACAAATACATAGATATTCATATTTTATATATATAGTTATTTTACATAAAATAGACTATAAATATATATAAATATAAATATACACATACACACAAAGGGATACTACATACATAATGTATATATATGCATATATACACACATATACTCATATACATATATGCATATATATAATATATAGCACATTCTTTATAACATCTATGTACTACTCCATAATTCAGAGTTTCTGTCATTTTTAAACCATTTTGAGCTATTACGAACAATACTGCAACAAGCAAATCTTTGCACATTCCTGAGGCTCTATCTCTAGAAACAGAAGATCTAGGACACGCCATTCTTAATTGAGACAGGTTTTACCAAGTACGTTTCCAAAATTGACCCATCCCTCCAGTATATAAGTGTCCATTCGCCCACAACCTCACCAATACTGTTTAACATTTGATGATCTGAGAAGAGAAAAACGGAATCTCACTCCATCACTTTAATTATTCGTGAGGTTGAAAATATTTTATTAGCCCTTGTAAATCTTTTTCTGCGAACTACCATTAGCTCATTTTCATACGTATTTTTAATCTGTGAGTTTCTTCGTATAAGAAAATTAGCTTTTTAAAGTATTGCAAACAAATTAAACTTAATCTGCTAAAATGTTGCAAATATTTTCTCTTATTGTACTTTGCGTTTTGATTGTGTTTATAAGGTTTCTTTTTCTTAGCAGTTTTAAAGCATTTTAAAATAAATTTTATCAGTCCTTTTATTCTTGAATTCTGCATACTAGTTCATTTATAGAAAGACATTTCCCCACTCAAGTATACTTATAAATTCACAAAAGAATTTCTTTTCATGAATTTCTTCTACTTTTTACGTATAAATATTACTTTTATCTGTGAATCCCTTTGGTGTAGATAATGATACAGAAATCTAGCTTAATTTTTTCTCACTTAATATCCAGTTATCATAACACAATTTATTGAAGTTTTTCCCATTATTTTGAAGTTGCTCATATTTTAAAGTATCATATGCTTGGTGTCTGTTTTTGAACTCTCTATTCTGTTTCATTAATTTGCCTTTGTATTTCTAGATCTATATAATATATGTTAGCTTTAAATATATCAAATAAATTTAATTGTTCACATTATTTCTCATAAATTTTCTAAGCTAATCTCATATTTCAAATGAACTTTCATTGAATATAATAAAGTCTGATTGACAATTTGGAGAGACAATATGGCATATTTAGGTTTCCTAGCTTATTAATAGCTGTATGGACATGAGAAACACCCTGACGCTCTCTTGCCTTTTCTGCACAATGGCCATAATACTTGTACTTTTTTATAAGAGTATTGTGAGAATTATGGAAAAATAAAAACAGGTAAAACACTTAATCCCATGTCTGACATATAGTAAACACTGAAAGTGTTAGTGATTCTATCATTATTAATAATTTGTGGAATGATTTAGGAAAAATTACCACACCATCTACAATATCATGCCTTCTTCAGTTGAATGGGTTATAGCTTTCCATTAATTCAAGGCAAACTTCTTTTACATCATTTTCTAGAACCTTAAAGTTTCACGTATATAGGTTCTAAATGGTTTTGTGAAGCCAATTTTGGTGGAGTCTCATATTGCTATTAGTGATTATATTTTCTCATACATTAATTTTTTAATCACCACTTAAATTATCCTATTATTTGCAATAACTTTGGATTTATTCTCTTGTGTTTCCTAGGTTTAACCATATCATTTCACAACAATGAAAATTTTAGCTCCACTTTTAGTTTTTATACTTATTTATTTCTTGTCTAATTTCATTGGCTAATAACTAAATGCGTCATTTAACATGTCACAAATATGAGAATAATTTTATTTTTCTGGTAGTCATTCCTATTTTCTTTTTTGCCTAATTATATTGACTAGTATTTTTAGAAAAGTATAAATAATAATATAATCAACATCCTTCTATAGCTCCTATCTTTAATGACATTGCTTCTATGGTTTCACCACTTACCATAATATGGTCTTTTAATTTCCAATATATATTTTATAATATTAACAGCATGTCCATCACTTACTAATTTAATAAGTTTGTCTTACAAATAAATGCCAAAGTTTATTAAAAACATCTTATATATCTTTCTGCAAATATTAATATTTTCTTCTCCTCTAACCTGTTAATGTCTATATCTACATGAGAAATTTTAGAATGTTGAAAAGTCATAATTTCATTCTACATAATTCCATTTTCTTTAGTGAGAGAAAATAAGAAGAAATGTGAAAGGGAAAGAGAGAAAGAGTGTGGTAAGGAGGAGGATATATATGTACATATGTATAGATATGAACATAAATGTGAGTGTTCATTTAATTATTTAATAATTATCATAACTGATATTTAATAAGTAATAAGATTATTTTAAAGCTATGAAAGGAAAAATTAAAATGAAAGAAGAGACATTTTTGAAAAATAAATCAATTTCATAAGTAGGATTCAGAAAGCAATAACAAAGCAAATACTGATAAATTGGAATACATTAAAATTAAGGATTGCTTTTCATAAAAAATAAAATAGATACACTAGAAGACAAGCCACAGAGTGAGAGAAGATATTTACTATACATACAGCTGGCAAAGGACCTGAATCTAGCATATATAAGTAGATTCTACAAATAAATAATAAAAAGACAAATAACTCAATTAAAAAAATAGGCAAAAGATGTAATAAAAGGGCAGGGGTATTTCAAATGGTCAATAAATTTAAGAAAAATTGTTCAACTTAGTCATCAGAAACTACAAATGAACTGTGCAAAGTAGCTATTAGAGATTTGGGACTATGTTAACAAAACAATACAAGAGAATAAGAAATTTTATATATATGTGAGCATTTCATTAACAAAAAGATAGCATTTTAAATTAACTGGAAAAAAAGAGATGATTCGATGTATGGTTTGGGGGAAGCTGGCTATCCATTTGGAAAACATATATTTAGAACACTACCTCACATCATACAGAAAAATAAATCTGGATTGATTAAAAGCCTAAGTGTAAAACTAAAATTATCAAAAGAAAATACAGAATATATGTTTTTCTCAATAAGAAAAAATAACCCAATGTTTTAGTCCGTTTTGTGTTGCTATAAGAGAATACCTGAGACTGGGTAATTTATAAAGGAAAGAGGTTTATTTGGCTTACAATTCTGGGACAGCTGCATCTGGCATGGGCCTCAGGCTTCTTCTACTCATGACGGGAAGTGGCAGGGAGCCAGCGGGTAAAAGCAGATCATGTGGCAAGAGAAAGCAAGAGAGAGGAAGCAAGAGAGAGACAGAAGGTGCTAGGGTCTTTTTAAGCAATGAGCTCTCACAGGAACTAACAGAGCAAGAACTCACTCATTACTCCTCCCACCCCCAGGAAGAGCATTAATCTTTTCATGAGGGATCCGCCCCCATGACTCAGTCAGTGTCCAGCACTGCCACATTGGAGATCAAATTTCCACATGAGTTTTGGAGGGGACAACACATCCAAACTCCATCACCTAAGAATTATAAAAAGCATAAAATTTATAAATTTAACTAAATAAAACTACATTTGTAAAGACAAATGACAGACTGGATAGAAAAACATTGTAATATATAATAGACAAATAAATATTCATAACATATAAAATGCACTCATAATCCATAAGAAAAACACATTCTCATACAAAAATAGGCAAGTATTAGGAATAATTAAATAACAGGAAATGAAATGCAAATGATCCTTAAAAATATGAAAAGATGCTCAACCTCATTAATAGTTCAGAAATGCAAACTCCAATGATAATAAAATACCATTGTTGTTATTCATTTTGGTAAAATTTAAGATAAATGATAGCCTTTGTTGGTGACGATGCAGAGAATCGGTAATCTAATGAACTCTTGGTGGAAATACAATTGATACATTGGTAACTTCAGTGCATCAATTTCAATTGGCAAGATCAATCAAAAAAATTTTTTTTTCTTCTGTACTTTGACCTCAAGCTCCAATTCCTGGAATCTGCCCTACATAACTACTGGAACATGTACATCAAAGTATATTATTTGTAATGGCAAAAACTAGAACAAACATAAACTCTTATTAATAAATCATGACATAGCCTTATCATGGAATACTTTCCATCCATTAAAAACGATGATGTAGCAATGTATCTGAGACATGAGAGACAGACATTGTCTTAGTACATTTTGTGTTGTTATAAGAGAATACCTGAGATTGGGTAATTTATTAAAAACACAAATTTACTTCTCACAGTTCTAGAGATTGGACAGCCCAAGATCAAGGTGCTGGCATCTAGTGAGGACCTTCTTGCTGTGTCCTCACTTGGTGGAAGCA
The DNA here is from genome assembly GCF_027409185.1 of Cynocephalus volans. Lineage (NCBI taxonomy): Eukaryota > Metazoa > Chordata > Mammalia > Dermoptera > Cynocephalidae > Cynocephalus > Cynocephalus volans. Next base: position 222,771,084 of record NC_084460.1, on the reverse strand, counting down.
GAAGGGTAAAAAGGGGCCAATTCCCTCCATAAAGCCCCTTTTAAGGGTGCCTAATCCCATTCATCACATCCTCATGGCCTAATCACTTCTTAAAGGCCCCACCCCTTAATACTATCACTTGGCAACACCTGAATTTAGGAGGGGACACATTCGAACCATACCAGACAAAAAGTAACCTCTAAAACATGGTTAACATCAAAGAACAGGTTGTAAAATATTGTTAAAATCAAAGAGGAAACAATTTACTATGTTACCATATATGAAATTGAAAAACAAACAAACAAAAATAACCTTAACCTAAATGCATGTGTCTCTATTAAAAAGGTCTGAATAAACATTCACCAAACTGTTAAAAGTGGTTATTTTTGAGAAGCTGATGTTGGGGGAGTGGAGGAATGTAAGGAAAAGCTGACTTAAAATTTCTTATTATTTGACTTTTTTATATCTATCAGGTATTCATATATCATATTTGTAACTTTAAAAAAGGCAAAGTAATTATCTGCAGTTTAAAATTTGCAATTTATCCAATGAGAAATGATAGAAAAAAGAAAATACTAACATGCCAAGTCTGGTTGACCACAATGTAACACCTACACCCTTTGGAAAGATAGAATGTAGGCAACATCCCTGAGACAGTACACCCTAGATCTTTACAACGCACTGCCCTGCAGGCAACAAGATGTGGAAGTGGATTGAGGCCCTGAGAGCAGTTGAAAGTAGGTGACCTATCAGTACTTAAAACCCTCTTAGCAAATGAAAGAACACAGAGATCAGAGCAAAGAATGCATCTACACTGAGAAAGCCAGGAGCTTTTGACAGCGGGAGGAGGGGCTCCAACAGCAGAGTCAGCCAAATACAGGAATTTTGATTCATCCAAGGTGCGTTTTGTCCCAGTCCTAGTCTAGAGAAGCCAGTATATAGAGCAGTTGCAACTGACATTGGGTACTGAGGCCCCAGACTTGTTTTATCAGCCAGCCTCTTCCCTGCTCTCTTCTATTCTGCCATTATCTGCAGAACTCCCCCACTAAAAGTATCTCCTTTTCCTTTGCAGTTACTCACTCTGACGCATTCTGCCTATTTGAAACAAAACGGAGTTTGCTAGCGAATGTCGTGGCCCAAAACAGCAAGGGCAGGAGGAAAGGTGGTAGCCATTTCTAGAGGATTACTGCCACAATCTCATAGTCTCTGCCCCAATTGTGGTGTCCTGACAGACTGACATTAACACCCAGAAAGCCATGTCTCCAATAATGGCAGGCAGAAAGTGATTACAAGGTATAAATTATTTTAACAACATTTATGACAATTACCAGAGACACGATTGGTGAACATCCCTAAGGAATCTGCCTGGAATGCTTGCTATAGTAAACTATCACTGAACTCAAACTGAGCTGAAAAGAAAATGGTTCTGACATTTGTTTCAGGTACTACTCAGAAATATGATGAGGATGAAATTTAGTTTCAAATATTATACAAAATTAAGGAGCTGAAAAAATATATAGAATCACACATACACACTATTATTTGACCAGCAGATATGACATTCGTTTCTTCTCCAGTAGAGACAACTAAATGAAAAATTCACCCTCCTGTGACAGTCATTGAAAATCAGCAGTAGCTTAATATAATCCTCCATGTGACACTTTCATAAGCAAGGCCATTTTAATTCCCAAATTGGATCTTGAGCAATGTATAAATATTTTCCCACCAACTATGACTCTTCACTTTTTAATTATCAAAATTAATTATAATAACTATGACCGCCAGCAATATCATCTTCTGTGCATGGCACTGTATAAACAGGTGACAAATCCAACCATTATTAAAGGCCATTCTTTGGACTCTAGTTAACTTGAAAGTACAGGGTAAGCAGTATTACCCTGGAGAGAGGTTAATTAAAACCATAAACATGAACAAAGAAGCAGTATTCAGTAACAAACTTTTTACCAACTACTCTATACACCAGTTATTATTAACTTATATAATCGAATTCCTCTTTTCCTTTATATTTTGCAGTGGTTCACTTTTAACAACCATGACTGTATGTTCTTGAAGTTTAAATTGCAACTGAAGCCAAAACAAAGGAAACTGTATCTAAGAGGTAGACACTACCTCTTACAGGTGAGAGTTTGGGCACTGAACTCAAACTGACTACTTTTAATCTTAGCTCTATCACGTGCAGGTGCAAAACCTCATACAAGTTACTAAAACTCTTAACTAGCATCTAGGACACAGGGTTGATGGTGGAATTAAGGGAGCTAATACATGGAGAGAACTCAGTCTAATGTCTGTCATCAGACTGTTAGCCCATGGAGCAGAGGCTCTTGCTCACCACGGTCTTTCCAGTGCTTACCATGTCTGACACAGAGGAAGTATTCATAAAGCATATCACATGTTGGATGTTTCCTTGGAAACCAGTATAAGAAACTCTGCAGATTACTACTAGTGGACAACAGTTTACCTTGTCAGGAGTTGAAAATCAGATCTCAAAACCAAATTGTAGATCTTAGAAACCGCATCTTTTGAAACTATCTTGTTAATAAATAAAGTTTTCCCCGAAGTCTGCATCCATCCACATCCAGTCCAGCAACAACCAAGCTGCTTCTGGAAGCCCCCTGGGCTCCTCTGCCAGAATGAGGGGGGTGGCAGGACCTTGGTTATATCCCCCCTCCTTCCTCCTTCTGCCACCCTGTCTTCCTCCCTATCTTCCTCCCTCTTTCCTTCTCCTCCTCCCCCACAACTGCACCACAACAACATCTTAGAATGTAAGAAATAATAATAATATGAATAAATTTTAAAAATTTAAAATAAAAATAAATAAATAAATAAGGTTTTTCCCTAGAGACCCATACTCCTGTTAAGTTTAAGCTTCCTTCTAAAGAACCCTGTCTGTCCTTCAAATTTCCACTTTGGAGCTCTAAGTTTGAATGAGGGAAGAACTTGGTTAGTGGCATAGGGAAATGCCTTTTCTCTAATTTGGTCAAGTACCTCAAATAAACATTCCAGTTGAAAATTTCGGACATAGTTTATCAAAGTACTTACTGTCCTTTTTTCTCAAATAGGTATTAGGCAATCATACCGAACCCATGTATTTCAGTATTTCATATAATTGAAATTCAGCCTTCTATGCCTGGTTTGGACAATTAAAAGATAGGATTATTTTGTGTTCCAATGTCCTTTCAAAATTAGATGTGAAGAGGAATAGCTGACCTCAGGACACTATGTTGTATCTGCTCTGAAAGCTCAGGAAGTCCCCCTTTAGGAAGTATGAGAGCACATTTAGTAAAGAAGGCTCAATAGATCTGGGTTCTGAACAAGGACAAATGAAAAATCCCTTGTGTAGATGACTCTATGGTGTTACCTTGAGGTGCTTACCAAAGCAACTCTTGGAGCTTTACATTTCTCCCTTAGCAGAACTACTCCTGAGGAGCCTGTTAGCATCATTGTTGCTGTCCACTCATCTCAGATGTTATTTAGCCAGATTACTTGAGCCATGTAGCATTCTTCTGACAGTCTTAAAGGTGGGACCTCCAATGCCAGATAGTGTTCAGAAGAGTTGCCCAGGATGCCACAGCCCTGCCCTCACTAACTGCCTTTCACATGACCCAGATCCTGAACTCAGCTCTGTAGCCCCAGCTTTGATCATCACTTCTGTCCCCTCCCTCTCCCCAGATATGACATCCATCCATACTCTTCTCATGATCTTCTTTATTAACTCAGGCTGATTCTGCAGGTGGTCCTTCTCTTTCTCCTGAGCTGGGCTCCAGGGTAGAGACCTGAACCCATGGAAAGCAACCCCCTCTCAAATCAAACAAACCAAATCCTGGTGCTACATAAAGAGAAGAAAATTTATCCAATAACATCAAAGCAGAGGTTTTCAAACTTGAGCATTAAATAGAGCCTTTTTTAAAGAAAAAATGTTTATTTTCCTGAATCATGACTTAAATTATTTTAAAATAAAATGTGACTTTAAAATGTACAAACATGAAATTAGGTATAAGTTGCTTTCATACATCTTTGTAACTACTCTTAAACATCTACAAAACCAAACTAAATTTACAAATTAAGTAGAAACTACAAAACAAATTCAATTCAAATTAACAAAATTAATATAATGTGACAGTTAATGTTATTTTGCTGAAATTAAATTTCTGCTTTCAATGTGAACATAGCACTGAGTGCCTCCGGACCAGTTCTCTTGAGACCTTCCACAATCGTAATGTCATGTGATGATTTGATTCTGCCATCTCCTCTTTCAGATTAAGTTATTTTGAAACCTTATACATAGGTTATCATATGATATTTGGTCTTCATTTGATACAAGTATATTTTTTGTCCATAAGTCTGTTTATGTTTTTTTTATATTAGCTCATAACGATGAAAGCAGTTTGGAAATAGTAGGTTTATATTAAGGGCATCATCCAGATAATTTCAGAATTTGATGCATAGATTTATAGATGTCAGCGCCCATCATCAATTCTATGCCACTGAGAATAGGTCCAAGGACATGAATGGGTCCAGAGGCTCCCATTGGAGATCCTGTGAACTGCCCTCTAGAGATAGAGTTTTAGGTAGGGTCCTACATGGACATGAATACCTACAAGAATCAAAAATACTAACACAAGTAGAATCAGTTCAGAAGTAATCAGAAACAGTACGAGATCTATGGCAAACTGAAGAGAATATGACATGCCTAAAGGAAGCAATTGCCACTCACCACCAGAACATGTTGGCTATGTGAAAACCATGCTGTCTTCTGATTGTGCAAGGATTTTCATTTTTTAAGAAATGGAAATTAATCTAGATTTTTATGTGAAACCCTCTAACTTTTCAATCTTGTAAAATAGTTCAAAATTTTTAAACATTCTATGAGCCAAACAAAAATGTATTTGTAGACCAGATGTGACCTGAGAGCCACAGATTCTAATCTCAGATTAGTGCTGACTGTGCATTATCCAGAAACTATTCTGCAGGTCAAGGGATACAGGTGACCCCACGGGAGTCATGAAGGAAAGGCTTTTAGAAGCAGCTTCTTTGGAGAGAAATAACTGATGGGAGTGGCTCTGGGATCCTGGCCAGCAGGAGAGATCACTGCGAACTAAGGTAATAAATTGTGAGAACGTGAGTTGAGAAGAGTCTCTTGGAGCCATTGGTTCAGAGTGAGCGTCCTTGGTAGAGGGCAGCCTGCCAATACTGCCAAGAAAGATAATCTGCTGCCCGGAGCCCCAGATAAGAGGGTTAGGTGGGAGAATCACATTCCAAGTATTGAGGATCTGCCAATCAACCTTCTCACGTGTTACACCCTCAGCTACCTCCGGCATCTTAGAGTGAGTCGCCACTGACAGCTGAGGGCTGTGAGCATTTCCATTTTTCTAATATACCACTCACTGTAGAAATCAATGAATTTTCTTACAAGAAAGCAGGTAGAATAAGATTCTCCGGAAGTATAGAGAGGCCTTAAATTATAACTAAGCTTTCATTGTGGTGGGGGTGACTCAAGAGAAGAGGGCTATATGTAAAACAAAGCAAATTCCTTTTATTAGAATTTCTACCCAGGTAATGATAGAAACAAAACACCCTCTCCTAGGAGGTCACTGACCAATGACAATTAAGCTCCCTCTCAGCAGGCCCCAAGGTTTTTAAACAATATCACAGAATCTGTGGTTTTTAAATAGCTTGCTTTGTTCAGATCTGCATTTAAGGTGTAGCTTTTTTGACGTTGCAACACACATTCTGTGCTATGAATGAGGGGTATCATATCCTATGTATTTACCATAGATTATTTTACTAAAATCTATTAATTCCTGAACACATCAAAGTACACATTTGTGTTGCATTGAAATTGATTTGAAAAATAACCAAACAGGTGCTCAAGTGGAATGAAAGGTTAATGTTATTCTGACATCTTTCCTGAGCATTGACAAGGGTCAGTGCATGTTTCGGTATTTCTTTTTCCAGCATTTGAAAACTGCCACTCAGCACCACAGAAAATAACAGGGCATATGCAGTTGAGGGAGGAGATATTCCGCAAGGGTCAGGCCCTCAAAGATCACAAGTACAGTGGCTGAAACCAACCTAATTTGACCACCAAATTAAATGTTCCCTTCCTGGAGGGACTCTGCAGAAAGTCCCACCAGGACTTTTCTTTTTTCCCCATCTAGGAAAAAATATGCCATGTTTTGAAGTCCAAGACAATAATAGCCAGAAAAAAAAATTGCTATATCTAAATTTCTAAATAATTCTAATTATGAACCACCTCTTTGTGGTTCCTGCAATAAGAGAATAATTCAGATAAAAAAGTATAATAGAGCTAATGGCTGACATTTTATGGGTTTCTGTCATTTATTTCACAATATAATTTAAAAGAACCCCATTTGGGTAACTGAAAGATATCTACCCTATTTTAGTGTGTATTTTAGGCCTGAATCCCAATGGTCTACTCTGCTGTCAACTAAACAAACTTTCTATAAATTCTATTATTAAGCTGTTTTGTTTTCCTCGCAAGAATAAGATGCAAATGCAGTGCAGAATCTTAAAAGAACATAATTTTTATCATGTCCAAATAAGAACCCTATTCCATACTCACATTTATCATATCATTTTGCCATGTGTAAACTCTCCACTGAAAAGAACAGACGTGAAAAACCAAGAAAAATGTGAACTCTCTATACCCTAGAGCTAATTTGCCACTATTTTTTAAACTGAGTTCAAATTTCAAAATTCTCATTTAAAAACTTCAGACAATTGGTTTGGAGTGGGAGAAGAAACCTAATGCGTCTGCTGGCACCATTCCAGCCTCTGTGTCATCAGCCTACATTCCTGGGAGTACCTCCATTAGCTGGAGGTGAAAAAGCTAAAATGCAGTTTAAACCAAAGAAAGAGATCAGAGAAGAAAGACATGAACATGCAAAATAGAGGAGGAACATTAATCAATATCTTCAGTCAGACATTGGTTAGAAATTTGGGTGAGCCTAAAGGGAATGAGGGAAGATTTAAAAAGCTGGAGCTTTCCTCACATAATTTAATAAGGTCCGTAGCTTATCTTGTGGATTTCATAGTAATCACAAGTAGTATTTGTGAAAACCGTCCAAATTCAATTCCTAAAAGGCTGGAAGCCTGTGTTCTTTCTAAGTTTAGTGTCAAGGGGAAACAGAAGGGAGAAATAAAGATATCAGAGTAGTCAGTAAACTTGCTGGGGGGAAAAGGATATGGATTCTTAATTTTCAAAATTATTTCTAGATGTGTACATATGAGGACACTTTTAAAAGCTCATAGAAAAATAGAATTAAAAGATAATCTGAATCTTTCCTCATATATATTGAAATCATGAGTTGTAATCATTCCAGGAAAAGATGATTGCTTTACTGCAGTCCTCTATCTGACTGACTTCTATCAGCCAATTGTGAGCAAAAGAAAAGAAATTTAAGTCATAACATCATGATGAATGAATTATTTGGGGTTTCTTCATATCACACTAATAAAATTGTGGCTTCATGCCATTATTAAGTCAGCATCAGGCAGAGGCTAATTTAGGGCAACAAGATATATCTTTTGACACAAGAGGAGCCCCTTAAGAGTGATGAACAGTGCAGGAAAATATTCACCACTATTAGATCAAAAGGTAAAAATGCTATATTATCATAATACCTTTATATCTATGAGTGGGTCAGATTGATCCAATTCCAAAAGAGAAAGTCATATACAATATTACCAGCTTATAAGTAATTTTTTTAAATTAAAAAAGAACAATTCTTCCCCAAATTTCATCAGTTTTCCCATCCCTCTCCCCCAGATGATACTAATCTTCAGTACATAGGAATAAATGAGCAGGCCTGACAATTTATTGCTTAAGCCAGTCCCTCTCACATAGCCACCCAGCATGTACTCAGAGACTGCTAGAAAGGAACCACATATGAATTGATCTGATCAAATATTTAATGCCTCTGTCAAATTTCTGAGAGTAGAGAGTCCGAAGCTTTCTAACATCATCAGAAAACTAGAGCAAACGATTTTATTGGGCATCTCTGTACCAAACCTGCTGAGTGTATACTAATGAAACTCAATTAAGGGAAAGATTTAGCCACTGTTCTCTGCTCTCTTACCTTGTAAGATTCGCTCCTTCCTCTGCCATCCTATAAAACTGCTACAGTACTTTCCTCTGTCGAATGTCACAACAACTTGTGAAGTGGAGGAGAGGTCTAAAGACCTTCTAAATAATTTAATTGCCAAGTGTTTTCTGGGAAGATAGAAATTGGGAGGCACTATTTCATGACTGACTCTTACCAAATGCATGCTTTTCAGACTACTTTCAAGCCATCAGCTGAAAGAAAAGTATACACCAGTCTAGAAACACTATTCACACTTGTAATAAAAGAACAACTAAAAGTGGGTGATTAAGTGTATCCCGTATGGACCCATTCAACCAACAATCATTTATAGGAAATACAATTGGTTTCCACTGAAAAATGGCAGATAATTGCCCTAGATAAGTGGTCTGTAATTTACTTGCACTTTACAAAAGGCTGCTGATTAAACACTATATCAAGAATTTACCCAGAAGGTTAATAAATATGGATTCAAGAATAAGATCCTTTGGCATGATAGCAGTAGCCGAGCTAAGGCATGGAGGGAAAGAAAGCCAATGTCACAAGCTTCAATATTGAAACCAGTTTGCTTATTTACTTGAAAGATTAAAGTCTTGAAGAAGAAATGTGAGAAAGAGATGACATTTCTGATATAAATAAGGCTGAACTCTCAAATTGAAGCTCCCAACCATGGAGAATGAGATAAAGTGGGATGAAAGCTATGCTTTCTCGTGTGTGCACCATCCGTAACTGCAAACAAGATATGGTCCGGGAAGCCTGAGTAGAACCAGCGCCTTGTAGAGCAGACTCACTCCGAGACAGCAATGGGTAGAAAGGGGGTTTGGGTGGCATATATATATATTATATGTATATATATATATATATATATGTAGATATATATATATATATATAGTATATACATATCTGTTGACATTCTTTAGCTATCTAAGAGGGCCTTTGGACTTCAGTTGCCTGTTGTTTGGTCAAAACTAAGTTGGTCAAAGTAGTTGCGTGCCCCAAACATCTGGATTTGGATGCAAAGTAATCATTACACTTCTTATCTACATTCTTCAGCATCTCTTACTTAGAAAGTCCTAGCATTGTTCAAAGAGTTTGTTTTAATTTTTCAACCTAAACACAAGCCACTTAGAGATGGAATGAAATAAGTGCAAGTCGAAATTGGATTTGAAAGCTAATTAAGTTTGATGCAACTGTTATGCTGATATGTCCATATTATAATATTATCTCAGTTCATTGAGGTGCCCGAAAGAATTAAATGCAGGCATTTTCAATATTTTTTATAAAACAAACCAATCTATGCTTTTGACATAGAAGCATAAGAGAATTCCAGAGTTAGAAAGGATCTAAGATACACCTCTGTTCAGTCTCCTCATTTTATTAATCATGGAACTAAATGCCGAGTCTCATTTCTCAGGACCAAATGGGATTGCTACAGACCAGGGCACAGAATTCAGACTTTCTCACTCCTCATCTAGATATGCATCTACCACAAGCATGCTTAACTTGTGGTTTTTTTTTTGTTTGTTTGGTTGGGTTTTTTTTGCATTGCACCCTTCAACAACTCCAGGTACTGTATCTTAAAGCTCAGTATTTCATGCTACATTACAGACTGTTTGAGACCATTGTTAGACATTGTACCAATCCATATCCGGGTCCAATTTGTAAGGAACGAAACAATTTGAGTTAATAGTCTCTGTTGAAAATTGTGTTTATTCTTACAACTGGCTTTGATTATGCTTATATTATATATAAAAATAATGAGTTTAAATTTCTCAGATTTTGAATTTATTCTACATGAGCCAGCGGAATGTGCATCTTTACTCCAGGATTCACTAATAATTCTGTCAAAGTATAATATGTAGAAAGACAGATCATCCAGAATTTTTCATTATATTGTTTTAGCTGAAATCCCCACAAAGTCAGGGCTATCTTTTATCACAGAGCTTAAATCCTACTGGATTCCTAGAAAAACTAGAACATGAGTCCATCACCTAAAAATGCAGCCAAGCATACATTAAAATACAAGAGAAGTAGAAGGCTTTGGGATACAGATTTAGTTACTGTGTTTACGTGGGATTGGAGAAATTCAAATTAAATTTAACAAACTAGCTACAGAATTAAACCATGCCAACTCTCACCCATATTAACATTTTTTTTTTTTTTTTTTTTTTGCCAGTAGTTTGCAGCAACCATGTGATGTATTCATCCAAACCCTTCTAGTCCTTGACCTCATTAACTCTGCTGGTCTTCATCTCCATTCCAAGCACAATGGCTGATTTCCTCAAAACTTCTACAAGCAATCTCAACTCCTTTGTCCCCTCTCTCTTCACAACATTGGCCTTACAGATTTCCAGCCAGAGGTCAATTCTATAATCTGCACCTGACTGTATTCATCTACCTGGGTACCCTAGAAATACTATATTCAGATAATCACTAAGTCAATGCAATGACAGATTTGAGAGTTATGATTTTAGTGACCTACTCTTATCTTTTGTCCCCTCTGAAAAATTATATTCTCATTCCTTTGGTTTATTTTCCAAAATTTTACCTCTTTGTTCAAGTACTTAACATTTTTTTCTCACCACATGACATGACTTCCTGCTTCACAGAAAAAATGAGATGAATCAGGCTAATCAGGCTTCATGTCTTCCCCCAAGAAAAAAAACAGATGTCTGTTCATACTTATTTCCTTTCTGCTTTAGAGGATTAGGTGGCCATATTCCTGCTCAAAACCAGATTCTGTCCCAGGATACTTTACTGCTTCCACAACCAGTTTACCTTATTACTCACATCTTATATTAGTATGGTATATTTGTTACAATTAACCAAGATTAATGCATTATTTTTAAGTCCATATTTCATTCAGATTTCCTTAGATTTTACTTAACATCCTTTTCTTGGTCCCAGGGACTTATCAGAATGCCGTATTACATTTACTCATCCTTCCTCCTTAGACTTCTCTTGACTGTGACAGTTTCTCAGAATTCTCTTGTTTTGGATGACTTTGACAGTTTTGAGAAGTACTGGTAAGGTACTTTGTAGAATGCCCCTCAGCTGGGATTTGTCTCATGTTTTCCTCATAACTAGACTGGGATTATGGGGCTTGGGGGAGGAACACCACAGAGGTAAAGTGCCATTTTCTTTTTTGTTTTATTTTTGTTTGGGCGGGGGGGGGTTGGCAGCTGGCCTGTACAGGGATCTGAACCCTTGACCTTGGTGTTATCAGCATCACACTCTAACCAAGTGAGCTAACTGGCCAGCTCATAAAGTGCCATTTTCATCACATTGTATCAAGAAGGCTTACCTTCAAAATGACTTAACACTATTGATGTTAATCTTGATTATGGGACTGAGATGTGTTTATCAGGTTTCTCCATTGTGAAGATACTCTTTCTTCCTTCTTTTCTGCTTTATTTTTAGAAGGAAGTCACCATGTGCATCATACATTTAAGGATTTGTTATTATTCAATATTATGTTGACTATCCTATGTCTTCTGCCTTCCTGTATGATTTTAGAATCTAATTTGTCAGTATCTGTGGAATACCTTGCTAGGATTTTGATCAGAATTACCTTGAATTTATAGATCAAGTTAACAAGAGCCGACATCTTACCAATATTGAGTCCTCCTATTGATAAACATGGAATATCTCTCCATATTTTAGATGTTTGATTTCTATTATCAGTGTTTTATAGTTTTCCATGTATAAATCCTATACATATTTTGTTAGATTTATACATAAGTATTTCATTTTTTGGTGCTATTGTTAATAGTTTTGTCTATTTCTTTATTTCAAATTCCAACTTTTTATTGCTGGCATATAGTAAAGCTATCAATTATTGTCTATTGGCCCCATATCCTGAAACCTTATCATACTTGTTTATTAGTTTCAGAGGTTTTTGTAGATGTTTTGGAATTTTCTATGTAGCCAAGCATGTTATTTGCAAATAATGATGCTTATATTTCTTCCTTTCCAATCTATGTACCTTTTATTTCTTTTTCTTGTCTTATTGCATTAGGTAGGACTTTCACTACATTGTTAAATAAGAGTGGTAAGGGAGAACACCCTTGCCTTTTTCCCAAACTTGGGATGAGTGTCTAGTCTCTCAACATTAAGTTTGATATTATCTTTGGCATTTTAAAGATATTCTTTATAAGGTTGCCCTTTATGCCCTCTATTTCTAGATTGTTGAGAGTTTTTTTTATCATAAATCAGTGTTAAATTTTGTCAAATACTTTCTTCATCAATTGGTATAAGCATATGGTTTTTCTTTTTAATCTGTCGAATATGAAATATTACACTGATTTTGTGTGTGTTTATACATAAACCGATGGAGTTTGGATGTGTTGTCCCCACCAAAACTCATGTGGAAATTTGGTCCCCAGTACGGCAGTATTGGAAACTGATTGAGTCATGAGGGGTGGATCCCTCATGAGGGTGGATCCCTCATGAATTGATTAATGCTCTCCCTGGGGGTCGGGAGAGTAATGAGTGAGTTCTCGCTCTATTAATTCCTGTGAGAGTTGATTGTTTATAGGACCCTGGCACCCCATCTCTCTCTCTCTCTCTCTTGCTTCCTCTTACCGTGTGATCTGCTTGTACCTGCTGGCTGACTGCCACTTTCCACCATGAGTAGAAGCAGCCTGAGGCCCATGCCAGATGCAGCTGTCCCAGAATTGTAAGCCAAATAAACCTCTTTCCTTTATAAATTACCCAGTCTCAGGTATTTCTGTTATAGCAACACAGAACTGACTGATACATATATATATATATATTTTTAATTGTACATATCTCTGGAGTACAGCATTGAACCTGAATACCAGTTGCAACACGTGACGTTCAAATCAGAACAATCAGCACATCTATCATTACACAGTGCAATTGATCCTCACAGCCCCCACCAACTCCTCTCCCCACTCCTCCCCTCCCCTCCTGGCAATTCCAGCTCTGTTCTTCTCTCCCAAAAAGTCCAACATATTGCGATTGCTGCATACCTTTTCATTCTTTATTTGTTCATTCATTCATCTATTTTTTATATTAACTCTGACATATAAGTGAGGACATGTAGTATTTCTCTTTCTGTGCCTGACTTATTTCACTTAACATAATTTTGTCCAAGTTCATCCATGTTGCTACAAATGGGAGTATTTCATTCTTATTTATGACAGAGTAGTATTCCATTGAATAAATATGCCACATTTTCCTTATTCACTCATCCGATGATGGGCGTTTAGGTTGGTTCCAACTCCTGGCTATTGTAAATAGAGCTACAATAAACATGGGAGCACAGGTGTCTCTTCAAATGATAATTTCCATTCCTTTGGGTATATACCCAGTAGTGGGATTGCTGGGTCATATGGCAATTCTATCTGTAGTTGTTTGAAGAACCTCCATATCATTTTCCATAATCGCTCATTTACCATCCCACAAACAGTGTAGGAGTGCTCCCCCTTCTTTACATACTTGCCAGCATTAGTTACTTTCTGTCTTTTTTGAAAATAGCCAATCTAAATGGAATGAAATCATATCTCAGTGTGGTTTTAATTTGTATTTCCTGGATGCTCAGTTATATTGAGCATTTTTGCATGTGTCTGTTGGCCATTTGTATACCTTCCTTTGAGAAATGCCTATTCAGCTCCTTTGCCCATTTTTTAATTGGATTACTTGTTTCTTTACTGTTCAGTTATCTGAGTTCCTTGTATATTCCAGATATTAATCCTTTGTCAGATGCATATTTTGCAAATATTTTCTCTCACTCTGTTGGTTGTCTTTTCATTCTGTTAATTGATTCATTTGCTGTGCAGAAGCTTTTTAGTTTGATATAATCCCATTTTATTTTTCCTTTTGTGGCCTGTGTTTTGGAGGTCATATTCATAAAGTTTATTCCCAGTCCTACTTCCTGAAATGTTTCCCCTATGTTTTCTTTTAGGAGTTTTATAGTTTCAGGACATATATTTACTTCTTTAATTGATTTTGAGTTGATTTTGGTATATGGCAAGAGGTGTGGGTCTGTTTCATTACTTTACATATGGATGCCCAATTTTCCCAGCATCATTTATCAAAGAGGCAGTATTTTCTCCAGTGTATGTTCTTGGTGCCTTTGTTGAAAATCAGTTGGCTGTAGGTATATGGGCTGATTTCTGGGTTCTCTATTCTGTTCCATTGGTCCATGTGTCTGTTTTTATGCTAGTACCATGCTGTTTTGGTTACTGTAGCTTTGTAGTGTAATTTGAAGTCAGGTAGTGTTATGCCTCTGGCTTTATTTATTTATTTATTTTTGCTCAGGACTTCTTTGGATATTAGGGCTTTCTCATTGTTCCATAAGAATGTTGGGATTGTTTTTTCCATTTCTGTGAAGAATGTCATTGGTATTTTGATGGGGATTGCATTGAATCTGTAGATCACTTTGGGTAGTATGGACATTTTCACCATGTTAATTCTTCCAATCCAAGAGCATGGAATATCTTTCTATCTTTTTGTGTCCTCTTTAATTTCTTTCAACAGTGATTTGTGGTTTTCATCATAGAGATCTTTCATATTCTTCATTAACATTATTCCTACATAGTTTATTTTGGGGGGATACTGTATTAGTCTGTTTCTGTTGCTTATAACAAAATACCTGAAACTGGGGGATTTATTAGAAAACAAAATTTATTGCTTACTGTTTCAGAGGGTTGGAAGTCCAAAGTTCAAGGATCACATCTGATGGTGGTGGTGACTATGATGGTGGAGTATAACACTGTAAAAATGGTGGAGCAGAGACAGCGAGAGAGAGATTCTCCTCTCTTATTTTAAAGCACTCAGAACCAAGTCCCTGTCCACCATTTTTAATCCATTCACTGTGGCACGGTCCTACAATCTAAGCACCTCTCCAAATCTCCACCTTTCAATTACCATAATAAGATTTCCACCCTCTTAACAGTCACAGTGGGGGCCAAGTTTCTGATACATAAAACTTGGGGGACACACTTCAAGCTTCAGTAAGTTTGGGGGGACATAATTTAATCGACTACATTGACTATTGTAAATGGGCTTTCTAGCTTTCTTTTTATGCTAGTTCATAGTTGAAGTATAAAAATGCTACTGATTTTTGTGTGATTTTGCATCCTGCAGCTTTGCTGAAATCATTTATCAGCCCTAAGATTGTTTTTGTAGATTTTTTAGGCTTCTCTATATATAGGACCACATCATCTGCAAACAGGGACAAGTTTTATTTTGTTTGTTTGTTTGTTTGTTTGTTTGTTTGACCGGTAAGGAGATCACAACACTCGGCATGGTGTGGTCAGCACCACGCTCTACCAGTGAGCACACCGGCCATCCCCATATAGGATCTGAACCCACAGACTTGGCACTACCAGTGCCGCACTCTCCTGAGTGAGCCACAGGGCCAGCACAAACAGGGAGAGTTTGATTTCATCTTTTCCAATATGGATGCCCTTTATTTCTTTCTCTTCCCTTATTGCTCAGGCTAGTACTTCCAACACTATGTTAAATAGCAGTGGTGAGAGTGGGCATTCTTGTCTTGTTCCCAATCATAAGGGAAAAGATTTCAACTTTTCCCTATTCAGAATGATATTGACAGTGGGTTTGTTGTATATGGCTTTAAATGTGTTGAGATACTTTCCCCTATACCTAATTTGCTGATTCTTTATTATGAAGGGATGTAGAATTTTGTCAAATGCTTTTTTTGCATCTTTGGAGATAACCATATGGTTTTTGTCCTTGATTTGGTTCATGTGTTGTATTGTATCACATTTATTGACCTGTGTATGGTAAACCATCCTTACATCCCTGGGTGAATCCCACTTGATAGTAGTGTATAATTTTTTGGATGTGTTGCTGTATTGTATTTGTTAATACTTTACTGAGGATTTTTGCATCTATGTTCATCAGATATATTGACTTGTGGGGTTTTTTTTGTTGTTGCTGTTGTTGTTTTTGGATCTTTGTCTGGTTTTGGTATCAGGGTGATATTTGCCTCATAGAATGAGTTTGGGAGGATGGCCTCTTTCAGTTTTTTTGGAATAGTCTAAAAATAATTGGTATTAATTCCTCTTTAAATATTTGGTAGAATTCAGTGGTAAATCCATCCAGTCCTGGGCTTTTCTTTGTTGGCAGACTGCTGATCACTGCTTCAATCTCTTTGCCTGTTATTGGTCTGTTCAGATTTTCTATGTCTACTTGGGTCAGTCTTGGTAGTTTTTATGGGTCCAAAAATTTATCTATTTCCTCCAGCTTTTCAAATTTTTTGGTGTATAGTTGTTCAGTCTGTAATGGTTCCTGTATTTCTGTGGTAAGGTTGTAATGTCTCTTTATTCATTTGTAATTTTTGTTATTTGAGTCTTCTTTCTTTTTTTGCTTAGCCTAGTTAATGGTTTGTCTATTTTGTTTATCTTCCAAAAAAAAAACCCCAACTTTTTGTTTAATTGATCTTTTGTATCACTTTTTGGGTCTCTATTTCATTTAGTTCTGTTCTGATCTTATTTCTTTCCATCTTCTAAGATAGGATTGTGCTTATTTTTCTAGTTCTTTGAGGTGTAGCATTAGGTTATTTGCAATCTTTCTATTCTACTGGTATAAATGGTTTTTTGCAATAAACTTCCCTCTTAGTACTGTTTTTGCAGTATCTCACAGGTTTTGGTATGATTTGTGATTATTTTCATTAGTTTCAAGAATATTTTTGATTTCTAGATTAATTTCTTCTAGGATCCATATGTCATTCAGGAGAATGTTGTTTAATTTCCATGTATTTGTAGTTTCCAGAGTTTCAGTTGTTATTGATTTCTTGATTTAATCCATCGTGGTCTTTAAAAAATCCATGAAATAATTTCAATTTTAAAAAATTTGTTTAGACTTGATATGTGACCTAACATGTGGTCTATCCTGGAGAGTGTTCTATGTGTTGATGAGAAGAATGTATATTCTGCAGTTGTGGGATGAAATGTTCTGTAGATATCTGCCACGTCCAATTGGTCTAAAGTGCACTTAAGATCTTGTGTTTCTGTGCTGATGTTTTTGCCTAGATGATCTGTCTAATGTCGATAAAGGGGTGTTCAGGTATCCAACTACTATGTATTTCAGTCTATCTCTATCTTTAGGTCTAATAGTGTTTGCTTTATATGTCTGGCTGCTCCAATGTTGGGTGAATATATATTTATGATTGTTATGTCTTCTTGCTGGATAGATCTCTTTACCATTATATTGTGGCCTTTTATGGTTTTTGATTTAAAATATATTTTATTTGATATAAGAATAGCTACTCCTGCCTTCTTTTAGTTTCTATTTGCATTGAATATCTCCTTCTATCCTTTCACTCTTAGTCTGTGTGTGTCTTTATTGGTCAGGTGAGTCTCTTGAAGACAGAATATTGTTGGGTCTCTCTTTCTAATTCAATCAGTCAGTCTGTGTCTTTTGAGTGGGGGAATTTAATCCATTTATAGTTAGGGTTGTTATTGAAAGGTACTGTCTTACTCTTGGCATTTAATCGATTTTCACTTAGATGTTTTAAATATCTTTTGTTCCTTTCCATTTTATTGTTATATTGTTTATCTTCTATGTTTGTTGGTTTCTTGAGGTGGTTGTATAAAGTTCCTTTCTCTTTATCATCTGCATTTTTGTTCTACTGTTAGGTCTTGTTCTTTCTTGTGTATACATGCTAGTGATGGTTGCTTTCCAGATACCAGGTGAAGTACTCCCTTGAGGATTTCTTGTAGGACTGGTCATGTGGTAGTGAACTCCTGCAGTTTTTGTTTGTCTGGAATATATACTATTTCTCCTTCATTTCTGAAGGATAGACTCGCTAGCTATTGTATTATTGGCTGGCAAAAATTTTTGTCTTTCAGTTTTTTGAATATATCATCCCACTCTCTTCTGGCCTTTAGGTTTTCTGATGAAAAGTGCTGTTAGTGATAAGGGCTCCCTTATAGGTGACTTGAGGCTTTTCTCTTGGTGCTTTTAAGAAGATTGTCTTTTTGTCTTCGACTATAATGTGTCTTGGAGAGGACCTTTTTGGGTTGAATCTATTTGGGGATCTTTGAGCCTCCTGGATCTGAACGTCTATATCTCTCCCTATATCTGAGAAGTTTTCTGCTATTATTTATTGAATATGTTTTCAATGCCTTTTCCTTTTTCCTCCCCTTCTGGAACACCCATGACTTGGATATCTGTGCACTTAAGGCTGTCTGCTATGTCTCTTAAATTTTCTTCATTTTTCTGTTTTTGTTTTTTTGTTTGGTCTGCCTTGATAATTTCAAAAAGGCATTCTTCAAAAGCAGAAATTCTCTCTTCTGCTTGTTCTAGCTTGCTCTTTAAGCTCTCTGTTGTTTTATTATTATTATTATTATTATTTCACTGAATGCATCCTTCAGCTCCACAGGCTCTGCTACATTCTTTTGGGGGGGGGGCATTAATTTCTTTGTACATTTCCTGCTTCAGGTCCTGGATACTTTTTCTCATTTTGTTAAATCATCTAACTGAGTCTTCTTGTATCTCATTGAGTTTCCTTAGTATTGTTGCTTGAAATTTCTTTTTAGTCATTTCAAGGACTTCCCGTTCTATAAGATCTGGTATTTGAGAATTATTACATTCCTTTGGTGGTGTCATATTTTCTTGTTTTTTCATATTTCAAGTATCTCTACATGGGGTTTAGTCATCTGTTATAACAACTGCTTTTTCTAGTACCCTGGAGTGGGGTTTGAGGAGAGGGAGTTCCTTTTGTAGACATGTTTTATAAATGATGGTTGAATGGGATGTTTTACTGTTTGTTCCAGGTAGACATAGTGGTGTAGTCTTCATGTAGGTACTTTGGCTGAATTCAGTGTTGGAGCTGTGTGAGAGTGGCTCTATGGCCTAGTCCCCAGGGCACTCAGAATTTTCTTGCTGAGGTTGGTGACACTATGTAGGATCTTCAGGACATGAGCAGGCTCTCAAATTTTAGAGGGTAGTTAGTGCCTTGGAATCTTGTCATTCTTAGGTTATGGTGGGTGTTCTTAGGTGGTCCTGTTGGCACCCTGGCTAGCTCCCCCTGACCCTGATAGGTGCACTAGGGTATACTAGTGCTACTCAATTTGAATGGGTGACCCTGGGTGGGTTTTCTATTTTTTTCTTTACCCTTTCCCTAGGCTCCACTGGTGACTCTCCTTCTGTCTATGCCAATGAGTGGTCAGTGGATCACTTCTGAGGTAGAGGTGGCTGCTAATATGGCAGTGAGCCACTCTTGTGGTGATAGTTGTTGTGGTGGTGGCTATTATAGCCCACTAATTCAGCACTTGTCTGTAGCAGTAATAGGGAGAGTTGCTGATAGCGCAGAAGCCTGTCACACTTGCATTCTTGGTAGTGGCTGGATCAGGCTTTCAGGAGTGTGCCCTGCTTCTACATTGATTTTTGAAGTTTGAACCAGCCTTGCATATGTGAAATAAATCTGATTTGGCCATCATATATAATTCTTTTTATACATTGTAGAAATTGATTTTCTAATATTTTAGTAAGGATTATTGCATCTATATTCATGAGAGATATTGTTCTGTAGTTTTTCTCTCTTGTAATATCTTTGTCTGATTTTTGTGTTAAGGAAATTCTGGCCTCATAAAATGACTTCAGAAGTGTTCCCCCTGCTCCCATTAACTGGAAAAGAAGATTGAGCATTGG
Source organism: Cynocephalus volans (assembly GCF_027409185.1). NCBI lineage: Eukaryota > Metazoa > Chordata > Mammalia > Dermoptera > Cynocephalidae > Cynocephalus > Cynocephalus volans. The sequence continues at coordinate 222,751,336 of NC_084460.1, read as the reverse complement.
TATCATTTCTTGATAGATTTCAATAGTGAAATTATGTTGGCATGGTGATCTGTTGGGAGAAGGTTATTGATTTAATATATGTAATAGATAAAGGGCTATTCAGGTTATTTATTTCTCCTTGTGTGAGCTTTGGTAGTTTGCATCATTCAAAGAATTGGTCCTTTTTTTCTAAGTTTTCAAATTGGATGCAGAGAGTTTAATATCCCTTTATCATTCTTTTAATGTTTGTGGAATTTATAGTGATGATTATTCTTTTACTTCTTATATTGGTAATTGTGTCTTCTCTCTTTTTTCTTGGTTAGTCTGACTACAGCTTTATCAATTTTATTGAACTTTTCATAGAGACAGATTTGGGTTTTGTTTATTTTCTGCATTGTTTTCCTGTTTTAATTGTATTAATTGCTGCCCTGATCTTTACTATTTCTTTTATTTTGCTTATTTCAGGTTTAAATTGCTCTTTTTTCTCTGTTTTCTTAAGGTGGAAGCTTAGGTTGTTGATCTTTGATCTCTCTTTTAATATATCAATGTAATGATATAAATTTCCCTCTAAGTACTGCTTTATGGTATCCCACAAATTTTGATAATTTTAATTTTCACTAACATTTAGTTGAAAATAACTTTAAATTTCTTTTGAGACTTCTTCTTTAACTTGTATTCTTAGAAGTGTTTTGTTTAATTTTCAGAGATTTGGGGATTTTCCAGTTTCCTTTATGTTACTGATCTCTAGTTTAATTGCACTGTGGTCTAAGAACACACTTTGTATGATTTCCATTCTTTTAAAATTTTATGATCTATATGGTATATTTTATGGCTCAAAATCTAATATGTCTTGGTGAATGTCCTATATGGGCCTGAGAATAATTTACATTCTGCATTGTTAGGTAAAATATTCTATACTATCAATTAGATCAAGTTGATTGATAGTGATGTTCAGGTCATCTATATCCATACTTGTTTTTTGCCTGCTGATCTATCAATTATGGACAGAGAGGTGGAGGGGAGTTAAATCTCCAACTATAATACCAGATTTGTCTGCCTCGCTCTTCAGTTCTATCAGTTTTTACCTTCTGTTCTTTTGATGCTCTCTTGGTAGATGCATACACATTTAGGATTGTTTTATCTTATTGGAGAATTTACCTTTCTGTCATTATGTACTAACCTTCTTTATCCATGACAATCTTCCTTGTTCTGAAGTCTGTTTTGTCTAGAATTAATATAAATACATCAACTTTCTTTTGATTGAGGTATTCATGGTGTATGTTTCCCCAACTCTTTATTTTTAAACTACCTGAGTCTTCATATTTAAAATGGGTTTTTTGTAGAAAACAAGAGTTGGGTCTTATTTTTTTAACAGTGCTGACAATGTTTTTTAATTGGTATTTTTAGACCATTCATAATTAAAGGGAGTATTGATATAATTGGATTAATATCAACCATGTTTCTTACTGTACTCTGTTCTTTGTCACCTTTCTCCCCTTTTTTTGCCTCCTCTGCTTTTAATTAAACAGTTTATATGATTCCATTTTATCTCTTCTTTTAATCTATGAAGTATACTCCTTTTTAACATTATTTAGTCATTGCCCTAGAGTTTATAATACATATTTTAAACTAATCTATGTCTACTTTGAAATAAATAACATTATACTGTTTCACATGTACTACAGATAACTGTATAACAAAGTATTCCAAGTTCCTCCCTCCAATCTTTTATGACATTGCTGTCATTTATTTCACTTATCAATATCCTATAATTACCAGTATATCCTACATCCTATAATTACCAATAGGCTCCCATTATTATCATTGCTTTAAACAGGGATCTTTGAGATTAAGAATGAAAAAAAAAAGATTTTATTTTACTTCATTTATTACTTCTATGTGGCTTCACCTTTCTTTATGCAGACCCATGTTTCTGACCCATATTATTTTCCTTCTTCCTGAAGAACTTCTAACATTTCTTACAGGAAAGGTCTGCTGGTGGTGAGTTTCCTTAGTTTCTGTTTGTCTGATAAAGTCTATTTCTCCTTTTCTTCTGAAGGACAATTTCACTGTATGTTGATTTCTACATTGATAGGATTTTCTCTTTCAACATTTTAATACTTCACTCCTCTTTGTTCTTGCTGCATGCTTTTTAATTAGTAGTCTGCTTTAATTCTTATCCTTGCTCCTATATAGGTGAGATATTTTTTTCTTCCTCTGTGGCTTCTTTCAAGATTTTCCCTTTGTTCTTGTTTTTCTGCAGTTTGAATATGATATGCCTAAGTATGTTTGGTTTGATTTGGTATTTTTCCTGGTTAATGTTCTCCCAGTTCCTTGAATCTGCAGTTTCTCATCTGTCATTAATTTCAGAAATCTCTCAGCCATTATTACTTTAAATATTTCTTCTGCTCCATTCCCTCCTTCTTCTTTGTCTGGTTTTCCAATTACACATAAGAGGAGTCTCCAAAAAGTTTATGGAAATATCTGTACTATCTTGTAATTCTGTTTTTCCACAAACTTTTTGAAATACCCTTTTATGTTGCACCTTTTAATATTGTCCCTAAATTATTGAATGTTCTATTTTTGTTTCCATTTTCTTTTTCTCTTTGCATTTAAGTTTGGGAAGTTTCTATCATCCTATTTTCAGGCTCACCAATTCTTTCCTCCACCATGTTAAGTCTGTTGATGTCTGTAAGGAGGCATCTTTTACTTTTGTTACAGTGTTTTTTATTTCTAGAATTTCCTTTTAATTCTTTCTGCTTGCATTACTCATCTGTTATTACATGTTGTCCACTTTTTTTATTATTACAGCCCTTACTATATTAATCGCAGTTATTTTAAACACCCTGTCTGAGCAGACCTTTGTTATGAAGAACACTCTGGATGTGTCTCACAGTGATTACTCATTCATTCCCTTGGCCAGGTCCATGAGGGAAATCTTTCTTAGTTCTTTACCAAGAGTTCCTGGAGAAAAAGCTCATAAAAATGTGGTCATCTCCTTAAAACTGAGTACCCCAAGAGTTTGAAACTATCTCCCAGAGTGGTTGAAAGCATTATGTAAGATAAGGTATTGAAAACACTTAGATTATTGCTGGCACATAATGTTCAAAAAGTGGTTAAATTTACTATTTTTTTTTTTTTCCCCAGCAGCTGGTCAGCATAGAGAATTGAACCCTTGACCTTGGTGTTATAAGGCCATGCTCCAACCAACCAAACTAACCAGCCAGCTTAGGTTCTACATTATATTTGAAGAGTACAAAAGCAATTAAACTGCTTTCATGTAGCCAACTGTCTAGAGATATAAACAGTTAATTAACAGTTATAAAACTGTTAATTTTTCCCATTTATATCTAGAAATATAAACAGTTTATCAAATAATTGCTGTGATACTATCATGTACTGGCTGCATCTAATTATCTGGAGAGAGTAAGAAAAGCTGGGCTGGCTGGTTAGCTCAGCTGGTTAGAGCATGGCTTAGTAACACCAAGGTCAAGGGTTCAGATCCCTGTATTGGCCAGCCACACACACACACACACACACACACACACACACACACACACACACAAAATGACAAAGCAGTAAGAAAAGGTATATTGGGGTGTATGATGTGCAATTTCCTAATAAATTCATTAATAAATTACTCAACCAATATTTATTTAGTGCATACTGTTTGGCTAGCAATGGGTAAGGCTTTGTTCATACTTAACCTAGGTCCTAACTTGATATTTTTATCTTTCAAAGCTGAATAAGGCAGCATTATTACTTTTATATTAGTGACAAGAAAATTGAGGATCAAGGAGTACAAGAGACTTTCCCAAGTTTTCAGAAAAAACTAGTGTTAGAGATCAGAATCCAGAGCATGTAGATTTTAGGACAACCACCTATCAATTGTACCAGATTACTCCTGTGTAAAGAAGTTAAGACATTCTGTATTTTTTTCTTCCAGATTCAGCAATTACTCATCCTAGAGCACTTTGAAGAGTAAAAGGGTAAAAATTCCCCACTTTGATGATATGTTTTCAAAACAGATTTGTTATCTAGAGCATTCTACATCAGCTAAAATGTTTCAGTTGAAATATGACCATATACAATAACTCGTTGTTCTAGTATATTTTTCCCAATTCTAAATTGTGTCACGCCTGAAGTAGATATTAGATTATACACTATAAAAATGAATGGATAACTTGGTCTTCAGGAGTCAAAATATCAACACAGTCTGAAGTGGGTATAAAATTAGAAAATTGGTACTTACTTAGCTCAGCTCTTAAATCACCTGCAGTGCAGAAAAGGCAATTCTAAAACCCTTGAGACAGCTGCTCTGCTGGGAAATAATGAATTAAATCATAGGTTGGTTGCTCTGTATTGGTGATCATAATAACCTCAGATAAACTGAAGAAAAGGCTTATAGGCCTGCTGTGAAGTTAGTGAGAAAAATGGTCTGGACTTCAAGTGGAAGTTTCCCATTTTCTGCCATGAACCAAAACACAGTCAACTCACAGGAAGATTATATTGTCTTACCAAAAACATCTTCTTCAAAACTGAATTTCATAAGCTTCTGTGTGTGTTTAGTAATAACCACCCAACCATTTGAGGCCCCCTAGCTTCCTACAAGTTTACTGAAGAAAATTCAGAGATGACTGAATGGGTAAAGGATAAATTCCTTATTGGATTGAATGCTTCGAGACACACAGTCTATTAATTATCCTATTAGGTGGCCATTCCAGAGAGGGACATTGAGATAAGGTCTGACTGAAAGTGCAGCTATTCTGTTTCATGTATATATAAACTGAAAGACGTACTTATAGTTTCTACTTGTAAAATAGAGAACTGTAAAAAATGTCACTCCCTTCCTTTTACAACAACAAAACCAAAAAACTTCAACTTTTATACCTTTTGAACCAATAACAGACTTGAGGCCACAGGTCAGCCAACTAAGCCAAAATCTAAGGAAACAGAACACAGAACATGAGCACTTTCTTACCAAGGGCAGATGCTGCCAGAGGAAGGTTAGGAGAATTCAGCTGGGATTGTTAAACTGGTAGAAATCGATATGGACTGGTCAAAGTGTAGGGCCCCTGGGGCTTGAGATGCAGAGAGAATTCACAAATGCAGTTGTCAATCTATGGAGCTTTGATTCCAGGAACCCCCACAGATACCAAAATACACAGATGCTCAAGTCCTTATATGAAATGGCATAGTATTTGCATATAACCTACACACATCCTCCTGTATACTTTAAATCACCTGTAGATTACTTATAATACCTAATGCAATGTAAATGCTGTGTAAATAGTAGTACTGTATTGTTTTTTACTTGTATTATTTTTATTGCCATGTTGTTATTTTTTGTTTATTTTTTTTCCTGAATATTTTGATCCCTGATTGGTAGAATCCATGGATGCAGAACCAGTATGTATGGAGGGCTGACTGTACTTATAAGCTCTTCTCTATGAACCTCACCAAGTTTTCAAAAACAAAAAACAACAACAAACCACCTGGGTGAGTCCAAACAGGGCATTTCTCATGGTATAAAACTATAAGAGGGGAACATTAGCCACTCTGTCAGAGGAGCACAAAGCCCTACCCAGATCCATTTTCTCTATTGCCCCCAATGAACAAAAGCCATGGGGTGGGATGGAGGGACAAATGCTGTTACCCTTAAAGCACTGATAAAAAAGAAACCCCATTTTATCCAGAGGAGAAAATAGAAAATGATCTATTTAATAGGAAATGAAGAAATACAAGCAGAGATCAGAACAGTAGCTGGAAGAGAATCAGAAGTACTAAGAAAGCTACATTACAGAGACCCAGAAGCACAATACCTGACCAAGACTAAAGCTTAATCAGAACAACAGAGTATCTCTCACCCATCCACACCACCAGGAAAACTAGTACTGAATAGCAGGCCACAGTGAATACTGCTGGAAGAAGAATAGGAGAGAGAGAGAGAAGAGGGTAGAGAGAGAAGCCATCTGAGGCAAAGCTCATAATGAAGACCCAGTGCAGAGGATAGAACAAACATTGAGAAATCTCGTCAAATGAGCCCCCATCTTGAACACAAAATATCCCAAAAGGAATTTGAAACCCATGGTTGTCTCGAGGTATATAGCAACAACAAACCTGAATCTAGGTCAACTCCAGACTAGATTGGCTCAAATCCCCAAAGTAAAGGCTTAGCAGAAGGAAAGGCATGCCCATTTCCAAGCGTAAATCTATCTCCTTAGTCTCTACTGCCATACATAATACATAAAGCTTTAACAGCAAAAATGAGGCATAAAAAAGCAAGAAATATACACTACCATGGAAAAGTCACTAAACAGGACCAGACTTAGGTATGAAACAGATATTGGAAACATATATAATTATACTGAAAGTTAAAATAACTATGATTTATATTTTAAAAGATATAAGGGAAAAGGTAAAACACATGCATGATAAGAAGGGAAATTTCATCAAAGTTGGAAACTGTAAGAAATAATCAAATGGAAATAACTAGAAATAAAAAACACTGTAAGAGGAATGAAGAATGCCTGTGAGAAGCTCATGTCTAGACTTGAAACAACAGAGGAAAGAATAAGTAACCTTGAAGATAGGTTTATAGAAATTACTCAAATTGAAACACAAAGAGAAAAAAGTGAAAAAAAAAAAGAAAAATTAAACAGACAATCCCGAACTTAGAGAAATTACATTAAGTGAAATAAGCCAGGCACAAAAAGAGAAATACCGCATGTCCTCACACATTAAGTGGGAGCTAAAAAAGAAACAAACAAACAAACAATAAACATAATGATACGTTGAACTTTCAGAAGAAAAGAACAGAACTGCAGTTTTTAGAGGGGGAAGGAAGAGAGGCAGGAGTGTTTGGAAGAGACTGGTTACTGGACACAAAGAATGAGCACCTTCTGGAATGACGAATATGCTAACTGTCCTGATTTGATCATCACATATTGTACACAAATATTGACAGTCAACTCTGTACTCTGCAAATATGTAAAATAAATTATGTTCAATAATAAAAAGCAAAACAAAAAATAACAGAGCATCCAAGAGCTTTGGGAAAATATCAAATCATTTAACATGCACGTTACTGCTGGAATCACAGAACAAAATGAGAGCAAGAACAAGGTAGAAAAAAATACTTGAAAAAAATAGTGAACTAGAATTTTCCAAAATTAATGACATACAACAAATCATATATCCAAGAAGCTCAGAGAACAACAAAAAAGATAAATACCAATGCAATACAAAAATACAGGAATATCATATTCAAACTGCTAAACACAAAGGTTAAAGAGGGAATCTTGAAGGCAGACAGAAAAAAGACGCATTATATAACACATTACATAGAGAGGAACAAATAATTACAGCAGACTTCTCATTTGAAACAATGAAAACCAAAAGATGATGAAGTGATCATATCAAAGATCTAAACGAAATGAAAAAATACCATCCCAGAATCCTATACTTAGAAAAGAATAGCTTTCAGAAAATAAAAGAGCAATGAAGACTTGACTCCAAAAAATAAAAACAGAGTATTCATTTCTATGAAACCTGCACTGTTAAAGGATGTTCTTCAGGCAGAAGGAATATGATGTTACACAGAAATGTGAATCTGCACAAATAAAGAGAAATAAAAGGAGAATAAATGAAGTTAGCAATAAAACTTGTTTTCTTGCATTTTAATATCTCTAAAAGATAAATATCAAAACAAACATAGTATTAATGTACTGGGTGTTTATAGCACATATAAAATTAAAATATATGACAACACAGTGCAGAGGATGAGATGTTGAAATTGGGAATGTATTATTGTAACATCTTTATACCACCTATGAAATTATACAGTGTTATTTGGAAGTGTTCTCTGGTTATTTAAAGACGTATATAATCCATTCTGAAACAGACAGAACTCAGTGGATGGAAAACAGATCAGTGGTTGCCAGGGATTGGGGCTGGGGGGAGTGCTGACTTCAAAGGAGCAGCCTGAAGAAATTCAGGGGGTTGATGGAACTGCTCTGTATCATGATGGTGGTGTGAATACAGGACTCTAAGCATTTGTCAAAATCTATAGAACTGTAAACACAAAAGTTCACAGTTTTAAACACAAAATTCACAAAAGTGAATTTTACTATAATGTAAATTTTAAAAAAGATTTTAAAACATACTTAAATTGAATTAGACTAACTTTTAAAGGCCCACAGGATGAAAAAAAATGCTAGAAAAAATAAGTTTGAATTTTATTCTAATGGAAAGACATGACTTATAGAAATTCACATATAAGAACAGAAAATTAAATTTCCAAAGAATCTGCATCATGTAGTGAAAAGAACATCAGAAGATTTGGTCTTAATCCTTAACCAGCATCCTCTTTCTTTATGTTCTTGTAAAGGTCACTTGACCACCTCAGTTTCATCCATGGTCAAGTAAGTTGCTACAGAATAGGAGAAAAAATTTGCAAACTACATATTTGACAAGGGATTGATATCCAGAATATATAAGGAACTCAGACAACTTATTAAAGAAACAAATAGTCCAATTTAATAATGGGCAAAGAAGCTAACTAGACAGTTCTCAAAAGACATGCAAATGGCTACAAGTATATGAAAAAATGCTTAGCATCACTATTCATGAGGCAAATGAAAATCAAAAGCGCATTGAGATATCATCTCACCCCAATTAGACTGGCTAAAAGAGAATAACAAATGCTGACAAGGATGTGAAGAAAGGAGAACTCTTCTACACTGTTGGTGGGACTGTAAATTAGTGCAGCCATTACAGAAAACAGTATGGAGGTTTCTCAAACAACTACAGATAGACCATATGATCCAGCAATTCCACTACTGGGTATGTACCCAAAGGAATGGAAATAATCATGTCAAAGGGATACCTGCACTCCCATGTTTATTTACAGCTCTGTTTAATGGCCAAGATATGGAATCAACCTAAATGTCCATTGATGGACAACTGGATAGGGAAGATGTGGTATATATACACCATGGAATACTACTCAGCCATAAACAAAAATGAAATTCTGCCATTCGCACCTACGTGGATGAGATTGGAGAAAATTATGTTATGTGAAACAAGCCAGGCACAGAAAGAGAAATATTGCATGTCCTTACTCACAAGTGGGAGTGAAAGGAAGAAAGGAAGAAAGGGAGGAAGGAAGGAAGTAAAAGAAACAATAACGTGCTGAACTTTCAGAACTATGGTTACTGGAGGTGGAAAAGGGAGAATTGGAGAGGACTAGCAAAAAATTGGTTAATGGACACAAGAAATGATTACGGTCTGTAATGATGAACATGCTACCCTGATTTGATTATCACACATTGTACACAGATATTGATATTCAACTCTGTACCCACAAATGTGTTTAATAAATTATTTTTCAACAAATTTTTTTAATAAAAATTTTTTAAAAGTTAATATTTTATAAGGGAACGATATGGATTTTACAGTTAGACAAACAGGCTTCACTTCAAATTCTCTCACCTTCAGTTTTGTGTTATATGATGCTGAGAAAAGTTATGAACTTTAGAGAGTCCCAGTTTCATCTATAAAGTGCCAATAAAAAGCTAATATGTAAATTGTTTTATGTTTGATAATGTACTATTTTGTGAGGTTGTGTGGAAATAGACACCTTCTTATATTTAATTGCATATAAAAAAAAACTCTCTGGTGACAAGAAACCAATTACAGTGACTACTTCTTTGGGGTATGAACAATGGGAATTTGGTAGAAGGGAGCAAGGAGCCAGGGGGAGACTTTTCATATATGTCTTTGAAAATGCTTGGTAATAAATTGTGTGAATTAATTAATTATCTAAAAAACAATAAATAAACTTTAAATAGATGAGGTATAAGGAAGCCATCTCTGGACCTGGCACTAAGTAGACACTAAGATATTTCAGAGGAGTTAGTGGTGGTGGTGGCAAGTACATTCATAATAAAGCTAATCTAGAAAGGATTCAAGAGGGTGGTATTCATTCTAACATGCAAATGAAGTCACAAAAGATGATCTTAGCATAATCTTGTTGGTAGAAGACATTTGCATACCCAATAGCCTTTAGGTGATTTTTCAAAGATATTTACAAATTAAGACTTCCCCAACAGAACATCACTTTTAACCAGACATTTCACTCTCATTTTTCTAATCCAACAGGTAGATTTTTTTTTTATTAAATGTTTCTTACAAATCAACTACTAAGTCTTATTCTTAAATGATCAAACTGTGTTGTTCTATTAAAATACTAGCCTTGCTATTAAAAGTTTTGAGTAAATGTTTGAAGTCCCATTTACTTAAAAAATAAAAACAACTTCATTATAGCAGCTATTAAAAGAGAACATTGCAGCATGGTGGCCTGTAACATAACACATCACATGGCGGTTTATTGTAGCATGCTGTAATTGCTTGTGACAATGAGCTTCCATGTGTCAATAGCATGCAGTCTCTTTTTCATAGCAATTGACTTTACACAGAGTGGGTACATTTATGCAATAGGAGCTATGGTGATGGAATATCTAGCTTCTTATTACTTCCTGGCAAACTCTTCTTTTCTATTTCTAGTTGTTATTGAATCACCATAAAAGTGCTCCTACACAAGAGGGACATTCATCAGCTATGATCAGCTTTCCTAACAAGGCAAATGTTTTCTTGGCTTACATCTGCCAATATAGAATTCATCATCCAAGTCTACCATTGTCCGGGAAATCACGGGTATGATATGCTGTAGGGCATTCCATTATCCAGGGCCATCTCCAACATTTTGCAGGATTCTTGTAGTGAATAAACCGTTATATTAAAACACTTTAAAACATTTCATCCATTCAACTCTTGGTGAACACGAGAGAAAAAATTAAATTAATGAATATTTTTAGTATACATAATCATGTAAGAGTACAGTGAGTGGCCTTATGTCATTAGAAAACACATACATTCATTCTTGTGTAACATCAGTTTTGCATCATAATGACTTCAAAGACAAACTGAGTTATGTTCAGTACAGGGCCTTATACTTTTTTCTATTTTTACTTATTTGTAAGCATTACTACTCTTAATGAATGCTAGTTCTCATTAGTATTTTGATACTTTCATTGTGCCAGCCAATGAATGCCCCACAGTTTGCATATATTTATTTGGTTTCATCCTCAAAAAAATCCTGGAAAATAGATATTGTGTCCATTTTACAGATGAAGGAACAGAGGCCCAGAGAACTGAAGAAGTTTGACCAAAATCACACAACTGTTAATAGCAGAGATGGGATCGTAACCACCATCTGTGTGATTCCTCAAATAAGCTCTTTCTAACATATTATGTTTCCTCCCCTCAAGAACAGGCACATCAACTGTATCTTCCCCTTCTCTTATCCCTTATAGCAGCTAGTGTAATAAGTTTGTAACGTTGAAAGACAATTTTTTTTTTTTGGCAGCTGGCTGGTACAGGGATCTGAACACTTGAACTTGGTGTTAGAAGGCTGTGCTCTAAGCAAGTGAAGAGATGATTCTTCATGGTATTTCCTCACATCCTTTGACTATCTTTCCAATGAGGTTTGTATAGCAAACTACCTTGGAAGACAGAGGTAGCATCTCCTTCTGGGGCAGAAAGAGATTTGTTTTCTGTCCAGGGTGATAAAGATCATGTCTCCCTGCAAAGCAAAGGTTGGGCAGGTTTCACTAGCAGTCGCTTTGTTAAGATTTGGGGTTTCTAAGCTCAGTATGTCTCAGCTGTGACACAAACCCATAGTGTGTGCATCATCTACCTGGGTCACCCCAATGGGACTTGAGGAGTAAGGGGAACTGAACCAATACAAACATAAATCTCATGCTTCTGGCTGCACTGACAACCCCAGGAGTCTTGTATGGCAGGTTAAGTTGTTAGCTTGCAAGTAGGGCAAACTCACAGACCCTTCACAGTTCTTGATAATAGTAGGTACTCTGCATACCTGTTGACATTTTAAAGTACATTTCATTAGGTAGTGTTCAAATACTTTGCAATTTAGTGACCCATGGATATATAAAAACTGTTATGAATAATATTTCATTAAATAATTTGCTCAGACAGAAAATCCAGTTTCTGATACAGAGTAACATAACAATATAACCCACTGATTAGTCACACAAATGCCTTATCTCTTTTATAATGTTAAAGAGAAATTTCTATTTAAATAAATAATAAATAAAATCCATTTTCTATTCTGAACAGGAAGACTACTGTGCAAACTAATTATGGTTATCAGATTAATGGTAATAAAAAAGAATCTTTGGTTTCTGCTGTCCAAAGCCAATAAGATTGAATTTCAGAGTCTATTCTGCTTATGAAAACACAGCATATAATATTTGACTCAAAAAAATTAGTTTTTTTCTAACATTATTTCAAATCTATTTTCTTAGCAAAAACCCTAACATCAGTTGAGCCACAAATAACCTGCCACTGTTTTTAGGTAATTTAAATTGCAAATACCATCAAGAATTAATCATCTTCTTCTTTTTTTTTTTTTTTTTTTTTTTTTGCTCCCAGATTATGTTCCTAAATTACAGGCTTCTGATCTTTAAACTCCTTTGACTTAATTGATGAATATATGTTGCATTGTGCACAATAGGAGCGCACTGTTCTTTAGAAGGCAATACAGAGTAATTAAAGAATTAGACAACATTGGTAAATTAAGTCAGGCTTTCAGAGGGGAAAAGAAAATGAGAAGCTGGTATTACAGGATTTTAGTATGCGGAAAACAAGAAGGGACATGTTTTTGAGTATGCTACCGGCTACAAGTAGCCTGTGCCTTTTTCTAGGGTTTGGACTGCAGCTGAAAACACAGTGTACTTTAAATCAACAGAGAGAACTAGCTCTCCTCTTAATGCTCCATATTTATCTCCTACTGTTTCCAGCCACCTCATATCCTGCCAATTGTATGCTGAACCAGTGCTGCCCAAGCTTTAGTGAAAATCAGAATCATCTGAAGAGGTTTTCAAACCCACAGACTCCCCCCCTGCCCATGGACATTGTGTCCAGGGTCAGGGCACGAATTTGCATCACTAACAGCTCATAGGTGATGTTGATATTGCTGATTCTTAGACACCCCCTTAAGTATCACTGGGATACACCATTTTATCAAGAGCACAAAGTAAGGAAGTGTACCAGACTTCAACACTTTTATCTTCTACTCTTCCCTTCTTGTGAAGATTAATGTCTGTAAAGGAAAACAAAAACAAAGGGAAACTTTTGCTTCTATACCATCTTATCATTATGATAGCACAGAGAAAAATGATGCATCTTGGAAGAGGTTTAAAAAAGAATTGTCAACGTTTGAATTCCAAGAGCTATACTAAAGTTATTTCTTACCTTTAAAATTCTGTTAAAGCCAAAATGATTTTGTGGTAAATGGTCACGTAATTGGGTATAAATATGTTATGTCTGATCTTCTCTGAGATGTTCTATATAAAACTATTTTCTGCAAAGCATAGGTTCAAAATATGGTTAGGATACTATTAAAAAAAATAGTTTATCAGGCCCTCTCTCCTCACATCCAGCTGGGTATAATTCAGCATATCCATTGTAAACAAGTTTCATAAGAGTAGTGTTAGTGTGCATGTGCGCCCGTGTACCGCATGGCTCTTTCCACTATTGTGTACTGCGGTATATGACAACAGCTTCGAACCGCGGGTGGCAGAGCTAGCGTCTGAAATAAAACATGTCCACTTTGCCAGCAGCTACTCAGTTTTTCTTTTGCTTACCTGACTTACAAACTACACAGGATTGGGTAGTGAGGTCTGTGACCCAGCCCAACAGATACTGTAATTATTACTGTCACTACCAGTAGCTATTATTTATCAAGCATCTACTGAGGATCAAAGGCCAGGCTGACTGCTTTCACAAATATTACATAATATAATGTCATTAAATATCATCATGGTAGTAATAAAAACCCCAATATTAAATTTTTCTTATTTTGGCCACAAGCACACAGTCTGGTTCTCTACGTTTATAAAATTGCCTACTAAACTTGCAGAACTCTATTTAGCTGTATTCAGACTCAGACTTTGAAAAATTACCACCTTCCCAACTCATTTTGTTAGGTCAGCATTATCCTGATACAAAATCAGACAAAGACTTCACATATGAAAAAACTACAAACTATGTCTGTCTTATGAGTGTAGACACAAAAATTCTTAACAAAACATTAGCAAATCAAATCCAGCAATATATAAAATGAATAATATACTATGATCCATAGGAATTTATCCCAAGAATGCAAGCTTGGTTCAACATTTACTAATCAATAAATGTAATTCCCTGTAACAATAGACTAAAAAAAAAAAAAATTATATGGTCATCTCAGTAGATGCAGTAAAAGCATTTGACCAAATATAGTATCTGCTCATAATGAAAACTCTCAGCAAACTAGAAAGTAAAAGGAATTTCCTCTGCCTGATAAAAAACATCATTCTTAAGCCTGGAAACAAAGCAAGAATATTCTCTCTTACAACCTCGATTCAACATTGTACCTGAGGTCCTAACTCAAGCCATAAAGAAAGAAGAAATAAAAGGTATTTAGATTTAAAAAGAAGAATTAATATTGTTTCTATGGTGGCATAGTCACCCACATAGAAAATCACAAGGAATCTACAAAATGCTACCAGAACTAATAAGTGAGTTTCACAAGTTCACAGAATACAAAGACAATATACAAAAATCAACTGCATATTACTTGCTAGCAAGAAATAATTACAAAGTAAAATTTTGTAAAACATCATTTACAATAGCATGAAAGACCATGGAATATTGGATAAAACTTTAAAAATATGAAAAATTTGTACTCTTAAAATTTTAAAATACTGTTGAGAGGTTTAAAGTAGATGTAAGTAAATAGAAATGGTGTGTTCAAAGATCAGAAGATTCAATATCAATCAACAAGGTGTCAGTTCTCCCCAACTGATCTGGAGATTTAATGCGATTCCAACCAAAATCCAAGCAGGATTTTATTAAAAAATTAGAAGCCTAAAATATACTCACATTAGAGCATACAAAAGACCAAAAAGAGATAAAACAATTTTGAAAAATAAAATTAAAGTTGGAGGATTCAAATTTTACTTGATTTCAACATTTATTATAAAGGTAGAGTAATCAAGAAAGTATAGCATTGGCATAAAAAAAGGCACATAGCCCAATGGAATACAATCAGAGACCTTCTAGAAGATATCATAGAAAAAAATTCTTACAACTCAAATAGGACAACCAAGAGATATCTCTACAAACCTAATAAAAATCATTAAAATTAAAAAGATTGATAATACGAAGTGCTAGTGAGGAGGCAAAGCAACTACAGCCCCCATATATTCCTAGTGGAAATGCAAAATGGTAAAGTTGCTTTAGAAAATAGTTTGACAGTCATCTATAAAGTTAAATATACACTTATCATACAAAACATTAATCTCAATTCTTGACATATATCTAAGAGGAATGAAAATGAATGCCCACATAAAGACTCACATTCAAATGTTCTTAGCTGGTTTATTCACAACTGCCCCAAACTAGAATCAGGTTAAATGCTCATCAACTGAATAAACAAAGTGTGCTGCAGTCATACTGTGGAATATTACTAAGCAAGAAAAAAGAACAAACTAATGATACATGCAACTTCCTGGATGAATCTTAAAAATATGAGTATTATGGTAAGTAAAAGAATCCAAACACAAAAGGCAACAAAAATACTGTAAGTTTCTCTTTATATATTTTATATGTATGACCTCTGGAAAAGGCAAACTATAGACACGGAAATCAGATCAGTGGTTGCCAGGAGCTGGGAAAGTGGAAAAGTGATTGACTGTAAAGGTGTGTGGGAAAACTTCTCGGAATAATGGAAATGTTTTATATCTTGGTTTTGGTGGTGCTTATTACACAACTCTATACAATTGTTAAAACTTATTGACTCATATATTAAAACATGCACTAAATCAATATAACTTTAAAAAAGTAATTGTAAAGTGTTTTCTTTTTCACCTACAGCCTTTATATTTTATGGAAAGTTGTAGGTGTTCCTTCTTTGAGATTGTCTACTTTCTTACATGTATTGGTCCTATAATACAAACAAAATGTTCTCCAAGGTTCTAGAAGGAGTGTGAATACAGATGTTTGGTGGGCCAGGGATGAGCAACTCTTTTGTTATTTAAATTATTAAAGTCATACACAACTTTTTTTAACAGTTGTTTCACATTTGGTGCTGCCAAGTACTTGGTTGAGACATCAAAAGATAAAAGCAACATTTAAAAGATTTTTGTTTGAGCATCAATAAGGATAACACTAATGACTTGACACACATCAAAAAGTTCAAATCTAATAGTTTATCATAATATAAATAATGGCTCACCATGGGAGGATGCTTGTAAGCCAAATCATTTAGCAATGAGTTATGAATTTAGGAATCATCATGAATAGCTGTTGCCATCACAACAAAGACAACCTGGTATGTGCATTCTGATGGAAGAATACAACACTTTCTATACAGTAGTCTTGCCTCACCCCCAAAATAAAATATATATTAAATACACACACACACACACACACACAACAATCTGAGCAGGATTCAGATGAATCAACCACAACAAGGGACTGATGAATATGTAAAACACAATTTGCAAAGGCAATCGGCATAATCCAGATGGGAAACTAGAGGAAAAATCTTTCCTTCCTTCAACAAATCAATTACAAGAGGGAAAAGGTGAGTGGGAGTAACCTATAGATTAAAAAAGCTTTGAAAAACATGTCAGCCATTTGCAATGTCTACACTTTGTCTGGATCACAATTCAAATAAACAAACTATAAATAAAATGTGACATTTGTAGGATAGCAATGTTACCAGTGGATAGTATCACACGTTGGTAATATTGTCTGACAATTGTATTGAATATTTTATGACAAGAATAGTCTGTATCTTTTAGAGATGCATGCTCAAATATTTAGGGAATGAATGAAAGACATAAAAGCTAGGAGTATAGACTTTAAAAAAAGAATTGGCCATGAGTTTATAATTGTTAAATCTGGGTGATAAGTACAATGGGGGGTTACTGAACTATTCTGACAGCTTTTTTTTTTAACTGTTTGCAACTTTTTACAACAAAAAATTATTTAAAGGTACAGCAATGCATATAAAAAAAATATTTCTTGAGCTGCTCTCACAATCACATCAGAATTTTAATCCTATATATAGCCAGCACTTGAAGATATGAATAGGTTTGACCTTTCTTTTTTTTCCCCCTTCAAATTTAAATTTTCTTTGCCCTTTCTAATCTTGTATCTAATGAGCACTTCAGTTACACTTATCATTCAATATTTTAAAATTGGAGTTCCCCTCAGGACAAGACTGCAAAATAACCTTTACCACCACAAATTTGCTTCTCAGCCCCACTGTTAGTATCTCAAACTAAACAGTCTTAGACAATTGGCTATAAAAATGTCCACTTTGAAAAGTGAACTGTAGTGTCTAACTAGCAGAACAAACTCTTAATTCCCTTCTAAATTATTCCAAATGTTGTCTCCTTATTATGGTAGCATGCTCCATACTTTTGGCTCTGCTAACTGAAAGCAATACTAGTATTTATAAAGGAAAAGCGACTACTCTTTTTTTTTCTTGCCTTTTCTTAGTCAATGGTATTCCCCAAAGACTACACATTTTATTCCACTCTCTTACTCAACAAGTACACAGTACCTACTGAGGGCTCTGAAGAGGGAAGGGAATCATTAACTTAAATTTGAGTAGATAGTAGAAGAAAAAATATTTTAAAAACTGTGGAATGCTAGTAAATTAATAATAATTTAGACTAACATATATGTAAATTTAGTTAGTCCTAAAGATTCTGAATAGCTTTTGAAAAAAGCCAGTCTTGCACAAGGCTTTAAAATGAAATGATTTCAATCAATGGAGATAAATCTGAACAACTCACAGGGCAAAGTGAAATAGTACTAGATTAAAAAATGAAAATTAGTAAGATGTATGAAGCAGTTCCTGGTGTGTAGAAGTGCTGGATAAGGCTTACTGGAATGAAATTGAGTTTTAAAAACTTCATTAACCAAGGACAATGCCTGCCTCCCAGCAGCAGGTAGGTGCATGCCCAGAGTCCTAGGCAGGAGCCAAGGGCATCCCTCAGCATCTGGCAGCAGGGAGGAGCATGCTAAAAACACCACTTCTGCATGGGTGGCCCACCAAAGCCAATGATACAAACACAGCTGTCACAGAAGAAGCTCACTGCAACAGTAGTAGCCACAGCCACCATGCAGGCAGCCCACCAGACACTCAGCTGCATTGATAAAAGGAGAGTCTCCAGGGGAGAACAGAAAAAGAATAGGAAGTCTCTCTCCTCAAAGCCTACTCCAAAGAAATAGAAGAGCAACTGCTCTACCAGATGACCAGACATCAGCAGACAGATACTAAAAATATGACACAACCAAAAGAATACTTTATCCTCAAATACCAGACCTGATAGAGCAGGAAACCCTTGAAATGACTGAAAAGGAATTCTGAGCAATAATCTTAAGGAAACTCACTGAGATACGAGAAGATTCAGTTAGACAACATAATGACATGAGAAAAAAAAACCCAGGATAAGAAAGAGGAAATATACAAAGAGATTAATACCTTAAGAATGAATGTAGCAGAACTCATGGAACTAAAAGATTCACTCAACAAAATAAAAAAACACAACTGATAGCTTAAGCAGCAGGCTAGAACAAGCAGATGAAATAATTTCTGAACCTAAAGATTACCTTTTCAAAATAACCCAGGCTGACAAATAATAATAATAATAATAATAATAATAATAATAATTTTTAAAAATGAATAAAATCTAGGAGAGCTAGCAGACAACATTAAGTGCACAAACATCTAAATCATGAATACTCCAGAAAGGGAAGAGAAAGGAAAAGGAATTGAATACCTATTCAATGAAATAATAACGGAAAACTTCCCAGTTATAGGGAGATACATGGTCCTTCAGATCCAGGAGGATCAAAGATCCCCAAATAGATTCAATCCAAAAGGATCCTCTCCAAGACATATTATAGTCAAACTTGCAAAACTCAAAAACAAAGAGAAAATCTTAATAGCTGCAAGAGAAAAGCATCAAGTCACATATAAGGGAGCCCTTATCAGACTAACAGCAGATTTTTAAACAGAAACTCTACAGACTGGAAGTATACATCTTTTAGTACTTAAAATACTAAAAGAAAAAAGCTTCCAGTCAAGAACACTATACCTAGCAAGGCTATCCTTCAGAAACGAGGGAGAAATAGTATATTTTTTGGACACACAAAAACTGTGGTACTTCACCAAATTATGACCAGCCCTGCACCAAAATATGACCAGCCATGCAAGAAATCCTCAAGGGAGTCCTGCATCTGGAATCCAAAAAATGATAATCACTACCACAAATACACAAGAAAGAAGAAAACCCACTGGTAAGACAAAAACGCAAACAAGAAAGAGAAAGAAACTGAATCTTACCACCACAAAAAACAACAAAAATTATAGGCAAACAATAAAAGGGGGAGAGAGGAAGAAAAGATATTTAAAACATCCAAATGAAAATCAATAAAATACCAAGAGTAAGACCATACCTTTCAATAACAACACTAAATGTAAATGGATTAAACTTCCCCACTCAAAAGACACAGACTGACTGATTGAATTAAAAAGCTAGCCAGACTATATGCTGTCTTCAAGAGAACCACCTCACCTGTAAAGACAAGGAGACTAATAGTGAAGGGATGGGAAAAAAATACACCATGTAAATGGAAATCAAAAATGAGTAGTAGTAGCTATTCTTACATTGGATAAAATAAACTTGAAAACATAAACCATAAAACAAGGCAACTATATAATGATAAAAAGATCTATCCAACAAGAAGTCATAACATTCATAAACATATATGCACACCACTCTGGAACACCCAGATATGTAAAGCAAACACTACTAGTCCTAAAGAAAGAGACAGACTCCAATATGATAATAGGGGACCTGAACACCCCTCTTTTGGCACAACATATCATCTAAGCAACAAGTCAACAAGAAACACAGGATTTCAACTATAGTGTAGACCAACTGGACCTGGCAGACATCTAGAGAACATTTCGTCCAACTATAGAATATACATTCTTCTCATGAGCACATGGAACATTCTCCAAGATAGACCATATATTAGGTCACAAATCAAGTCTCAAAAAATTCTTAAAAATTGAATTCATTTCAAATACCTTTTCAGACTGCAACAGATTCAAACTAGAAATCAATAACAAGTGAAATTCTGGAAACTATGCAAACACATGGAAATTAAACAACATGCTCCTTAACAACTTTGTGGGTCAAAGAAAAAGTTAAATAGGAAATAAAATAATTTCTTAAAACAATGAAAATAAAGACACATCATATCAAAACCTGTAGGATACTACAAAAGCAGTACTAAGAGAGAAGTTTATTACATCAAAAGAATAGAAAGATTTCAAGAAAGCAACTTAATGCTACATCTCAAAGACCTAGAAAAACAAGAGCAATCCAACCACAGATTCAGTAGATGGAAAGAAATAATTAAGGTCAGAGCAGAACTAAATGAAAAAGAGACCCAAAAAATGATACAAAAGATTAATGAAACAAAAAGTTAGGGGTTTTTTTGTGAAGATACGCAAAATAGACAAGCCATTAGCTAAGCTAACTAAAAAAAAAGAAGAAAGAAGACCCAAATAACAAAAATTAGAGATGAAAAAGGGGACATTACCACAACCAACACCAAAGAAATACAAAGAATCATTAGAGACTATTATAAACAACTATACACCAACAAATTTGAAAACCTAAAAGAAATGGACAAATTTTTGGACGCATACAAACTACCAAGACTGAATGAAGAAGAAATAGGAAACCTGAACAGACCAGTAACAGGCAATGAGATTGAAGCAGTAATCATCAGTCTCCCAACAAAGAAAAGCCCAGGACTGAATGGCTTTACTGCTGAATTCTACCTGACCTTTAAAGAAGAATTAATGCAAATTATTTTCAAACTCTTCCAAAAAATTGAAACAGAGGTCATTCTTCCAAACGCATTCTATGAGGCAAATATCACCTTGATAACAAAACCAGACAAAGATACAACAAAAAGAGAAGCTACAGACCAATATCTCTGATAAACATAGATGCAAAAGTCCTCAACAAAATATTAGCAAATAGAATACAGCAACACATCCAAAAAATTATACACCATGATTGAGTGGGATTCATCCCAGGGATGCAAGGATGGTTCAACATGCACAAATCAATAAATGTGATACACCTAATAAACTCAAACACAAGGACCATATGATCATTTCTATAGATGCTGAAAAAGCATTTGATAAAGTTCAGCACTCATTCATGACAAAGACCCTCTATAAGTTAGGTATAGAGGGAAAGTATCTCAACATAATTAAAGCCATATATGACAAACCCACTGCCAATATCATCCTGAATGGGGAAAAGCTGAAAGCTTTTCCTTTAAGAACAGGAACTAGACAAGGATGCCCACTCTCACCACTCCTGTTCAACATAGTGTTGGAAGTACTAGCCAGAGCAATCAGAGAAGAGAAGGAAATAAAGGGCATCCAGATTGGAAAAGATGAAGTCAAACTGTCCCTGTTTGCAGATGACATGATCCTATATATTGAACAGCCCAAAACCTCTACAAAAAAACTCTTGGAATTGATAAATGATTTCAGCACAGTAGCAGGATACAAAATCAACACACAAAAATCAGTAGCATTTCTTTTCTCCAATAGTGAACATGCAGAACGAGAAATCAAGAAAGCCTGCCCATTTACAATAGCCACCAAAAAAATAAAATACTTAGGAATTGAGTTAACCAAGGAGGTGAAAAATCTCTATAATGAGAACTACAAACCACTGCAGAGAGAAATTAGAGAGGATACAAGAAGATGGAAAGATATCCCATGCTCTTGGATTGGAAGAATCAACATAGTGAAAATGTCCATACTACCCAAAGTGATATACAAATTCAATGCAATCCCCATCAAAATTCCAAACACATTTTTCTCAGAAATGTAAAAAACTATTCAGACATTTATATGGAACAATAAAAGACCACGCATAGCCAAAGCAATGCTGAGCAAAAAAAATAAAGCTGGAGGCATAACACTACCTGAATTTAAGCTATACTACAAAGCCATAATAACGAAAACAGTATGGTACTTGCATAAAAACAGACACACCGACCAATGGAATAGAATAGAGAATCCAGAAATCAACCCACACACTTACTTCCATCTGATCTTTGACAAAGGCACCAAGCCTATTCACTGGGGAAGGGACTGCCTCTTCAGCAAATGGTGCTGGGATAACTGGATATCCATATGCAGGAGAATGAAACTAGATCCATACCTCTCACCGTATACTAAAGTCGACTCAAAATGGATTAAGGATTTAAATATACACCCTGAAACAATAGAACTTCTTAAAGAAAACATAGGAGAGACACTTCAGGAAATAGGACTGGACACAGACTTCATGAATACGACCCCAAAAACACGGGCAACCAAAGGAAAAATAAACAAATGGGATTATATCAAACTAAAAAGCTTCTGCACAGCAAAAGAAACAATTAACAGAGTTAAAAGACAACCAACAGAGTGGGAGAAAATATTTGCAAAAGATATATCTGACAAAGGATTAATATCCAGAATATATAAGGAACTCAAACAACTTTACAAGAAGAAAACAAGCAACCCAATTAAAAAATGGGCAAAAGAGCTAAGTAGGCATTTCTCTAGCGAAGATATCCAAATGGCCAACAGACATATGAAAAAATGCTCAACATCACTCAGCATCCGGGAAATGCAAATCAAAACCACACTGAGATACCATCTAACCCCAGTTAGGATGGCTAAAATCCAAAAGACTATGAACGATAAATGCTGGCGAGGTTGCGGAGAAAAAGGAACTCTCATACATTGTTGATGGGACTGCAAAATGGTGCAGCCTCTATGGAAAATGGTATGGAGGTTCCTCAAACAATTGCAGATAGATCTACCATACGACCCAGCTATCCCACTGTTGGGAATATACCCAGAGGAATGGAAATCATCAAGTCAAAGGTATACCTATTCCCCAATGTTCATCACAGCACTCTTTACAATAGCCAAGAGTTGGAACCAGCCCAAATGCCCATCATCAGATGAGTGGATACGGAAAATGTGGTACAACTACACAATGGAATACTACTCAGCTATAAAAACGAATGAAATACTGCCATTTGCAACAACATGGATGGACCTCGAGAGAATTATATTAAGTGAAATGAGCCAGGCACAGAAAGAGAAATACCACATGTTCTCACTTATTGGTGGGAGCTAAAAATTAATATATAAATTCACACACACACACACACACACAAAAAAAAAAAAAAAAAAAAAAAAAAAACGGGGGTGGGGAGAAGATATAACAACCACAATTACTTGAAGTTGATACGACAAGCAAACAGAAAGGACACTGTTGGGGGGGGAGGGAGAAGGGAGGGAGGTTTTGGTGATGGGGAGCAATAATCAGCCACAATGTATATCGACAAAATAAAATTTAAAAAAATAATAAAAATAATAAAAAATAATAAATAAATGTGATACACCTTATCAACAAAAGCAAGGATGAGAACCATAGGATTATCTTAATAGATGCAGAAAAAGAATCTGACAACCTTCAACATCCATTCATGTTAAGACTTTCAGCAAATTAAGTATAGAAGGAAAGTATCTCAACATAATATAAGCCATATATGACAAGCCCACCACCAATATCATCCTGAATGGGGAAAATCTGGAAGCCTGTCACTGAAGAATAGGAAGAAGACAAGG
Source organism: Cynocephalus volans (assembly GCF_027409185.1). Lineage (NCBI taxonomy): Eukaryota > Metazoa > Chordata > Mammalia > Dermoptera > Cynocephalidae > Cynocephalus > Cynocephalus volans. The sequence continues at coordinate 222,727,479 of NC_084460.1, read as the reverse complement.
ATGCCCACTCTCACCATTTCAATTTAACATAGTATTGGAAGTACTAGCCAGAGCAATCAGGTAAGAGAAAGAAGTAAAAGGCTTCCAGATTGGTAAAGATGAAGTCAAACTGTCCCTATTTCCAGATGACATGATCTTATATAGAGAAAAACCTAAACACACTACCAAGAAACTCTTAGAGCTGATAAACAATTTCAATAAAGTTGCAAGACACAAAATCAACACCCAATAATCAGTACTGTTTTCATATGCCAACAAAGAACTACAGAAAGAGAAATCAAGAAAGCAAGCCCATTTACAATAGTGATCAAGAAAATAAAATACCTAGTAATCATTTCAACCAAGGAGGTGAACGATCTTTACAATGAGAACTACAAATCACTGCTGAAAGAAATTTAAGAGGACACAAAAAGATGGACAAACATTCCATGCTCCTGGATTGGAAGAATGAACATTGTGAAAATGTCCATACCATTCAAAGCAATCTATAGATTCAATGCAATCCCCATCAAAATACCAATGACATTCTTCACATGAATACAAAAAACAATCCTACCATTCATTTGGAACAACAAAAACCCCACATAGCCAAAGCAATTTTGAGCAAATAAAATAAAGCCAGAAGTACTACGCTACCTGATTTCAAATTATACTACAAAGCTATAGTAACCAAAACAGCATGGCAGTGGCATAAAAACAGACACTCTGACCAATGGAATAGAATAGAGAAACCAGAACTGAACCCACGTACTCACAGCAAATTGATATTTTATAGGGGCAACAGGATCATATATAGTGGAAAGGATGGCCTCTTCAATAAGCGGTGCTCAGAAAACTGGACATCCATAAGATGAATGGAACTAGACCTGTACCTCTCACCATATACCAAAATCAACTCAAAATGGATTAAAGCTTATATATAAGACCCAAAACTATAAAACTACTAAAAGAAAACAGGGAAACACTTCAGGAATCAAGAATGCACACAGACTTTATGAACACCAAAAACACAGGCAACAAAAGAAAAAGTAAACAAATGGGACTATATCATGCTAAAAAGCTTTTGCATAGTAAAACAAACATTTAACAGAGCAAAAAGACGACTTCCTTAATGGGAGAAAATATTTGCAAACTATGCCTTAGACAAGGGCTTAATAGCCAGAAAATACAAGGAACTCAAATAACTGAACAATAAAAAAACAATTTACCCAATTAAAAAATGGGCAAAGGAACTGAATAGGCATTTCTCAAAGGAAGAAATATGAATGGTCAACAGACACATGAAAAAATGCTCACATTACTAAGGATCAGGGGAATGCAAATCAAAACCACATTGAGATAACATCTCACACCAGTTAGACTGGCCAGTATCAAAAATGACAGAGAATAACAAATGTTGGCAAGGATGTGGGGAAAGGGCAACCCTTGTACACTGTTGTTGGGACTGTAACTTAGTGCAGCCATTACGGAAAACAGTATGGAGTTTCCTCAAACAACTACAGATAGAACTGCCATACGATATGTCAGTCCTGCTGCTGGGTGTAGACCCAAAGAAATGGAAATCATCATGATAAAGGGGATACTTCCATGTTTATTGCAGCTCTGTTTTCAATAGCTAAGAGTTTGAACCTACCTAAATGTCCATTGACAGACAACTGGATAAGGAAAATGTGATATATATACATCATGGAATACTACTCCACCATAAAAATTAATGAAATTCTGCCATTCACAGCCACATGGATAAACTTAGGGAAAATTATGTTAAGTGAAATAAGCCTGGCACAGAAAGAGAAATACCACATGTCCTCACTCATAAGTGGAAGCAGGAAAAAAAAAAGAAAGAAAGAAAATAGAAGGAAAGATATAAACATCACAATAATTCCTTGAATTCTCAAAAGGGGGGAACAGGACCAAGGACTCCAGAGATGGCAAAGGGGGAGGGGGAGGGGAAGTTAGGGAGAAATTGGTAAAGGGCCACAAAAAATGCTTGTATTGTATAATGATAAAATAAGAAATAAAAAAATAAAAGAAGTAACTCGTAAGAAATGAAAAAATAAAAACAAAAAATCTCACTAGATTGGATCAATTGGACTGATTAGATTGATTGGATTTACCAGGTTACTTGAGTGGCATTGGTTGGGTTTCACTGAAATGAGGGAAAATCTTTTTTGAGAAATAATAAGAATAAGAGGATGAGTAGATGTGAGGCAGCCAGAACAAGGATCTCGGGTTTGGCTGGTTAGATAATTGGAAAGAACTATGCATTCTTAAACTGTGATTCACCAAACGATCCACATGTGGATTATTAAACAAATACTTCTTGAACACATTTTACAGGCAATATTGACTCTGTAATTTCGGTTTAGAAAAACTATTAAAACAGGAAGATTCTGATAAGTTAACACGTCTCTTTTAGGACAAAGTGAAGAGACTGAAGTGACAGAGATCAGCAAAAATGTCACTGTACTCCTGCCTGAAACAAGAAGGGCCTGGCAAGCAGTGAAAAGCAGACTGCCAGGATTTCAGTTACCTCTCCCCCCTTGGTTGAGATCCAAATCAGAGTAGATTTATACCAAATTCTGTTTTATACCAAAAAATATTATTAAAGTTCCAATATATTAATATTAAAGTAGCCTTGCAGTTAGTTTGCTTGGTAAATATTTTAGTTTAAGTCATTCTTCAACATGAGTATCAACACTTTAAGATAAATCGCCTCCTTTTTTTCCTCTTACTGGCCAACAAGCAGAGTTATTCAATAGAGAATATTTTTTAACAGTGTAGTGAGTTCCCAAATGGGCCATAGCACAGAATATCTAGATAGTTTTCTCTTTCAGACTCCATTTGTATTTGCAACCATTAATTTGCAAAGGGGATAAAAAACCTCCTGATAAAAGAACTCAAAAATATTTGTACTTGTAATTAAGACATAAAAAAGAAGGAAGATGCAAGCTCTAGGGTTCCTGGGAGATAATTCAATTTGGAAGAAAAGGACCTTAGGTAAGGAGACTTGGACTGAAGCATGTCTGAAGAGATTAGTGTTTTACAGTGTAGCATAGTGGCTGTTATTGAGCTTGAACCAAACCAGCCATCCCAAGGAGTGTTGTGGGGGAAAAAAAAAAAAGCCAGTAATTAAAACTAAAAAGCTGTTTGGGTAAATTCTGTAATATCTTGGTGCCCAAGCCTCTCTCAGAAGAGAGGACCAATTTCCTAGACTGTAAAAGACAGATAAAGACAGGCATGGGTAAGGACAGGCACCCCTGGAGAGGCGAGACAAAGAATACAGCAACCAGCGGAGGCATCCAGCAACAGTCCAGGGTGAAAAGACAACAGTAAAGTCAAAAGTAACTTGAAGCATAGGTTAGACAATCTGGGGGTCTCGTGAAGTTACTGGAAGGGAAGAAAACCTCCAACAGAAGTCAGAGTCTACAGTTATACATCCTGGGGTTAGGCACTATCAAAACAGGAAGATCCTGATAAATGAACACAGAGCAGCCAGTTAGGTGAATAAGTGATGAATATGTTGCAGGTGTGCCACAAGAGTCCTATTTCTTCATCTCTCAGGGTAAAAACTAAACAGCTTTTTTGTTTTACTTACTGACTTTTTTTTCTAAATATTCTCTATTGAATAACTCTGCTTGTTGGCCAGTAAGAGGGGAAAAAAAGGAGACGATTTATCTTCCAGTGTTGATATTCATGTTGATCTTCATCTCTCAGGGCCCTAGGCACCAAAGCCCCATCCTCTACTCCACCAGGAGACAAACAGCTTTAGCAATGGCTGCTCCAGGACAATGTGCTGCTTTCATTCAAGGAGGTGCTCTGTCACCTGGCCAGATGACAGCCCCAGACAATGGACTGGTAGAGCTCCTGGAGGTGTGTTCCAGAAATCAAAAAGAAAGCCTGAACCACGGTGTGGGGGAGTGTGGGTAGGCTGGAGGTTGAGGAAACAGGGCAGGGCATAGGTCTGCTATGTGCAGTTCCAGGCAAACAGTAGGGAACCTCTCTTCATGTGCATTGGATAATGTTCTTTGTGGCTGATGTGGTCTTTGCTACAGATATCCAAACCAGCAGTGAGGTGGTGCTCCAACAATGTGTGTGCATTGTATAAGTGACAGCATCATCAACACTTCAAAATACATGACAGCGAAAAAAATGCTATTGCATTCACAGTCTGCTCACATTATCCCAAGAAATGTCCACATTTCAGTTGCTCATAAAAAGGAAAGAGCTGTAAGTTAGTTTAAAAATAATTTCTAATTCTGTGCATTTTTGAATAGTTGTGGAGAAATTTTATCACTGTCTATTGGAATAGTCTGGCTGATGGGGGAGAATTTCATTTATCTATTCAAGACACACTTATTAAGCACCTACTATTCACTAAGCACTGTTCTTGGTGCTGGAGATAGAGCAGTAAACAAAAGACAAAAGTCCCTGCCTTCTCAGGGGGTGATCAACAATGAATAAGATAAAGAAGTAGGGTGTATATGTTTTGGATAATGATAATTGCTAATGAGAAAAATAAATCAGAGAAGGTGATGGGGGTTACCAAGATCACCAGGGACAGCCTTACAAAAAAGCGCTATCAAGTCCAGACCTGAAGAAAATCTAAGCAGGAATGGCAAGACCACATCAAACATTAAACTTGATTTTAAAAGTTATTTTCACATAAACGAGCTCAGGTACTCTTTAAAATTTGAAAAGATTTTATTAGGAAACATTATACAAATGTAGTGTTTAATATCTTTCCTAAATCTCTGATTATTTTAATAATAGTATTATATAAGGAAACTAAGGGACCATGCTGAAGAAGGTTCTCTAATGCTGTGTTTCCACAGTGATGTCGAGAATGGAGGTACTGTTTGCCTGGATATTTAAACCGTTATCATTCTTGGTTACTGTATCAGTCCATTTCTGTTGCTTATAACAAAATACTTGGAAATGGGTAATTTATAAAGAAAACAAAATTAATTGCTTACAGTTTCAGAGGCTGGGAAGTCCACAGTCCAGAGAACACAACTGGTGAGGGTCTTGGTGATGACAACAGTGACCCACGAGTCTCACATGGCAGAAAATGGCATAGCAGAGAGTGTTCCTCACACGCTGTCCTTTTAAAGCCCTCAGAACAATGCCCATGACCACCATTTTTAATCCATTCACTATGGCACAGTCCTACAATCTAATCACCTCTTCAAGCCCCACCTTCTAATTACTATAATAGGATTTCCCACCCTCAACAGTTACAGTAGAGATTTAAGCTTTAATGAGATTGTGGGAAGGGGAAATCCAATCTACAGTAGTTACAAAGATGCTTATGTTAAAAAGGTAATTTGTTTGCTTTTTAGTCTAAATTTCTCAAGTAATGCATCTATATTCTGCTATTATCATTGGAGGTAGAAATAGCCTAGCTCATGGCTCTTTCCTCTGCTGAACTGATGGCTTCTTAAGAGCAGAAATCTTGTCTTGTTTGTCTTTATATTCCCACTCCTGGAAAAGCCTAACACATGGGAGTATTAATCAGCATTTGCTAAAGGAATTGATTTTGTTTTAAATATTTTTTCTGCTTCTACAAGTAACGCATGTTCATTGTAGACCTTTGTAAAATAAAGTTGAAAGAAAAAAAATTGCCTGTTAGTGACAGTCAGTGGGGATAAGACCAGGAAATCAGCTGCAGGCCAAATGCCAGGCTGAGTCTGTCAGCAGCAGAAGGGGGATCTACTCTGTCACTCCCATCTCAGAAAATACAAATCCATCCAAAGAAAAGGGGAAAGGAAAGTTGGCTGGCACTATTGTCTGCTCCTGTAGTCTACACCTCAGGCTCCCTTGACACTGCCCTCTGCAGCCACCCACATGCCCTCGCAGATGGACACCAAGGCCAGGTCTCCCTTCCAAGATGCAGCTTAATTCAGTGAGTCCCATATCCCCCTCTGTGCAAAGCACTGTTGGGCCCACCAGCCCTCCATCTCATTCCTTTTTCCCTGGGCATATCCTCCAATATAAAAATTCTCCTGTCTTCTACCTGCTCCGAGTACTCTCAATCGTGCCCGTACCACCCTGCACTTCCTCTCCCCTTGTTCAACTTCCTGCTCCTACTTTCTCATGCACACACTGCTTAGATGGAGACTGGAACAGGGACTGATACACCATCTTTACTGAGTGTTGTCTGACCTCACCTGAATTCTGAATCTCCCCCAGCACAAGCCTCTCAGTAGGGGCTAACTAATAGTACCACAACCCATGTACACAGAGACAAAAGAAAAGGAGCCATACCTGTCTCATTCTCCACTATCAATTCCAAACGGTTACCCTCCACCTGTCTATCTAGCCCCGGTCCTTAGACACCACGCAACTCTACTGCTGTTGTCTATGTCCTGGTCTCTCCACAATTCCTGAAAAATTTGATACCAGATTCATATAGCCTTTCTCTTCAAAACAAGCCCCGCCATTATCCTGAGTGAATCCAATGCCCATACGGATAACTCAGCCAATATTCTAGCTCCTCACCTGCTTGACCACCTCATCCCTGAAGACCATCAACTCCTCTCCACTGGCTCCATTACTTTCTATATTCCCATGACATACTGTTGAAATGTCACCAAAAAATAAAATAGATAATTCAGATGTCCCAGTCATTTAGCCCCAATCTTCTGTTCTTCCAGTGAACTTGCCCAGTTACTCTTGCAACTAACTGATCTGTTACTTCATCGGTAGCACCAGTCTAGAATTCAACAATTCTCTTTCATTATCATGAACTATTTTGGCTCAGGGTTTTTTTCATCCCTCCCACCTGGAAAAACCTCAATCCAAAATTAACCTGTCTGTCTGCCTACCCCACCCATGCACCCAAATCAAAGCACAAATATCAGAGCAAGAAATATTTACAGGAGAGTAAACAGGCAAGTTTGTAAAGTACAGAGTTATTCATGGAACGGTGGCATTACTGGGAGAGAATGAAGGCATAAACTTCAAAGCTATTCCTAATGAATTTATTAGCTAAATTAAAGAAAAAAACAAAAGACTCAATTTCCTTTATACTCATTAAGAAATTTGGATAATTACAACTAGTACCAGCTGAAATTCCACTTTACTCCATTTAAAAAAACAGCCAGTTAGGGAAATGTTCTATCAAAGGCGATTATTTACCCTGATTAAGGTTGAAGGCCAAGAAATTTTTTTCAGATAATTATCAAACCACTTTATGGGTAGAAAAGTCTAAACATGACTATAACAACTTCCTGCTACCAGAAATATATTTGCATGATCCTTAAGACATAGGCAACTCTCCCTTTTCCTGTGCCTCTCAGCAATGTGACTATAGGCATTTAAAAACAATAAACCTGTATTTTTAAAATAAATGCTTTAAGTCATCTTGTCACTAAAACAGACTGGCTTTTCTCCCAATGAGGATAATTTAGCCTTGTTTTGCTGCATTTAGAGAGGATTTTTAGAAGTTTTACATCTTATTTTTTCCATCATGCAGTTATGGTCAACCATAAATAATTTAGATTTTCAAAGTAATTGAGGGGACTATTTGAATAAAGGTCATTATTAAATGACATGTTAAAATTATCCAGTTTAATTATTTCAAAGTAACATTGTAATTCTAAAGTAAGGAACCTGAAATTTGTTATTGACAAGAAATCAGAACAGTGTTTAAAAGTGCATTGTCCTTTTCCTAGTGACACCATGTACCATTTCCAATAATATTCCTGCTATGTGAAATCTTACCTGAAATCTACTGTTAGAAAAGTCTCTAGAGCCAGTTCCTGAGCCTCTCAAAAGAAAAGAGAAAAAAAAAAAAAACAGCGACAATACTTTTAATGTAATCAAAAACAGTAGTATTAATTTTATTCTCCAGTCTTGACCACTAAAGAAAATAAGCTACTTCAACCAAAAAAAAAAAAAAAAAATTACCTTCAAAGGATGTAATTTTTTCTTACTAGGGATATTCAAAAGAATATACTCTGAAGAGTAATTCTAATACAGGAGTTTCAAAAATATTTTGAACAATGAGTGTCACTTAACTAAATATGTAACATTCCAGTGAGACTTTTTAAGGAAATACAGTTATTCCTCTGCTCTGTAGTTTCTGCACCTGTGTTCAACCAATCGCTGATTGAACGTATTGGAGAAAAAATTGCACCTGTACTGAACACATACAGACTTTTTTTCTTGTTCCCTAAACAATGCAGTCTAACAACTGTTTACATAGTATTTAAATTGTATTTGTTATTATAAATAATCTACAGATGGTTTAAAGTATATGGGAGGATGTGTGTAGGTTATATGCAAATATTAGGCCATTTTATATCAGGGACTTGAGCGTTTGTGGGACTTGTTATCCATGGGGTCTTGGAACCAATCTCCCCAGAGATAATAAGGGACGATTGTAATGCCCAGCATTAGGTCAAAGTCCTAATGTGTTTGTAAAAAGGTCATATCACTGGAGAGTTACATCTTTTATTCATTCAAAAAATATTTATTAAGCACCTATTTTGTACTGGTACTGTACTAGGAGCTGGGCATGTGGTAGTAAACAGGGATAGTCTCTACACTAATGGAGCTTAAAGTGTAGTGGAGGAAACAGACAATAGGTGAGTAAGCAGAGAAATATATCCTTATCAATTGTGTGTGCCACAAAGTAAAAGAACAGAGTGAGGGGTAGAGAATTTCAGTGGGATGTTCTTAAGACAGTGTGATCAGGGAAGACCTCTTGAAAGAGGTTACATGTGAGCTGAGGTCTAAAGGCAGAGATGGAGCCAGTCATTCGAAGAAGGGAGAAAGCTCAGCCCAGCTGGAGTAAAGTCCCAGGTGTCAGAAAGGCTAATTGATTCCAAAGAACTGAAATAATGCTACTGTGGCTAAAGTGTAGAGAGACAGGAGGATAGGGAAGCAACAAGGACTCACGAGGCAGATGTAGACCAGATAAGCTGATGAGCCCTAGTTCAGGAGTCACTGGCACTATGATGGATGTTAATATGAAAAGAAAAAAAGAAAAGAAAGACTACAAAATGGTCTGTGCATGTTGATTAAAGGTATGTAAAATGTTCTGCAATGGATAAACATTTAAGTCATTGGTGTTTTAAAATGAACTTTTGTAGTATTTTATTTGTTTGTTTTATAATTATTATCTGTAAAATTTGTTAACCAAACAATAATGATTACATTTTGGATTTTAAAATGGCTGACTATAACTTACATGAAAAGATCATTTCCTCAACGAATGATTCCTTTTAAAATCTTGACCGTGCTACTTACTAGCTGTAGCAAACACCGTGGGCACTTCATGTGGGCCCTGTTGGATTACCCTTACCAGCTTTGGATACCAACCCTCCAGAATCAGTGTGCTTTGTTGCTAACTGCTCATTTCAGAAACCTTAGATTTGCTCTTCAGATTGCCCTTGGACTCTGGAGCTGCCTCCAGGAGAGAACCAGAAGTGTCAAGAGATTTAATGCCCTTCCCAGCCCATGTTGAGTATAAATGCCCTATTCATTTTCCCTGGAACAACAAACTGAGATAAAATTTATACCCAGAGCCCCAGAAGGAATCAGGCTGAGGTTGGAACTTCACTTGAAAGCAGACATTTCCTTGGCTTCTCTTCCTTCCTGGATCATCTTGGGAACACTTCCTTATTGCACCAATTGAATCCAAATCCTCAGCTCAAGTGTTTTTTCTGGGATAACTGGATCTAATCATTCCTTTATTTATACATGTGCGGATTTATTCATTCATCTATACACTCTTTCACCAATCTTTATTAAACACCTACTGGGTGTTGGGCATCACTCAAGGTGTTTAGTACATAATGAAAAAAACATGTTTTAGCCCAACGCTACATCAAGTATCATATATCCTAGTTAATGAAATTACTTGCCTTTGATTAATCAAATTACTTATCTCTTCATACTTGAATAATCAAATTAATTAAATGAAGTTATTTGTGTTTGCCAGAAATGTTCACACTCCAAATTGTTCCCAAAATAAATACGTCTTGAACAGAAGCAAAGTATATGCAGTATTTTTAAAGCCTTTGCAATCCTAAAATTATTTTGTAAGTTTAAGATAAAAATGGACTATGTGTAGCATAAATGGCTCATAATTATGTGTTTGTTCCTGGTTTGTACAGATAATAGCTCCAACTTACTATCTGGTTGTACTTAAATATTCATTTGTATTACAGTGGTTTGCAGAATACATTTTCTGCTAGACCTCATGTTACTGATTTTTAGATTAATTAGGGAAACCCATTATTAGCTGTTCAAACCATAATGTACCTGAACTATTGTATTTTTCTATGGAAAAATAGCAAACGTGTATGGTAGTAGAATATTGTTATTTGCTACAGCAAGCATACAAACAAAACCCCATGGAAATAAGAAGAATGTCATTGTCACTCTTTCCTCAGTTCAGGTGCTGCAGGGCACGCCCTCCTTGTCTGAGTCTCCATTCTTCTCCTGTGCCACACCAGGCTGATGCATTTGTCCACTGCCTCTGCTACCACATCTTCAACAATGTCATCTCTCATTCAGTGCCTGCCATTCCCAGGCCCTTCCCACCTAAATTTTGGCTAGGTTTACTTGAATCCCCCAAATTCCAGTAATGCCACCCAATCTACCAATGCCTCTCTGAAAAAGAATTCAGTGTGATTCCTAATTTTTCCTGTGTCTTCCCTGGAAAGCAGGATGTACCACATATAATTCTTTTATCCTGAAATGAGAAGTCTGAGGGTGCACTGGCAGCTGGCAAGAGTTCTGACAGATGAGAATCACAGTGGTGAATAATCCTTTTACTGCTAATTTTAGAGTTCATGGTCATTGACTACATTTTGAATTAATTATATGTATATTTTTTTAAGTGTAAAAATGTTTTATGCAGCTTCTCCATATGAATATACATTCAATGACTGGGTGTCTATATCTCATGGGTTGTGTGGATGTTGTGTATTAAAGTTAAAGAAATCAGAAATAAATGGAATTCTATAAATAAGTTTATAGGCATTTTCTTGATAAAACAGTCTCTGAATTTCCCAATCTGCTGGGAAATCATCATCTTCTGAAAGCTCATAGGCATACATTTTGGTATGCATCCTGGGTGGCCCCCTAGGATATTTATTTGTGTATTTGTCCCATGTTCAAATGCAGCGAAAATATCTTCTTCCTCATTCACTTTCACAGCACCTAGCACTGCGTCATAAAAATAGTAAATAAAATAGTAAGAAACAGAAAAGTTTATTGGAGAGATGAGAAAGTTGTAGATACTTTCCATCAAAACAAAATATAATGTTCTTTTTTTTTTTTACTATAATTTGATCTGGTTCTTATTTTAAAAGTGGAGTTAATTTGGGACAATGAAATGGAGATCTGTTACTCACCTGTGTTTTTGGAATGAAGACAAAAAACAGAGGTGACCCCCACGTGTGGGACCTCAGGGGTCCCACACATAAATATTTAAATACAAAAGATTTATTAAATATAAAAGTATCATGTATTTATTAAATATAAAAGTATCACATGGTCATATAAAAAAATTCAAATAATGCAGAAAGATATGTGCTGAGAATTAAAATTCACACTCCGTATCTTAATAGTTTCTCGTCTATTCTTCCGAGAGTACTGCACCTATAGTGGCACACGCTGCTCACTGCCTAGACAAAGCTATCCCCGCACGTCTTCTAAAAGAACTCCAGTTTGGTTCAGGGCAATGATATTGTTAACCCCAGGGTGAAATCGTGCTTCATCTAAGCCACTCATGGCAATCCTTTTCCCTGTCAGATACCCACTTTTGAGGCATCTCTTGAAGCAGGTGGTGACTGCATGACAGAGTTCCGATCAATGAGGTGTGTGTGTGTGTGTGTGTGTGTGTGTGTGTGTGTGTGTGTGTGTGTGTGTGTGTGTGTGTGTGTGTGTGTGTAGGGATGGGGCTGGAGCACTTGGGGGAGTACACATGGCTAATTGTTGAAACACATTCACACACACACACACACACACGCACACACACACACACACGCACACACATTCTTTCTTACACTCACACCAGTTCTCACTCTCTTTCTCACCCTCTCACATTTACAGTCTGTCAAACACTTTTGTACACATTTAATGTCCCATTCTCTCTCTTTCTCTCTCTCTCTTTCTCTCTCTCTCTCTCTCTGTCCCCCCCCAACCCCCATCTCACCTCCTGGTATCCCCTGGCATACTGTCATGCTTTCTCGCTCACATACTCTTTCCTGAACACTCACCTACACTCTCTCTCTCTCTCTCTTCTGCACTCTTTCTTACATACACTGTCACATGTTCCCTCCTACTTTTACATACTCACATGCTCACAGTCTTTCATACTCATATTTTCAACCTTTCCCACAGACTCTATCACTCACTCTCTTACATGCTCTTATACACCAAACTCTCTTACTCTCTCAAATACAACCTTTACTCTCTCATACACACACACACACACACGCAGGCTACATGTTGCATTCCTATTTTCTTAGTTTTATGTAATTATTTTGTGAGACTAGTTAACATGGAAATGAAGGAAATGGTGAGGGTAACACATTTATAAGTGGGATTTCACCAGGTTCTAAAACCGTGTTCTAGTGTTAAATCACACGTAGTAGTATACTAGCATCTAAGTGTCGCTGATTGCTGCAGGAATTTTCTAGAAAAGCTTGTGTTATGTCCAAGAGTTATAACTCATGATCCCTCATATAATTACAAAACTGAAAGAGATAAAAATGACCATTTTGGCCAATCCTCTCGTAATAAATAAAGAACCTGAGACACATTAAGGTTAAGTGATTCCTCATGATTTAAATGATTAGCTAAAAAAGCTACTGTGGAAATTAGTCTCAGGCGATTGTTCAATGTAACTGCACAGGACAGTGGTTAAGAGTGTAGTTTGGGGAGTCACACTATTTGCATTTAAACCCCCGCCCTGTAGCCAATATCCATTTCCCATAGGTAAATATCACTTCTCTAAGCCTCAACTTGCTCATCTGCAAAATTAGTATAGGAAGAGAATCTGTTCATAAATTTGTCATACAGAATAAATTAGACAATCCATGAGATGCCCTCAGCACAGTTCCTGGTTCATAAAAAATGCTCCATAAATGTAACTATATTGCTTGCCAAATTTTTATATCTATTTTCAAGATGTTGCTTTAAATTATATTGCTATTAATTTATAACAGTCAGGAAATTAGAAAAAAAAAAAAAAAAAAGCATTCTATCTAATACTTCTGTTCCCAGGAATTGCGTAAGACTAATGGACCTTATCCTACCAGCAAAAAAAGGAAACACTCTATTTGGGCAAGGAATGACAGCAAAATGAACTGCTTCAGGTCCTGCAAGGTACCATCTACAGTATTCCACATTACGAATTCTAAATGTTCTAAGAATGAACACATAACTGCACCTTCCCCAAAGCAGACATGTAGCATCCTTCCTGACTCTTGAATCAGACTCAAAAGTTGCCTCAATGGTACAAAACAAGGAGACATCAAAACGCACATTGAGCCAGACTCTGACAAACTCTGAAAACTGGGAGGTAAGAAAGGAGGGAAATCCATATTGACTCATACAATGAGTGCAATGCAGAATAAAATTATTGATTGCAAGATAAAAAAGTGAAGTGTATTATACCTTAGCATTTTGTTATAGCAAATTATTAAAGAGAAGCCTCAGTAATGTATATTTTTAGATTTTAAGTTAGCAAGTAGAAAATAAAAGTAATGGATACAAAACTATGCTATGTATGCTAAGTGAATCATTGTGCAGTATATGCATGTATTGAAACAACACACTGTACCCTGCAAATACGTACTAGTAAATGTTAAAAACAAATACAAATATATGTTTTTAAAATGGAATCAGCATCTTACTATTCACATCTATTCTGGATTAGAATAATCCAGTACACTCTTTGGAGGTCACAATTTATATTATAGAGGAGGGTAAAAACAGCTTTTTTAAATTAAGTGATTGTTGCATATGTGTTTGCATTATTTGTGAGTGACAAAGAATGTAACCAAATTGCCTTTATTTGTAACACACAGTTGTAGAAGGTCAGGATTGGGCTCAGTTTCAGATACTCTTACTAGGTAAGGATTGTGGCTGGAACTCTGCCAGTGTCATCTCAGTATTCAGGGATTATACTACCAAACTAGTCCATGTGAGCATTGTACTCTCCTCTGCTGCTTCCCAGCAACTTATGTTCCGCAGTGTTTATAAATTTCTCTGAATTCTAGGTCAAGCCTGTAAATTTACAAATAAAGCCTGGAGAGAGGTGGGAGGTGCTGAGTGAAGAAGGCAGGGGAAGTGGCATTTGTGGATGAAAGGCCTGGTCTGGATCTCAGAAAGAAAGTGGGTAAAGAGAGGGGCCAGCTGAAGAAATCCCAAGATTAATAGTGGTGTATCTGTTTTGAGTGACATGAAAGAGAACGGGGACCAAGATCTGGTGCTTCAGCTACATCCGCCTTGGGTGAACTATGAACTGCATCCCAAACAGAAGTGTTGTTCAGTAAATAGTTGACATCACAGCAGCCATACCAGGACAAGAACGAGATGGTGACTGGTGCCCACCTGGAGGAGAGTACACTATTGTGTGAAATCACATTCAAATAGTGGCTTTCACTTCACATTGTAAGTTAGAAAATAATTTCCTTTCTTGTGTTTTGAAATACATTGATGAATGTAGACTGATTAAAAAAGACAGTTGGTGGATGATAAAAGAGCTACAGAGATAAGCACGGTCCCTACATGCCATGTAAAGTAGCTTTGGGAAAACATGTTCTCAAAGAAGTCTTTGCATAGAATATTTCTACTAACTAGTTGATGACATATATCAATTTATTTTTTTTGACATAAATCAATTTAAAAGCATAAACAACATAACAATTACCAGTAAAGTAATAAGCCTGTGGGGGAAAGAGGGAATTGGGATACAGGATCATTTACTTCTCAGCCTTCTTTTCTATGGATGTTCTCTCTTTTGGATCCATTGTCAGAATAGATAAGCAGCCACTTTTTCCCCTTCATCCTATAGGAAATAAGTACTCAACACAACTCAAAATGACAACAGACCCACCAAGCAGCAGAATCCAAGGTGAGGATTCCTTTGCTACATCTACAGGGCTAGCCATAGAAAGCTCTGTGGAGAACAAGATTATTCCCACTTCAGGGATATGCAGATGGTGAAAAGCAGATGCAGGACCAGATGGAGTTCTGTAATTTTGTCTTATCAACAGAATCAGGAAAACAGGAGAATTTCAGGGAAAATTACTGATGGAAATAGAACTGTTCACTCTCTGGGAGGAACATAAGGAAGACCATAATGGAAAGTTGTAGTTAACTCTTGTGTCTTGAATCTTGAGAAAAGTGTGGTCCCACTGGCAATAACGGAGAGCATCTCCTCCTAGTCACCTCTGGATTCAGTTCTGCTTATTTTGTGGGAATGAGTGCTCTCAGGAGAAACGAAATCCTAATCTTAATTTCCTGTAGAAGAACACTGCCCCCTGTGCTGATCTTTCTCTCCTATGACCCCCAACTCCAATTTGACTACATTGACTCACATGTTTTTCCAATTTAAGTGGAAGGAAACACTGTCATGGAAATTTAAGCCAACTTTGGTTGACCTGTATTCTGCATTTTTCCAGTCTTCAAAATGAAACAACCTTGTTCTTTCTATTGAGAGTTTTCATTCATTCATGGAACAAGCATTTCCCTGCTTTTGCTATATTTTAGGCAATAAGATAGATTATGTGGTTCCAATGATAAACAATAGTGAGCTGCTGCCTTTAAGGAACAGTCTTAATTCTCATGTCCAGCTGATAATGGTTCCTCTAAGAAGCCACTTCTGCCCCATGAGCCTGGCCAGGCCCAACATAGAAGGGCTTCCACAAAGCATACCAACTATTACTGGTCTTAACTCTAAACTGTGAAAATGACCTGCTTACCATACTTTTCCCCAACCTGCTTCCAACTCTCCTGACCACCAGCTTCATCACTCGTTCTTCCATTTCTAACCCTATCTCAACCAGCAGACTAGAAGCAAGCTGCTATCTTCTTGGTTATGATCTTGCTTTTCTCAGTGACCATTGTGGCTCTCCACCCTGGCAGCAATGCAGTCTTAGCTTGTCTTTGACATGCTCTTCCTGGTTCTGTTTATTCCTAGAACTCTCATACATCTGATTTCAGCCTCAAGGATAAGGCTCAGAAGCCAGGAAAGCATCCATCAATTCTAAAGTCCTCTTTTTCTCTCAGCCAAGGCTGCTCCTACAGTGTGTGATACAGTGGGGGGGGGGGGGGTTACCCTATCTATATAAGCAATTTTATTAAGAATATATTACAAAATTCATGGGTCCATGTGAAGTATGGTTATTTATCGGTGAACATAGATCTAGTTGCCTCTGCAGTTAATTATACTATTTATTCAATACTGGTTACATTATTTTTCACGACACTATATCATACCTCATGCCTCCCATGAATACTGGCTTTCAGTGACTTTCTCATAATTCTTTACTGTGCTTTCTTGATAATAACCGTAAATGAAAGTTTTACTTAAAATATGCAGGGAAATGTGAATGATTATTGATTTCCCTGGTGATGGTAAGTTTACTGTCCTGAATTTTATAGTATAAAAATAGGACAACATATTATCCAATTGTCTCTTCTCTTGAATTCTTTAGATTGTAATCACATCATTGCTAGAATGTGATCACTTTCAATGCTGATCACACCACAACCCTGCCTTTCACACACGATGACCATTCAGGAGGACAGGCAAGAGGCCTGGGAGTAGATTGAGAAGGGAAGCCCTATTTTCTCAAAGAAAATCTGTCCTTCACCCAAGCTTAAGACCAGCCCAGAAAAGCCTGATGACACCACATCAATCAGAGGCAATAGAAGTCTCAGAAGCCATCATCGTGTCTCCAACCCTTGGATACTGTCAACCAGAGGCAGTGCAGTGGTCAGAACAGGGACAGATGAGAACCCATGCATGGGGCCACACAAATGGCTCAAGCTAAAGGGTAAGTGGCTATGTTGGTAGCCCAGGGCCATAAACTCTTCTTGCCTCTGACATGAGTGAGAGTCACCCCAAATCAGCATGTCAGCCAGTCTCATTTTGTTGGCCCAATATCATGCATTCCCATAAATGAAATACCATGCCAGCCAGAAAAAGTGATCTGCTTGCCAGGTTGCCCTTTAGGAACCAGAATCAGGCCAAGGGACCCTGGTATCATCCCACAGAATCAAATCCCGACATTTATGGGCATCTGGTCAATGCCATCCTTATAGAGTGGAAGGTCTGAGAGAGTCCCAAAAGGGAGAAACATTTCAGAAGGAAAGAACAGAGCTACGGTTACTAGAGGTGGGAAAGGGGGAGGGGGAATAGGGAGTAATTGGGTAAGAGACACAAAAAGTAATTATGATTTATAATGATGAACATCTGATAATATTGATTTCATTATCACGTACTGTACGCAAATACTGATAGTCAACTCTGGACCCCATAATATATATAAATAAAAATAATAAATAAATAAGGGAGAAACAGGGACCAGGACTCACATAAAGTCCCAGGGCACCTCACCTAGAAGGCACTGACAGCCTGGGGTTCAGTCCCAGGTATTAAAAGAGCACTTAAAAAATTTTGATAAATGCTCTCCAAAGCCCAGGGTCCTTGGCATGTACCTCTGGGACAGAGACCATGCTTTCCTAAATTGAAGGGCAGTACTGCTCAAAGAGATAAGGTCATTCAAATAAAATTCTTAATGTCTGACTTTATTATTCCAAACTTTCTGAGAAAAAGAACTCTTTAATCACCATAGCCTTGCTTCATTGCCCTTGATCTGGTAAGAAAAGCAAGCTTGTGGATCTCAACAGGGTCAGATCTGAGAGGAACTAAAAAAGTAAAGGCAAAAAGAGTGAGGAACGTAATGGGCACTTTGATGAGCTATGAATCTGCAAAGCAATAACAGAAAAGGAAAAAGATCAAAAAACTTTAATTATAATCGTGCTGTATAGAACAAATATTGCACTGGAAAACATGTTCCTCCCATAATTCAATCTCTTCTTTTCACTATTCTGGCCCTCTTCACCCCCAAGGAAATTCATTTTAAAATTATTACTTTGAAATTCTATTTTAAGCATATAAGTTTCCCCGTGACAACACATGAACCATTAGTCAAACCGAGAGGAAAACTCCTGGATTTGAACAAAGCTGGACATGTCTGTTCAGGAAGTTGCTACTGGACTAGGATCCACACAACTTCCATGAAGAGAAAGCTATATTTTGAACGTTACCTTTTCTTTCTTCTACTCTGCATTACACTAAAGATGGACACTGACTCATTTTAGAATTATATGTGATTTGTCCTTGAAATTGGTTTAATGCCAATTTCTGATTTTAAGTGTTTCAAGTACATTGAAAGTACTACTTACTGCTGCAAATAAGCTACGTGATAACTCCATCATTTTTATAATATAAAAAATGATTTAAATTTCCCCAATAGGAGGTAAAACTGTTTTCTCACAATTTGAAATAAAAATTTTACACATTAAATTTACATTTTAAGTTCAGTTTGAGGAAATTAGCATTTTATAGTTCAGAGTAACAAGATCATAAAATTAATATGATGAGAAAACAGCAATTTTCCTATCACTTTTCTCTTTTTTAGGAATTGAGTTCTCAACAATACTATCTAGGTCTACTTCAGATATTATGATATCTAGCCAGAAAGACAGATATGACATTTTCTGTTTGAAATTGATAAATTCATAAAATGTATACTTGTACAAAACCTTACAGCTCATTCAATACAATCTCCTCTTTGTCCATAGGAAAACTGAGTGTCTGAAAGATTTCCTGACTTGTAAAGGTCTGCCCACGAAATCTGTGATAGAAAATGGATTGATATCCTGACTCCAAAACTGGTGCACTTCTTTTTGGTCCAGGAAATTAAATCAATGTATCAAAAAGACACCTGCACTCCCATGTTCATTGTAGCACTATTCACAATAGACAAGAGACAGAATCAACCTAAATGTCCATCAACAGATGAATGAATTAAAAACTGTAGTATACACACACAATGGAATACTATTCAGCTATTCAAAAAAAATGATATCCTGTCATTTGCAACAACATGAATGGAACTGGAAACCATCATGTTAAGTGAAGTAAGTCAGGCACAAAAAGACAAATACTGCATGATACCAGTCATATGTGGTATCTAAAAAAAAAAATAAAAAGTTGGTTGTCATAGAAGTAGAGAGTAGAATAATGGTTACCAAAGGTGGGGATAAGGCAGAGGAGGAAAAGTGTGGACTAATGGATACAAAACTATGCTGTCTACCCTAAGTGAATCATTTGCAGTTTATGCATGTATTGAAACAACATATTATAGCCCACAAATATGTACAAGTAAATGTTAAAGTATTTTGGAAAAAAAAACAAAAAAGAGAGAAAGTTTGTGAATGTAGAAAATCCAAAAGAACCCACAAACTAGAAAAATGAGTAAGTGAAATTAACGAGTGCTGATTTTTAAATGTATATGAAAATTGGCTTGTTTATTTTTATAAAATAGGATTTTACCTGAGACTGTATTGAATCAATTTGAGGAAAATTGATATCTTAACACTACTGAGTCTTACAGTCAACAAACATGATGTAACTTTTTTTTTTAGGTCTTTAATTTCTCTGAGAAATGTTTTTTAGTTTTCTGTGTAGATCTTACATATCTCTTTTACATTTATTCTTAAGAATTTAATGTTTTCCTATCCTGTGGTAAATAGTATTTTTTTAAGTTTTCTTTTTCATCGTTGCTATTATATGGAAAACATTGATTTTTGTAAGTTGATCTGTATTCAGCCAACTTGCTAAATACTCTTGCTAATTATGCATTTGTTGCAGATCCTTTTGGATCTTCTGCATGTACAATTGTATCATCTACACTTCATGATGGCTTTACTTTCTTGTTTCCCATTGTTATTTATTTTCCATTTTTTGCTTACTTTAATTACTAGGACCTTTAAGACATGGGGATTACAAGTGGTGATGGTGGTTATCATTTTCTTCCCAACTTTAGGAGGAAAATATTTACTATTTTACCACTAAGTATGATTTTAGCTGTAAATTTTTTGTATATACATTTTATTAAATTGAAAAGGTTTTGTTTTGTTACCATTTTGCTGATTTTTTTTAAAAATCATGAATAAATGCTGATATTTAGCAAATGCTTTTTCTCTATCCATTGATAGTGTTAATGTGGTGAATTACATTAATTAATTTTCAAATATTAATCTAACCTTGAATTCCTGGAGTAAATCTCACTTGTTCACAATATTTTATCTTTTTTTATATATTGTTAAATTTGGTATGTTAATATTTTATTTAAAATTTTTGTATCCAAGTTCAAAAGAGATAACAGGATTGTCATTTTCTTTTCTTCTAATATCCATATCAAGTTTTGGTATCAGAGTGTTCTGCCCTGTAAAGGAATTGGGAAGAGTGCTCTTTCTCTATTTTCAATGTGTTCGTGTATGACTGCTATTATTTCTCCCTTTCTAAATATTTGGAACGATTCTCCAGTGAAGCCATCTGGGCCAGGATTTTTCCTTTACAAAAAGGTATTTAACTTTGGTTTTAATGTATTTGACAGAGCACGGTATTTGTCTGTTTCTGTTGATTATAACAAAATACCTGCAACTGGGTAATTTATAAAAAATGAAATTCATTTCTTACAGTTTTAGAGATTGGGAAATCCAAGGTCCAGGTAACACATCTGGTGAGAGCCTTCCTGTGGGTCGTGACTCTCTACAGTGACAAAGGGTATCACATGGGGAAGGGCTGAGCAAAACTGAGAGCTAATCTTCTCACCTGCTCTCCTTTTAAAACCATCAGAAACATGCCCATAACCACCCTTTGAACCATCAATGGGTTAATACATTCACAAGGGCCACAGTCTTCACAATCCAATCACCTCTGAAAAGGCTCTGCCTTTCAAATACCATAATTGGATTTCCACCCTCTAAACACCATTACAGTGGGCATTAAGTTTCTAATGCATGAACCTTGGGGGACACATTTAATCCATAGCAAGCACCATTCACATTTTCCCTTAATTCTTATAACAATCTTGGAATGTTGTATTTCTCTATTGCATCTAAATTAACAAATTTGTTTTCAATTGCCATAAAATTTTCAAAACATTAATTTATTTTTTATATCTCTGTAGGATCTCTAGTAATACAGTATTCCCCTTTTCATTCTTGCTATTGAACAGTTTTGTTTTCTTTTCCTTTTAGACCATTTTTACAGAACTTTATCAATTTTATTAATATTTTCAAATAACTTATTTCTGGCTTTTCTGATCTTTTTCTGTGTGTATCTGATGTGTTTCTGCTCTTTATCATCTTCCCTTATTCTTTCTTTGAACCAATTTGCTCTTCTTTGTCTAGTTCCTTGAAATGGAAGCTTATATGCTTTATTTTTAATCTTTCTTCTGTAAAGCTATAAATTTCCCTCTAAGGCATGCTTTAGCAGCATTGCACAGGTTTTAACATGTCATATGTTCATTATTATTCAGTTCAAAATATTTTCTAATATCCATTGTTGTTTTTTCTCTATGGGTTATTTAGAAATGTGGTGCTTAATTTTTAATCATTTATAAATGTTCTGGGTTTTGTTCTGTTATTAGTTTCTCGATCAATTCCACTATAGTAAGAGAACATATTCTGTATGATTTCAATCCTTTGAAATTTGTTAGCACTTGCTGTGCTATTCAGCTCAAGGTCTATTTTGGCATATGTTCAATGTGCACTTGAAAAGAATTCATATTCTGTAGCTGCTGGGTGTAATATTCCAAATATGTCAATAAGATCAATGTATTAGTCCGTTTCTGTTGCTTATAACAAAATACACAGAACTGGGTAATTTGTAAGAAAATGGAATTAATTGCTTACAGTTCCTGAGGCTGGGAATTCCAAAGTCCAGGGAACACATTTGGTGAAGGCCTTGGTGGTGGTGACAGTGACAGCAGGGTATCACATTGTAAAATGGCAGAGCAGAGAGAGACTACCCTCCTCATTCACTCTCCTTTTAGAGTCCTCCAAACCAGGCCCATGACCACCATTATTAATCCATTCACTACAACATGATCCTACAACCTAATCACCTTTTCAAGGCCCCACCTTTAAGTTACCATAATAGGATTTTCCACCCTCAACAGTTACAACAGGGATCAAGCCTCAGTGAGGCTGGGGGAGCATCCAATCTACAGCAATCAAGTTTATTGTTTTGCTTAAGTCTTCTATATCTTTACTGAATTTTTATCTTCTTACTCTTATCTTTACTTAGAGAGATTTGTTAACATATTCAACTATGCTGTGGATATGTCTATGTCTTCTTTAATTCAGTTTTTGTATATATGTTTTAGAGCTATCTTAATAAGTTTAAACAAAATTTATATTATTATATCTTTCTAGACAATTGACCATTTTATCATGAAAAACCCCTCTATATTTCTACTAATACTTTTACCTTAAAGTTTACCCCTAACTTTTTTTTTTCAGTTAGTTATTGCATGGCCTATCTTTTCCCATACTTTTACTTTCAATGTGTCTGTGTTCTTATATTTAAAGTGCATGTTTGGGGGACATCAGCAAGATGGAAAATAGGAGGTCCCAAGTTTCACTATCCCCCACAGAAAGTTCAATTAGTAGTTATTCACAAATAAGAACACTTTGATGAAAATCCCTAAAATTGGGAATAAGCCTGAGCCACCTGCATAGTCCACAGAATATAAATTTCATATACCGCATAAATATATTCAACTATAATTTGATAATTTATAATTACAAATAAAATTTAAATTTAAAATTAAAGAGGTATCTTGTAAATAGTATAGCATTGGGTCTTTTTTTTTTAATTAAATCTGACAATATTTCCTTTCAATTAGGGTATTTAATGCATCTACCTTTAGTGGTTGCTTTTAATTGTACCATCCCACTATTTTTTTTTATTTATACCACCAGTATCATTCCCATATATCTCCTTTTCTTTCTTTTTTAGGAATCGAGTAATTTTTATTATTCTGTTTTAACTCCTCTATTGGCTTTTTAGTTATCAACTTTTTATTAATTTTAGTGGTTATCTTAGAGATTACAATAGGCATACTAGTCTATTCCAAGCTGGGTTATATTAGTACTTGCACCACTTCCTACAAAATGGAAAACATTCCAACAGTTAACCATTTACCCCCTTCCTGCTCTCCTTGCTATTATTGTCATGCATGTAACTTCTACATGTTTTATAAACCTCACAAGACATTTTTATTGTTGTTTTAAACCATCGATGTATTTGTATTTACCTACATAACTAGCCTTTCCCAGTGCTCTTCATTCCTTCTTGCACTTCTGTGTTTCAATCTGTGACCATTTCTCTTCCGACTGAGCAACTTCCTTTAGAATTTTTTATAGAACGGGTCTGCTGGTGATGAATTCTCTCAACTTTAGTTTTCTGAAAAGTCTTTATTTTACTTTCATTTCTGGAGGATGTTTTCATAGGTCATACACGTCTAGGCTAGTGATTGTTTTCTGTTATCATTTTTTAAATGTCATTTTATTTTTTTCTGGCTCCCATAGTTATTGTTGAAAATTCAGCCTTATTCAATCTTATTATTTTAATGATAATGTGTCTTTTTTTTCCTTCTCACTGCTTTTAAGGTTTTTTTCTCTCTCTTCAGTTTTTAGCAGTTTTCATTTCCCATACGAGTTGTCCTATATCATTATTATTTATTGTCCATGGAGTTTACTATTCTCCTTGAATCCATAGGTCGATATCATTCATCATTTTTGGAACATTCTCAGCCATTTACCTTCAGTTGATGATTTCTTTCTTCTCTCCTTCTGCGTATCCAGAGATGAGGACAGAGAGAAAGAGAGATGATAGGTAGATGTAGAGATATTGTGTGTGAGAGAGAGAGAGAGACCTACCTGGTAGGCTGACCCCATGAGTTCTTAATTTCAGATATTCTATTTCTCACTTCTAGAATATGCATTAGATTATTCATCTTTTCTGTCTTTCCTTCTGTTCTCTTTAACATATTAATCATTATTACTTTACAGTTTTTTTTCTTCTAACAGATCACTGCAGCTCTTCTTTTATTGTCTCTTCTCATGTCCCTTACATTTTTATTGTATGCTGGACAATGTGTATATGAGAACCTTGGAGACTTCAGCTGACAGTATTTTTCCCCAGAGTAAGTTAAGGGAGTAATCACTCAAATCTAATAATAGATTTAGCTGTATTGGGTCTGGGTTGCCATTTTAATTAAACTCAATCCATGTTTTACTCATCTCTGTTCCTCAGGTATTACTCTTGTGGGTTTTTTATTTCAGAGTTTGTCAGGTCTGTTTCCTCTTCTCTGAAATACTTCAGGACATTAAATTCTTCCCTTGAGAGACATTGGCTTACTCTTTATCTTGGCACAAGTTATTTGGGAGAGCAGCTGTGTGTCTGTTGCAACCCTCTCTTCCCCATAGGAAGGACATTGCCTCCTTAGATCCTGAAACCATTGGACATTTCACTCCTAGTCCAGCCTCCTCTTCAATTATAACCCTAATGATTTCTATTCCATCCAGCAAAATCTCTCTACCTGTGTTAAGCTTAACCTTTAGCTGTGTTCTGAATCATCGAACATTCACAAGGACAAAAAGCCAGTAATATACAATTCACCTGGAAGTGTTCTTTTCTCTCTGGAACTTTAGTTCCTCTAGTTCTCATTACTCCCACAACTCTCCACTATTAGAAAACTATGATGAAACTCATTTTTGCAAAGTGTTGCATAGGGAGCATTGTTCTGGGGCTACCTACTCATTCTGCCTGAAAGCAGACGTACACAAATTACTTTCTGATTTGAAATAGCAATAACCCTGCTTCTCTTATACTTAAAAAGTAGAAAAATGATTGAATGATTAGCAATTATTTTCTTGCACTGGACAGTATTAGAGAAGAGCCAGGGCTAGCATTCAGTCTTCTGCTCCCATCCACCCACAGCTTTCCACCAGTCGATCTGTTCCTACTTAGCCCTAAATTTGAATTATGAAAAGAAATGGAAATGTACATTGCATGTTTTAATTTGCAAATTATACTCTTATGTATCACCTCTCTCTCTCCCTCCCTCCATTACTCCTCCTCCTCTTTCTTCACTCTGTCTCTTTCTTCCCACTCTACTACACACGTGCACAGAGAAAAAGAAAGGCTTCATTTTAATGCCCCCACAAAGTTTACAGACAAAAGATACAATGAAAGACAAAGAGTCTAATTTTGCCACTTATTTCTGTTTATTCTCTTTCTGGTAAAGGAATGGAGAGAGAATCCTCAGAATTAAGTGAAGACATTGCTAAATTTGGATCAGCCTTTCCTCCCTAGACTCAACTTCAATTAAGAATAAAAACATCAGAAGGGGAATATTTTAATACAGTTGTGCTGATTAATTTTATGTGTCAACTGGGCTAGGCTATGGTGTCTAGTTGTTTGTTCAAACACCAGCCTAGATATTTCTGTGAAGGTAATTTTTAGATGTGATTTACATTTAAATAAGTATGCTTGAGTAAAGCAAATTACCTTTCATAATGTGGTTGGGCCTCATCCATCCAGTTGAAGTCCTTAAGAGAAAGGACTGAGGCCTCCCTAGGAGGAAGGAATTCTGCCTTCAGACTTCATTTGGACTCAGGACTGCAACAGCAGTTCTCCCCTGGGTCTCCAGCCTGCTGGCCTGCACTTCATATTTTGGACTTGCTAGCCCCTATAACTGCTCCAGCCAATTTCTTAAAATCAATCTCTCTCTCTCTCTGTGTGTGTGTGTGTGTGTGTGTGTGTGTGTGTGTGTGTGTGTGTGTGTGTGTGTGTCTCAATCTGATTTACATTTAAATCAGATCTCTGTGTGTGTGTGTACATGTGTGTACACATACATCCTATTGGTTCTGTTTCTCTGGAGAACCCTAGTGTGAAGGTTAATTCTAGGTGTCAACTTGGTTAGATGAAGGACTGCCAAGAAAACTGGTAAAGCTATTTTTTTTGGTGTGTCCACGACGGTGTTTCCAGTAGAAATCAGAATGAGAGCCTGAGTGAAATGGGTTGGAAAGAACTGCCTTCAATGTGGGCAGGAACCATGCAATCCACTGGGGGCCTGGAAAGAATGAAAAACTGAAAAAAAAAAAGGTGAGTCTCTCTCTCTGTGTGTCTGCTGAAGCTGGGATATACTCTTTTCTCCTTTCCCTGGACATCAGAGCTAGAGACTTTGGGGTTCCAGGACTTACACCAAGGACACCATCGGTGTAGTGGATTGAATTATGTCCCCCCAAAACTCATTGAAGCTTGGATTGTGTTCCCCAAGTTTTATGTATTAGAAACTTAGCCTCCACTGTGACTGTTAAGAGGCTGGGAAATCCTATTATGGTAGTTGAAAGGTGGGGCCTTGAAGAGGTGATTAGATTGTAGGAACATGCCTTAGGGAATGGATTAAAAATGGTGGTCAGGGGCATGGTTCTGAGGGCTTTAAAAGAGTGGAGAATCTGTCTTTCTCTCTCTCTGCTTCCACCATCTTGCAATGTGAGACCCCTGGGTCACTGTTGCCACCACCAGGTGGACTTTGGACTTCCCAGCCTCAGAAACTATAAGCAATAAATTTCATTTTTCTTTATAAATCATCCAGTTCAGTGTACTTTGTTATAAGCAACAAAAATGGACTAATACAATCGGCTTCCCTGGTTTAGAGGCCCTCGGACTTGAACTGAGCCACACTATGGGCATCCAGTTTGCAGATGGCCTGTCATGGGACTTTCTCTTCACAAGCACATGAGCTAATTCCCCTTATAAATTCCCTATCATATGTTTATAACATATTCTATTGCGTCTGTCTCTCTGGAGAACTCCAACTAATACACCTAGTAATAAAGATTTGGGTACTGAGAGTGGAGTGCTGCTTTAACAAATACCCCAAAATGTGGGAGTGGCTTTGGAATAGGGTAATGGATGGAAGCTGGAAAAATTTTGAAGTCCTTGATTGAAAAAGCCTAGATTGCCTTGAAGAGACTGTTGGAAGAAACATGAATATTAAAGGTACTTTGGGCAGGGTCTCAGACATAAATGAGGAACATGTTACTGGAGAGTGAAAGAAAGGTGATTCTTATTAAGTAACACAAAACATGACTGAATTATTTCATGTTGGGTAGAAAGTAGAATTCATAGTGATGAACTTGGATATTTAGGTGAGGAGATTTCTATACAAGTGTTGAAGCTGCAGCCTTGTTTCTTCTTGTCACTAATAGTAAAAGAAAAGGATAAATTCAAGAAGGAACAGTTAAGCAAAAAGGTTCTAGAACTCGTAGATTTGGAAAAATCTCAGCTTATTCATATTGCAAAAAAAAAAAAATTAGAAAGTGTACTCTGGAGGAAACGCCAATAGTATTGTTGGACAACCATTTGCTAAAGAGTTTAAGCATGTGACTTGTGGATCACATTAACCATCTTAACAGGTACACTACCACCTCGGACTAAAAGGTACAGAGATGGTTCAAAACAAAGGAAGACTATCAGACTTCTGGTACTCCAGTGGAAGGAAATGGACCAATAGAGCTGTTTTGTTGCACATGCTCATAATACATTTCAAGAAAAGAGAAAAATGATCCCAGTGGTGGTTCAGAAGCCAGCACTGCTGCCACTGTCACCACAGGACCAGAGGGCACAAGCCCAGGGCATGGGACCCCCCTCCTGGGTTCCAGAGGCCATAGGCAGGACTGCCACCTAGGACCATGGTGATGGAGCCACTGTTCAGGACAAAGGTCAAGGCATCAAGCCCATAAGCATTATTCTCAAGCCTTCAAATGTAATGGAGTTTACCCTGCAAGGTTTTCAAGTTGCTTGAGACCCATGATCCCTTTTTTCTTTCCAATTTCTCTCTTTTGTCTATCCTATGTTGGTCCCATTATTGTATTTTGGACGCAGATAACTTGTCTGGTTTTGTAGGTTCCCCAATGAAGAGGAATTTTTCACCAGATGAATAATACTCTGCCTCACTTATAACTGATTTTAATTATTTAGATAATGAAATTTGGGACTCGGAGTTGAACATGTTTAGATGAGATCTGGAACTAAAGAGTTGATGCTGGGATGATTAAGACTTTTAGGGATGTTGGAATGGTGTGAATGTATTTTGTATGAGGGAAGGACATAAATTTGAGATGGGGAATGGACTGTTTTGGTTTGCATTGTAGTCCCTCCCCAAAAAAGCGCTATCCCCCAGTACCTCAGAATGTGACCTTATTTGAAAATAGGGTCTTTACAGAAGCAATCAAGTTAAAATGAGACAGATACACACAGAGGAAAGACAATGTGAGGACAGCCACCTGACAACAGAGACAGAGATTAGGCTGAGGTGACTGTAAGCCAAGGAATATCAAGAATTGCCAGCCACCACCAGAAGCTAGGAAAAGACTAGGAAGGATTCTATCCAGATTTCTAGCCTCCAGAATTTTGAAAAAATAAATTGTTGTTGTTTTAAGACACCCAGTTTGTGGTACTTTGTTACAGCTGCCCTAGCAGACTAATACAACAGTCAAACAAATTGTTCATCTCAGTGGAGCTATTTGCTTGCTCAAGTCAAAATCATGTACTGAATTTCCAAAATAGAATATTGGCTCAAAATCAGAGACTGATTCAACCAGACAAAATAATGTTCTGATGACTATCTGTATTAGTCTGGTTTTGTTGCTTATAACAAAATACCTGAAACTGGGTGATTTACAAAGAAAACAAAATTTATTGCTTACAGTTTCTGAGGCTCGGAAGTCCAAAGTCCATCCGGTGGTGGTGACAGTGACCCAGGGGTCTCATGTTGCAAGATGGTGGAAGCAGGAAGAGCAGAGAGAGAGGAAGACAAACTCTCTTTTTTTAAAGCTCTCAGAACCACACTCCTGATCACCATTTTTAATCCATTCACTACTAACGGTCCTACAATCCAATCACCTCTTCAAGGCCCCACCTTACAATTACCATAATAAGATTTCTCACCCTCTTAACAGTCACAGTGGGGGCTAAGTTTCTAATATATAAAACTTGAGGGATACAATTCAAGCTTCATTGAGTTTGGGGGGGGGGTGTAAAGTCCCAGGGTCTTTTGCCCAGATTGGGTTACAAACCCTCCACACACAGGTCTGTGAGCTAGGTAGAAAAAAAAGGTTCTGGGAGCTGTGGGTATAGAAAAATGAATGAGTTTTAATCAGATCTAGGAGCTACTGTACCAGTGGCTTCTCTGAGTGTTCTAAGAAGCACTGTGTATCAGAGCTGTTAGTCTTTTATACTTAAGTCCACAACCTTGGACACCTGGGTGCCCACACACAACTTACATTAAGCAGTAACAAGGAACACCTGAGGACATTTACAGCAAATGCTCGCCAAGACTCTGAACATCCGAGGGACCCTGACATTTTCCTATTTTTCCCAACAGGGGGACATAATTCAATCCACTATATTCCTACCCTGGCCCCTCAAAACACATGTCCTTTTCACATGCAAATACATTCATTTCATCCCCAAACTCTTAATTTGTCTCAACTCAAAAGTCCAAAGTTTAAAGTCCCATCTGTGAAATCAATACAAGTTATCTACTTCCAAGATACAATGGTGGGACAAACATAGGGTACATATTCCCATTCCAAAAGAGAGAAATAGGCCAAAAGAAAGGTGTAACAGGTCCCAAACAAATCCAAAACCTAACAGGGAAGACATTAAACCTCAAAGCCAGTGAATCAGGTATCTTGACTCCATGTTTGATATCCTCTGCACACTGGTACAAGGGTTGGGTCCCCAAGTCCTTCGTCAGCTCCACTCCTCTTCCTTTGCCTCCCACGTATTTGTCACCCCTTTTTCCATGGGTGATGGAACCATCAAAGATTACTCAAAGCCCATCTCTTCTGAGCAGTGAGAAGCCCCCAAAAGGGGTTAATCTCCCAGAACCCTCAAGAGTGAGGCATTCCTTCCGTTTGGGAAATTGACCACAAATTGAGGTTCTCTTCCCACATTTATTCCCCAGACCAGGAAGTTACAGGAAGAGAACATAGGTGGGGAGTTTTCTAAGTATAGTTTAACAAGTTTAACAATAGAAGCTGGTCACATTCAGTAAGACAAGCAAGGTGACATTCTATAATGCAATTAAGTTGATCCACTAACAAAAGCTTGATATTAGCAAACATTCTCTTCTTAACAGCAATTTGCCAGTATCTTTACATATCAATCAGTAATCTGTCTGTCTTTGAGCCAGCAACCTTGCTGTGTTACAATTCTTTATCTCACAACAGAGACTATAGCCTGGGGAAAATTTCCTGTCCTTTGCAAGGTCAGTATTTGATACTGCAAGGCTTTGGAAAACTGGGCCCTGTGAAATACATTTGCTTTATGCATACTCCACACACTCCTATGGCTTTCCTGGTTTCAGGTGATGCTTTAGCTCTTGCAGGCTGGCTTTGCATGCTGGTAGCTCCACAGGTCTGGGGTCTCCATGGCAGTCCCTCTCTCATGGCCCTACTAGACACGGCACTGATGGGGTTTCTTTGCTGCAACTCCAACACCACATTTCCACTCAGCATTGCTCTAGTGAAGGTTCTCTGCAGTGACTCCAACCCTGTGACAGATCTCTTCCTGAGCCCCCAGACTTTTCCATTCATCCTTTGAAATGGGAGTGGAGGCTCCCAAGCCTCTACAGCTCTGGCATTCTGTGAGCCTAAAGACTTAATACCATGTGGACGCTGCCAGGGCTTACGGCTTGTACCTTCCAAAGCTGTGGATCCAGCCACACCTGGGACCAATTTAGCCATGGCTAGAGCAGCCAAAGCGGCTGGGGTGCTGATGCTGGAAGCAGCTTCTCAAAGTGGCCCTGGGCAGCAAGCCCATGGAGGGTGTCTCAGGCCTGTTCCCCCAGACCATTCTGTCCCCCTGGGCCTTTGAGCCTGAAATGGAAGGGTTGGCCCCGGAGGCTTCTGCAGTGCCTTCAGTGCCTTTTTCTCCTTCTCTCGATAATCCCTTTCCTTTGTACTAATCTTCTTAGTTAATGTTCGCTGGCACCATTGCATGCTCTCTGCTTTTCTACCACATGGCCAGGCTGCAAACTCTCTAAATTTTTGCACGCTGCTTCCCTTTTAAATTCTGGCTTTATGTCATGCCTTTGCCACCATAACTCAGCATAGGCTGTTACAAGTGGCCATGCAGCTTCCTTAATGCTTTGCTGCTTAGAAATTTTTTCTGTCCAAGTACTCTGGTTCACAACTCCTAAGTTCCAACTTCCACAAAGTCCTAGGGCATGGACACAATGCAGCCAAGCTCCTTGCCAGTTCACAGCAAGGGTGATCTTTGCCCCAGTTTCCAATAAACTCCTTATTTCTATCTGAGACCTCCTTAGAATGGTCTTTACAGTCCATATTTCTATCAGCATTCTGCTCGCCACCACGGAATCCGTCTCTAAGACATTCCAAACTTTCCCTCATCTCTTTATCTTCTTCTGAGTCCTCCAAACTCCTCCAACCTTTACCTAACACCCAGTTCCAAAGCTGCTTCCACATTTTCAAGTATCTTTTACAAGCAACACCTCACTCTTGGTACCAATTTTCTGTATTAGTCAATTTTTGTTGCTTATAACAAAATACCTGAAACTGGGTGGTTTGCAAAGAAAACAAAATTTATTGCTTACAGTTTCTGAGGCTGGAAAGTCCAAAGTCCATCTGGTGGTGGTGACAGTGACCCAGGGGTCTCATGTTACAAAATGGTGGAAGCAGGGAGAGCAGAGAGAGAGGAAGACAAACTCTCCTGTTCTTTTAAAGCTCTTGGAACCATGCCTCTGACCACCATTTTTAATCCATTCACTACTGCACAGTCCTACAATCCTATCACTTCTTCAAGGCTCCACCTTATAATTACCATAATAGGATTTCCCACCCTCTTAACAGTCAGAGTGGGGGCTAACTTTCTAATACATAAAACTTGGGGGATACAATTCAAGCTTCATTGAGTTTTGGGGGGACATAATTCAATCCACTATACTGTCCATCCCAAGGAGGCCAGATTCCCATCTCTAGAAAGTGGAGGCAAAGAATTTACCTCAGCTGGTCCCTATGAATAGTTTCCTTTTCTACTTAGCTCCTACACTTAGGTATTTTTCTATTGATAAGTATTTGGGTGTGTCAGGTAGGTGCTTCTGTGAGTACAGGTGATGTTTGAATATTTGGGATGGAAGAGTGTAAGGAAAATTGAAGAACATTTTCTTCATGATAAAGGGACGAAAGACCTGTGAGGAATTCAACCACTCTTGTATTTTTCTCTCATTCCTTGGCCTAGCCCAAACTCTCAAAGCTGTGCCAAATTGATCTCCACACCTCAATACTCTAACCTCTTGCAAGCCCGGGGCCAATCACAACTTGATTTTGGTAGACCCAGAGAAGTACAGTTTGATGTCATGTCACACTCACTTGTAGACTCAACTAGGACAGAGCATCCCAGGGTGACCATTTCACCCCAGGATAACCAGTCTTCTGCTTGAGCTAAAGCATCCAGTGTGCCCCCATTTGTAAGAATACACTTTAACTCTGGCCTTCCAAAGAGAAAAGCACAGTCATATGGTTTATGTCAAAGTAGTTTATCTAGCTTAGTTTGTGTTTAGAATTTTATGAATATAACTTGTAACACTCACAATATCCCTAGTATACAATTTATTATTCTTATCCTCTGGAAGAGTCAGCTGATGCTCATGAAGCTTAAGTAACCTGCCTTAGTCATGTAGTTTCTAAACAATGGAGTCAAGATTAAAACCAAGAACTGCCCACAGCAGTGTCAGAGAAGTACAAAGAAAATATATAATGTTTGGTTTAGATAGGCTCTCAAAGATGCTTAGTTTCTTTCAGTTTTTCAGATCACTTTACCCTTGGCCTAGTCTTCCCAAGGTGTCAGCTAGGCCTATGAGGTAGTTTGCTATATCCTTTGTTGGCACAGGAAGAGAAAGTCTCTTATCTGTACCAAGTGCCCTGTGCAGCTCTTTTTGCCCTCTATGAACCATATTTCCTTGACTGCCTGGTCACTAGTGACCCTGCTGGCACCTATTGTTGATACCTGCATTAGAGACCTAACTCATGACATGTACTCCTTCAACTTGGTCAGGGCCCAGGGGTGCTGTCTACTGGCCTGGATGCACCTCAGCTCTCAATGGCACTTCAAATCCCCGGAGAGCTGGCTTTGAATCCCAAGTGTCTGTCCAAAAATCTTTGGATACAGGGTCACTTTTGTCCCTGCAGTCACTATCTTTTCTGGCA
Source organism: Cynocephalus volans (assembly GCF_027409185.1). Classification (NCBI taxonomy): domain Eukaryota; kingdom Metazoa; phylum Chordata; class Mammalia; order Dermoptera; family Cynocephalidae; genus Cynocephalus; species Cynocephalus volans. The sequence goes on along the minus strand of NC_084460.1, from coordinate 222,694,122 downwards.
AGCTCCTCACCCAAACTCCCAGTAAATTTCTGTCTCCTGACATCAGGAGAATTCTAGGATTGAGAAATTCCTATCTCCACTATATGGAAAACCAAGATGGCTCGAAGGAGCTACACTGAGGCCCTTCCTTTGCCTGTACCACCCCTAACACTGTTGCAGTCTCCCACGGGTAGGTATAAGCCTCCTTTATAGTACAGAGTTAGCCTAGAACATCACATATAAATTGGTATGAAATAAATGCTGCCTTACATTTCCTGTCTATCATGCCTCCCTCTGTCCGGGACTCCAGTCAGTCTGGAATTGTCCTTGTCTCATCTCTGCCTCTCTATTCCCATAATTCCTTGCACTGGAATGGTGTTTCCCCTCCCTTCTCACATGAAGCCCCCTCATGTTATGTCCTCCTTGCTGTGCAAACTGTTTCCATGTCTCCTTCTTAATGATGGAAGGGTTATCTTTTCCATGTTATAGATGAAACTCTACAGTCTAGATGGCCAGGCCTGGCTCTCGAAATGTTAATAGATAATTATTAGTCAGAATAAACTGCAGCTGTTTAACAGACAGTAATTAATAGACAATACCAATTAATTTGGCTGAAATAATAAAGAAACATTATCTGATGTAATATTCCCAAGGTAGGACCATTCCAGGTTTGTTAATGCAGCGCTCAACTGTGTCATGAAAGACAATATTCTTACGTATTTCTGCCCTGTCATCTTCAGCCAGTTGACAGCAACATGACAGCTGCCACCATCCCAGCTGTCACAGGTAGGTGCAATAATACCTAGCAGCAGAAGACAACTGCTTTTCCTCACTCAGGTTTTTTGTTGTTTTTGTTTTGGTTTTTTTGGTAAGCTTGTTTAAATGAAGTATAATATACACCAGCATGTAAGAGTTACTCTTGCTCCACATTCTTGTCAAAACTTGTATTGTCAGTTATTTTTTATTAGCCATTCTAGTGAGTACCTCAATGTGGATTTCCTTTTGCATTCCTGAATAATAATTAGTTATTTAATGATAATAAGATTATTACAGTGCTTCCTGTGTGATTATTTTATATACCACATGCCTTTTTAATTCTCACTAGCAACCAAATGATATAACCATTTAGTCAATTCATGCATTTAATTAGTTGCCAAAACAACATTCCAGTGAATTTTTATAACAAGGAAAACCTTGATCAAAAGCATTCCCAGCATTTCACTTCTCAGAAGTGCATAATGTGCTTACATTTAAACTAGTCTTTGGCAAAGGGAAGGAGACTGCCATGATTTGCTGAGACGAGTCATGATTCAGACTCCAACTGGTGCAGGAGCATATCTCCCCTAAGGGGCATGGTCCTATGGAATTGAATTATAGTTCTGTTAGAAAGGAGAAAGGAAAATTACTGGTCATTGACTAGGCAAACAATGGCTTATGCTAAAAATGTTAAAGGAATTTAAAAAAGAATTTTATCTCTTGATAAAGTTTAGCTTTCAAAATTATTTTTTCTACTCAAGCCTCATTTTGCTAATCAAAAGCTAAATACTACATTAAATGAGTATAGTTAAATATAGAATTTAATCCAGTTGAATGGATCAAACTAACTAGTCAGAGAATCATATACATGGAAATGCAAAAGAGAAATAGATTTCAAAAATAATTTCCCCACTGACTCAAAATCAGTCTGTCACCAAAATGTTATAAGGTTTAGTCTGAATTTGAAATGAGGTGATGTTTGTTAGATAACGTTGACTTTAGTTATTTCAATTGGCTAATGACCAACATGTATTTGGAAGTCAGCAAGTTTATCTTTAGCAACTTAGTGTATCCTTTGGCTGTTAGCAGTGTCACTGGCTTACAATGAGTTTTTTTGTTTTGATTTGGTTTGGGTTTTTTTGCTGTATGACACACTTTGGTTCTTAACCAGCTGTTTCAGTTAACTATAAATTTTTTTATCTATTGTTAAAAATCACCTGTTCTAGACTTCGGCTATAACACAAATGTTTGCATAGCCATATATGTGTTTATTTTTATGACTACTGTAGGTTCAAAGAAAGAAAAAAATCTCTCAAGGCAGAGCTTGAGTATTCTTCATTCCCCTGATAAACAATAAAATCCCTTAAATCCCAGCAAAGTATGATTTTCTTTTGACAAATTGGTTTGTTTGAAAAAACAATTAGCTTATAAGAATCTTCTCTTTGATACATTATTGCACCAACCAAAACAAATGACTTCATGTGTAGAAAAACAAGAGATAGGAAGATTTAAGGAACATAATAAGTTTATTCTATCACCTCTTTTTTTTATTAAAAAGATCTTAATTTAGCCTTTTTATAATGCTACAGTCTTCTAATAAAACATAAGAGTTTTAAGATTTAAGGCTTTAACCACCATTTTTCTTAAATCTTCAAAGTAAATTTGTTAAGATTTTATAAATGAGATATTAGTTGTAATTACCCACACTAAGTAATTAAATTGGCTTTACTTAAACATTAAATTAGTTGGTTGGACATAAACATGCTTTTCAAACCTCATCTTGGATAAGGGCATTGACATAAATTCTTTTCTAGATACGAAAACACCACCCATGCTGATGGGGTCAAGATCCAACTCCTTTTAAGTCTCCATTTCCACACATCAACAAACAGCTGGATGCTAACAATAGTCAGGGTTGTGCTTTTGACCTCTTTAAAAATAAAAAAGGCTTCACTTCAAGAAGGTGAAGAAAACAATGTGTTACAAGTTTAAACTGTGTGTATCTGTCTCAGTCTCTCACAAGCTGCCAGTAATAATGTCATCTTTGGAGTTCAGCCACAGCCAGGCCTTGATCCAGGGACAGCCAGGCCTACGGTTCTTTCTTTGTTTTTTTCTTTTTTTTTTTTAACGATGACCTGTAAGGGGATCTCAGCCCTTGGCTTGGTGTTATCAGCACCGCACTCTCCCAAGTCAGCCACAGGCCGGCCCTCCTGTGGTTCTTTCTGAATCTCTCTTTAGCACATGGGTGCACCTCGAGTGAACAGTGTCCATGGTCCCCAGATAACCAGTGAGTTGCAGCCTTCCAAGTCCCCCCAGTCATCCATGCAGAACCCCAGGGCCTAATTTGGTTTAGCCTTCTACCCTGCGAAATGATGGTCCTTACCCTTTCTCCTAATTCCTAGGGAGACTTTTTCTCCAGGCATGGGCCATGTTTCCAGATCCTTCACCTAATTTCAGCCTTCTATCTTTATACTATAGATGCCTAACACCAACAAAAATCATCATCATCCGGAAGCTTCCCTTGGCCCAAACCCTGTCCACCTGGATCAGAAACCTCTCAAACTTTAATCTCACTTAGATGCATCCTGATTTTGATTCTCTACTTCAGACAATATTTTAGACTGTTTGTCTTCCTCCGAATACCCAGTCGGTTTTCCTCAGCCTCCTCCAATTAATTGCCAATTCTGTCCTGTCTCCTCATCAATCCTTGCCCTGGAAAAAAGTTTCATTGTGCCATGCAGCTAGATGGGGCTGCTGATGACAAAAGGGTATGATCATATCACAACACTTGGGTTTAGTTGACAGCCACGTAACAAAAGTCAGCTCACCTCATGAGCTGGTACAAAGAAAGCAAGTAACTGCATCTGAAGCAAAATCTTTTTTTTCCTTCTTTATTAGCATAACTGGGTTTTTTTAAAACTGTAGTTCCAACTTTGTTGCTAGAGAGCAAACAGCTGGTGGGAGGACTGTAACAAGAAAGGAGGTTTAAAGAAAGCTGTAATTTTTACAGTTCTTCTAATAAATGTGTGATATGGCCAATCTGGAAGTACAGGAAAAGAACTGAAAATGAATGAAGTGCTGCCTTGGATGTATGAGATTTCCTCCTCAGTAATATGGTTAGAAACTTTTCCGCTGTGAAGCAGAGGTGGCAATAAGAAGACGAGGTCAGGTTTATTAAGCAGGCACTTTACATGTACCAGGTAATTCTCACAATAATCATAGGAAATAGATATGTTTCACAGATGAGGAAACTGCATCACAGAGAGTTTAAGAAACTTACCCAAGATCACACAATCAATTAAATGGCAGAGTAAACAATACAGGATTATTAACTATATAGGTGCTTGAAGTTTGCTCAGAGAGTACATCTTAAATGTTCTCACTACACACACATACACACACACACATACACAATGGTCAGTATGTGAGGTGATGGATGTGTTAATTACTAGATAGTGTTAATCACTGCATAATGCATATGTATATTAAAACATCATGTTGTATACCTTAAATATATACAATTTTTATTTGTCAATTATACCTCAATAAAGCTGGGGTAAAAAGAAAATAAAAAATGTTGAAAATAAATGGCAGAGTAAGAATTCAAATCCAGGTAGTCTGATTCAGGGTGATCTTAAGTCAATATAAGTCAATGTTAAGCATAATGTAGAATGAATTTACCCTATTGCACATTAAAATATTTCCAAAGGACTTAAGGAATATTTTGCATTCTGTGGCAAGACAAGGACACAAATTCTGGAAATTTCTTGTACTTCATTAAGTGATTAATTTAAGATAGAATTTCAGTGAAACATGTCTTGCCTTTCTCTACTGTCCTTAAATATTCAAGTACAATCAGCAGTGTTCACTGGGTCTCCAATGAGAGAGATGCTAGGAACCTAAATAGCCCTAGATCCTTTACTAGCTACTTAACATGGCTAAATCTTGAGGGGCCATAGCATGGGGGGAATACACTATTACCAGTTAGAACTTGGTTTCTCACTCTGACTAACTTGGCTGTACAACTTCGAATCCTAGGAATCCTTTCTGTAGGCAAGACCAAGTGGTCTCCTTGGCTCCTTTTCTCTGGGCTCCATCCTGACCTTGCTTTTTGAAATCTTTCTTCTAAAAAGCTAAGGAGAAGAATGCAAAAATTAGCCAACAGAAAGAGGCTTTTCTTAAGAGTTTAAGTCGTGTCCTTCATCCTTCCTTCCCCCTGGACTCTACCTTAATCTCAAGAAGACTTTTCAGATAAGAGAGTCCGGAGATTACTCACCCAGCTCCAGATTACCCTACTGCACCAGATTCTGTTTTGGGAAGACACGGAAGAAGAATGACATGTGAAGCAATGACCATAAGAAGAAGATACAATGAGGGAAGTTACCTAAAGAGAGTCTGCCATTTTAAAGATGAAAATTTCAAACTCTGCACAGCAACTTGACCCAACTGTGTCCTTGACAGAATTATTTCTTAACAAGAGGAAAGGCTACATTATGCTATAGTAACCTAAAACCTGAGTGGCTTACAAGAAGGAAAGTTTATTTTTTGTTCCCACTGTATGTCCAACATAGGTCAGACACAGTCTACTGAAGAGAGAAAAGAGAAACACGGCCAATCTCAAGCTAAATTTCAAAGTCTCTGCTTCTGTCCACCTTCCATGGGCCAAATAATATCAGATGATCACTCTTGGGTTCCAAGGGCAAGAAAGTATAATCTTTCTGCTGGGATGGGTAGCATTTATTACACAATACCAGTGGAAGTATCGTTTGCCCCCAAAGAAGGGCAGTGAATATTTTAAACAAAAATACAGTTTGCCACAGGTTGTGTTTTCTGTCTAGTGGTGTATTATTTTCTATACTTCACAACAAATTACTACAAATTTAGCAGCTTAAAACAGCACATGTTTATTCCCTCATAGTGGGTCAGGAGCCTGAGCACAGCTTATCTGGATTCTCTGCCTCAGGGCCTTAGAGGCTGCAATCAAAGTGTCACCGGAGCTATGATCTCATCTGAGCCTTGGGGTCCTATCCAACTTCCCATGGTTGTTGGCAGAATTCAGTTCCTTGCAGCTATGGGACTGAGGCCCTCAGCTCTCCCAGGCCACCCTCGGTTCCTTGCCACATGGGCCTCCCCACATAGGCAGCCCACATATGGCAGCTTGCTTCTTCAAAGCCCATAAGGGAGTCCCTAGAGCAAGGCTTTTAGGAAGACAGTCTTACATAACGACATCCCATCATCTTTGCTATATTCTATTGGTTAGAAGCAAGTCAAAAACTCCACCCACAGGTAGGAGAGGGGATTGTACAAGGGCATGAGCACCAGGAAAAGAGGTCATGAAGGCCACATTAAAGTTCATCCATCACAAGTGGTAGGGTGTGAAATGAGTGGGGAATCTTTAGGATCCTCTAAGAGATTAGAGTATACCACTAGTATGCATGCCAAAAAACGCCGCCAAGAATATTTCAATTATTACCAGAAACATTATACTATAACTCACTATATAGGTAACATTTCTCTGTTTAGATGTTGAGATTATAGCACCAGTTTTATTGTAATCCCATCATACTTCTCCTGCCCTGAAGCTGCTATTCCTCACTTACTAGGAAAACCATTTAAGAAAATACTCGGTCACGATATTGATGACAACCATCTTTGGTTCTTCACTTTTGTTTATCTTGGTTTCTAGAAGAGGACTGTATTTTTTTTTTTTTAAGTAGGTTACTGATCCTAAATGTATTCACATCCTGAAGTCTTTTTCATCTGCTCCTTCTGAGCTATCAGCATTTCCACATTAGTCACAGATGATGTATGTGTGTCATCAAAACAGCTATAAATACAACCTATGCAAAGCAGCTTCTATCAAATAAGAAAGAATGCCAGGCTCCTGGTTTCCACAATTATTGTATATTATGAGTTTACAAGCCAAGCAGCTCAAATAAAAGGCATTGCCAGAGAACATACTGAATGAAAATGTTTACTCACCAAAAAGATATGTTTAAATGTTAATTATGACCAATTTGCTGTTTTCATAAGACTAAAATAATGCAGCAAAAGACTTTCAAATACAAGTTGGCAAAAATAAATCTGGCTGTTTGTAGCAGTCTGTGGTATATGTATTATGAGAAATGTTTTGACTTCTGGAGTAAAGGAGTAAAATCAATTTCAAAGGGAAATGCAAACATTTTGCAGGGCATAGATTGAGTTGTATTGCAGTACGAATCAAGTGCTCATTAGATGGGATGTATGATGTTTCTCTCCCACTATAATAATGAAAGTACCCTTGTCTTTCAACACATTTTATTATAAAACTGTGTATTATAAATATAATACTGTACTTACACACAGCTGCTAATGTCATTGGCAACATCGATGACAATATTATTCCTGACCTCAAAGACTGTATATTGCCCTGTCCTCAAAGGTACTGGAAGGCAGCATGACAATCCAAATGAAAACTTATAAAAGGAATTACATCGGAGTTGTAAGCAGATCAGAAGATGTTCAGTCTGGCTCACAACTAAGGATGTACTAACTCAAACAGTGAAATATAACTTTTTATCTAATATACTCGTGGTGTCAAAGGTGAAAGGTTTGAAAGCACCATGGTTGGCCATGGTATAGGGAAAGAGGCACTCATATTTTGATAATGGGAGTAGAAATCAGGGCAACCTCCTTGGCAGTGAATTTGGTAATATCCATTAAAAAATTAAAATACAGGAAATGGGAGTTGTTGCAAGTGATATAAAGTTCTATTATGCAAGATTAATAAGTTCTAAAGATCTGCTGTACAATATAGTGTCTATAGATAATAATACGAAATTGTGCTCTTTAAAATATGTTAAAAGGGTAAATCTCATGTTAGGTGTTCTTACACACACACACATACACACACACACACACAAAACACAAAAGAACAAAAGAAAATTTTTGGAAGTGATAGATATGTTTAGCACCTTGATTGTGGTAATGGTATCGCGAGTATATGCATATATTCAAACTCATCAAAGTATACATTAAATATGTGAAAAATTTCATGTATTCCTTCATAAAGCTCAAAAAATTAAAATACATATAAACACTAACCTAACAGTTCTGCTTAGATTTATACTCACATTATTAATATTTCACATTGTTATTTTACTTCACATTAGCATGAACACATTTTCTCAAGGATAGCTCCAAAAAACATTACATAGTAAAAATAGAATGAAAAAAGCAAAACTCAGATGTGTGTACATGAGACGCTCCCACTCATATTAAAAATGGGATACACTAGGATATTTCAAAAAGTTCATGGAAAGATTTTTATTATCTTTTAATCCTATTTTTCCATGAGCTTTTTGAAGTACCCTCATATATGTATGTTTGTATATTTGCTCTTTTTTTCTTCTGATTGAATAAACAAAAACATGTTAGTAGCGGTCATCTCTAGAAAAGAGAGATGAAGTGTGGAGTGGAAATATATATTACGTTTTATTGTATAGCCTTGGTGCTATTTGAAATTCTTACCATTCCTTTTTTTAATGAAAAATAGAAAAATAAAATAGATAAGAATATGAAAATGAATTCATTTAAATGAATCAGATACATTGAAAGTTCTATTTTAATTGGAATTATGGGGTTTGGCTTCTCAGCCTGACCACATTTTAAATGTCCTTACAAGACAAAGTGAATGATAGGACAGTTGCCACTCAGAATACTAATTCCTTTCTCTGTTATTCTGAGTGATATCTGTGCTTTGGAGACTTCTTACAGGCTATAGTGGCCTCAAGGAAATCCACCTGTTAGGCTCAGAGTCACCCTGTGAAGGTGAAAGCATTGAGATTCTGAAGGCTGAGAGCATAATCTGAGATGGACCCAAAACCCAGATCATGTCACTGCAGATGGTGAGAAGTCATTTGCTAAGGAAGGAGTCAAGAAGCCTCTCAGAAGGTAATTAGGCAAACTGCTTTGAGAAGTGTCTTTATGCCCAAAGTATAAGGTAGTCCCAAAGCTGGATTAACAGTGTTTAAAGACCAAGAATGGGCCAGAAATCAAACTGAATTTTCAAACTCACCTTGGTTTGGTCTATTCACTTACTATTAAATCAGATTCAGGCTACCCCCTTGTGGCTTTCTAGAAGAGACATTCACATTCCTCTCTGCCCAACCCACTGTGGACCTTGACTCAGATGAACGGGACTTCTTTTATTATAAAGACAAATTTCCCAGAAGTGAAATGTATAATCCAATTTGTCATTAGGCCAAGAAAAAAATCCCTAGCATGGCAGTATGAATGGAGGCTGAGAGGGGGAAGACAATAACTGGTAGGAAAATTTATATTTTAGGTAAAATATTTTTAAATGTTTACCTGCTTTGCAAATGCCCTTTCTTCTAGCCTTACTCTCCTTTCAAATGCCACAATTTTTATTCCACTTGGTGTTACATGTCTCAGCCTTTCTTAGCTGCAACTGATTCATAGGCCCTAATTTGTGCTCATGTGGGTCAATGTCACCTCAAGCAGACTCTAAGTCACCAAAGACACATGGCATTACCTCACTTTCTAGATTACTTAACACCCTTAGAAAGAATGTGAAGCTCATGGTCAGAACTGATCCACTTATATTTGTCTCACTAGATTTGATGTTTACTGAATTTAGTGTTGGTGTAAGCTACTGAGTCTGAACATTGTTCCTGGAATACGGGGCATCTTCATGTAAACGTAAAGACATCTATAGACTTCTAAGCAGCATATGTTAATAGAAAGATGAAGAAACAGATTATTCCAAGTGCTCAACTATATGTCCTGTTTTATTTAGTTGTAGTGGAAGTGTGACACTTTCTAGAGGGCTGACTTCTTGAAATTGCTTTTTTTCATCTGAGGCTGGAATGAAAAATGTTTATAATCATGGAAAATCTTACAGAGTTAGAAAGTATAGATGGAGGGGTCTCCACATCCCCAGGATTTAAGATAAGCTCCTCAGAACTTTCCCCCTTATTCTGGTGCTCCTGTTCCTCATTTTATAAGCAAAGGATTAAAATGTAGTTATGATTTTTCAAAGTAATAAAATAGACCAAAAGGTAACGCTCCAACAAAATGGATGAATAAATTTTGAAAACCAACCCTGGACTAAGAAATGACTAAAAAGTAACTGGCATCTGCCAACATTGTGGATATAGGATACCCTGACTGACAGAAGCTGGAGTCTCTCTGGGAGCTCCTGGGTTGGGAGCTTCTGCAATAATCATTCTTGACCTCGTGCCAAAGGTTCATGCCAATAGCAAAAGGGGTGCATTCATACCTTCACATGGCAGAACAAACTCCAAACTAATAATCAATCACCAGCAATCAATATTAACATTTGTGGAACAAATCACCAGCTCATGGATATACACTTTTTTCCATCTTCTTAAATAGTCAGGTACTATGAACTGACCCTTGTTAGTTGTTGAAACAAGCTCAACTGATTGATGGTTGCCAAAATATCAGGATCACCACATATGGCAAGGCAAGAGTGGAAACTGACAAGTCTTCCTATGGCTTATAAGACTGTACACAACCTGAACCCAGTCTCTCTCCTTCATTCCTTCATTTCTCCCCTCTCTCTCTGCTCCAGCCATCCTCGCTTCCTTGATGATATTTTCGCGCATTAGACTCACTCCTGCCTCAGGCCTCTTCCCTTGTTTTCTCTGCTTGGAATGTTCTTTTCAATATCTTCATGGCGAGCTCCTTCTCTTCCTTCAAGTTTAGCCAAAATATCACCTTGCTGTCACCATCCCATTTAAAAATTTTCCCCCTCCCCCAGCACTCCTGATCCCCTTACCTTGATTTATTTTTTACATAGTTTTTTTTACACATCTTAAACACTATATAATTTAACTCTTATGTTTATGTATTTCTTTCTGTCCCAAACCCCTACATACATTATAATGTAATGTCCACAAAGGCATGGATTTTTGTCTGTTTTCTTCACTGATGTATCCTCAATGTCTAGAAGAGTATCTGACACATAGTAAATACTCAATAAACCCAATGTTGTTAAATGATGAAATGAAAGAAAGAATGAAGACATTAACACTGTTAGGCATATCAGTTCTTTTACTGTGCAGTGTAAAAACAAGCCCAGGTCAAAGAGGGACAGCCCTTGGTCCAGAGCTATCAAGTAGTGCATGGAAGTCTATAGAACAGCAGAAGTGAACAAGGTCAAAGAGTTAATGCAGAAGAACATGCTAAAGTCATTAGTAGTAATTGCTACAATGAGCCTAAGACAGTAGTGGTTCAAATGACGCTTTAAGGATTTATTGGTTTTTAATCTAGAATATCTCTAGTCTACCTGCTAGTCTAGACAAACCTGTCCTGCAAGACATTGCCTCTGGCTTAATGAGCCTTCACTTATTCTCTGATCATAATCTCTCATTTTCCATTTCTCCTTGAAGTGATGCTTTCTCTGAAAGGATAGAGGACCCTGAGGGTGAACTTATATAACCCAGTAACTTGAAACTTGGTTCCCATCATTCTCATCAGAACTATCAACTTCCAGAGACACCACTCTGATAATAGCAAGGGGATCTACCTCATTTATAGTCAGTTGATTGCGTGGGAAGATATTCTTAACCACTCTCTTCTATTCTCTCAAAATTATTCTTTGACTTTTATCTGAATGTCTACCTTTGCTATAGAAAAGTTCTGCTATAGAAAAATGCTTTCTCTCTTATTTGCTCATGAGTTACAGAATACATTTTTATTGTCACCTTTTCTCTGCATCACTCATTAAGTTCATGACCCACATTCAACTGGTAATCAAAAACAATTGCATGAATGCTAAATTTTCTTTGCATCTGAACACACATAAGTATTCCAATATACAAAGACACAAAGCAGAAGAGAAAACTGTTTTTTGAGCAAATACAGCATGTTACACTCTTTATAGATATTACCTTATTTCAATGTTGCAAGGAATTTTCACAAGAAATGGATATGTCTTACCCCATCAACTGGACTATAACCTTCTTAATATGCTTATCTTGTTCATCACTGTATCCCTACATCCAACAAGATGCCTGGATCACAGCAGGTGCTCAACAAATTGTTTTGAATAAATGAATGAATAAAAATACCATCATTGCAGTTCCTTTTACCTATAAAGCTGGCCCAAATCCCAATTCTATATTCATCCTCATTAGTTGTATTTTACTCACAAGGCTGAGCTTTGCAAAGTGGTTGGTACATTCGTTCTACACCCCAAGACTGCTTCTTAAAGCAAACATAGTGATCATCAGAAACCCAATTAATATAAAAAAAATCATGCTGTCTCAGCTTGATTTAATTTGACTCTGACATAGACTCTTTAGTAAAACATCCATTATTTCAAATGCCATGTTGGCCCATTTTTAGATGGTTCATTCAAGAAGCCTAAGATGAAATTAATGAATCCATACAACAGAACACTTTCATAGTATATCATATTTTGAAACCATGGGCTTTCCTCAGGACTCCTATGTCAAGTTATAGTTAAGGGAAGCAGCAAAGCAGTTTATGGATTCATTTTAACTCCCATCATCCCATCACATATAAATTAGGCAGCAAATTTGCATCTGTTTCTTGGCTTGAATCCTCTTGTAAGATGACCAGGAATAGACTAATTTTCTTACAGTTAAGCATGCCTTGTTATGGATGACCATTTTTTTCACTGACTCATTATTTTTAGTTATGATGAAATATTTATTCTTGTTATAGGTTCATTCAGAGACTAATTAAAATTAGAAATTTTAACTTTAATTTCACTATTTAGTTTATTATTGAAACTGACTGATATCACCTCATAGCCTTAGAGGCTTTTGCAGAAAATAGTTTTTTAAAAAAAAAATGCTTTTGAAGCATTATTTTGTAGCAAACATACCACAGTTTTGTTCTTATGAAATTCTACTAATAAAACTTTAAGGGCAATTTTGACTTATATAAAAATAATTCAACCAGGAAGGCAACAGTGAAATATGGCATTAATCCCTTGAGCTAAGAAAAAGTAATTTGTGCACTAATTTAAAAAAAAAAAAAAGAGTTATGAGTTGTTAGTAAAACAAACTGAACTGACCAGAAAATTATCACTAGTATTGACAATTACGTACACAAAAGAGTAATCAGTAGTTCATTCTTTCTCAGTATTTTCTTAACTATTTTCATGAACTTTCCCTTCTAGGAGAACATTAGAATTGAGTTACATAAAAGTCCCACTGGAGTTTTTATTACAATTATTACATTAATTTTACAGATTCGCTCAGGAATAGATATATTTACCATATTGAATCATCTACACCAGGAATATCTTATACCTCTGTGTTTTCAGTGTTTTCTGTATCCTTCAGTACAGGTTTATTGTCTTTGGAACATATGTACCATAGATATTTTTGGTAAAGTTTATTCCCAGGTATTTTAAAGTTCTTTGTACTATAGAGAATGAGCTCTCTCAATAAATACATAGATATTAGAAATGAAGTAAATTACATTTGAACTCTACTGTTCTTGGACCTGATTACTAATAACATTCAACAGATTAATCACAATCCAGGAGTGAATTTTTAAAGCTTGTCTTGTTAACTATATTAGAAGCTGGTAATTTTCAAGAAAATATTCAAGGATATTCTAATGATGTTGAACTTGAAACAAGCAATTGTAAGACAGAAACACATTGTTAAAAAGAAATGCGAAAAATAACCTGAGATAACTTCACAGAACATCCAGTTACACGGGGTCCATTACAATGCACTAGCTCTTTCAGAGCCCAAGCAAGAGGATGGAAGAGAAGCTTTATTCCAGCCATAGCTGCCAAAAACTACGAGGCACATGCAGAGAGAGTGGCTTTGAAATTTCAATTTTATTCACCTCCCCAAATTCTCTGCTAAAACACCCATGGACTGCTGAGTTTATCATTGCAAATGATAGATTGCAATTGTAATCTAAAAAGGATTATAAAAGAGACAAATAGACGACTTTTATTACAAATTTTGTTTTTGGATTGGAAACAGAACTGTGTTCATTGTAAAAAAAAAACTCATATTTAACTGAGCTTTTGTAGAATCAGAAGCACTCTTCTAGGAGAACTTCTCCATATGCCTTATATCTCCATTTTTTTTTTCTTATTTACCTTTAAAAGTAACATCTTCCACCTATTGAGTTCACTGAGAAGCCCAGTCATTTCCAACTCTTGTGAAATGAAGCAGGCACTTCACAGAGCTCCAAGAATAGTTTGTCCTATTTAAGAAACAGCAGATGGAACAGTTAATGCCGTGCCTTGCCTCATCTGCACTGTCAGTGTGGCACAACTTTTACGTTCTATTAAAACCAGAAAAGTCTTTACCTCCATGTAAAGACAAAGAAGAGAAGAATCTTTAAATCCTCATTCTCTAATGCAGCTGCATCGTGCTCTGAGCCCCTAACCCAGGATCAGTTTCTAAAACAATGATATATCAGGATTGGTAATTATTAAATAAATAAAAATTTGAGCAGGGGTTTGGATGATGGTGATGGGTTTATACTGAGATTTCAATGCTAAGTAATCCACATAAATCTAAGAAAAGGAGAAAGTGACATATATCAAATCTATTAGAGGAATCAGAAACATTGAGGTTTTCGGAGGCAACAATTATGTAGAGGAAAAATGAAAAATCAAACACTTTCATTGTCTGCCTCAAAACACCAGTTTCCTCTTCTCCTGAATGTATCCTGAATATATCTTCATTCAACATCCACCATTGTGTAAGGAAGATATAATCAAAACTTACCTTCACTGGGGACATTTGTGCTGAGAGTGATTTGTTTAAAATATTTGAATGACTATATTAGAGAGAAACCTGTAACAGAATGTATCTCAAATCAAAGGCACAGGTCTATGTGTTTCTGACTTAGAGGTCATTAAATGACAAAATTACTAGAAGAAATGCTGAGGAATAAAGATCTTCATTTAATTAAGATTTCCCAACAGAATTCTGATATGATCAGTTGAACTCAATATTTTGCCTGGCCATCTCTAAGTCAGCTACCACTGCCACATCCCATTTATGCTGTTTGCCTGGGGAGAAGTTGTTTCCTTGCATCAGTCATTTGCTGAAGTAGCATTTTGTAATCAAAACAACAATTGTCAAATTACAGAGAAATCAAAAGTCATTCCTTATCACAAACATTACAGACTTCAAAATACCTAGCAAAGGGCCACGTGTCAAATATCAGAGTTTAGTACTAGCTCTCCCCTAGAAAACAGATTTGACCTTATAAATGTAAGTTAGATCCACTACACTCAGGATATAAGAGCTGGCCAACATTTTATATGTGCCTTTTAATGGAACCAATGTGTCATAAATTTCCTCTTCTATTAAGTCTATCTCCTGACATCAAAGGTGTTGAGGAATCACATAGGTCAAGGAGTATGATATTTCAGACTTTCCTTTAAAGTTATTTGAAGGACAAGAAAACTAGTTCAACTCACAATTTTGTCCTTTATCCAGACACGCTGATTAGAGTGAAGTTGACAAGCGATGAGCCATACAGACAGAGAGGTATCAAACCATGGGTTCCTCATAAATTAGATGAACAGGTCCTTGGATCACTGAAATTTGACTATAGCCCCAAAAGCATTATTTTCAGGCCAAAACTGACATTCTTAGTTTTTTAAAATAAATTATCCTCTTATTCTAGATGATGTTTCTAGAACTTCAAGTTCGATTTGATTATTTTGTTATCTACCAACTTTTCATGTGTGAGAATAAAACATGGGTTATACTGTATTAACAACTAAAATTTAAAGGAGATGAGTTTAAGTGTAGGGGGTGTGATGTACGAGGGTACTTCAAAAAGTTCATGGAAAGATTTGCATTATCTTTTGATTCTATTTTTTCCACAAACTTTCTGAAGTACCTTCCTATAGCCAGGACAGGATTGGCTATGCTGTACTAACAAATATGCCCTAAAGTCTAAGTGGCTTAACAGGATAAAGGGTTTTTTTTCCCCATCATACACAAATGTGATCTTCTTGGTGACTCTTCTAAATCGTGACTCAGAATTCTTCCATCCTGAGACACAGATATCTTCAAAACATGCAAATTTTCTAGTCCCAATGGAAGGAGGAGAACCAAGATGAGGAATGTTAGCTCTTAGTTGCTTCAGCCAGGAAGTTATACAGGCAACTTCTGCTGCTATTGTTTTGTCCAGAACTCAATCTCATAACAGAAAGGCTAGGAAATGCAGTCTTTCTGGTGCCCAGAAAAAAATAAACACAAAGCACCGTCTCTGTCACAAGAGGCATTGATTCCCAGGGGATCTGGACAGGTTGCTCAATCTCTCCTTGCCTGAGTTTCTTCATCTGTAAAATAGGAAAAACAAAACACCTTGTAGGACTGTTGTGATGATTAAATCAAATATCTGCCTAGATTATCTAGACCAAATTTAATGGTCAATGTAAGGTAACTATTGTAACTACTATTAAGTAGCTCAGGGTTTTTTATAACTGCCCTTAAGAATAATGCAGGTTTCAAGTTCAGCACCATCAGATCATCAGAGCTTGTGCATGTTCAAGCTTACTTCCCCAGATCAAACCCTTCACGTACAAACATCCATCTTTAATTTACCGCAATCTGTCTTCTCTGCTTCTCTAATGAATGTTTCAATTGCAAAATTCCTGAGGCTTTTAACCTGATCGTTAACCTCCTTGGTTTGGGTGTTTGTTTTTACATGTCCTTGTTCGTGCCTTTCCTTTTCTCTTACTTTTTTTTGAAGCAATAGATTAAAAGCATTAGAGATAACATTCTGTTGATCAAATACCTCTTTCTTTCTAAAGGTTTACTATGTTTTGAAAAACAAGATTGAAAAAATTCAGAACCCCTGAGTGTCTTAATAAGCAATGGAATCGAAGTGATAGCATATGTTTCCTTTCCCTTTCGAACTTTGACTTCTCTCGCTATGGAGCTCAACACATGTAAATGAGTATCCCTTGCACACTAAATGTTGCCGGATCCAAATGCCTAAAAGACTGAGTTTTTTCCATCTTCCGAATTCCTATTTTGAAACAACTAAATAAGAGTCTTACCGAAAAGAGTGGATGAAAGAGCTATAGGGTTTTTTCTCATTATGCCTTTAAGATTTGATTCACACTACAAAGATCTGTCAACACTATCATTCAGATGGCAAGAGAGACAGCAGCTGCTGCCTAACCAGGAAACTGATCTTATTCCTGGAGTGTGTGTCCTCCTGTAGGGCTTGGATTAACTAAAGATGGATACTTCCTCTCCTGTGCTTTGTTACAAATCACTTCTGGTGGTACCAGGAGTACTGCAAAGAAGCATTGAGCACCCGCAACGGAGTGATTCAAAGATGAAATATGAAGCATTCTGACTGCTTCTGGATTGTTTTTGCTATACATCTTAATGAATTTTTTAAAAGGAAGTAGCAGCATTTCTTCCATTAGAGTTCCTGAAAACGTGTTTCTGCATATATCAACCTTAGTCAAGACAATACTGTTCAAATACTATCTTAGAAAATAGGAATCTATCCACTAGAAGTAGTTCTTCTTATATATTTAATTACTATTCTTTTGCCATAACTCAAAGACAGTTCCGACACAAGCTTGGTCGACTTCCACCATGAACCCTGGGTTCTCCAATACTTAGTACAGCACGGAGCTCCCAGCTACTGCTACTGAAATCAAATTACCCCCACCTTTTTTTTTCTTTTCTTTTTTTTTTTTTTGCAAATAGGAAGAGAAGTTCAAAATACTCTACAGTATTAATGCATGATGAATGTCTAATGTTCCAGGTAGTTACTATCAAGAGATGACTCAAGGACGTCGTTTTCAACAGAACAGGGGCAATAAAATTATACCCAGATTTTCCTGTAAATCCATTGTCTTCAGCACCTCCAATTTCTAAAATCGTCTTGCACCTTAAATTTTACCATATGTAAGGTAATTGCTGGATCACTGTAGATATCTCTAGTTGTCCTTCATTATTGTGTCTGGTTTCAAAACTTCGAGAGGAAATGGCAAAAAGAAAGAAAAAACTCTCATGATTGTTGAACTCCTCATGAAGGGAGTGTAAGGTGAGAAATCCTCAGAAATTGTCACGTCTCCTCCTCACTACTGTTTACCTCCTTCAGACCATCTTTATACCCATCTGGAAAGAGGAGAGAAGGTAAGACAGGAATTCTTTAATTTTGCTGTGTATTAGTAGCTAAGCATTTTGGGAATGAGTTTGAATCCTAAGCAGATTTTATGTCAGCCACTCCTGACTCCTTTGAGCATGAAAGTTTGGAGCCAATTCTGATTGCACTCTAACTGACCTTGTCATTCACCTGTAAGTAGACTTCCAGCAGGATCAGGTCCTGGAACCCAAGATAATAAGCATGGCAGAAAGGAGCCATTCTCATCACATACCAACCGTGTTTTATGGCCCAGAAGGGCAAGGAGGTCTATTTAGCTGCATATCTTGGGCAATTCATTTCTCTTCTCTGAATCTCAGGTCCTCATCTACAAAATGAGATATTACCAACCTATTCTTCAGAGTAGCACAGGCATTAGTTAACAGTTTTGTCTATTGTATTCTGCTACCAGGCTTCCGGGATAAGGTGAAAATAGTAAGGAATAAAAGCAGGGAGAGTTAATCAAGTTCATTTAGTTAATCAAGTTCATCAGATATAAGAGAGAGACAATTAGTAAGCAAAAATACCAAGAAAAACTCTGGGAGAGGACCTGTCCACTGGACTATAAATCCCATGAGCAAATAGCTGTATTGCCGGCACATGGTACTATTTCTATAAACACTCTATGAATATTTGTTGGCTGAAAGCCTAGGAGAAAGTATCCTTCTCTCACCTTACTAGTGTCTTTTCTACAAAAATCTTTGTGCTTTTGGAACATATAACTGAAGGAAACCTCTGATATAAGTCTCTGTGAGTCACGGAGACTGACTTAATTGAATCTTAGAGGGCAAAAAGAGCAGATGCTAGAGTCAGGTGTCCTGGTCACTGAACACATTTCTGTGATGTGCCCTGCAGTCATGAGAAACCTGTGCCTGTCACTCACTGCAATGGCAGCTATAATAGTCAATTAGAAGTTTTTTTATACTGAAATACAGTTTCCTGTTTTCCTCCTTCACTTTTGGGGCTCTTAGGACAAGAGTTTCTCCAACCTGGAATAAATGGGAAATATAGCCCATTGGGTTTGGAAGGACAGTTAGATTAAAGCTGATTGTAAGGAACTTGGCAAATAAAATGAATGGGAATAGTTTGACTTGTGTCCCCAGAGTATCCAAGAATAATGTTTTGTTGTTTTGTCAATCATCTAGAGGCTTAGGAGAGGTAGGTTTTGATAGTTTGAAGTCATCACAGATCCTCATTTATTATTATATACACAACCCTGTTCTTGGTGGCCACAGATTTCCTCAAACTCAGTGCATATATGTCCATAATGGATTAGGTTTCAGCCTCTGAGCATTTAATTTTTTACACATTCCAAGTTTAGAGTAACTGCACTGGGAGCCATCTGCCACGAAAGCGTCTGGTTGGATTTGGACCTAATCCATCTCTGCCAGGTGTCTGATAGTCACACACTCTGAAAACTCCAATGCCAAAATTATATGTGAATCAAGGACCTGGGGTTTCAAAATGATCCAATTAAGAAGTATTTTTAGAACTCAGCTTAATTTTTCTAAGGCTTAAACTTTAAGCATTATTATTATTATTATTATTATTATATAATCAGCAATCTTTGAAATGAAATCTAACTAAATATATTTTTTAAACTAGAGCATCTGTCACCATGGTTTGGTAACTTTATTGATGTAATTAAAATGTATATATGCTTAATTTTTTTCAAAATTAATACAATTTTTAAACATCTTTTTCAGCATTGTAATATTTATAGGCCTTTGCTAAAATTAGTAGATAACTGGAAAATTTTCCTTTGTTGTATTTTGTTCTGATGATCAAATACATAAACTATTGCGTCCTATGTGCTGCCTTTCATATAGCTATGTAAGAAACACAAAACCTTGAATTTATTCACCTTTATACTCAGCACCATAATAGATGGCAATTTTTTTCTCATAATAAGATTTTAAGTTTTTTGAGGAACAGAACCATGTCTTCCACTTCTTTATATCTCTAGTGTGCTAAACATATAACAGGCATTTATTAAATAATTTATAAAGTAAACTGAAGTTTCATCATTCACTGACCTTAGTAATAACAATGGGAATAATGGCTAACACATATTGTGCACTGTCTATTTGTCAGACGTTGCACTAAGCATACATTATATACATAATTTCCCCAATAATCATATGAGTTAATTTCTAACATGTCCCCATTTTACAAATAAGGCAACTGAAGCTCAGAGAGGTTAAGAAATCCTCCAAGGATACAAGACTAGTAAATGGCAAATTGGACTCACAAATTCTGATTTGTTTGATTTCAGAGCCCATTGCCTTAATTACTGTTTTCCCCCAGCCATGAACATTTTTCTCTTCTGGTCTCCTATTGGCAGTAGGCCTTAAGGGAAAGGACTGTTATGTATTCAGGAATTCCAGACAGTGAGCTAGCATCTTAAGTTGTGTGTGTCTGCTGACTGCCAGTCACTTCCTGGAACACTAATTCTTCTGTCTTCTTCTTACCTTGATACACCAGACTAACTTCTCTCCCTTAATGAATAAGCTAGAATCTTGAGTGTTTAAGTGCTCAAACCGGGCTTCTGGCATTTTCTACAGAATCAGAAGAGCCATTTACCTAGTGACAAACTAGAAACTGTTATTTACATGGTCCAAGAAGACTAACAAGATTGCACAGGGGTAAAACAGTTTTCACAGAATATTCAAAAAGCATATTAGAAATCATCAAGTTCAATCATCTTATTCTACGTATATAGGCTCCTGAGGTGAAGGAAATTTCCTAAGCTTACCTGGCTAATTAGTGACACAGCCAAGACTAGATCCCCATTCTCCTGTCCATCAGGACCTATTTCCATCGCACCATATTCCCTCTCCCTGAGTTACTCTTAGGCAAATAAACACCAGTCTTTTATTCAGGGTGAACCAAGGATCTTTTCAATGACCCTTCTTTTCATGGAACTTTCTAAAAATGGAGAAAGGAATTATTTATAGCCCTTATTTCAAGGTGCTTTTCAAATATCTAATTATCCAATGACCCACATGAGAATTAGAGGTAGCAAAGGACAGTGGACTTGGCTGCAAATTTTGTAAGCATTCATGTGACAACAAAAATTCCAGTGCTTAGACAATGAATGTCCAGGGTGAGGATGCTGAGAAGTGAAGGCAAACATCTGTGCTGTCATTTAAAGATATGCTGAGGGCAGGAAAAAGTCTTTGAAAAGCTTTTAACCCACAAGAGGTAGGTAACAAAGTGTTTGTTCTTTTAATAATACCAGCAAACTTTGCAAGAGCTGTCTGGGGCAGATTTCCTGTTTCATACCATTTTTTAAAGTGGTCTTCTGGGCTTTCCTCTAGCATGGGAAAATACAATTCTAAGTTGTACAAGAGACTTCTACTGGCAGCATTTGTAATACAATCAAGGAAACTTAGAAATGTTTCCATCTACCAAATTAGACTATTTTGTCTGGCAGGCTCTGCTACTTGCTTTGGGAGATGAATGGAGCTGAAACAACCATGGCTGCTTTTCAAGGTTTCAATTCAATGTAGGCAGCATTCTCATGCCCAAGTCTAACTTGGTTTCTTTGCTCTGAGATTACAGCACCTCAGTTAGTATAGTTCAAAGAGAAAGATTGACTGCTCTGGAAGGAATCAGACAATACAAAATTATAACCATGGATTCTGGGATCTGGCTTCAGGTGTTAACAAGCATAAGCCAGAGAGTTCTTGCAAAAGAATGGATAGAAGTAGGCATAAAGAAAAGCATTGAAATCATCAGAATGCGATATGTTTCCATTTTTTTCTTTTTCCTATCTTAGCCATTTTGCAAAAAACAGTGTATCATCAGAGAAATATACATTTGACCTGTCCTGTGCTTGAGACACCATCAAAGGGTGGAATGATCATAGCAGGAGTCTTGGGCTGGGAACCCACTCCAGAAGTAATTTGAAAATGCCAGCTCTCTGGGTCTTTTCCTTGTTAGTGTGGATACGGGATCACCCACTGGGGTCCTTCTCAGCCACTAATGTTTCCCTTTATCATTGCTGGGTATACCTCTCCATTCACACCCTTGAAGCTCCTCTTCACTGCCCTCTAACTTTCTCCATGTTCACCAATTGTGCCATGTTCTCCTCAGGAAATTATACCCCTTTCTGAGCTTCTGCTCCACAGGCTGCAAAACTGGGTAGCTACAATGAGTCACCATATTAACATCATTCCTTTTAAGTCTATGAGAACCTCTAGAACACATCCCACATCCCACTTTCTGCCTTTGCTTTTATATCTAACGGCATGAGCTCAACATGACAAAGCTTTAGGACTTGCCCTTGTCACACTGACTTTGCTGATTTCTCATAGGATTCCTTGACAATCTTCCCATGTTCATATGTAAGACCATGATAAAGCTTATGCTATCCCTATAGCTACAACTGTTCTCTCTCTCTCTCTCTCTCTATCTATCTATCTATCTCTTTCTCTCTCTCTCATTCCTTTACTTTTCTCAATAAATTCATCTTTTGGAGGTCTTGGGACATATTCTTCCCAAGCACTGGGCTACAAGGTAATACACATCATACCACATATAACAACTCAGATTGTCAGCCTGTTTTCCTGAACTGAGCCTGACCACTTTTGTCATTCCAGGGTAAGCTCATGTTCATTAGAACATTATTTGGTATGTTCAGAAAAGACTTTTTCTTCCTACCTTACTCCATGCCTTTATCATTATCAATGACTGCCAGCTATCTCACTGGGTATTTATGCAAATAAAACTCCCAGTGGCTTTCCCAAACCTGCCCCAAGGTGCCAAAATTTGAATAATGTTAACATTAAGTAGCCACTCCTCTCCAAGTGTTTTGTTCTGTATGTGAATTCACCCAATGAATCATCTTTCAAAATGGATTAATTTAGGGACCACTAGAATAGTACATGTCTGCAGAATTTTTAAATTGGCTCCACAGCATATCTTAGTCATGAAGACCAATAGTTTAGGTACAAAGAATTCTGCAGTTTGCAAGAAATTGAATTTTCACCCCATAATAGAAAAAAAAAAAAAAAAAACTTCATGATATCTCTCTCAACCCAACCATAATAGCCTTTATTATCACTATCCATCATTTGGAAATTTATTCATTTCTAAATTGTTTTGCTTGATATTTTTGATTCATTAATTTATTCAGCAAATATTATTAAGGATGTACCACAAGATAAGCACTATGTCAAGTGTCTGATTCATATGATGGCTCTAATATTTACTAACTTACTAACTGGCTTGAAAAGTATAAAGATTAGATGCATAGGTAGATGACTTCTGGAATGGAGTTATAAGGAGCTCTGAGATGCTCTCCCAGCCAAACATCTGTAGCTCGTGAAAATTTTTTTCAAAAAAAGATAACACCTGAAACCTACCAAATCTCAGTAAGAATAGAAAAAGTCTATGGTATTTGGCCACAAAACTTTCCCTCCCTCACCCTTCTAGCTCAGTATGATGGAAGTTCCCCTCCAGTTAGTTCAGCCAGGAACACCAGGAACACAGGGATTCCTCTCCTCCCAGCTCCCAATTGATGCTGCAGTATCTCCTCAGGACGGGACAGGCTGCCAGCCTTTCCCATGCCCCCATCCCCAACTGAATTGCAGAGGTTCTGTTCTAGGCAAAAACAGCTGAGAGGTCTGGGGCTCTCTTCCCTTACCCTGCTCCATTCACAGGGTGGAAGCTCTACCCACGCACAGGTCTCTAATCCTGGTCCTAGGTCACCCTCACCTTAGTTCATTTGTAGTGCAGAGGTTCCACATCAGGAGAGACAAGCTGAGGAGGCCAATGACTGCTGCCCTAGGCCATCATCCTGCTTGTAGAGCTTGGGTGCCATTCCAAGAAAACTGGCCACTGCCTCCATATCCATCTCAGAAGCAGTGATACAGAAATTTTTTCCCAAGGCATAAGGAGCCATAATAAAGATCTCTGAAGCTTTTCCCAGGAGAACTGATTTTATCTGGAACAGAGTGAAGGGAAATCACTATTATTTAAAATGTTGCATATTCAACAAAAACATACAATGCATGTATAGAAACAAGAAAGTATGACTCACACACAGAAAAACATGCAATAGAAACCGCCTTTGAAAGTCCCACATGTCAGACATAATAGACAAAGACTTCAAAGCAATTATTATAAATATGTTGAAAGAACTAAAGTAATCCTTGCTCAAAGAAGTAAAGGGCGATGGGATGACAATTTCTCATCAAATAGAGAATATAAAGAAAGAGATAGAAATTATTTCTAAAATAAGAAGAACCTAATAAAAATTCTGAAGATGAAAAGTATAATAACTGGATGAAAAACTCACTAGAGGGGTCCAACAGCAGAAGAAAGGGGTCCAGAGCTGGCAGAAGAATCAGTGAATTTGAATATAGATTGACCATGATTATGCAATCTGAAGAACAGAGAAGAAGAAAAGAATGAGAAAAAATGAATAGAGCCTCAGAGAAATGTGGCACACCAGTAACTGCACAAACATATGAATAATGGGAGAGGAAAGGAGGGGAAAATCATCAGAGAAGGGAAAGAAGCAGAAAAATTATCAAAGAAATAACGGTTGAAACATTCCAAATGTGATCAAAATATTAATCTACATAGCCAAGAAGCTCAGTGATCTGCAAGTAGGAAATATACAAAGAGATCCACATCCAAACACATAGTAAAAATGTTGAAAGACAAAGAGAAAAATCTTAAAAGTAGCAAGAAAAACATAACCAAACATGTAAAGAAAAATTAATCCAAATCTTCAAAACCTTCCAAAAATATAGAACAGCAATGAACACTAACTCACTGTATGAGGCCACTACTATTACCCTGATTTCAAAACCGGACAAAGATATTACTGCTATGAACTGAATTGTGTATCCCCAAAATTTACATGCTGAAGCCGTAACACCTAATGTGACTGCTTTTGGAGCAAGGAGGTAATTAAGGTTAAATGAGGTCATAAAGGTGACTGATATGATTGGTGGCCTTATAGGAAGGGGAAGAA
Organism: Cynocephalus volans; assembly: GCF_027409185.1. Classification (NCBI taxonomy): domain Eukaryota; kingdom Metazoa; phylum Chordata; class Mammalia; order Dermoptera; family Cynocephalidae; genus Cynocephalus; species Cynocephalus volans. The sequence goes on along the minus strand of NC_084460.1, from coordinate 222,669,239 downwards.
ATATTTATCTCTCTCTCTCTTCCCCTCCCCTCCATCCCGTGCACTCAGGAAAGGCCATGCGAGGACAAAGTGGCCATCTGCAAGCCAGGAAGAGAGCCTTCACCAGGAACCAAATTGTCTGGCACCGTGATCTTAGACTTTTAAGCTTCCCAAGTGATGAAAAATATATTTCTATTGTTTAAGCCACACAATATGAGGTATTTAGTTATGGCAGGCCAAGCAGACTAAAACAATCACCAAAAAGAAAACTACAGACAATTATTAATATGGATACAAAAATCCTCAAGACATTACTAGCAAACCAAATCCAACACGTATAAATAAGATTGAATACCATGATCAAGTGGGATTATCCCTGGAATTCAAGGTTAGCTAAATATATTAAAAAAAATCTACTAATGTTATAAGCCTTATAATATAATGAAGTACAAAAAAACCACAAGATATCTCAGTACAGATAAAAACACTTGACAAAATCCAATACCCTTTTACGATTAAAGAAATAAAAAAAAAAAACACTCACCAAGTAGTAGTAGACAAAAACTTTATCAACCTAATAAAAGGCAGCTACAAAAAATCCACAACTAATATTGCATTTGAAGGTGAAAGACTCAACGCTTTCTCACTAAGATCATGAGTAAGACAAAGATGTCTGCTCTGACCACTTCTATTCAACATTACACTGGAGGTTTAGCCAGCAATTGGGCAAGAAAAAAAGTGTCATCCAGATTGGAAAGTAAGAAGTAAAACTATCTCTATTTGTATATACATGATCTTCTATATAGAACATCTTTAAGAAACAACTAAAAAATTATTACAACTAATAAATGAGTTCAGTCAGATCGCAGCATACAAGATCAATATACAAAAATCAATTGTTTTTCTGTACACTAGCAATGAACAACCTTAAGATAAAATTAGGAAAAGAATTCCATTTACTATATCATTAAGAAGAGTAAAATATAGTCATCCCTCAGTATCTATGGGGGGTTGGTTCTAAGACCCCCCTCCATCAGCAAAATCCATGGATTCTCATGTCCCTTATATAAAATGATGCAGTATTTTCATATAACCTATGTATACCCTCCCATGTGCTTTAAATCATCTCTAGATTACTTACAATACCTAATACAATGTAAGTGTGATAAAAATTGTTGTTACATTGTGTTGCTCAGGGTATAATGACAAGAAAAAGGCTTTATATGTTCAGTACACATGTAACAATCCTTTTTTGTTGTTGTTTTCCAAATATTTTCTATCCACAGTTGGTGCATCCACAGATGTGGAACATATGGATACAGAGGGATGACTGTATTAAAACATAAATTTAACAAATGAGGTGTGCTATGGATTGAAAACTCATTGAAGCTAGACCCCTCATTGTAACAGTGCTAAGAGGATGAGAAATCCAATTATGTTATTTGAAAGTTGGGGCCTTTAGGAGATGATTAGATTATGAGGACTGTGCCCTCCTGAAGGGATTGATCCATTCATGGAGTAATGAGCATGGTTCTGATGGCACTGTGAGGAGGGCAAGTGGGACGTTTACCTCTCTCTTGCGCTTGCTATTCTTACTATGTGAGACCCCGTGTGGCTGTAGAGAGCCACCACCAAGAATAAGGCCTTCATCAGATGCACCCCCTGGTCTGTGGACTTCCCAGCTTCTGAAAGAAATAAATTTCATTTCTTTATGAATTATCCCATTCCAGGTATTCTATTATAAGCAACAGAAATGGACTAATACAACGTGTATTAGTCAACGTTGTTTTATCATTTTCAAAATTTTAGCACTCAGCATCATCAGCCATCAGGAAAATGCAAATCAAAACCACCATGAGATACCAGTTCACATCCATGAGAATGGCTATGATCAAAAAGACAAGTGTTAGCAAGGATGTATAGAAGGTGGAACCCTCAGACATTGCTGGTGGGAACATAAAATGGCACAGCTTCCTTAGAAAATAGTACAGAAGTTCCTCAAAAGTTTAAACACAGAATCATTGTAAGACCCAACAATTCCACTCCAATGTATATACCCAAGAGAAATGAAAACATAAGTCCACACAAAATCGTATACTCAAATGTGCACAGCAGCAGTATTCATAACAGCCAAAAAAGTGGAAACAATCCAACTGTCTATTGATGGATGAATGGATAAATAAAATGTGGTATATTCAAACAATGGAATATTACTCAGCAGTAAAAAGAAATGAAGTACTGATTACTGCTACAACATGGATGAACTTTGAAAACATTATGTTAGATGAAAGAAACCAGCCTCAAAAAACCATATATTTCATGATTCCATGTATAAGATGTCCAGAATAGGCTAATCCATACATACAGGAAGTAGATTAGGGGATGCCTATGGTGGGATGGGAGAGGGATTGGTAGAATGGGAAGTGACTGCTAATGAACACCGATTTGGGAGGGGCTGATGAAAATTTCTAAAATTAAATTGGGGTGATGATTGCATAACTCTGTGACTATACTGAAAGCCACTAAACTGTGTATTTTAAATGGGTAGATTGTATTGCAATAAAGCCATTTTTAAATTAAGTATATAAAGTATTAATTCAGATCCACACTGGGTATTTTTTCTTTTTACTCTCAGTGGATTCCATGAGAATGAAAAAATGAAGAGGTGGATCTCACTTAAATATCCAGCTTCCCTAGATAGACCTAAAGTTACTTGAGGAAGGTAAACATGTTTCATATAAAAAGGACCCATTATATTAATGTTGTAAAACTATGAGTTGTACAATTAGGAAAACACTGTCAAATAGAGATTAACAGCATGGGTTCTGGAGTCCAACAACCTAGTTCAGGTCCTAGAATTTAACACACAAACCTCAGCGTTAGATCTGCTAGATTTGAATCCCGGCTCTAACACTTACCAGTGTCACTTTAGGAACGTTATTAATCTCTCCAGTTTCAGTTTCTTTACCCTTTATAAAAATACGTTTATATGCCTACATTTGCTCACATTTTCTCTATCAGGACACCCTGTCCTTCTCATATACAACCTGTGCAATCCTTCCTTTTCCCAAGGTCATCTCAAGACATGACTGCCCCATGAAGTCTCTGCCACCTCTGCCTTCCAGGCCAGTTACCTTACAGGGTTCTTGTGGAGCTGGGAAATAAAATAACACCTGTAAAGGACGAAGGATAAAATAGCACCTGTGCTTGGCGCATGTTATGTGCTCAAAAAAGTTAGCTATAATGTTAATGATCGTTGTTATTTCCTTCCATGATTAATAGCTCTTAGTCGGGTGCATTGTTCACTTCAAAGCTGGAGTAACAAGTCTTTTTGAGGAAATGGATAGTAGGATGGCCACACCATCAGATACAAGACCTGATGTCCTCTGTGCTCACTTTTTCTCTCTATTGATTTCAAGGGTGACGGAAAATAAAAAGCAGTTTGTAGGTGGGGGAAAAACAAATAGTTAAGAACCCCCTTTTTTTCCTATGTTGGCGGCTGGCTGGTAAAGGGATCTGAACCCTTAGTGGCCTTGGCGTTATCAACACTGTGCTCTAACCAACTGAGCCAGCCTACGAACCTATTCTAAACATGATCTGGTCACTCATATTTAACAGAACCTTCCAAAAATAAGGATAATAATGATGACAGTCATCTATTGAGCAACTGCTCTATTCCCTGTGTTGTATTTGAAGATTTCACATGCATTACTCAATTAGGCAATTACTCTCTGCACCCACAAAACATAGCCCACACTAAAAGCATGCCAAGACCTTCTGTCATGACACCTGCATATCTCCCCTCTCCTGCCTGACACATCATCCTCAGAAGCTTCATCATTTCCCACTTTGTCTTTTGCTTGATATGCCTTTGCTTTTGTTGTCCTCTGAGCTTGAACTGTCCTTCCTGGTCTCCATTTGTTTATATCCTATTTATCCCCCAGGGGTGTGCTCGAATACTGCCTCCTCTAAGGTGCCTCCGCCAATCTTTTCCCTCTCCCCACTCCCCCATCATAGACAATTTCCTCCTTTTCTGCCTTTCACTAGCCCTTTATACTTCCCTTATACCTTTTATAATGTTCTACTTTGCATCTCTCTGGATACAACTTCTTAAAGTGAGGGACCTCATCTGCTGAAACTTAGCATCCAAAAAGGACACCAGAGTACCATGCCTTGCATAAATTATGGCCTCAAAAACTTCTAAAATGAATTTTAAAGCTGATCACGAAGACATTCTTGGTAGCATGTCTGTGAGAGGCAAAGCCTGGTTTATATTACAAGGGCTAACAGAATGTGCCGTGTGAAATGGCTCTAGAATAATCTTGAAGCACCACTGTTTCATTTCAGAAAGTGCCCAAAATAGTACCTTACCCTTCATAAATCTCATGTTGACTGCCATCAAAACATATGAAATAACACGAAATGAAGATAGTGTGCCTTCTGTTGAATTTAAATATGTGACTTAATGAAAGAAGTCTTGGAATAAAAGCATTTGTGAATTTTAAATAAATCAGTGAAAAGAGGACATGCAGAGATTTTCATATTCTCAAATATTTCCAGGAAAAGTGGTAAATTGGATATGCAAAGACTAGGGGACCTTTGAGCTTGTACTTCAACCCATCAGCACCACTATTGAAGAGCCTCAGGCTATTACAGCAAAATCATGAACCTATTCATCAAGGTTTGTAGCAGAACCACTTGCCAGTAGTCAAGAGAAAGCTGTGTGTGTGTGCTTGCAGTGGGGAGTGGCAGTGTCAAAGAGAGAAAAATAGAATTCAATTAAAAAGGAATCACTTAATTCAAAACACAACATAGATAATGCTTAATATCTACATTAATCTGGCAATTATTACATGACTACCCAAATTCACAGATAGTCAAAATAGTTAATTTAATTATTCTAGTATTTCTGCTATCAAAACTCTTCTTTTTTCCCTCTTTTTCAAGGAACCAGCTCATCCCAAAGATAAACATCTATGACAATGGGTAAGAAAAAGAAAGTAAAAACCAGGAATCTGAATGACACACACTAGAAAATTTGGCCTTGGATAACCTTTGACAATATCATCCTGCCTTTTATGGTGTCACTTTCCCCACGATTCTGAAAGCCCTTAACATTCTCACTGAAGTATTTATCTCAGGTTACATCTCAGCAAACTCAGAGAGATAGAGAGAAGACAAGTTTTAAAACAGCAAAAGAGCTTAAAATGGAATTCTCATCTTGATTCCAGATACTACTAATTTGAATATATATTATTCACAGGCAGCATAAGAGTAATAGCTAACAATGTGGACACTAGAGTCAAAATTTGAAAGTTTGAATCCCAACTCCTCCACCTTCTGCAATTTACTTAACTGCTCTCTTCCTCAGTTTCCTCATCTGTAAATAGAAATGATAATAGCAACTACCTCAGAGAGTTTTTATGAGAGTTAAATAAGTAAATATTTGAAAAAGCTTAAAACAGTGTTGGCACATACCAAGCGCTATGTAAGGGGTCTGTTAAATGAGCAAACGTGGTAGTGAAATACCAAAGCGAATAAAGAACACAAGGAATGAATATTGGAATCAAGAAGTTTGAATGAAGAGTCAGTTACCCAAAAGGTGACTGACTAGGATGACCACCACCTCAGTTTGCCCAGGACGGAGAGGTTCTTGGGACATGGAATTTTCAGTGCTAAAACCAGAGTCCAGGACTTTGAATGGTTGGACACTCTAGAGAAGGACTCAAGTAGGTAATAGTAACAAACACTTTTTTTTTTTTCTGAGCTCCCAACACATACTAGTCAGTACAAAACATATTATCTCATTTAGCCCTCCAAGCACGTTTTAGAAAAGGAAACAGACATGGAATAATAAAGTAATTTACACAAGGACTCACAGCTTTAGGAGATGTGATCAAAGATGGATCCCCAAACTGCCTAAATTCAAAGCCTGTGGTTTTAAATGTTTTGCTTCTGCAAGTGAGCATAACATAGCTCCTCTAGAAAGCAGTGGTTTTGTGTTCCAGCCAGTTCAGGTCCACTTGAAGATAGACCTGGCATAATGAATTAGCAAGAACATTGAGTTAAAGCTCAAAGGCCATCAGTCTGGCCACACTGTCCTTAGCTTCCAGACATGCTTGTCCTTCCTGGGGGACTTCCATAAGGCCATCTGTCAACCCCACAGCTGGGCATAGAAAAAATAAGGAGTCAAGCTCTTGCCATTTTGCTGGAAATTGAGAGCGGCATCAGAGTGAGTTCTTCTGTGCTTACCACTTTCTTTTACTCTTTACCAGTAATTCCTCTTCGAAAATGTGGCTCTGTTTTTAGCATAAATTTTATCTACTATTTCCATCTTTTTCTCGATCCCTACTATTATTTTGCTAGTACAACTAGGAATAAAATGAACACACCAGACCCATTTGGACTCTTCCATCTCATTACACATTAGCAACAGAATAATTAAATACCTTGGGAGAGAGTGTTACCTAACAGCAACGTCCTCAGGACAAGCAGACGTGGCTCTGTCTCTGGAGAAGCCGCTGAAGCCACCCTGCTCATTCCCACTGTTCTAGACCACAGATGTGTGTGTGTGTGGTGTGGACACCACAGCGTGAACAAGGAGTAAAACAGTAACAACAACAAAATAACCCACACACCCTCTCTATTTTGGGAATATGTTCTTAATTGATTTGAAATATTCAGGAACACATATTGTACTGTCTTCATCTTTCCATGCAAAACAAGGCAAAAAAAATGATCAAGGGTAGTTTTAGTTATGGAAGTTTTTAATAACAACTCTGATGTTAATTAAAAACTTTCTTGCTACTGCCAGAAACCTACTTCTTGAAGTACATGTGTTATTTCTTTTAGCCAAGTAGCTGAAAATATTTCTACCCCCCACCTTGCTGGTGAGTGTACTGATTATGTTTTGCAGTAACTGCTCATTCCCCCTTCTAGGAATAGCTGCAGCCCACTCCCTCAGTCATGTTTCTGCACCACCACCCCCACGCCACTCCCCAGTCATATCTGACCAAATCTGGAGTATGATCAGACACAGGCAGCATATTCATTGGCCAAGCAGATTCTCCCAGGATTTGAAAATGAGACATCCAAGAGGGTACTTTGTTAGTAGTTCCATCTTTGAAAATAAGCACTTCTGCACCCCCAAGTCTCCATCTCCAAAATGAGACTTATGATCCTGCCTTTGTGAAATGATGCTTGTGAAAGGGTAAAGCAGTATCATCTCTAACCCATGATAATTGCATGAAGGCATTGGGCTTTTTGTTGCTGTTTTGAGTTGTTTTGTTTTATTTTATGGAGTAATTCTTTTTGAGTGGGTCCAACCAAATACAGGTATTAATCATTTGCAGTTCCTGAAGGAATTAATTTATGTAGTGACAACATAAGGTTTAGTTGAGAATAGACAAATTTTAAAAGTGGAATGAACTTGTGTATATATTTTACGATATCTATATGATAAAATGCATAACATATATACATAAGCATATGCAATGCATATATAATACATACAGACACAGCATTCCCACATTACAGAAGATAAGAAATGTGGTGGTAGTGCTAGAGCCAAGCATCACAGAGGTGTTAGTGAAGTAGTAGTATGTTCCCATGTTTTTACTACCATGACACACATGATAAATGGTAATATTGGTATAGCACACTGAGTAAACTGTCAGTGAGATCAACATGTGGGGGCATGTTGTTACTGGAAAAGTCTTATCCTAACCATGACTCTTCTAATTTTGTGTTTCTATTGATCATTTTTTGTGCTCCTCATTTCCCAGTCTCCAAGCCTGGCTACACTGAAATTATCACTTCCTCATATCAGGGCATTTATATCAATTTCACAGAACTCTTAGTCTCTTTGCATTGGCTCAGAGTATATTATATAAACATAGTCTTTATCAACTATTTTTTGTGACTTAATCTACTTTTAACCTAATTTGCTACTGAACAATTTTTGCAGACCTTCTCAAGATCAATATTCCAGCTTATTAAGCCCTTTATAATAAAGACTATCTTTCCATCTCTCTCTCTACTCTTTCCTTTTCCATTTTGCTACAGATAGATATACTGGTTTGTACCTGGTCCTCAAACAGAGATTTATTCACACCATAGGCCTTTGTATTAACTATGCCTTTTGGTAGCGACATGCTTTCCCTTTTTGCGTAATTGACTCTTTGACCTTCATAGGTCACCTTAAATCTGAATAATTTTCCTTAAACACTCAATCTAAAGCAGTAATCCAGGCCCTCTGTCATGTAAGCCCAAATGAGATCATAAGAGTGGGGCTGTAATAATCGGAGGCCTTATAAAAAGAAAAAGGAGAGAGAGTGTTCTCTCTCTCTGGGCCATGTGAGGACACAGTAAGAAGGTGGCTGTCTACAAGCTAGAATGAGAGCCCTCACCAGAACCCAACCATGCTGGTACCTGATCTCAGACTTCCAGGCTCCAGAACAGTGAGAAAATAAAATTCTGCTCAATCTATGGTATTTTGTTATATTAACCCAAGCTGACTAATACAATGACTAATATGATGGGAAACAAATTACTCATCCAACTATTTAATTCCTCTCTCTCTCTCTCTCTCCCCCCCTACCTTTGTCTCTCTCTCTCTCTTTCATCTTCCTCAACCCCCAAATCCTGTGCTCATGCCTGATTTACTAAATTAAATGTGCATATGATGCAACTGTTCTGTAACACCTTGAATCATAACTGGTTGTTGCTACCTTAAATGGAGGGGATGATAATATTTGTTGGCCAGATATCAAGCAAATCCTGGGAGGATGAAATACATGGGAACAAGTTAGAACAAAGAAAAGGGAGTCAAGGCAAGTCTGGCCCAAAGCTTCCCTGGAGGTAACACTGAAGTGTATGTTTAGGCTTGGGCATCTGAAGGGCAGCAGAAAGGTTGGGCACTAAGTTCTAGAAATTGGAGAAGGAGATTGACAAAGGAGATTAAGAAAATAAGGATGTGTAGGTAGCAATGACAATGTTCTCAGTTTTGCATAAGGCTAATTTTGCTTATAAACATAATGACTGTGAGAATTACTTAGTGTGTTATTAACCTTACAGCAGACAGATAAACAGCTCCACTCACCAGTTCTTTGTATGCCCTTTCTCTATTCATCCTTTCAGAGAAAATTCACTCCCAGAAATGACAAAGGGAAAGATTACCTATTCTTATTCACAACTATATAAAATTTTAAGTACACTTACATACAAAAGCAGGGGAATCATCTCCAAAGCAAAATGGTTTTTGTGATCTTAAGAAAAAAGAAGCCACTTCATTTATGCTTTAACAAAATGGGATATTTTAAGTTGGAGACATTGGATGCTGAGAATTCGAGATAACTTTTAACCGACTTTAATGGATTCTTTTCTTGAGAGTCTGTCCTTTATGGTCTTTTTGAATTTTCAATTTCCTCCATCTTTAGTGTCAAAACAGAAGGGGTGCTCTGCCCATTACAGTAATTAGTCTAAATGGGGAGAGAGCTGTGAAAGGAACTCAGAAGCCACAGACCTTTAGTATTAATGCTGTTTGTGTTTCAAATATGAATAATTGGCAGTGATATGAATCCCAAATGACTGAAACACCCAGACATGCGGTCAATAGCATTCTTTGACACCTATTGTGTGCAAAGCACCATGCCTGGCTGCTGTCTGAAGAAAGAAAAGGAACACAAGACAGCTCTTATCTTCCAGCTTACAAGGCTGCAGGTCTCAATACGCCAAAATTCTGAGAAGACTGAAGCCATGATGACAAAAAGAGGCCATTTGCCAGAACAGATGACAATTGTTAAGGACTGAAATTGTATCTCTGTTACAGACAAATGAAAAGTTGCATTGCCCTAAATCTAAAAAGAACAAGTAATTTCAGGAGACTGTAATTCTCCTTTTTCTTAGGAAAGTCTCAATTTTGTCTATTACCTGGTATAGTTCCATCAAGAAAAAATACAGTGCATTAAAAACAGTTCCTTAGTGCCTTTATAACTAGTAATCTCCACAGGTCCAATCAGTATGAGGTACTCTTTGTGTGTCTATGAGATTTCAGAAAGGGAACTTTCAGCCTGGTAGCAGTGGAACTGTCCTACTAACAACATGAATTGGATTGACTCCAATTATTTGACCATCCCAGAGCAAAGACTTTCTTGACAGGCCCTCTTTTTAAAGACTGAAAAGAATTAACATAGTTTAATAACTCTATACTGATTTAAAAATAAAGTTGGTGAGAAATTTCAGCACCAACTAAAAATGTGCTTGACTTGCTACAGAAATATTTTCAGGCTGACATGAGAACCGATATCATACTAATCAGAGCGGAGCTGTGAAGTAGACATAGGTAACAAGCATGACTCATGGATTAGAATTATAAACAACTTCATTTTTATCTCCCACTGTCTCTTCAAATTTGTTCTGTTGGGCAAATGTTTCCATCACCTCCAGACGAAAATTTAGGCGTCCCCATTTTTCTGGGTACGGTAAGGTTATAAAAAGCCATAGAGTCACTTTAAATCACAAAATATTTTATTTCAGTCATAAATCAAAAGTCCAAACTTGAATCAAAGCTGAAGCTTTTCCCTCCCTACAACTGAGGCCTGGAGTAGGAGGGAAACCTACAGGTGGAGAAGGGCAAATGGTCTTCTCTCCTGCATTTTGTGCTTCTGCTTCTCCAGCTAACATTGGAAAACCTGGAAGGAAGACAGGAGGTTCCAAAAGGGCTGTGTTTAACTTATACACTTATGAGCTGGTGTTGGTGCTCTCCAGGCCTGTCAAGTGTTTAAAGATCTTTTATGGGTTCTTCTGACATCACTCATACACAAACTCACCCACCATACACAAAGCTGGAGATCTCTCAGCTGTGGTGCCCTGAGTGACCCAGAAGATGAATTCTTCTCTGTGTCAACAACTAAGGCTCTTTCCTCATCTTTGGGCAGGTGGCCATCCCCCCATATTACTTTGTTGTGGTTAGGTCACTCTTCTAAGTGTCTTTTTGGACATAATGTAAGGTAACTTCAGACCAGGTTTCTCTCAGGGTGTAGCCCACATCTGTCCTTTAGAAAACACTCATGAATTCATCTATCGATTTATTCATTCTCCAAATGTTTATTGAGCCTCCATTAGGTACCAAGCATTCTTGAAAGATACACATGCTGAAACATAAATGAGTAATCAGGCTTAAAGCATATCTTTCCCAAGGGGTATTTGCATTTTTAAAAGACAGTGTTTTTGAACTACATGAATAAACCACACAACTCTAATCACATGCGTAGACTTATTCAATAGAGAATTTCCCAAGAGCTTATTCAGAAAGTTCAGACATGGGACATGGGAGGTGCTCTACAGGCAGCCATGTATTCTGAAGGGTGAGACCAGGGGCCTTTGAACCTTCCATGTGCAACAAGAGCTCTGCTTTTACTTAAATTGTGTGGTTATTTGGGGGTTATTTGGGGATAGTTGATGGATTATGGGGAAGGGTGAGGCTAAAACTCCAAAAGCTACTTGGGTCTGCTGTCACATCATTAATATTTATAATTCTGTGTTAGTATTAAATATTAATTTTTAACAATAGAATTATAAAGTATCTGTGCTAGAAGAAATCTTAAAGATTATCTGGTCAAAGTCCCTCTGTACATATCTCTCCTGTGTATGGGTATGTGAGGTTCACGCATGAGTCTATGGGAGACTGTTAGATAAGGAAGTACTGTGAGCATGTTTGCGGAAAATCCACCCCTACGAGTTCCATTTCCTTATTCCTTCCGGCAGTGATGTAGACTGCACAACCGTCTAGCCTGCACCCTCAGCTCACCAGGCAAAGGCTAAATTATCATATGGCAGATCTACTTAGATGTGAGGGAAATACAATCTGGCTAGCTTAAGGAATTTGATTCAGGAGAAAAAATTATGAGAGGCTAATCAAGGCCCTTCCACTCACTCACAATTTGTTAGAGATCGTTGCACAGGGTGCTCGACATTTTAAACATCTGGACGAGCATCAACCAGCATATAGACTTGAAGGTGGAAACGCACCTGATGTGTTGAGAAAGAGCCTAAAGGCCTGTGCATCTGGGATATATTGAGGGGGAACAAGAGAAGAAGGTGAGTGTAAATAAAGGGTTAAGAAGGGGAGGTTGAGTAGATTGTGCAGGGTAGTGGTCCTCAGCCCTGGACACCTACTTGAATCACTTAGGGAGCTTTCAGCAAATATCAATGATCCCTCCCTAAAACCAATGGAATCAACATTTCAGGGACCAGGCCCCAACATCAGTATTTCTTTTAAGCTCACCAGATTGTACCTGATGTGAGCCAAGGTCCTCTTGTAGGCCCTGTAGGTGACCTGACTCTGACTTTGAGTGAAAAAAATGGGAAACCACTGCAATAGGGGTTTTGAGCAGAAGAGTGGCTGATCTCTATTAGGTTTTCAATCAGTCCTGGTAGCTCCTCCTGTGTTGAGAATAGATTGTGAGGGGTAGAAGCAGGAACCAGTTCTAGAATGTCTTTGCAATAATAGATGATGGTGGCTTGGTCCAGGGTGGGAGCAGTGTCGTGTGAAAAGCTGTTAGATTCTGAATATACTTGAAGGGAGAATTGACTGGATTTGCTGACACATCTGGTGTGAGGCAGGAGAGAAAAACAGAAGTCAAGGAGGACTTGAAGGCTGTTGGCCTAAGTACATTCTATTCTCTGACGTGTCTGGAAGTGTCTGCCATCCTCGCAGTGCCCTCTTCTGGATCCTTCTCTCTGTGGTCATTCCATTTGCTCCACACCACCTTCCTCCTCCCACATGTTTCCTTCTTAAAATCTTGCTCTTAGGAAGAGATCTTAAAAACTACCTTTCCCAAAGGATATTTGCATTTTAAAGGAGCAGTATCTTTTAAACTTCATAAATACTTATTCTGATCCTAATCATACATATTGTTTTATTCTATATAGCAAGTGCTAAGAATAGCAGACCAACAGTGACTTTAGAGTGACTTTAGAGGGCTTCAGAGGCTTTATTATGTGCATTATAACTGGTGAAACAAAGCAGTATGGGGTAAGGAAATGGCCGAGGAGCTTATCTCATGCTTAACTTGTATAGCAAGCCCACTGTTTTTCTTTTGATCACAAGTCTATTTGAAGTAGCTGGTAGGTGACTGATGGATTGGATGGGGGCAATCCAAATATCACTATTTTCACACATATTTAATTTCTATAACTCTATTATTATTCTTAAACAATAAAATAATAGATTATCTGTGATAGAAGAGACCTCAGAAAGAACCTGTTTTATATCTCTAAGCTTACAGAAAAGGACACTAAACTTCTAAGAGGTTAAATTTCTTAACCAAGGATCCATTACTATACCAGATAAGAGGAACTTTTAATATTGCAAAAAAACTCAAGTTCTTCAGACTTAAGATACAATGGAAATCCATTCAAACTTCAAGCATCAGTGATCTTTTAACTAGAGATGTAGTCTTCTTCCTTTAAAACTTTTTAATTTCCTTTTTTTAATTAAAAATTATGTGCATTAAACTAATGAAACAATGCAAGGTTGTATGCAGAACAAGGTACTGATTTCCTCACCTCCTTCATTCCCACCCACCTGAGACAAACAACGTCCTCTATGCTCATACAAACATTTGCATATACACACATACACATACATGCAATCGTGTGCTTTGTTTCTACAAAAAAAGTATACCATATATATGCACGTATACAGGTGATATCATATATATGTGCATATATATAAAGTATATTGTATGTGTGCATATACATATATGTGTATATATAATCACACTACAACTTCTTTTCCCACCTATCATTTTATCTGTATTTATCCCAGGAAATACAGATCTAACCCTTATATTTAAAGAGCTGAATTATATTTCATAAAATGGAAAACCCACAATTTATTCAAGCATTTTACTCTTGATAAACACTTTTTGTGTTTTTGCTTCTAGAAATGCTGGGGGCAGTCAGGGGAAATTGTGCACTTATCCTTATATGCTGATGCTTTTATTATTAAAAGATATATTCCCTGAAGGCTTCAATAAGGGTAACTATTAAAAATTTTTCTTCCAACTTCCTTTTTATAAAGCCACTCACTAGACTCTAGTCTTAAACTCAGTTTTTGATCATTTCCTTTTATTAATTTATTCTGTCTACAAATATATATTCAGTGCTGTTAATGTATCAGGTCCTGAGGCACTTTTCTGGATCCTATATTTTTAGTTGCTATTCAAACTTATGAAAATTGTTCTTAATAACTGTTGTTTTCCATAGATGCTTCCAATCTGATTCACCACCCATTGCCTACTAGTAGCCAAAACACCTTGTAAGCATTTCAGGCCTGAATCTGTGAAAAACAATGAATCATTTCTAGAAATTGTCCGGCTTGCCTTGGGTCAAGACTTTCATTTCGGTAGAGAAGTCACCTTGCGCAAGGATCACTAGAAAATTATGAGTATAGGGATCTTGATTAGCCTCTTGTAGTCTTTCTTCCCCAAATCAAACCCTCAAGCAAGACCAAATTGCATTTTCCTCATTTATAAGTAAAACTGCTATTTGAAAACTTAGCCTTCTCTCTGGAGAGCTGAAGGTGCAAGATAAATGGTTGTGCAGGCTAAACAAAGTCCAGAGGAAATCAGAGCCAGTATTGGTGGATTTCCTGCATACTTGCCCAGAGCACACTCTTATGTTCGAAATTCCCACAGACATTCTCTCTCTGCATATGAGGGTATTTCCATGAACATTTTGAAGTACCCTTATATACTCCCACACGAGGAAGTTAGATATAGATAGACACAGCCGCCTTTCACATATTAAGGAGAATGTCATTTTCAAATTATACCAGTTATTCTTTGTGATCATTTGAAGGCAGGGTCCCTACCTGAATAGAAATCCAATACTCAATAAAAGACAACATGACAGAGAAGGGGCACTACAATGCAGCAGTAAAAATAATGATCTTTGGAACCAGAGAGACATGGATCCAAAGCCTACCTTGTACTTTTAGGTTAACTTTGGATAAGTCATTTTATGTCTATAAAAGCCTTACTCCTCTCACCTATGAATGATAATATACATACTTAACTCCAATGTCTATTGTAATCTTTAAATGAGTGTTGAACACCGAATATGGCATTTGCTCATAGTAAATCCGCAGCAAATATCTGTTGTTATTAAAATAGCCAAAGGAAGTTCAACTTCTCCATTAGTCCTTTGATCAGGTAGAAATATCTTAGACTGAATTTGAGAAGTACATATTATACAAAACTACCAAAGGCCTAGGAAAAACAGTTTACCATGAGGTGAAATAGAGAGCATAGATCAAGAAAGTGGCAAAGTTTAGTACAGCCAGCTCAAAATAGAATAAAGACCCAAAAATAGTCTATAAGAGTTACTTCGGGGCTGCACTGTGAATCTAAGAGTCAAAGATAACTAGAAGAAAATAAAAATTACAAGTAAAAAGACAAATCAAAAAGACTGGTAAGATTGGTGTTTGGATATCACTAAGATTATGGTCTCCAAACTCCTTGGGAGATAGTATCAAGAAATGGGATCAAAGTGTCTGTGTTTGTGTGGGGGGATGAGGGAGAATCGGGATTGGGAAGTGTTGATAAAGAAATAAATTAAGAAAGAAAAACTGGAGTCCTACTCCTTCGGTAACTTTAACTTTATATGGGGATTTGCACTCTTCAGGGTATACAGAGATGGGAGGCTACACAAGTATATTAAAGCATTTGATTTAAATAAATCTGATAGAATTCCTCGGCTCAGGAGGCTGAAGGAAGAAATCAGTTACTCGGGTTCAGGGCCTCTATTGAAAAGCCTAATAGTTATTTTAGAGTGGAGGATAAATAAGTGATCATAGGATCATTGATTTATAATGTATTGCAGTACCACTAAAAAAAGAAAAAAAAAAAATGCACTCAATTTTCCTTTATCCATGCCAACAAAATCAAATACTGACACAGATGATTCAAGGATTGTTGATTAGCTGTTATTTTCTTCAGAGATTACATTTCATATCCTCTTAATTTCTGGCTTATTTCTTGGTCCCCAGGATGTTCTTCACTTTCTTTCAGCCATGTTGGCACTCATCACATCTGCCCTGAAAGCACTGGGTCAGTCAGCCAGTCAACGAAAGTAATGGGACATATCCCACGGACTGGCTCAGGGCAGTGGGGTAGGCACAACTTTAACTCAGCTGCAACAGAATTCTAATAAAATATTCAGAGGGATGCACCACTCTGAGTGGAGATGAGATCAGCCACAAGAATTCTAAACGGAAAAAGTGAATTTCATTCCTCCTTCTTTAGTATTTCTAAATAAGTCATTTTCAAGCTTCAAGAGGTTCCGAATGCTAAATTCCAGGAAACAAGGCTCTACAATGTCTGATAAATAGACCCTGGTTTTATTACAATACAGGCTCTATTTTTGCAAGGTGAATACAGTCTTTAATGGAATGGTGTCAGAAATCTACAGGCAGTGTGGCATAGTGGCCAGACTTGGGCTTGCAGACAGAAAAAACGTGTTGAAACCAGGCTGTGCCACATTCTACCAGTGTGACCTTAGGCAAGTTATTTTTTCTCTAAGCCTGTTTTCAGGGTGGTTTTGGAGATTTGGGGAGATAAGTGAAAACATTTTGTTTAAAGTAGCGCATTGTTCATCCCTGCACTATTATTAAATATTAGGAAATTAATTTACTTTAACATCTGTGAATTTTCTTAAGATCATCACAAATATATACATAATCAGTATTGTGTGTGCTTAGCCTAGTATTTGATTACAAAAGAAGTATAAATACAATCTTTCACCATTAAAAGAGACTCCTAATGTTTAGTTAAGTTCCAAGTTACTGTTCATACTTTAACTTGGCTATTTGTCCCCAAAGAGGATAAAATTATTAAGGGTTTATCAGTAGAATGCTAAGAAAATAACAATCAGTTTTATTTAGTCCATAAAATATAAAGCATTTATAGGTCTTGAGATGCATTAGAATAAATATACCAGAATGAGCAAAGGCACAAAATCTGAATGGCGTTCATTCAAACTCCATAATCTCTAGGCTTTCCTTTTTTTAAGCTTCACCAGTCTCTATTTTCTTATTGCTCTTGGTATCCTCAAAAGACCATACTCACATAAACCCATTATCAACAAGAGTAGATCATGTGAATTATCCATGTAAGTGTACTTAAACAATTAAGGCCACACAGATACTCTAAGTTCAAGAACACCAGCAAAGAAACACTAATTTTAATAAAATTCAATCACACACAAGCGAAGGTCTCTTTGTACCATTTAGCAAGGACTTCTTAATGACTACTGTGTATACTTATTCATTTTACATAATTACTTTAATGTTTATAGACCTGCATATGTTAAATATATAAATACAAAGGCTCCTTAAAATTGATTCAGGTTTTTATCCACAAATTGTCCCTTTTTATAATACATCTGCATACTTAAAGTCATTATATTAATCCAATCAAGTCAGAAACTAACATCATTTAGTCCTGCTCACTGTTATGAGACTATCAGGATCTGCAGCTGCCTTCCATTAATGCTATCGGACTGGGCTTTCATTTGCAGAATGAGACCCACTATGTCAAAGAACATCAGTTTTGTCCTTTAATGACCCATGAGCTCCTTTCAAATGCAGTTCAGTAATGGTTACTACATTAAAACTTCAACACAATTACAAGATGAATTTCTAGGGCACTGCTTTCATCAGCATGGCAGGATCATATGGGAAACAGAATATTGGCCTAAGAACCAGAAATCTGACTGCTGGTGCAGACTATTACTAACTGATTGCATAACCTTGGGCATAGAACTGTCATATAAAATACAGGACACCAGTTAACTCTGAATGTCAAATCAACATCAAATTATATTTTCTAGGGTACAAGTACAAATATGTCCCACATATTACATGTGACATACTAACATATTAAAAACTTATTCACTGGTTATCTGAAATTCAGATTTAACAGGGCATCCTTCATTTTTACTTGCTAAATCTGGCAACACTAGTTGGGCAAGCTTCAAGGATAGCTTTATTATCTGAGAAGTACAGGAGTTGGACAGAATGACCTCTAACTGATAACATAAAAACTACTGGATTCGTAGATACAGCAAGAGGCCGTATTTGTTTTCCCTAATTATTAAGCAGAAATTCATAAAAGCACTCACATTTGAAACAAAGAAAGTTAAGCTGCTTGCCTAACGTTGGAGATGGATACAATATCTCCATAAATTCCCAAACAGAGAAAGCTCAGGCATTCTAATAGCTTTCCTATTTGTTATCCATTGCTGCATAATAAATTACCCCAAAACATATTTTTTTCAGTGCCAGAGTTATGGACTG
The DNA here is from genome assembly GCF_027409185.1 of Cynocephalus volans. NCBI lineage: Eukaryota > Metazoa > Chordata > Mammalia > Dermoptera > Cynocephalidae > Cynocephalus > Cynocephalus volans. The sequence continues at coordinate 222,650,899 of NC_084460.1, read as the reverse complement.
GACAAACAACATTTATTATCTCCCAGTTTCTGAAAGTCAGAAATTTATGCACAGCTTAACTGAGTCCTCTTGCACAGGATCTCACAAGACTACAATGATGGTTTTGGCGGGGGTCAATTGGAGAAGGTCACATTTCCAAACTTACACATGTGGGTTGTCAACAGGATTCAATACCTTGCAGGTTGTTGGACTGAGGGCCTCAGTTCCTCGCTGGCTGTTGACTGGAAGCTGCCCTCAGTTCCTTGCCAGATGGGCCTCTCCATAGGGCAGCTCACCTCATCAGAGCAAGCAAGCAAGAAGAGCCAGAGAGAGTGTGAGCAAGATGGAGGCCACGGTCTTTTATAACCTAATCTCAGAATTGATATGCCATCATGTTTATCATATTCTATTTGTTAGAAGCAAGGTAGTAAGTAGGTCCAGCCTACAATCTAGGGGAGAGGATTATACAAAACATGACTATCAAGATGTGGAAATCATTAAGAATCCTTTTAGACACTGCCTACTATACTTTAATTTTTTTTCTAGAAAAATTACTGAACAGCTATTCTTAGTTAAGTACAATTTATCATCAATTAATATGAAGGCTCTGCATTTGGCCCTTAAAAAAATGGTGGCCAATGTTGAAGACACCAAAATGAAATACTGGATCAAAATGAAATTAAATCATTATTGTTTAGTATTCCATAAAGATACCTTTCTTCTAAAGGTCTCAAGTATATCTGCTTTTTTTCCAGTATAAAACATGCAGATAGAGATTTGGTTTATTCCTTTTTCAAAGGTTGGAGTCACAATTCAAATGTGCTGAAACATAACTTTTTGTATTGATCCAAAATTACACAGTGTTTATTAGTCCTTATTTCCATTGATGCTATAACATCCTTAATCTTGCCCTTTACTTGATTGTTTCTGTTTTTAAATTACTATTTTTGGGTTAATAATCAGTCAATTTAGGATTTAAATTCGGTTAAATTTAACTAGTAGATCTCAAATTGAAGCATCCAAAAATTTGTCTTGGGGTGTATTAGTTTTCTAGTGCTACCATAATAAAGTACCACAAACCAGGTGGCACATTGGGGGGCTAGAAGTTCGAAATCAAGGTGTTGGAAGGGCCATGTGGTCTCTGAGGTCTCTAGAGGAAGATCTTTCCTTTCCTGGCCTCTTCCTAGCTTCTGGTGTTTGCCAGCGACCCATGGCTTTTCTTGTCATCATTCCAACCTCTGCCTCTGTCTTCACATGGCAGTCATCCTGTGCCTTCTGTATCTTCACATAGCATCCCCTTCTGTGTCTCCTCTCTATCCAAAGCTCCCTCATCTTCTGTGGACACTCGTCACTAGATTAGGCTCCACCCTAATCCAGTATGTCCTCATTTTAACTCAATTACATCTACAATTAATACAATCCCAAGTAAGTCACATTCACAGGTATATGGGTTAGTACTTCGACATATCTTTTGGGCAGACAGAATTCAGCACACAGCAGGGTGCTTGATAAAGTTGCAGATTCCAGCCCCACAAGAACCTCCCACACCCTGGAGATTTTGATACTATAGGTTTTAGAAAAGATTAGGGATCTGCAGTTTGACAGCTCTGCGGGTGTGTTTTATGACTGCTGTGCACAGACCACCCTCTGGCAAACTCTGCTTAAGCCGACCAGCTATCCTTGTCCACTAACAAAAAGCCTCTGGGTTTTTGTCATCTCAGTCCTCTTAATCAGAAAATTTAGGTGAGGGACAGTGCGGCAAAATGAATAGAACACTAAGCTTAGCATCAGAGGACATCTGTTTTGAATACTGGCTTCACCCTAGCCATATGACCCTGTAATTCAACCCTGAACCTCAGTTACTTCAACTGCCTCACTGAGTTTTTCTTAGAATTTAATGAAATAACATCTGCAAAAGTACCCAGCCAGTTCAAAATATCATACACTGGGGGATTATTTAAAAAGGGAATAAAAATTCATTTAATCTAATCATTTACTACATTCATGTTTTACTTGTTTGTTGATTTCACAAAAATTTATGAAGCACATCCTATATTTGAGACATTGAGCTTAACATCAGAGGCACAACAGTGAAAAATACATACAGTCCATACCTCATATTCTTGTGGAATTATAATTTAAGAAATAATCTAAAATATTAAAAGAAATCATAAGCAAAAAAGCATTCATGGCAGCATTAACAAAATAAGAGAAACAATAAATATCTAACAATAAGGGCGTTGTCTAGTTAGTAAAACACCATACAGGCGTGGAAAGAAGACTGTGTAGTAATCTGCAAAAACGTTTATAGTGTGAAATAAAAATTAGGGTACAAAATTTTATGTACACCATGATTACGAACATATAAAAACAGAAATATATTCATAGAATGATTGAATAATACTGACCAAAATAAAAATAGTGGTTAATATAATGTGATAACGGTATGAGTGACATTGTTTTTATTCCTCTATAATCAGTGTTTTAAAATTTTTGGTTATATTACAGTTAGAGAGGGGAAAAAAAATCTACACCAATCCATTAACAGTGGTTATCTGAGGCAAATGGGATTAGCAAGAACTTTACTTTCTATTTCATATATTTCAGTGTCATTGAAAGCTTTAAATAAGAAAAAAATCTTTTGTTAATATAGAGTTATCACTGAAAGAAAGCATTTGTTTCTTCTTTATTTCAGAATTTTTAAAAACTTTCCACATAGGGAATAGATTGCTTTTGAAGTCAAAAAAGGAAAAAAGTGTATTTTTAAATTAGTTACAAACTATCTGATTACAGTGATGGCCAGCAGTAAATCTACAAGTGTGGGGTGGACTCAGCGTTCTCCAGCTTTGTAAGGTCTATCTCTCAGCACACAGCACAGATAAAACTCTTCCAAGACCAGATAGACTGGTCTTAAACCCAAGCATGCTTCATGTTTCCTCTTCTCCCCTAGAACCTTCCCGATGAGGCCCAATATTTTGCTGGTCTTGCTAACTGGAGCAGCACCTTAAACTAACGAAAGGCACTAAGCTTATGACTATAGGATAGAATTGAAATGCTCTAAATGACTCGGAGATTTCTTTTCCTCATCATAACTGATACTTTGGAGATCATGCAATAACTAGAGTTTGAATTATTTTTTCCAAATATATGACTTTTGGCTTCACTCTGGTTAATAGGCAGCTTTCTCTCGGGCCCCTCCGGCTGTGAGCTCGCCAGGACAGGAAGGGGCTGTACTCCCACCTTTCTGACCACCAAGGCCCCTTTCACTCCCACTCCCCCCCTCCCCCGGCCCTAACTCCAAGTTCCAAAGATGTTTACTTACAAAACTGCTTTCACCAAATAACAAATAACAATCTGTTTTATTAAAGATAAAAACTAGCTTACAGCTGGAGCTTTAGACAAATATGAGAAAGTAAATTTCCAACTGAAAGCAAGTATACTTAACTCTCTGGTTATCCTGCACAGTATTTTTCATAGGTAAATGTCTGTTTTGCATTAGGATTTCAGCAATATTAAAAGTAACTGTGGAATTCCCACTTTGTCCACAGATACCTAAGGATCACAAGTAGGACAAATTTTGCCCAAAGACAAATCTCACTTAATATCCTATGGTCCATTCAGAGAGGCTTTTGAAAAGTTCAAAAATTTTTCTTCTCTTATTGCAGCCACTTTTATCCTTGGCAGATAGAAGGCAATTCTCATTGCTAAGTCTTGCATCTGGTGTCTGAAGAGAAGATTTGTTTTCCTTTATATCGGAAAGAATCTATCACGTGAAGAGGTGAGTTCGGTGGAGTCCTTACTGTGTTGAGGTTGCTGTTTTGTCTTCCTGGTTTAAGTAGATTAAAACAGTAAATTGGGCCGAGGCCCAGAGGCCCAGCGCAGGGCTTTGAGGTGAGTTTATTATCAATGACTATCAGAAACATTCCCCCACGTATTATAACTTTTCTTCTTAATATATTAACACACTTGAAACTTCGTTTCTTCAACCTTTTACAACAAATGTAATAATTATAAACATCATTGTCTTAGTTGAGTTCTCACAGAAGCAGATCCTAAGAAAAGTACTCCAAGGAAAATAATTTGTGATAGATAGGAAATTTAGAGGGAAGATAAGGGCAATATTAAAAAATATAGGGAGAAAATGATGTAGAGGAGAAAAGCCAGAAAATAAAGAATACATTAAGACATCTACCATATTAAACAACTGAAGCTTAATCCTTCAGAGTAAACTGAAAAGTAAGCAAAACACACATCTCAGAATTATCCCCTTGGGGAGCAAGGGAGTTGGAATATTAATACATCACTCTGAAGAGTCTTTTGTGGAGGGCTGCTCTCAAAGGGTGTTAATTCTGTGGCTCCTCCAGCCTGCCCTGTGCATAGGCAGTATGGCTTTGCACAGTTCCAGAAAATTCCAGGAGTCTAAGGAATAGATACAGATACTGTCTGGTGGAAGTCAGCTAAAGCACACTGAGATGTCTAAAACATATATTTGAGGCACCAACAGTGTCATTTTTATCATTTTTTATGTACAATTGATTTAACATTATATGTCGTTGTCATAGCAAGAGTTTTGTTTCTTTCTCTCTGATATAAGCCAGAAATTGCCTTTTGGTCAATCTCAAACTGCTTACTTTTTTGTAATTGCCTTTTTTTTCCCCTAAAAGCAAGGATTTTACAAAACTGATTAATTTGGCATCCTGATATTGGGCTACACTGAGAGGTGGGAAGACACAGTTGTTAAGAACTCCATGTCTGAAGCCAGACTCCCTGGGTTCAATACTTTCCTCAGACACTTACTAGCTGTGCACCTCCAGCAAGTTACTTAACCTTTCTGTACTTCACCTATAAACATGAAGATAATTTTAACTACTAACTTTACCACTGTGGTAAAATTTGCATGAGTTAATGTAAATAACTTAGAGTAGTGCCTAGCTCATAATAAACTTCATGTGTTAGCTGTTATTTCTTCATTCAGCAATCATTTATTGAGCTTACACTATGTGCCAGAGGCTCTTCTTGATCCTATAGCTACACAGATTAGTAATATACATAGCAGCCCTCTAGGGACTCAATAGAATTGTAAAAAAGACTAATAGTTATAGTGGATGGACAAATTACAATTAAACAGATAATTGTATCACAATTTAGTAATCTCCACAAAAGCACAGAACAGGGAGAAACCACCTGATTGAGTAAGGCCAGTGAAGTTTGCCTTTGGAGTTGGTATCGGAGGGAAAGCAGGTACTGTGAGCTAGAAAGGGATGGTGAATACCCTGGGAAGGAAGAACAGCCTGTATAAGGAAGAGAACTTGGGAATTGTCATAGCGCACCAGAAAAAAATTAAGTGCAACTGAAATTTAGGGTATTGTGTGGGAAGAAGGGTTAGGTTTTGACTAGGGAGTAAGGCTCTTTGCTCGCCAAGGAAAGGCTATTAACCTTTCTTCTGTAAAGAAAGAGAAACCAAAGTTGTCATTTTTCTTAGTAAGTGACATCACAGATTTGTTTGTTAGAAAGATAATTCATTCATCAATGTGAGGAACTGACTAGAATCAAGGAAACAAAAAGCTTTCTGTGGCCACAGCACAGTCCAAGTCAAAGATAATGAGGCAAGGCAACGGGGACGAAGAGCAAGTGACAGGTTCTAGGAAACATTTGGAGTTGGTGACCAGTTGGATGGAACTGGGCAGGAAGGAGAAGGGCTTGAGAAAGAAACTATGATTTTCAGCTCCTGAGACTTGGCTGACCATGACAGTGACAGGAGTGAGGAATACAGAAGACAGTCAAGTTAGTGGACCTGGGGAGACCAGGATGACTTCAGGTCATAACATGGTAAGTCTGAGGTACCTACAGTAAATTCGGACAAAGGTGTCTATGTATGTGGGCATCTTTGGATTTGGGAGACATCATGTGAGTAATGTGAGCTTCTGAACTCAATCAAGTTATACTGTATTTGGAACAGATAAGATGACAGTATAATGCCTCAAATGCACCAAAATAAACATGAGATGGGTGTGTCTGTTAAGCTGAATAACATCGTCCATTCCCAGTTTTTCAGTGGGTAAATCTCACATGTAAATAACCATATAACATTTTCTCTCTCATGTTTCCAATAAAGTCTGGTGGCCATTCCATGCTGTGATGCTGACTGACAAATCCACTCTAAATTTGACAGGGAAAGTCAAATCTTGAATATGAGCCATGATGATTATGCAGTTGTTCTGAAGTTCATCTGTCAGTGATCACTTTACTGCTCACACTGATTTCCCAGAACGGTTGGCTAAGAAGTGTTCTCTTTCTTTCTTTTTACCTTATAAGTATTTATCCCAAGGTTGTACTGTTGACAAAGACTCTCCTAAAGGAGGCCTGTGTTCCAAGCAAGGATCTTACCTTTAACTGTTCTCCTCTGTTAGAACTTTAAAAAAAAAAATGAGGCTAGTTTTTCTTAAAGAGAAAACAGCACACATATTTCCAAGTGTTTTCATCTTCAATGTAATGGTCATTTTAGGAGAATAGCCATGTTTTCTCCCATGATGCTGCCATTCCTCAAAACTTTAGAATTCTTTAAGAATAATCATCAAAGCCTGCTACTTTTATTTTAATGTACTCAAAGACAGAAAATTCTTATCCTTTAAAGTTGGAGTTGATTTTTACGAACAACCAAACAAGTATGGCACATGACATAGTAACTTTTGTAAGTTCAAAAGTGAAACATAATCATAAAATAATTATGATGGTTTTCTTCTATTTTCCTATTTTTATAGGCAAATTCCAAACACAAACTCTAAACATGGCTGTATCCTTGGAATAAATGACCATTTGAAAGGAAATATACATTAAGTTACATGTTCTAGTCTGTTGATTAAAAGAAAAAATCAATCTCATGACTTTGTTATAAAATCTTAGTATTTCACTATTCTATTATAGTTTTTAATAAAAACCTTCACCAAGACTCCCAGCAAACAAATTAATTTCACATAAATTTTAATAGATGCTAAAGCTTTTAAAAAATATATTTACCATCAGTTCTTTGCACAATTATCATTAAGGATTTCAAGAAAACCTAATTTAGATTGGCTTATTACTAATTTAGACCTTGTCCTTTATATATATAATGTAACATTCTGGTATTTTTAATTCTATCCCCTAAAACCACAACCTTAATTTAACCATATATCAACATTTTAGATAACACAACTGAAATGTTAACGAACAAGTCTGAAAAAATACCGCTGGCCAATTTTTCATTAAAAATAAAATACCCTTTGGAAAGAGTCACACCTATTGATCATGACTGAATGCTGTTCCCTTAAGGCAGAGCAATGACCTAAGTTTAATTGGTGAACATAAAAAGAGTCTTATTAGACAAATCTGACAGGAACCTTTAGCTGAATGTTATCTTCCGATTTTTCACCAACTACTTCATAAATGCGTAACTATAGACCAATGCTTAATTATATTCATAATTACATACAAAGTAGCCAATTCGTTGTTTAACTTTTTTAGTACCTACTATGTACTAGGCACAACGCTAGGTAGTAAAGACACAGTGGAAAACAAGCAGACACAGGCACTGTCCTGACCTGCACAAGGTTCACAAGTGTGGTCTTGGAACATATCACGAGCAACTTCCAATTCCATATATATTTCTTATACTCCCTTTGTGCATTAAAGGGAATGCTAAAAATGATTTAATGTCACATACATTTTATTTGACGAAAGCTTAGAGTATGATCACCAAAATCAAGTGAGAGTGTGAGAAAAATCTTAAGTGCTTTTCATGTAATAAAAGTATGTGCCAGCTAGATGACAACACTTGCTGGTATGTCTTACCAACACATTTCTTCTGAGTGGCATTGCTTTACTGCATTTCAGGATCATAAACAGATGCTCTTCATCTTGTATTTCATGGTTACTTTCCCTGACTTACTCTGCCCTTCTTGAATACTGTGCCTATGGAAAATTTCCAAATTCATTTGGAATGTGGAGGAGACAAAAACAAAGGAGAGAGAAAGATGACCCAGGCATTTTCCAAGGTGTAGGGCCCACCACTTCATTTTTTTATAGAAGTTTAATAAAGCATCTGAACAGCTATTTGGAAATGTCAAGCCTTTTCTTAGTCAGTAAGGGTTATCTTCCCTTCCCTTTTTTTTTTTTTTTTTGAACACTCATTTTGAAGAAAGCATTCTGGTTAGCCCTTTACATACATTATTTCATTTAACTATCACAACCATACCATGAGGTAGGTATTATTATCCTTATGCTACAGATGAAGAAACCAAGGCTCAGAGAGATAAAGTAATTTGCCCAAAGTCACATAGTTTGTATTTCTCTGAAATTCTATTTAAACTTAGATCTATCCAACCCTAAAGCCCAATTCTTAACTACTAGGTGATAATGCTCTATAATTGAGGGGGAGGGGAAGGAGAAAGAAAAAGAAAAAGTCTTTGTAGCAATCATTTTTCAAGTTCATTGGTAAAGTAGGTATTGACTGTTCTTTTTAAACTCATTGCCAAATCAAGTACAGCAACAAGAGTAGAACATAGTTATCTGTGATTGACACAACTTTACATTCTCAGGTAGGTAGGTTCTGGGTTCCCATTAGCCTGTTATTTCAATGGCTGTTTCCCATATTGAGTTGTCAAAAGCAATCTTCACTGGCAGCAGTTCTCAGACGTGTTCATATTTTTCTACACACTGGGATAGAAGCTTATTACTTTCTCTTTGAAGTAGACTTCACATTAATTGAGGATGAACAAGATAAATTATTTTAGTCAATAGTTTCTACTCCTGGGGCCAGCCTGTGGCTCACTTGGGAGAGTGCAGTGCTGATAACACCAAGGCCACGGGTTCGGATCCCATATAGGGATGGCCGGTTTGCTCACTGGGTGAGCATGGTGCTGACAACACCAAGTCAAGGGTTAAGATCCCCTTACTGATCATCTTTTAAAAAATAATAGTTTCTACTCCTAACTCTTCAATCTTTTCATCAGACTGTTGACAAGAAGTGGAATTGACTGATATTTTCTCTAGCAACAGCATAAGGCTACAGTGCAAGAGCTGGGGTGAGGGGGAGTGAGACCATGGAGCTAGTTGCTCAGCATGATAGGGAGAGGGCCTCCACGGGGAGAGAAAAAGTAAGAAGTCACAGCCCCAGAGAGGATTTGACCAGTAAACTCAAGGTCAATCTAGAATGTGGGGCTAGAATCCAATTTGAGCAAATCTTGGCATTTTTGGAGAAGCAAGACAAGCATCATCTCCAAAAATTCAGACAGGGCAATGTAGCATGAGGTCTGTAGCATTAACCCATCTGATAACTTGATGCTAGGTAAGGGGGACAGAGCAGCAGTGTAGCCCTAGGGAAAGCCTAGCAAGAACAGGTTTGGTCAAACTAACTAAATGGCTGAGATAAAGGAATGAGCTGTCTTAAATGACAGAGATTGTTTGAAAGGGAACAAGACAAGCATTGGGGTCAGACTTTTCCCAATAAGTTCTTGTACAGAGTACTTATGGGATCCCATTGTGGCTAGTGGGTGAGTCTAGAGTTAGGAAGCTAGACCATCAGATCAACTCACTAAATAAAACAAACTCTTGGGGTAGCAGGCTTAAATGTCCCCCAAATCTGATCTAGGCAATCCTACCACCTTAAAATAGCTCTCATAGCACAAGAAAAGCTTACAGAATTCCATAGCACAAGTATGAAATTGGAGAAGATGTCAAGACTCTGGAAAGATCTCAAATATTTTCTTCTGGCAATTTCTGGGATGATGAAGATGATGATCTAGAAGTAGTTATTTAATATGTACCAAGTACTATGCTAAGAAGTAAATATACATTAGTTTGATGGTTCTCAAGTAGGTCCATTTTAGAACTGATGGGAACATTTTGCGTTGTAATAATGGCTGGGCTCAGCACTGGCATTTAGCAAGTATGGGCCAGGGATGCTAAACAGTCCCATATAGTGAAGAATTGATGAATTCAAAATTCCAACAATTTCAGGGACAGCCTGTGGCTCACTCGGGAGAGTGCGGTGCTGATAACACCAAGGCCACAGGTTCGGATCCTATACAGGGATGGCCGGATGGCTGGTTTGCTCACTGGCTGAGCATGGTGCTGACAACACCAAGCCAAGGGTTAAGATCCCCTTACCAGTCATCTTTAAAAAAAAAAAAAATTCCAACAGTTTCTCCTTTGACACACCATCATGAGTTAGTTCATTTTGTCTGCTATGGTTTGAATGTGTTCCCTCCAAAATTCAGATGTTGTCAAAGTATTAAGAGATGGGTCTTTAAGTAGTAATTAGGGCATGAGAGCTCCTCCCTCATGAATAGGATTAGGTGCCCTTATAAAGGGCTCGATTAAGGGGGCAGTTGGCGCTTTTTTGCCCTTCTGCCTTTCACCATGTGAGGACCCAGCTAGTAGGCCCTCATTATACTAAATGCAAGCACCTTGATCTTGGATGTCCCATCCTCTAGAACTGCAAGAAATAAACTTCTGTTCTTCATAAATTACTCAGTCTCAGGTATTCTGTTATAGCAGCAAAAAGAGATTAAGACAGGCAGTAAATGAAAACTTTGGGAAGAGGCTCCTAGCCTGGGCCAAAACTATATCTAAATAGCTATGCCTTCCCTTTCCTTTAAATGAAATATAATAAAAAACACACAGGATTGGACCAGAATTCTAAGTTTCCAATCGTGAATTGCCCACCAGCAAATCTGGGCAAGTCACATAGCCTATTTCTTTGTTTTTTCTCAAATGTAAAATAAGGTGTCTAACTTGATCTCCTAGGTCCTTTCAAAATCTCTGTTTTTGTTTTTTATGGGTTTTTTTGTTGTTGTTGTTGTTGTTTTGTTGTTTTTTTTTTTTTTGCTTTGCTTTGCTTTACTTTGAGTAGTGCATGAGACTAAACATGCATATAACATATTTGGCTATAATAAATACATTTTCTTAGCATGTAAACTGCATATCTTTTAGAAGAAGGTGGTTATTCAGGGACAACTGGCCTGGGTAGACCTGTAGACAGTATAAGAATCTATCTTCAAAACTCCATCAGTGTCCATGAGGTATTTGTAGGAATCCTGAATTTATAGAGTTCAGTTCTGTCTTTGAGAATATTGATATTTCATATGTGTTTTCCTAAAAAGTTGTGAGGACTCTGGACTACAAAATTAAAGAATACTTTTATTTGACTGCATTTGAGCTGTAAAATTTTAACAACTCACTTCTTACAGGAAAAGCAGAAAACCTAGGTGATTTTGCAATCCTACTGATGCTTGCAATTTTGAAGACAGCAAGAAAGGGCACAAACATCAAAGTAAACCCTTCTAGATCACAGAGAGTTAGAAATTGTCCTCCTGCCTAGATGGACAGAAGACATTCTGAATCTACATTCTGTAAACTCTTAGGAAATGGTGGAGGATAAAGTCAAAACTGTACAAACCAAGCATTCAAAAGTCTTGCCAGACGGAACAGCACATTAACCTCTTCAACAAATACAGTTTCTTAACATATATAAATATGTAAAAATACATTTTTAAAAATCCATAATTGGATTGAATCAAAGTGAGGGCATACATACAAATATGATTCTCAAATGTCTTTCTTCCTTTCTACTCTGGCATTCCTTAAATGAATTTTGATCTGCAAGGACCTAAATTTTAATAAAACATCTCATTTCTGTCTCCTATTTTCAATTTCGGATTATCTAATTAGAACCCGTGAGAGAAAAAGCTCTTAGTTAGATTTTGGCAACTTGTTCTTTATATATTTTTTCCATGCTGTCTTATGTGGAGTAGAGGTTAACCACAGTCACAAACATCTAACAGTAAAAAGCACATTTAAAACTTGGTGGTGAGAACTATTATGCTTACAACAAAATTAAAGAAATAAACAGCTATTTGTCTTTAAAAGAGGAAGTTAACACTTCAAATGAGGGTGCTAAAGTGTGTTCTTCTAATTAAGAAAGCAAATATAAGCCTATTTCAACACTTTCTAATGTTCTAAATCCTCGTGCTCATTTATTCTCTAACAAAATATTAGCCTAAGAGGAGAAGGTTAACATGGTCATAATCTATGCACATACTTTTGGTATTTTACAGGGACTAGTTAAATATGGAGCTGAATGTGGAGTTGAGAAATAAAATAACAGAGAGGGAAGATGGGGGCCCAAAATGTTGTTTATTACTAAAATAACTGAGTAGATGGATGTGGCTTATATCAGTAGGAGAGACTATTTCTTAATATTGAATCCAGATTAGAAAGACTAATGCACCCAATCACAGGTGCTGCTGGACAGAACAGGGCTTCCCCTCCACACCCAGCCAATGAAGGGTAGAACTTTCATTGAGAAGAGTGGAGCATGTACTGCCTATAGGCAGTTGCCTCTCAAGAGGAATAAAGGAAGGAGTAGATCCAAGCACAACCAGTTTATTCTAGCCAAATTTACCAATCAGATAAGTGCTCAGCTCCCCCTGGAAATGGGTGAGCAGAGGCCTAGAAAGGCTAGATATGTCATACTCTGTCCCCTCTATATGGAAGGAAACAAAAGAATGGGGAAGAAATGTCACTCATTAGCGATACCATAAGCCAGGCAGTCACTTGGCTTGGATTTAAGGGGAGCAGGTAGTGGGGGCATATTTACATCTCCATTGCTTAGTATAATCCTGTAAACAAATATTAGAAAAATGTTCTGTGTAAATTACCAATTAACATTATAAGCATTAGATTTCTCACAATGCAATAGTTAATTACCAGAGGTAGATAACACAGGGGCACATACATTTGGACAAAAGTTTACAACTGTCCATTTTAGCAAACAGACCTGGGAGAAAGGTCAAATTTTAAGGAAAAGTTTAGTAGTAGTGTGATCCATTATGATAATGAAGTTCTTAGGAAAGCCTGCTAAAAATTACTTTCTTTTTCTCATGATACCCATACAAATTGTCAGCAAATTTACCTAAATTGTACTCAAGTCGAGCTGAGAATTATTCATGTTAGCAATCTGGGTAGCAAACTATTTCCATGTCTGGTGATGTCGCTCTAAAAATCACATTTTTCCATCCTGTTGGCTCTTCAAATTGCTTCTCTTGCACTGGGTGAATTTCTCTATTTTTAAATCATTTAGGTTTAAACCAGTCATACCCACTTTCCCACCTGTAAATTTAGCAACAAACCCGATCTACAAGAACTTATTCAGAATAAAATCATATGTAATCTCCAATCAGGAGGGTTCTCATCATTACCAGAGGTGCTATTTTTTGTAATGAAAATAACAGGTTCTGTTTTTGACTGTCATCCCAGTATTTCAAATTTGTTATTTCAAATTTATTTCAAATTTTATCAAAGATGTTTAAAGGAATTTCTAAGGTATAATTGTTTAACATCCCTCAGTAGATTTAATAAGAAATACTAGATGTTGATCTTCTAAAGGACAGATTCTTTTGAATCAGCAACAGTATAATGTGCATACTTTTAACAATGATAAATACAATTTTGGAAACCCCTATGATAATTTGTGCCATTTACAAAGCAGATTTATATTAATCTATATTTCTTTGCTATCAGTGACTAACTGTGGAAGAAGGTAGAGTATATGGGGATAACATACAAATGTATACAGGATCATTTCAATCTCAAAGTCACTTACATACATACATAAGTGATTCAATCAGTTCCTTCTTTCCTTATCCTCCATGATAGAATCTTATTTATGAAATAAAGGGAAATGTGTGGTTTCTTCTAATACTCCAGCTGAGCCTACACAAGATTCAGTGTGTGCAGATAGTCTCATCACCTCTCACTAAAAATAGCCCTAAGGTAGAAAGAAAACAATAATGCATCTGAAGACAGCAAAGCATCTTACCCTACTCCCTCAGCTATAATTCTGTACTGGCAGAAAGCAGTCTGGCTCCTCATTTGAAAGATGTGAAAGTGAGGTTCCCAGACATTGTTTCTCTGCCCAAGGTCACACATCCTGTGAGAGTCAGAGGCAGAGCTGCAAACAAGGGCTCCTGACCCAAGTCCGATGGCCTTTCCTTTATCAGACCTGGGGCAACAGCTGAATTTTAAGCATTAAAATGATAAGGAAAAACTAGTAAAAGTTGCACTATGTAAACTCTATTAAAAGAACAGCTTTTCTAAAATGAGTTCTTTACCAAGGATTTAGAACTGCCACTTGGATGGTAGCAGTTGGATACCTGAAAATGTCCAGCCTCAAGGAAACAGATTTATATTTAAATCTCTTAGAACAAAATCCTGTCTCCACTATAAAGCAATCAAATGTAGGAAATGAGGGGACCCAGGGACAGAAATAAGAGGTGAAGGACTACTATCCAACTACTTGTTACTTATGTTTTGGTACATTTTAAAGAAATTCCAGATTTGTTTATTGATAGGACTTATGGGATGATTTAGTTTCATCAGAAAGTAACATGTTCTTCATGAATGTGTATTAATCCAAATAAGGTAGTTTTCTCTTCATTTACAACCATCTGTTGGAAATGAATTTTTATGAGTTGTCTTCTCAACACAGAGAGAAAACAGATGTACACTTAACCCCAAGCCACAGAATCACTCAACCTATTCTAAAGCCTGATAGGATGTCTAGGATGTCATATACACAAATTAAAAATAAATCTACTTACCTTGTGCTTTTATAGTTTAATATTTCATGCAGGACAAAAGTCTATACATAAAACTGTTTAACTTTCAGACTTGATTCAGCCCCATGCCACCCTTTCTGCACACTCACATCATCACTAAACCTTAAGTTTTAACACTTTAAAAGAATTAAAATTGATTTGGGTTTACTGAAAATGTCAGATTATTGTCCTGAGATGACAGTGAACAGAAGGGTCTGCAGAAGAGGAATAGAATTGACAGAAGGGGAGACTCACTGACCTTCCTAAGCAATAGCTTAGAGGGATCAGTAACACAGGCATATTATAATTTTTGGTCTGAAGACCTCCAGCTATTTTACATGAGCTCAATTGCAGCAAGAGATATTCAGTTCTCTCCTATCAGTTGTAAAACGTTGGAAGCCCATTCTGCAAGAGTGTGTAGAAAAGTTTCTTTCCCTAAATGTTGATAAAACCAATAAAACTCTCTCTTTGAAATGGTCTGTTCTATTTTCCTTAACAGTGTGTACATGCCTTCAGAGCAGGGCCAGATAGTATAGTGCCTTGCTTCCAATGTGTTGAGCAAATGCTTGGAGCCCACAAAATGCTTGTCAATGGTCATAAGAATGACCAAATGTCATCTTAAAATTCCTTCCATAACACTGGGCAGAGAGTCAGAGGCCTCGCTTTCATGCCTTAGTTTGACCGTTGTAGTAGCCATGTAGAAATCTCCTTTCTGAGCTTCACAGTTTTCTCATCTTTAGAATTGATTCTCCCAGTCTATGACATCTATGAATTATCAAAATCCAAGATATGTAGGGAAATAAGACCGAACAAGAGATATATTGAGAAGTAGTCTACAGCAAGTCAATCTAGAAATCTCTAGTATCTCTTGAACATGAAAACCCAAAGGCTATATTCATGTTATTATTTTGCCTTCCTCAGAACCTCATAAACAATACTTGCTTCATCTGAGGCGTCAGATATATTTCCAATGTCTCTATAAATGCATTTATAATTGGCCCCAAATTGTGACTCTCCTATACACCATTTTATTCAATGGAGTATCTTTATACTGGCACATGGCTAGAAATGATATTCCAGCCTGGAGTACTCAGAAATGACACAGAGGGGAAACATATGACCTCTCCATGGTTAGTTAGCAAGTTAATAGAAGGAACTCTCTCTCTCTCTTTCTCTCTCATATATATATGTGTGTGTGTGTGTGTGTGTGTGTGTGTGTATACATATGTATGTGTGTGTGTATATATATATATTAGTGCTACAGATTACTGGTGTTATAATTGGAAGACATTGGATTCTAGGACTGTTTTCTACCTTTGGGAGCTACTTAATCTCTCTGAGGGTCAAGATCCTCATTCACTAATGGAGGTAGAGGAAATTTTCAGGTTATGGTATCATCCCTGCCCACTTCACAGAGTTAGGCTAGGGTTACTAACATAAGGTAGTATGTGTAAACAAATATTGTAATGTTCTATACAAAACTAAAAGTAATAATATTAATAGAATAAAAATGGAACAAATATCTTCACTCTTTCCATTCCCAAGTTCCTGAATTTTGTTTTACTTTGATGAATGGGTATAAAATAGTTCAGGTGATCTTAATCTTGGAGGTGGGAAGACAAAGAGTTGAAAAATAATTGCCATAAAAAGTCAAATTGCTCATGTTCACAGCACCCCTCCCCAACTGCAATACACATAGCATACAATTCAAGGTTTATTGTTAAAAAATGCTTGTTCCTTATGTATTTATTGTATTCAATTTACTCTATAGCATAGCACATTGCTATCAGCCACCTGTAAGACAGTAGGCCTTTTTTGGTAATGGTATGTGGTAGAGGGTGTTTAACCTATGAATAATTACCCCTTAATTACCTATGTTTGTATTGTTCACTTCATGGATTTTCTGTGGCAAACTTTAAATCCCAAGCCAGTTTTCCTTTGTCATTTCTCTACAATGTGGAGCTGTTTCTCTCCATGCGCACACACATTCTCAAGTACATATTTTAGAAATGAAAACCAATTTATTATTATCCTGAGCAAAACTAAGTTATGACAGTAAATCTGCTGCCAAAACATGGTTAGGACATCTTCCAAACGCAGATATAAGTGATTTGAGGTCATCCTTTTTCACCTACTTCCCTACCTCTCTCCAGGAAACATAATCTACTTTATCCTTTTGGTTCAGATGTCCTCTCCTTTAGTTTGCCTTCTTTTCTGCTGCTTGAAATATATATACTCAGTTTGGTCAAATGAGTATAGTGATGATCTCAAATTTAAAGTGAATTAAAAAGAGTCACCTAAAAACATGTTTTAAAAATAGATTCTCAGGTCCTTCTTGCAGATACGGTAATCACTAAATTTAGAGAAAATCCTGAGAAGATACATTTGAACATACATTGCAGGTGTTCTTTTGGCACATTTGGAAAATCACTGGTATCATACAGATGCAATAGAACCACACCTAAATCACACAGGGCTACAGTCGCTCTTCAGAGAACTTTAAGTGTCCAGATTTTGACAGTGAGGACCTTTCATCTCAAAGCTCAAGTAAACTACACTTTTTTTATTTTGAACCTTATTTTAGTCCTGGATATAAATATTGCAAGGCCACCGAGTTATCCAAATTAAGATAAACAGACACACAAAGAGCATTTCTAAATATAACCTACTTATATGTAGCAAGATCTTTATTTTTGAAAACCTATTTACCTACTTCACCTTCCCTTTTTGCAAAGTGTGTTGCTGATAAAACTCAGCTGGGGCAATTTAGTCCTCTAAGCATTCAATAAGATTTTCATACCCATTAGGAAAATTATCAGCACAACTTGGAAAGGTTTCTTAGTTATAGCTGCAAATATCTTTCTCAGAGAAAACAAGTCCCAGAGCTTTTGACAAAAAAGTGTTCTGTAAATACTAGGTGAGCACTAATTTCCATGCCTCACATCAGTGGAAAGAAATATTTCTTCCAGCATCTATTTGCAGGTCATAAAGAACATTCTTCATACTCCTAATCCTACAGGCTCAGAACTACTTTTTTTGGTGTCAAATATTTGGGCGCACATCACCTCATACTGACACCTGCTAGAAAACATCTCTGACCATCTCATCAATTAGAAAGGAAGTGTGAAGTCGTCTTGGATTTCTTTCAAGTTCAGCCCAGGGTGCCTCATTTTTATTCCTTCTTAAGGAAACACTTGCCTAAGAAGCAAAGCAGGCTGGTGCTTGCTGTGCTGTGAATTAGCTACTCTCTGCTTCTGTAGAGTCCTGACGGCAAGCACAGAGTTCACTTACTCATATCTGACTCAGATCCACATGGAGAGAGGGTGAACTTGACAAATACTCCAAGGAGGAGTTCAGACAGGTTAAGTTCAGCAAAAAGCCAGAATCCCCCATAGCACAGGCCAAGTGATCTATGTTCTGAGATATGCCAACCACACGGGAATGAGTGGTGCATAATTCACCACCAGTTTTTTTTGAAAGCCAAAATACATTTTGCCACGCATTTCCCCTTTCATTTAGAAGTCTAAGTGCATGTCAGAGGACATGTAATCACACAGCTCAGTTCTGTCAAATGTAATCTTTGGGGGAGTTATTTGAATAACAGCATTCAATTTAATTAACACTTCTGAGTATCCAGGGGGTGACTAGAAAGCTTCAAACAGGTGTGCACAACACAGAACAGACACTGCCCTGTGGATGAATGTCAAGTCAAAAGAGATTTGGCAGCTCTATGTATGTCAGGGTTCACAACTGAAATAAACATATAAAGAAAATGTTAGAAATTTTCCTAAAAAAGGAAGCACAGATGATAAAAGCTAGAAGAAATCTTAGGAATAACACACATAATTCCTACTTTGTAGAGGAGGAAGTACAGCCCAAAGGGGTGAAATTATCACAAAATAAGTCTGTGAAAAAGTGATAATAGGACACAAGCGTTTTAACTTCTACACAAATTCCACCTCTTCTCACTGATTCTAAGCAAATGGAAGCTCCTGTGGGTGATATAATCCCCTTTTTATTTCATAGCCTTACATGCTTCTATATCAAGTCAAATAATGGAAAGACTTCAGACTTTGGAGTAATAGTAAGTTTAACGTACTATTAGATTGTCACTAACTGAAACTACACAGACATTGTAGGAATGGGATAAAGCAGGAGTCTCAAACTCCAAAATGTGAAAAGTCTAGGTATGTAGTACAAATGAATGAGGCAAGACTATCGGGAGCTGTGGTGAACCAGAGTCACTCGCATTTTCAGCATTTGTCATCACTAGGGTAATGTGGACCTGGGGCTGCCACATTGTCCTATTTTTCAGGAAAGCCAGAAGTTCAAAAAGTTTATGAAATAGAACTTTGAAATGGCAGCATCTAATTCAAAAATTTTAAAGTATCATGAGAGCCAAATAATACATATCTGTAGGCTGCATTTAGACTGTGAGCTGCCAGTTTACAGTTTCTAAGTGGAAAATGTCTAGGCAAAGAAAACATAAGGAATGAGGCCAGATCAGAAACAATTACATTTTTTAGAAGGAAAAAGTGTTACTTTTTTTAGTGTAATGAGCATATAACTCAAAATTTTACAATTCAAAAATTTAAAAGCCTAAATTAATAGAAAGTAGTGCTTTCACTCGATAAATACGTGCTAATAGTAAAGTCATGCAAGGCATTGAGCTAAGTGTTTAACACTTCTTAAACTGCCCTTAAGAAGTTTCCTCTTTAGTGCGGAGAGTAGGAAATGAACAGAAACAGTTAGAATACAGGAACAATTTGATGTGTCATTAGAGGACTGGTATAAGGTTTCAAAGAAGGGAGAACTTATATTTGGATTGAAAACACAAAAAGTTTTCTGGAAGAGTGAGTGATCTGGGAGGCTGTGGAGACCAGATTGTTCAGCCAAACAGCAAATAAATATCTTTTGAACATCTCCTAGGCACAGTCTAGGTGTATGGGATACAGTAATGAATTAGCACAAGAGACCCTGCCCTCAAGGAGCTTATGTTCTAGTGTGGAGTAACAAATAATATATAAGAAAGCAAATCAAAAGTGACTATTTCAAGTACTGAAGAGCACTAAGAAGAAAATCATCAGGAGTTCAGGGTAGACCTCCCTCATCTGTTCCCAGTGGTGGCATCCCTCACTCTGTACATCCCACAGGCCCTGAAAAGCCAAACCTACATCTGAAAACAGGTTGCTCTAATCTCCTTAAAATTTCATATCTTTCACCTTCTCAAACCATGTGTTGCCTGTCTTTTCATCACACATACACCACTGTGACAATCACACATCCAGTAATAAGATAAAGAGTAACTGGGGGCCTGTGGAAGGTGGACAAGAAAGGTGTCTCTGGGGAGGTCACATTTAATTTGGGACGCCAGGCATGAGTAGTTGTGAGGAGCGCTCTATGCAGAAGAAACAAGAACTAGACCAAGAAAGGAATGAGCTAGACATACTTCAGGAACAGAAAGGACAGTGTGGCAGGAACAAGGAACAGAATGTAGCACAAAAAGGTTGAGGTCAGTGAGGCAGACATTGGTGAGTCTTTTAGGCTGTGGTAAGGACTTTTATTTTCCTCTGGTTGCAGAAAAAGGTCATTGGAGAGTTTCCAACAGAAAAGTAACATATTCTCATTTAGCTCTTAGGTCAGTCTAGTTAGTCTTTGAAAGATGTACAGCATGAAGGTGAGGATGCCAGTCAGGAGGATATTTCTGCATCTAATACCCTGGTCTGTGCATCAGTAAGCCCTCTTGCCAATATGCCTCTTATGCCTCTCACCTGTTATGTAAAGCAGCCAGCACCACAGCTATCATATGACTACATCAGTTCAACCAGATCTACATCACTCCCTCTGGTAGACAATGCCATGACAATATTGGCAAAAATACATTTTCATATTAAATAGCAACCCATGGCATGCCTGTGAAGAGTATTTTGCATACAGATGTCCTTCAATATGCACAGGAGATTGGTTCCAGGACCTCCCATGAATACCAAAATCCGGATGCTGAAGTCTCTTCTATAAAATGGCATTGTATTTGCATATAACCTATGAACATCCTGTGGTACACCTTAAAGCATCTCTAGATTACTTATAATACCTAATACAATGTAAATGCTATATAAATAGTTGTTATTCTACATTGTTTAAAGGATAATGACAAGAAAAAAGTCCGTACATGTTTAATTCGATGCAACTTTTTTTCCCCGAATATTTTTAATCTGCTGCTGCTTGAATCCAGTAATTCGGAACCCATAGGTATGGAGGGCCAACCATAGTGTGACATGGCACACAACAGATAACCAAGTTAAAGGATCTAGTTAATTTGAAGAGGCTAATTTAACTTGAAGAAGATAGATAATAGCTGCTTGAAGGAATGTTTCAGAGAGAGAACAAGAAATTGAGAAGGTACTATATTTCACCCCAAACCTTGCTATGAACCTTCCTAACAACTTTAAATAGTATTGCCTAAAATGTATAGCAATTAAAGGCAGCTCTTCAAAGATAAAGCCTAATTAGCCACAGCTAAAAACAACCTTCCTATCACACTTCCCAGACCCTTAGTGCCTGATATTGACCTCTCCTCTCATTCCTGAGGGCTTACAGTGACTCCAATTAAACAAGACCAGATTCCAAGGGCACTCTGCCCCTAAAAAGAGGGGCCATATCGGGTCCAGCCTTGGCCATCCTGTTGAACCTGTGCAATAACACATTTTATGCCTCATGACTTTACCTGCTTTACTCACTGCACACTTTACAGCTTTCCGTATGAATATTCACAGTATTCCTTTAAGTTCACTACGTGTGCATATGTTCCTAATATGTTCCTAATATTGGAGGGCATAAATACTAGTCTTTCTCCTTTGTTCAGTGGAGTGCTTGTCTCTGGTCCAGCCGGGGCCAGGGCCTATGTTCCCCAATCTGCAGATCATTCCTTCTCCCTTTTCCCTTTTTTTTTTTTTTCTTTCTGGAAAATAAAGTCTCCCTTTTCTCTTTAAAAAAAATAATAATAATAATACCAAAAATAAAATGTATAGCAATTCACATCATATATCAGCCAGATTTTCACTATGCTCTTTTTGTAACAGTGATTACATTTTCCTCCAAAGAAGTTATCAATAGTTTAATTTTTAAATGGATAATTGGAGAACCTTAATAGAGCAAATGTCCCTTCCCCAATGAATAATGATCATTCAACAGAATAATTTCACTTTAAATGTAGCCACTGAAATAAATACAATGACTCTAAAATTTAAAAAAAAAAAACCTAAGACAAATATAAATTAAATCCAATACAGTTGAAAAGAAATAGGGAGTGAATGATCTTTCTAGAGTTAGATTCCCTCTGTATCTATTGAGAGGCAGAGAAAGAGGCACACACAGAACCAATCCAAGATGAAATACACACCTAAAATACACCCATAATTATTAAGGACATTCATGTGGTATTTCAAAAATCTTCTTTTACACCAACAAAACACCTTTACAGTTTAATTTTGCCAAACTGCTAAAGAATAAATCATCTGCATTGTATATAGACAGTTACTAAGCGGAAAAAAAAAAAAAAAACAGTTTCTATTATAAATCAAACATAATCTTGATAACATTACTATTAAAAAAACAGTAAAAGAAAACTATGAGGAACATAGGTGCATAATGTCTTAAATGAAATGTCAGAAAACTGGAATCAAAAGTTATTTTTAAGTAAAAATGCATCAACATATGAAATATATCCTGATAATGATAGGGTGATTTCATATTGGAATATTTCTCATCATACTTTATTACATAAACAGATTAAAGGAGAAAAAAATGAGTTATCTCAACAGATGTTAAAGAAAAAGCATTTGAAAATTTTAACCCCTGTATGATTCCTTAAAATTCCCGGGAAACTAGGAATAAAATGGCATTTCCTAAACCTAAAAAGATTATCTGCTAAAGCCAGATAATAAACAACATACAAATGGTGGTTCTTTTGACATATTTCCATTAAATCCAGGACTATATTAATGGAGACCCCACCATGGATATTGTACTGAGGCTCTAGTCAAAACCAGAAGCAAGACAAGGAAAAAGAAATATAAAGACTTGAAAGAATAGGTTCTGCTTTAAGTAACAGAAAACCCAAACAATCAAGATAATTGTTTTGGTTTTTGTTTTTGTTTTTCTTCATACAAACCTCAGAGGCCCAGGCTAATTATATAGACATAACAATCAGGGATTCGTGATATTTCTTTCCTTTTGTTTTGCCATCCTCAACATGCAGTCTTCACTTCATAGTCCATAAACGAATGCTTCAGCACCAGCCATCACTTCTGCATTTCAGACAAAGAGGAGGAGATAAAAAGTCATTTATTTTCCATTTAAATATACATTCCTGAAGTTGAATGTGCCCTTTTTGGTTACATCTCCATGACTAAAACTTAATCACGTGGCCACACCTAACTATAAGAAAGCCTGGGACATGTAGAATTTACCCTGTACATCCATGTGCCCAGTTAAAATTCAGGGTTGGGGTTCCCCCGTCCCAAGAGGAAAAAGAATATTAAAGGAAAACTACTGGTATCTGTCCACAGAAAGACTTTAAATGTTGTCATTATTTGGATTCTTCTCCAAAGAAATTTCCCTTCCCCACAACCAAAAATTATAAAAACCAATGAGTTTAGCAAAGTTTATAGATGCAAGATCAACATTAAAAAAGCAATAGTGTTATGTTTATGTTCATAAGAGATGCTTAGGAAAATGCAAAAGAAAAAAGATACCATTCTCAGTAGCAACATTACTTAACCCATGAAAAATTCTATCAGAAATCTATAAGACCATTTGGGGCAAAATGATGAAAGTTTTTGAAAATCATACAAACCTGAATGACTGGGAAGATTCAGCATAGTAGAAATATCTTCTCCCAAAATCAATTTAAAATTTGAGACAATTCCATTTAAAATTGCAGTGAAATTTTCATACTACTTAAACTGATTCTAAACTTCATATGCAAGGTAAAGAAACAAAATACTAAGATAAATTGTAAAAATAAGACAGAATTCTTGTCTACCAAATGTAAAGTAATACCGATTAAAAGGTACAGTACTGATACCATAATTGTCAAATAAATCAATGGCCTAGAAGAGAAAGCCCAGAAACTGACCCATCAATATAGAAGAATATAGTATATGATATATGTGGTATATGAATCAATGAGGAAAAGACAAAGTTTATAATAAATTATGTTAGCAAAAGTGACCCTCCAAAGGAAAAGAAAACTAAATTTACCATTTCACAACATAAACAAAAATTATGTTAAATACCTGGATGTGAGAAACAAACCTCTACGATTTCAGGAAAATATATTTATGATGTCAGAATTGATTAAACGAGACACATTAAGAACGCTTAATTATAAATTTTGAGTAAACATTTTAAATTTTAATTATAAAGTTAAAATATTAACCAGAGAATGGAAAATTTTTTAATGTATTATTCAACAAAGAAATGCAATCCTGAATATATAAAGAACTTAGTTAAAAATGACAACAATTAAATAAGCAAAATGTAAGACAAGCAACTCACAAAACTAACTCAAATGCAAATATGAAAATATGCTAGTTTTTTATTGGTATTAGGAACTAAAAATTAAAATAACTGACATTATTTTTTCTATCACACTAGCAAAAATTTTAATCTAATAAAGTGTTGGTAAGAATGTGGAAGAAATGGTACTCAGACACATGGTCAAAGGAAATGAAAATTATTGCAGTCATCTTGGGATACAATTAATTAGTAGTATCTAGGAAAAGTGTAAATATCTGTGCCCCGTACCCCAGTGACCACAATCCTGGAGATTTGACCTCAAGTAACTTTCACACATATGCACACAAAAAATGTTTAGTCAAGTAATATTTGTAATCAAAAATAAAAGAATTATAAACAACAATTATGTCCAGAAGTAATGTATAAATATACACAATGAAATATCATACTGCTATTAGGAGAAACAAACTAAATCTAACATGTATTCTCATAAATGAATAGTACAAAACCATAAAATGCATAAAAATAAAGTATGATACTGTTTATGTATATATATATATACACTAGATATATATATATATATACCATTTATGTGTACATATGCATTATATATACAGTAGCCTTTCCTTATCCATGAGGGATATGTTCCATGACCTCCAGAGGATGCCTAAAACCATAGATACCACTGAACCCTATATATACTATGTTTTTCTCTCTCTCTCTCTCTCCATATATATATAATTTATTTATAAATTAATTTATAATTTATTTATAATTAATTTATAAATTAGACACAGTAAGAGACTAACAACTAATTATAAAATAAAACAATTATAACAATATACTATAATAGAAGTTACATATTATGTGACAAGTAACAATGTCTGAGTCTGCTTTGTGCTGCTATAGTAGAATAATTGACACTAGGTAATTTACAAAGAGCAGAAATTGATTTCTCACAGTTCTGGAGGCTAGGAAGTCTAAGATCAAGGTACCCGCATCTGGTGAGGGCCTTCTTGCTGTGTCATAACATGGCGAAGGCATTGTGTCTCAGAAGAACAAAGAAAGAGGACAACAGAGAGCAAGAAGGGGCCAAATTTACCCCATTATAATATACCAATCTCATCCAGGTGGGCACAGCCTTCATGGCCTGAGCACTTCTTAAAGGTTCCTCCTCGCAATACTGTTACAGTGGCAATTAAATTTCAACATGAATTTTGGAGGGCACAAACATTCAAACCACAGCAAACCAGTTATTAAATTTTACAAATATCCTCTATTGTTGAGCTTAAAATGCCTGGAGACTAAAACAACTACAGTGTTGTACATTATATTTGAGATAATGGAAGGCAAAAGGAGTGATATCTCAAAAGTGCAAAAAGCCAGATCGCTTCTTCAGCAATAAAACCACAACAGACAATAACAAACAACCAGTGTATGCTTCTGACATTCCCTGGAGATGGACAACCTTGAAAATTTCTTTTTTACCTCCGCCAAGTCCATAGAAAGAGGAATCCCAAATTTAATGAATGCATAACACGGTGTGTTTTCTAACTACAATTGACTGATGCTTTTTTAACCCTTGAGACAATGGCCTGAGAGAACCTAGGTACACTTCAGAATTTGTTAAGCATGCAATTAAAAGATGCTACCCTCTGGCTCACTAAAATAACTCACCAATATAAGATTCATACAAACAAAGCAATTGTGTCCCCTGGAGTGATATTTCAATGAACCTATAACTTGCACATTATCATGAGTAGAAAGAACAACATTTTCCTAAAGTGCATTCCTGCATTCCAGAAAAATACCATCTATAGTGATCAGTTAAACCTGGAAAATTCTAATTCTAAATCTTTCCCTTGAATACTTACGATGGATAGTTTAGCCTTCCAAAGTTCTGAGAAATCTTACAGTTGAGAAAACTGCTTATTTTAACTCATGAATTCTCACATCTACATAAATGGATTTCTTTTGAGGGGTAACAGGTAAACCTTCATGACTGCCATATGAAACAGTGTGTTATGGACCTCAACATGGATAATGCTGTTATACTTATTTAGATGCACATAATTTAGGATATAAACAGTAAGCAACACACGCTAAACTACCCATGCTGCCCAGGATATAGCAACCCTGCCAGCATGGGGAAGAACTGATAGATGGTAGGGTCAGAGTGACACAAATCAAATTTTTCTCTGCCTCTCACAGTGCCTTCTCTGCAAGAGCATAGCTCATCTCACATTCTTCCCACTATGACTCTCAGGGCATGGCTCCTCTGTGTACCCTAAACCAGTTCCTTCGGCTAATGCCCTGATATCTTTCAGTCTTCCACTTTCTGCATCTTCAGCTCCCACTCTGTAATGATGCCTCCTGTATCTGCTGATACCCAAACCAGTCATTACAGTGCCTTGAAATGCTGATCCTGCCATCAAACTAGTAAACATCTGCTGATGACACCTAGGATTGCCACATTAAGACTGCTGGGAGTATCATCTGTGGCAAGGGCATAGCTGCCAATCACTGCCAAACTGCCACTATGTCTTTGCCCACCACTGGTACCTACAGTGCAATCTGCACTCTTCAACCCTCAGAGTCCCATCTCCTCTGTTTCTGTCCTGCCCCCCACCCCATGACCTCAGAATAAGTGCCGAGACCAGGGCTAGATGGAGGACAGTTTGAATGACAGACTGGCTGGCCTCACTCAGAATTGGTATGTGCATGTCACAATTCTCTTTCCTGGAATGCCTCACCCATCTTTCAGACGTGTGTGAAACCTAGGACAGAATGAAGCTCATCCATCTTGTTTAGTAGCCACTTTCAAAAGGAACACTGTGAACTGATCCTACAAACCTAAGTAAAGATATTCTTACAACTTTCTGCATTCTTTCATTACCCTAAAAACTTCATTTTTTATTTTTTCTATTTCTTTCTCTGGCAACATGAGAAAAGACCACATAAGTCATAGAAAAAGTTGGTGTTTTTTTGGTGAGAAAGTGTGAATGTTTTTAAGGGTTCTATTTGAGATGGGTAAATGGGTTATTTGGGATTCTGATCAATCCCACTCACACCTGGTCCTCAGCTCCACCTCCTCCAAATCCCCACATCCCAGCTTTGGAAGTTCTCCACAATCTGGCCTCGCTCCATGGTCCCAGGCTTATTTCTCTGTGCTACAGAGAAATTATGCATTTAAGCATTGAACAGTACTTACTGATCACCCACTCTATGGTAATCAGGCACTGGGCTGGGTCCTGGAGCTATAATGTGATTATGATACAATTCCTTTTCTCAAAGAGTGTCTATAAACAGTTCTCTCCTGCCATGTGAGTGTCCTTGGGGTTTCATGAACACACCATGTTCAATTCTCCCTCTAAGCTTTTGCCCATTTGCTTCCCTCAGCATGCAACAGCCCTTGTCCCTCTAATTTAAACACTGCTTATGGGAGGTATAGCTATGGTTGCCAGATAAAATACAGGATGCTCAGTTAAATTGAGTTGCTGATAAATGATAAAAAAATTAGTATAAGTATGTCCCAAATACTGCATTCTGCTTATAATATTGCATGGCTCGTACTTACACTAAAAGCATAAGTACACACGAGGGTGGGGAGTGATGCCAAGAAGATGAAGATGCTATCCTTCTCTAGGAACTTCATGAAGAAACACAGAAGTGTTTAATGGAAAGAAAGACATTTGGAGAAATAAAATAATGTGGGTTCAAGTAGGGCTCCTCAGCATATGAGTTTTATTATTTTTAGCAATTCACATCACTTCATTATGTTTCCATTTACTCATCAGAAAAATAGGGAGACAAGGTGCCCTGGATCCAGCATCTTTTTTCAACTCTAGGTTCAGTAACCAAGTGTTTTGGTAACTTGAATTAAGTCATGGTCAGAATATTCACAACATGGAAATAGGTAAATGCTAAAAATCAAGGTTTTGGTTTTCTCCAGAAAACTAATTGTCAGACATTTACTAATACATCCCTGGGGGGTAAGGAAAATGCTTCTTTATATGCCCTGATGGGTTGTTCACAGAAAAAACATACATATGAGCTTTTACATTATATACTTTATATAAATATACAAATTATAAGTTATATTATGAACATATCCCAACATACATATATAATAAATTATGAATATACATAAATATTTATATAATATACAAGTCAGTTGAAATGGTTAGTCTGTGTGTGTGCCTGTCCCTCAGTTTTTATTAGTGCAGATAAACATTTTCATACTTATATAAATGTCTAAGGTCAAATAGAATAAAGGTGAGCAAAGAAGAGACTCATTTTTAATGGAGCATAATATAATGAGATCGATAATCCTACAAGAGCCATAAGCCCCACGGGTCACATTTAAGGAGAGTAATCTTTTATTTCTTCCAAAACAATTTTCTTCAAGTACAATTTTTAAAAATCCTCAAATTGACACAATAGGCTTCTCTGTACGGTCCTAAGTAGAAATTCATTTCCATGGACAGCTGACAGAATGCTGTAATTACATCTGCTATTGTCTGTGGACTGATAAGAAAGGAATGCTTCCTCATTGTCATTCATTGCAGCTTCTGTGAATAGCCACAGCAATTCATGGCATATGCTCATTAGCTGGGAAATCCACACGCCAAGTTTTGCCATCTTTGTGGCAATAGCAGTTCTAGTCTGGAGGATTTGGTTTTGGTTTAGGGTTTTATTTATTTACTTTGTTAAACTCATCTACTCTTTTCAGGTTCATTAAACTTTGATTTGAAGCTATAAGGACATAATTTGAGAAGCCACCTAATTTTTTCAGAATAATCTCTTCTGAATTTTCCACTAATTGTTTACATTACTAATTATGCTTGTACTAAATGAGGATCACACAGGAGAGTTTTAGCATGGTTACTTTCTTTTTCCAATACCTGATGTCACACAAAATAGCCACCAGGTTACAAACCCAGACTTCCTCAGTTTATAGTCATAATTCCTGAGAATCCTTCTGTACTCCTTTCAACTATCCTCAGAAATCTTTACAAAGCTCAACTCTAACCCTAGTCAATCCCACAATTTTGACTTCAGATTTGTTGTATACTGAGTGAGAAGATATTGGGAGAATCAAACATTCAATAAATATTAAGTGCCTACAGTAAAACATATTATGAAAAATAATAAAAGAAAAGAAGAGAAATAACCTTATATCTACAAGAACCTGTAACTTAGAGAGATAACATGCGAAATGAGCAGAGAATGATAAAAAACATCAAATTTTAGTGTTACTCCTAATTTACCCACATCTTTGTACAGCACAGTACTTGACATAAAGTGTTCAGCCATTAAAATATTTCTCCTTTAAGCACGATTATTTCAATTACAACATTTTTAAGTCTTTCTAAATGCCTGCCTTTATGAATAGAATGTACGATAACAAATCAACCTTTTTCTTAATGATTCGGGTTTACCACAGTACCAATATTGTACTTCTCTGTAATAATGAGACTCATGAGCACGTCTGAGCTCTGTGTAGCTCAAGCTCCCGCATGGCCCGAAGTGTGAGATTTCTTGAGATTTTGTACCTGTTTTGATCATTTTTTAATCTATTCCTTGACCACCAAAATGTCACAGAAAGAACATGAAAGTGAAAAATACAATCGGGAATCCACACACAACTTGGTTACTTACCAACAGTGGAATTTCGAATTAGTCACTCACAACCTGCCAGAAACTCATTTTTATCATGTTTTAAACGAATGGGTTGAAAGAGATGCTTTCCAAGGCTGCTTCTAACCGTAACAGCTTATCTCACAGGCTACTGGTGAAAATGTAAATTGCTACAACCACTTTGGAAAAATTCTTAAATTACCTAGACAGGTTGAAGTTCACATATTCTATGACTCTTTAACTTATGAAATTCAGTTCAGCCAATTCCACCTTGAGAAACACGTTCAAAATGTTTAAAATAGTATACTTTATAATAAATATGCAAATATTCATCAATAATACAATGGATAAAAAATTGCATATTCATTCAATGGAATACTATACAGCAATTAAAATGAATAAAAAACAGCCACATTCAACAATATGGATGAATCTCACAAATGCAATGTTGAGTGTTTTTTTTTAAGTCTCAAAAGAATATACAATATATGATTTTGTATAAATATTTTAAAAGGCAAAACTAAAATATTACATGTAGGAATGAATACTTAGGGGGCAAAACTACAAAGATAAGTCAAGAAAGGAAACTATAATCACATGTTAATGATTAATTTTAGAGGGGTAAGATATTGTGATAGGGAACACGGGTATTAACTGTACAGAAATTCATTAAACTATGAGCCAAGGACTTTATGTCCAAATAAGTTGACCTTCAAGTGTAAAGTCCAAAAACTGCTACAAATAAGTAAGAGTTCAGGGAATAATGTTCTAGGAGCCCTTTATGAAGAGGCTGTTAGAGAATAAACTTGAAACAACCAAAATGACCACAAAAACATCGATATAAAGAACAATAGTGAATGCGTTTATGCTGTAAATTTTCCTCTGATAATTGCTTTAGCTTTATCCTACAGGTTAAACATATATTAAATATATATTTATCTGAAGAACTAAGAACTAAAACTAGATGATGGTTATAAGGGAAACTGTATGTCAGGTAATGGTTATAAGGTTTGACAATATTTACAGAGTACAGTTACCAAAAATTAGGAAAGAATGATGAGACTATGTGAAAAGTAGAATAAACTAATTGATTACCTGATAGAAATTAGCTCAGAATTACTTCAAATTAGATGCTGGAAAAGACAGAAGAAAGACAACAGTCACTAGCTAATGTTACTGTTGCTCATAACTAATTGTCAATAGATAATATCTGCTTTTTAAAAGTGAACTAAGTTATTAAAAAAGTTACTTGTATGCATCTAATCATTGGCACAAACATTTAAAACTTTCTATATAATCAAAGATACAGAAGAAAAGAAGAGAGAAATATGACAATAAATACCAAAAAAGAGAAAATAAAATATATCACATAGTGAAATATTTTATATATACATAACTGTGTATATAAAAAAACAGAATTAAGACCAAATATATCTCAGATCATCTAAAATGACAAAATACAACACAATGCTGTATATAAGAAACACATCTAAAATTTTAAATGGGAGAAAGGCAAAAAAATTAAAGGACAAACTATAATACAAGGAAAATGCAAATAAACAAAATGCACTGGCTATAATGTTCATATTTGAAAAAGAAGAATTCAGAACAAAAAGCATTAAAGGAGAAAAACAGAATACCTTAAAATGCTAAAGGTATAGTTCACAATGAAAACATAGCAATGATTAAAATTTCTATTCCCACTAACACAGCAAAACTTTTCATAAAGCAGAAACTACTGAATATTCAAAGAAAATAAATAAAAACATATCAAAAAGATTTTTGAGAATAATTTAACACATTGCTCTCAATCTTAGATCAAGTGGACAAAAAAATTTATAGGGATGTAGAAAACCTAAATGACATAACAACAAGAAGGTCTTATACACATATGAGGATACTTCAAAATGTTTGTGGAAAAATAAAATTAAAAGATAATATGAATCTTTCCATGAATTTTTTGAAGTACCCTCATAAATTAAGCTCTAAATCCCAATAGAGAATACACCTTTTCAAGAGTGAACATCACATTCATGAAAATTGCTGTATCTTAGACCACAGAAATGGTCAATTTAATACCAAAATTAGAACTACTACAGCATTCTATGATCAAAATATTAACAAAAACAGAAACTTCTCCCCCCAAATTATATAAATACTATTATACAACTCAGATGAGAGGAGAAATATGAAACCAGATCACAGAATTTCTTGATAACATCAGTGAATACACAATATATCTGAACCTGAAAGATAAGGCTAAAGCGAATATCAGAGGAAAGTTTACACATAAGTGCATATATCGATAAACCTGAAAATAAATTAAACAGCCAACTTTAATAGCTAGAAGAGAACAATGAGTTACCCACCCAAAAAAAAGAAGAAAGGAGTAAGATAAAATCTGAAATTAATTTTTTTTATCAAAAAGGTGGAAAAAATAAATGGATATAAAAGCTAGTTCTTCAAAATAGATCAACAAAACACACCAAAGCTAACTTAATCCAAAAGGGGTTGGGGGGAGTCAAAATAAACAAATTAGAAATGACAACCAGACAATGACCCTCCAGATAAGCACCACAATCCACAGCTCTTTGCAAATACATTTGAAAATCCAGGTTAAACAATATTTCTGCCCCCCCCCAAAAAAAACATACAATTTACCATATGTATTAATATGTCTTTTATTTTCTGTATTCTGATGCTTTGACAACTGAGGCCTTGCTGAACCTTGAGGCACCGCCCCTGCCAGGGTTAGTCAATTTTTACCAATAGTAAACAACTTACCCACAAGCACCTTTTAAATGCAAACCAACCGCTCCTGAGCCCACATCCCAACCACCTCCTTGATGAGATTATCACACTCAGGGCCCTAATCACCCCAGGTTCAAGTACCAGACAGCTAGGGACAACCTTTATGCTGCAGGATCTGCTGAAATTATTCAAACTAGTGTTAAAGAAAAATAAAAATGGAGGCCTCAGTTTAGATACACCCCAAGGCCAACTGCTCTTAGCCATGTAGCCAAAGCTCAAGTCATCCTGATTTACCTCTAATTATAAACGAAACACTAAACTTTTCCTTGTCAGTGTAGTTCAGTGAAATGAAACCAATCTATACAGACAAGTCAGTTTAAACAGCTCCACTTACTTTAAAAAGAATGTTACTGTATAACAACCAAACACAAAAAGTTTCCTTTATGCTTTATAAACTGTACTGTAACTGCTGTGAGCTGAGCTTCCCACCACTTAGTTTGAAGTCTCCTGCTCACAATTTGTACTTTCTCTAATTGCATGACAATAAAATTTTAAATTTTTTCTAACTTGATTTGGGGTGTTTTTTTTTGACACTGTGATGGTTAATTTTAGGTGTCAACATGACAAGATTAAGGAATATGTAGAAACCTGGTAAAGTATTATTTTGGGGTGTGTCTGTGAGGGTGTTTTCTGAAGAGATTAGCATGTAAGCCTGAATGGGGTGGTAAAGACCCATCCTCAATATGGGCTGGCACCATAAAATCCACTGTGGCCCTGGAGAGAACAAAACAGAGGAAAAGGCAATACATGAGCCAAACTTAACTCGGGCTGTCTTTGGTAAATGTTTATATTAGACAGAAACAAAACTTAACCTCAGCCATTCTTAAGCAGACAACTAACATATAGTTATGTGACTAGGAACTTTGTATCAAGGTAAACCAAAAAAGACAATTTTATAATTGCAATAAATCAACATATTTTGCTTCCATATTTGCCCTATAAATATTTGCCTCTGATGTTTTGTCATTGGAGTGCTAAACCTCTTTTGGTTTGATTCTTTCCAATTTGTGAATTGCTACTTATCACACAAACTCTTTAACATTTTATTGTCTCAAATTTTTCTTTTATAGATTTATAAATATAACACAACTCCAATAAAAATACCATTTTTCACCTGGAGCTAGATAGTATAAAATGAATTGGAAGAAAAAAAACAAGCAAGATTAATCAGAATAACTCTGAAAAAGACCAATGAAGGAGTTGCACAACCAGATATTTAAACATATTATAAAGCCTCAGTAGTAAAGTGGGGTGTTGTTGGTGTTTGATAGACACACAAACCAGTGAAATAGAACAGAAAATCTAGACATGGATTTAATTGCTTATGGAAATTTAGAGTATAATGAAAAGTGGCCAAGAAATCAGTAAGGAAATGACCAACCTTTAAATACAGTCTGCTGTGATCATTAGAGTTATAAGATAAAGTATAAAATCCGATCCACTTTCAAACATACAACAGCATAAATCCCATTGGAGATTTAAATTGTAAAAAATTATACCACAAAAGTACTCAAGGAAGCATGGGTCAATATTATCTGAAGTAGGAAAAATTTTCTTAAACTATGACACAAAATCCTGTAATGTTAAAAGATTGATAAATTTTATAAAAATATTTTCATGGTGCAAAACATTCAACAACCTCAGCAGGTAAAAAGGCAGATAATATACTGGTTTCGTCTCCCAAATGTAGAGAAACCTTTTAAATATAGAAAAAAAAATCAACCTGAAAGAAAAAAAAATGAAAAGATAGTCCACCAAAAATGAAATTCCCACGGCCCCTACTCATTTGAAAAGATGCTCAATACCTCTCATAATAGGAAAACAGCAATAGCAAACTAAACAAGATATAATTTGAGCAAAAATACAAAAGCAGGCAACATAAACAGTTGGCAAGGCTATAGGGAAATAGGCAATCTTGCATATTGCTATCAGAAATATGAAATATACCAATTCCTCTCAAAAGAAATTTGCACTAATGGTCAGAAATACAATTACATTTAGCCTTTGATTTAGCACTTCTTTTCCAGAAATACCCCAAATATGCCTTGCCAAAACACAAAAGAACTTTTTACAAGGCTATGGCAATACTGTTTGTAATAGCGAAAAAGTGGAAATGTCTATCAATAGCAGACTGAACACACTATGGAATATTCACACAATGGAACACTATGCAGCTGTAAAAAGGAACTAGGATTTTCTATCAGTGGTTCCCAGTTTATTATACAGTAAAAAAAAAAGCATGGTAGAAAAAGATATGTAAATTATGCTATCATTTAAGTAAAGGGGAAGTATTAATATATTATATATACATACATATTTAAAAATAAAAGGATAAAACACAATTTTTTGGTGTCTATAAGGGAGGGAGAAAATAAGGTAGAGAACCATAGGGACAGAAGCTTGACTTTTCCAGTTCATGGAAAAATGGGAAAAAAAAAAAGAAACTTGACTTTTCTAAATATATCTTGTTTTTTTTCAGTTGACCTTGGAACCTCATAAATATCATATTTAATTACAAAAGTAAATCAATGTTATAATAAAAGGCAATTCCTTAAAAGTGAAACAAATGAATCTAACTATTGAGTGGATGGTATAACTACACAGAAAGGAATTATTTAGTTGCACATTTCTAGGGAGATGTACTTTAAGGACAGAAAGAACTTTAAAAACAAGCAAACAAATAAACAAAAATCCTTAAACTGCTTTCAGTAATCATTTTATTGGTGGTAGTGTTGGTATTGTTCTAAGACAGTTGTCTGAATTGTGAAAATTAGTATGACACTGTTTTACAGAATGAGGTTTTTGACATTTGCATACGTTTAACATTTTGCATATTAACAAGCTAAAGAAGAAAAATCTATACCATTCACTGATTATCTTCTTTTCTTTTTCTTTTAACATTCCCTTGTGCATATTTGTGGGGTACAGTGCATTGTTTCAATGCACGCATATACTGCTCAGTGATTCACTTAGGGCAGATAGCACAGTTTCGTGCATGTTAGTCTGTCCCTTCTCTTCCCTCCCAACCTCCCTCCCCTCCCCGCCTCTGGTAACCATTATTATTCTCCTCTCTATTTCTATGAGAAACACCTTTTTTTTAGATTCCACATATGAGTGAGACCATGTGGTAATTGTCTTTCTGTGCCTGACTTACTTCACTTAACACGATGGTTTCCAGTTCCATCCATGTTGCTGTAAATGATAGGATTTCATTTCTTCTTATAGCTGAACAGTATTTGATGGAGTTTGGATGTGTTGCTCCCTCAAAACTCATGTGGAATTTTGATCCCCAATGTGGCAGTGTTGGAAACTGATTGAGTCATGGGGGCGGATCCCTTATGAATGGATTAGTGCTCTTCCTGGGGGAGGGGGATTAATGAGTTAGTTCTCCCTCTATTAGTTCCTGCAAGAGCTCATTGCTTAAAAAGACCCTGGCACCTCCTCTCTCTCTCTTGCTTCCTCTCACCATGTGATCTGCTTGTACCCGCTGGCTGCCTGCCACTTTTCTGCCATGAGTAGAAGCAGCCTGAGGCCCATGCCAGATGCAGCTGTCCCAGAATCATAAGCCAAATAAACCTCTTTCCTTTATAAATTACCTAGTCTCAGGTATTTCTGTTATAGCAACACAAAACAGACTAAAACAGTATTCCATTGTGTATATATCCACAGTTTATTTTTTAATCCATTCATCTGTTGATGGTCATTTAGGTTGACTCCATCTCTTGGCTATTGTGAATATCATTGCAATAAACATGGGAGTACAGGTATCTTTTTTGATGTATTGATTTCATTTCCTTTACTTATATACCCAGTACTGGGATAGCTGGATCGTAAGGTAGATCTATTTTTAGTTCTCTGAGGAACCTCCGTACTGTTTTCCATGATGACTGTACCAATTTAAATTCCCACCAACAAAGGGAGAGTTCCCTTTTCTCCACATCCTCACCAGCATTTGTTATTCTGTCTTGTTGATAATAGCCATTCTATCTATGGTGAGATGATATTTGCATTTCCCTGATTAGAGATATTGTGCATTTTTTAACATGCTCATTGGCCATTTGTATGTCCTCTTTTGAGAAATGTCTGTTCAGGTCTTTTGCCCATTTTTTAATTTGAGTTCCTTCTACATTCTGGATATTAGCCTCTTGTCTGATGTGTAGTTTGCAAACACTTTCTTCCATTCTGTAGGTTGTCTCTTTACCTTCTTGATAGTGTCCCCTGCTGTGCAGAGACTCTTCAGTTAGATGTAGTCCTATTTGTACATTTTTGCTTTAGTTGCCTATGTCTTTGTAGTCTTTCTCAAAAAAGTGCTGGCCACTCCCATTTCCTATAGCATTTCCCTGTTTTCTTCTAGTAGTTTCATAGTTTCAGGTCTTAAATTTAGGTCTTTAATCCATTTTGAGTTGATTTTTTTATAGAGTGAGAAATAGGGGTCTAGTTTCAATCTTCTGCTTGTGAGTTTCCAGTTTTCCCAGCATCATTTATTGAAGTGGCTGTCTTTTTCCCATTGTATAGTTTTGGTACATTTGTCAAAACCAGTTGGCTATTAAGTGTGTGGGTTTTTTTCTGGGCTCTCTATTCTGTTCCATTGGTCTTTTTGTCTATTTTTATACCAGTAAAAATGCTATTTTGGTTACTATAGCTTTACAGCATATTTCAATCAGCAAGTGTGATGCCTCCAACTTTGTTCTTTTTGTTCAAGACTGCTTTTGCTATACTGGGTTTTTTGTGGTTCCATACAAATTTTAAGATTTTTTTTTTTCTATTTCTGTGAAGAATGTTGTATTAGTCCGTTTGTGTTGCTATAACAGAAATACCTGAGACTGGGTAATTTATAAAGAACAGAGGTTTATTTGTTTATGATTCTGGAACAGCTGCATCTGGCATGGGCCTCAGGCTGCTTCTACTCATGGTGGAAAGCGGCAGGCAGCCAGTGGATACAAGCAGATCACATGGTGAGAGGAAGAAAGAGAGAGAGAGAGAGAAGGTGCCAGGGTCTTTTAAATAACCAGCTCTCACGAGAACAGAGCAAGATCTCACTCACAACCCTCACCCCCCAGGGAGAGCATTAATCCATTCATGAGAGATCCATCCCCATGACTCAAACTGCCACACTGGGGATCAGATTTCCACATGAGTTCTGGGAGGATGATACATCCAAACTCCATCAGTTGTACACCTAAAGGAATGGAAATCACTTATTGCAATAAACTTCTCTCTTAATACTGCTTTTGCAGTATCCCACAGGTTTTGGAATGATATGTATTTATTTTCATTAGTTTCAAGAAATGTTTTTATTTCTTGCTGGGTTTTTTTATTTACACAAATTTATGGGTTACAGAGTTGACTATCAATATTTGTGCACAGTATGTGACAATCAAATCAATATTATTAGCATGTTCATCATTACAAATCATAATTACTTTTTGTGTCCCTTACCTAATTACTCCCTATCTCTCCTCCTCTTCCTCCTTCCCCAAATCTAGTAACTACTGGTCTGTTCTCTCTTTCTGAAACAACCAGCTCTCGTGGGACCTAACAGAGTAAGATCTCACTCACTATCCGCACCCCTGCAGAGAGAGCATTAATCCATACATGAGAGATTGGCCCCCATGACTCAAACAGCTTCCTGCACTGCGACATTAGGGATCAGATTTCCACATGAGTTTTGGTGAAGACAACACATCCAAACTCTATCAAATGTCATTGATGTTTTGATAGGGATTGCACTAAATGTGTAGATTGCTCTGAATAAAATAGACACTGTGATGTTAATTCTTCCAAACCAAGAATAATCTCTCCATTTATTTGTGTCCTCTTCAAATTTTTTGACCAATGTTTCCTAGTCTTCATTGTAGAGATCTTTTACCTCCTTGGTTAAACTTATCCCTAAGGAATTCATTTATTAGTTCTAGTAATTTTCTGATGGAGTCTTTAGGGTTTCCTATGAACACGATCATGTCATCTGCAAATAGAGATAGTCTGACTTCCTCCTTTCCAATTTGGATGCTCTTTATTGCTTTCTCTCACCTTATTTCACTGGCTAGAACTTCCGATATTGTTTAATAAGGGTGGGGAAAGTGGGCATCCTTGTGTTGTTCCAAATCTTAAAGCAAAATCCTCAAATTTTTGTCCATTCATATTAGATGTGGGTATATCATGTATGGCCTTTATCATGTTGAGGTATTTTCCTTCTATATCTAATTTGGTGGGTATTTTTATCATGAAGGGGTGTTGGATTTTACTGAGTATTTTTCTACATCTATTGAAATGATCATATGGGGTTTTTTTCCTTCATTCTGTTGATGTGATGTATAGCATTTATATATATATATATATATACACACACACACATACATACACACACACATATATACATACATATATATTTTTTTTTTGTTTCCAAATTTTATTGTATTTTGTTGTTGTTGTTGTTGTTGTTGTTCTTGAAACATAATTGACTACATATCTGTGGGATACCATTTTGAATATAAATACCTGTGAGCAACAGATGATGCTCCAATCATGCTAATTACTGGTTTCAGCATTACACAATGTAATCATTTGGAGGGGCCCTTTACCAATTTCTTGCTAACCCACTCTCCCTCTCCCCCTTTCCCACCTCTGGTAAACTCAATTCTGTTCTCTCCTTTTGAGATTCCAACATATTGTTATTGTTGTATCTTTCTTTCTATTTATTTATTTTTTCAGCTCACACTTATGAGTGAGGACATGTGGTATTTCTCTTTCTGTGTCTGGCTTATTTCACTTAACATAATTTTCTCTAAGTTCATCCATGTTACTGTGAATAGCAGAATTTCATTCTTTCTTACGGCAGAATAGTATTCCATTGTGTGTATATAACCCATTTTCCTTATCCAGTCATCCATCGATGGACATTTAGGAAGTGCAGGTATTTCTTCAAAATGATGATTTCCATTCCTTCAGGTACATACCCAGCAGTGGGATTGCTGGATCGTATGGCAGTTCTATCTGTAGTACTTCGAGGAGCCTCCATACTGTTTTCCATAATGGATGCACTAATTTACAGTCCCACAAACAGTGTGGGAGAGTTCACCTTTCTCTGCATCCTCACTAGCATTTGTTATTCTCAGTCTTTTTGATAATGGCCAGTCTAACTGGGGTGAAATGATATCTCATTGTACATTCTCCTGATGCTTAGTGATGTTAAGTATTTTTTTTATGTGTCTCTTGACTATTTGTATATCTTCCTTTGAAATGCCTATTTCGTTCCTTTGCACATTTTTTAATCAAGTTACCTGTATTTTTACTGTTAACTTGTTTGAGATCCTTGTATATTCTGGATATCAATCCTTTG
Source organism: Cynocephalus volans (assembly GCF_027409185.1). NCBI lineage: Eukaryota > Metazoa > Chordata > Mammalia > Dermoptera > Cynocephalidae > Cynocephalus > Cynocephalus volans. Next base: position 222,610,972 of record NC_084460.1, on the reverse strand, counting down.
TTGGACCTGTAGTTTGCAAATATTTTTACCATTCCGTAGATTGTCTTTTAGCTCTGTAAATTGTTTCTTTTGTGTGCAGAAGCTTTCTAGATTGATATAACCCCATTGGTTTATTTTTTTCTTTTGTTGCCTGTAATTCGGGGATCTTATTCATAAAGTCTCTACCCAGTCCTACTTCCTGAAGTGTTTCTCCCATATTTTCTTCAAGGAGTTTTATAGTTTCAGGTCTTGTACTGAAGTCTTTAATCCATTTTGAGTTGATTTTGGTATACGGCAAGAAGTATAGGTCTAGTTTCATACTTCTACATATGGATATCCAGTTTTCCCAGCACCATTTATTGAAGAGGCAGTCTTTTTTCCCATGTATGTTCTTTGTGATTTTGCCAAAGATCAGTTGGCTGTAAGTATGTGGATTGATTTCTGGGTTCTCTATTCTGTGCCATCATTCTGAGTGTCTGTTTTTATGCCAGAACCATGCTGTTTATGCTGTTTTGATTGCTGTAGCTTTATATTATCATTTGAGGTCAAGAAGTGTAATGCTTCCAGCTTTATTTATTTGTTTGTTTGTTTGTTTGTTTGTTTATTTGCTGAGAATTGCTTTGGCTATTCATGGTCTTTGTTGCTCCACAGGAATGTTAGGATTGTTTTTTCTATTTCTGCAAAGAATGTCATTGGTATTTTGATAGGGATTGCATTGACTCTGTGGATCACTTTGGGTAGTGTGGACATTTTCACAATGTTAATTCTTCCAATCCAAGAGCATAGAATGTCTCCCCATCTTTTTGTGTCCTTTTTCATTTCTTTCAGCAGTGATTTGTAGTTCTCATTGTAGAGATCTTTCACCTCCTTGGTTAAATTGATTCCTAGGTATTTTATTTTATTATTTATTTATTTTGTTTGTTTGTTTGTTTTATTTTATTTTTGGTGACTATTGTAAATGGGCTTGTTTTCTTGATTTCTCTTTCTGATAGTTCACTGTTGGAGTATAAAAATGCTACTGATTTTTGCATGTTGATTTTGTCTACAGGAAGTCTCCTGCAACTTTACTGAAATCATTGGTCTTTATGCTTTTCTATTTATAGGATTATGTCATCTGCAAACAGGGGGAGTTTGACTTCATCCTTTCCAACCTGAAGGCACTATTTCTTTCTCTTGTCAAATTGCTCTGGCTAATACTTCCAATACTGTGTTACTATGTTAAATAGAAGTGGTGACAGTGGGCATCCTTGTCTTGTTCTTATTCTTAAGGAAAGGCTTTTTCATTTCTGATTTTTATTTGGGTCTTTCCTCTTTTTTTTTTTTTTTTTTTTTTTAAGTTAGCCTAGCTAATGGCTTGTCCATTTTATCTTCTCAAAAACCCAACTTATTGTTTCATTGATCTTTTGTACCATTTGGGGGGTTTCTATTTCATTTAATTCTGCTCTGATCTTAATTACTTCTTTCTGTCTACTACTTTTGAGATTGGATTCTTCTTATTCTCCTAATTCTTTGAGGTGTAACATTAGGTTGTTTATTTGAAATCTTTCTATTCTTTTGATATATGCATTTATTACAATAAACTTTCCCTCTTAGTTCTGCTTTTGCTGTACCCAAAGCTTTTGGTGTGATGAGCCTTTATTTTCATTACTTTCAAGAGATTTTTTTGATTTCCTGTTTAGTTTCTTCTCGGAGCCATAAGTCATTCAGGATTATGTTGTTTAATTTCCATGTGTTTGTATAGTTTCCAAAGTTTTGGTTGTTATTGACTTCTAGTTTTAATCTGCTGTGGTCTGAAAAGATAATTGAAATGATTTCGATTATGTAAAATTTGTTAAGATTTGGTTTGTGTCCTAACATGTGGTCTATCTTGGAGAATGTTCCATGTGCTGATGAGAAGAATGTATATTCTGTAGTTGTTGGATGAAACATTCTGCAGATATCTGCCAAGTCCAATTGGTCTAAAGTGTAGTTTCAATCCTGTGTATCTCTGTTGATTTGTTGTCTAGGTGATCTGTCCAATGTTGAGAGAGGTGTGTTCAGTTCCCCAACTATTATCATATGAGTCTATCTCTTTCTTTATGTCTAATAGTGTTTGCTTTATATATCTGGGTGCTCTGGTGTTTGGTGCATATATATTTATGATTGTTATGTCTTCTTGCTGGATAGGTCCCTTTATCATTATATAGTCACCTTCTTTGTCTCTTTTTACATTTTTTGGTTCAAAGTCCATTTTATCTTATGTAAGAATAGCTACACCTGCTCATTTTGGGTTTCCGTTTGTGTGGTGTATCTTTTTCCATCCATTCACTTTTAATCTGTGCATGTCTTTATAGGTAGGATGAGTCTCTTGTAGATAGCACATAGTTAGGTCTAGGTTTTTAATACAATCAGTTAGTCTCCATCTTTTGAGTGCAGAATTTAATTCATTTACATTGTGGGTTGTTATTGAAAGGTATTGTCTTACTCCTGACATTTAATTGCTTTTCCTGTGGTTGACTTTAATATCTATTGTTTCTTTCTTTTCCTTTTATTGTTTGTGTTTTGTGTTCATTGGTTTTTTGCAGTGGTGTGGTATAGTGTCTTTCTCTTTCTCATTTGCATAGCTGCACTACCAGTGGTGTTTGTTCTTTCTCAGGTATTCATGGTGGTGATTATTGTTTTTTGTGTTCCAGGTGCAAGACTCCTTTAAGGATTTCTTGGAGACCTGGTTAGATATGTTATTTCTCTTATTTTCTTTTATTATTTTGTATAATTTGTTATACTATAGGCACTTAATTAATATTTATTGAACATTTAATTCTCCCAATATCTTCTTACACAGTATACAGCAAATCTGAAGTCAAAATTGTGGGATTGACTAGGGTTAGAGTTGAGCTTTGTAAATATTTCTGAGGACAGTTTGGGTTGTTTTAGTATTAGTTACAGGTAGACACAGTAGTGTAGTCTCTGTATGGGAACACTTACCATATTCAGTGTGGGGGTTGCATGTGAGTGCCTCCATTGCCTAGGCAATGAGACTTAGTGATTCCTCGCAGAGGTTACTGACACTGTGTTGGGTCACCAAGGGTGTGGGTGAGCTCTCAAATTCTTGGGAAAAGCACCTGGGTGACCTGATGCTCTTTGACTGGGGTGTGTGTCCCTGGGCAGGTTTGTTGGCACCCTGGCTGTTGCCCCATGACCCTGGTGCACTGGGGTATACTGAGCTCCTCAGTTTGAATGGGGGACCTTGAGCAGGGTTTCTCTTTCCTCTTTTCCTATAGGCAGAGGCCGATCTTGTATCCCTTCTTCCCCTGTTGGGAGATGGGTTGGTGTTGCTTGGAAATTGTCGTCCTTACTCTATTTGGCTATCCTGGGTTTCTGCACCCTGGGGATTCCACATGTGTCTCTCCCTGGATCAAGGCAGTTGCATGGGCTGCACACATACGTCCTACTCCCAGGTGAACTACTGCAAAGGGAGCATAATTTCCCCTGAGGGTTGGGCCACTGGGTCATGGATCTGTGTTTGCTCACCTCTTTGCCTGGGCTCGGCTGGTGATCAAGCTGGATATAAAACATTTGATTCCTCACATTTTCTGTCGGGTCCGCCGCTGGCTGACCCGAACAGCCCTAGCCTCGTTCCTTTTGGTGGGCGAGCGAATGGCCCGGGATTCCTCTTTCCCTCCTGTCCCCTTTGGAAGGAGACAGGGGAAGAGAGCCATGAAGAGAAGTGAACACAGCCGCCAGCCCCCCAAAAACAGCCTGGTTAAAGGACACTCAGATGCGACAGGGGTTCTGTCGAGCAGTTCCATTTATTACCACACAAGCACTTGCTTTTAAAGGCAAATGGGGAAGGTAGGGGTTTTTTACATAATCTTATCAGCTTAAAGGTCAAGAGAGCTTGCATCCTGTCTCAATGCCTACCTGTTGCAACCTCGAGCGTGGAAGTGCATATTTGGCCAATAAGGGCTAAGGCAAGGTTCCCGCAGACACCCCCACCCTACTTCCTCCTGGCACCATCTTAGGCTGCCACATTAATACGCCCTTGTGGGCCCATAATGGCGCTGCTTGTAATGTCACTTAAGGTGGTGTTAGTTTTTAAGGCCCAACAATTTTCATTCACATAAATTGTAATGTAATCTCTCTTCTTGCACAGCTATAGTTATTGCATTTGTAATAATTTTCAGATACCAAAAAAACAATACATATGTCCCTGAGAGGGAAAATTTTTCTTCTTCAACTGTAGTTTTTCTAAGTAACTTGCCCCTATGAAATTGGATGTTTAATTGAAGTTATTTATGATTTGTGAGTCTTAAACTTTAGCTTATGGGATAAATACAAAAAAATTTATTTCAGTGCTTTTATTCCTCTGTCAGTCTCATGAGTTATATTATAAGAAATTGCATTTCACATTGACGTTAAAATTCACTATTGAGCTAAGACCAAGATTATAAATATTTCAGATTAAAGAAAAGGAAACTGTTCAGAAGATTGAAAGTAATGAACAAAGGAGATTTCTAACATGAAGTTTTACAGAGTCACACATATGTAGTTTCTCTCTCTAAGTGATAACAAGCCCTTTACAGAGAAGAGCACCTTGGTACTTCTAGTGCTTCCATAGGTATTATAGGGCATAAGGAATACCAGCTTTTTTAAAAAAAATATATAATTACAGTGATTGACTTTATTTTCTAGGGCAGTTTTAGGCTTACAGAAAAGTTAAGGAGAAGGAACTGAGAATTCCTAATTACCTCCTCTCCTCCCCTCAAAACATAGTTTCCCCTATTATTAACATCTTGCATTTGTGCAGTACATTTATTACAATTGATAAACCAGTGTTGATATATTGTTATTAACCAAAAATCCATAGCTTACATTTTGTTTCACTCTGTGTTATACAGTTCTATGGGTTTTAACAAATGTAATGTCATGTATCCACCATAACAGTATCACACAGAAGTTTCACTGCCCTAGAAGTGCCCTGTGCTGCACTTATCCATCCTGCCCACTCTCCCCACAAATCCCCGGCAACCACCACAGACCCATTGTTTAACCATCTCTATAGTTTTGCCTTTTCCAGAATGCCGTATGTTTGGAATCATACAGTACACAGTCTTTTCAGACTGGCTTTTTTCACTTGACAATATTCACTTAAAAGTTCTTCCCTGTCTTGTCATGGCTTCATAGCTGATTTCCTTTTATCAACAGCTCTTTTTTAAAAGCAGAAAAAGTAATTCCCAAAGAAGTTAAGGTCTTACTAAAAGGTGCTTATTGAGGGATATTAAATAATTCTGGGTGAATAGATGTGTTTACCAGTAAGGTAAAAATACCTGCCAAAAGTTGTTTTCACAGGTTCTTCAAACAAGAAGTACCTATACAATTTTACTAGATAGAATTTCTAAATATAATAACATTGACAAGATAATGAAAAATGACAGAAATATAGTTAATTTATATCATCTCTCACTCCAGACTATCATCAAGGCCATGCACCACCAGAGTAGAGAGACAAAAAGGAGATAAATAGACCTGCCTATTTTCAGAGACGTGTCCATTTGCAAATAGGTGCAAATAGTCTCAGGAAATGAGAAAATGACCCATTTTCAATTGTTTGTGCTATTTGTAGGACACCATCTTCTTATAAAGGAGCTCTACTTTGTGCAGTTTATAGCTCAGCAAGTATTGCTGGAACAAGCACAGGACACTGGTCCCTGTTTTGCCACTTAATAGCTCTATAACTTCACTGAGTCATTTTTTATTTCTCTAGCATGGAGAAAATAATTCCACTCCTCCTGATTCAAAGAATAATTCTGAGGATTAAAAGAGATTGAGAAGAATAGAGGAGATAAAAAACACTTCCAACCCCTTAAAAGGTTTACTCTATTGCTGTTGTAATAATGTTTTTATTTGACCAACTCTTCACCTCAACCCCTTTACGACCCCTCTTCCTCCCCCAGCACTCTTTCTCGATAAGATGTTGTCAGGGAGGACCTCATGAAGAGAACCTGCTTAAGAATGAAAACAGTAAGAGACCCTGTAAATCAAAAAGTAAATAAGTAATAGAAAGCAAAAACAAAAGCAAAAGAAAAGGAAGCATCAAAGCCTTTCTGAAAGGAAAAGTGCAGTGGTAGCAATGTGTACACCAGAGGTGAACCACAACACTTCCAAGACAGCAGAACAAGCTGAAAAGCAGCACACACCTCCTGGAGGCTGAAGGTCAAAGAGCAACCTAATTCTTCTACAAGGTACTCTTTCCCAGCAGCAAGAAAAAGAGGCTTCTGAGTATTTCCAGCTGAATGCTGAAGTGTGGTTAAACCTGATTTCTTCCCGTCATTCCAGCTGAGCTACACTGCTCGAACTGGCTGAACCCAGAGACAAGTGCTGAAAGCACAACTCTCCCTAACTGGAATTGACTCAGATAATCCCAGCCAGCTACATTGACTAAACCAAATCAATTCCTTCCCTTTGGCTTATTTGATGGGGTAGAGGGAGGAACATTACCTCCCCCTCCCTCACCAAAAGAAGACAAAGGAATAACAAACTGTTCAGCGCCCCCCCCCTCCAAAAAAAGAACACCACTGTTAGACCAGAAGGAAGCATTATCATAAGGGTCTATATCCATGATACTTAGGACAGGACAAAGAAATCAAGGCCTTAGCAAATCCTGGAGAGTACTCAGCAGACACCAAGCACACAAGGGTGAAGCAGATTTCCAATCTTGGTATATATCTACCACAAAAAAATGTGAAACCGTACTCTCAAATGCATATATAGCCAAACCAAGTGTTGAATCTAAACACTGACAGTCTAATAATGGCTTCTAAAACAAAGGTAAGAGTTCTGGTCAAAATGATTTAAGTTCACACTTGGATAAACCATCTGTAGTCCAAACACAGAGAAATGACAGAGTATTAAAAAGACAAAAATATACAGTCAGACACAAAACCTAGATAAACATCTCTTTTTAGTGGAAATAGAACAAAAAGACAAAGCAGTAAAAAGAACTGAAGCCTTGAACATACCGAGTTCTGAGTCTGAAAGCAGGCAGCTGTTGCTGGAAGTTCAGCCCTATCATTTAGGAGAGTTAAAAGTACTCCCTGTGAAAAGAGAAGCTGTAGCTGGGCTCATTGTTCGAAGGCAAAAGTTGGCGGTGCCATATACACAAGGCCTTCAGAAAGGAAGCTAAATGAATACTGCTACCAATTACCACCTGTGGCTACAGTTTTCAGCAGCAGTGGGACTAGGAAGGTAAGAGGTCACAGACAGAATCTAAAGATTCGGAAATCTATGAAGCCACCCACTGACTGTGTGACTAGATCTGAAATATTCTATCACCGTGGGGCAGGAGCCCTGGCATGACAATAAAACTCTGATTCTAGGCTAGAGACCTGGGGAATATAAAAAAGCGAGAGAGGGTAAAACAAAACTGCTCACACAAGATAGAACCAAACACAACATTAAAACACATGAACTCAATAAAAGATGAGTTTTATGGAATTGTCTGACAAGAGCTTTAAAATTAGTATCTTCGGGATGCTCAAAAATCTAAAGAAATACCTTTCATTTAGAAGAGAGCAAGAAATTACGATAAAATAAGGGGAAACAAAGCAAACACAGGAGGAAAAGAAAAAGAACACAAAGATATTTTTGAACATAAAAATGTGATCATTGAAATAAAAATATATAGACATGATAAACTAAAGAAGGCCACAATGAAAAATGAAACAGGGATCTAGATAATTAGAAGACAAGAGTGAGGAGTTTACCAGAAAGCATCATGAAGGCACACTCAAGAGACATCCAAGACAGGCTCCTGAATAAAAGTTTCAGGCAAAGAGAAAGGAAACCGTGGTGGAGAAGCAACATTCAAAGACACAGTGAAGGACAATTTACCAAAACTGAAGGAAGAGTATTCAATTCAAAACTGTATTTCAGATACCTAGCAGAAGGACAAAAGTGAAGCCACATCTAGACACATCATAATGAAATTGCAGAATATCAAGGAAAAAGAGAAAAGCCTACAAGTAAGCTAGGCAAAAACAGTTTACCTACAAAGGAAAGTGCACATGTAACAGTAAATAACTTGAAACTGTGGAACTACCCTCCAGCCCTGCAATCCTGGAGGTCAGCCTTAGGCCAGCATCCAGGACTGGGAGCTCAATCGAAGAACATCTATTAATTCAAGGATACCTGAAGGAAAACAAAGGAGTCCTGGGTGGGTTGTGTCCGCTGTATCCCAGCAGAAAGGCATACATACCCTCTGTTCAGGAAAGCATTCCCTAGCCAGGCCCCAGGATTCTGTTGCATTAAATTTCCAACAAATGTAAACTCACAACTACAGTTTATCAAACCAACCAGAAAACGAATTATCATGGGTGTCAGCAAAAATAAAAGAAACTTCAGATATTTACACGATCGGAATAAAAATTACAAAACAATATGAGTGAAATGTTTACAAAAATAAAAAATGAAACCACAAAAATGAGCTATCAATGAGACCAAAATTGACGAGGCAATTTTTTTAAGAACCCAGTAGAACTTTTAGAAACTAATTTCACTTTATTGTTTAAATTAAAAACACAATGGATGAGTTAAACAGTAGAATTCATGAACTAGATGATAAATTTGAAGTTACCCATAATGCAGCCTAGAGATACAAGTAGATGGAAAATATGGAATTAGAGAAATAAGCAGGAGAGAAAGAGAAGTTCCAATTGAAGTTAACTCAGGACCTGCAGTCTGTATTATCTTTTTCACTTGTGAACCTTTGAGCCATTTGCTACTTGAACAGCTCTGATGTCTTTTTTCCACTATGAAGCCTTCTTTCCCCACCTATCTCATCTGTTTCTCTCTTAAGCTAATTGTTCAAATCCACAAATTATATTACTTGTTGCACATTCTCTACTTTTCTGTGTTACCTCTTGGATAGAAAGTGAGTCCAAAAATATCTCACAGATTCATTTTATTGGAAAATATTACAGTTGAGTAGATCTCTCATTACATAAGTTCCCGTCTGTAGGAAGGGAACATAAGGGGAGAGAGAAGTTACGTGCGGGAGAACAGTCAATGAAAACCACTCACAACAAAGGACAGGGAGCATCAGCCTAACAAGAGAAAGAAAGCAAAGGCCTCTAAAATGACTGACTAAAAGATCTGCAAGAAAAAAATTTAACTCTTTAGAGTCCTTAATAGGGTGTTTAAAAAAAAAAAAATGCCTTTATCACCCAGAGCAAAAATCCATAAACAGAGAATAAATTGGGAACAAACACTACAGAATATGAGTTTTTAAGAGATTGGTCAGGGGAAAGGGTGAGATAAGAAAATCTTACAGGAAACATAAAAATGTAAGAGCTAAATCTAATTGACTCTGCAGAAAATAAAATTATTGATGTGGAAGTCAAAATTGAAAACCGCTCTTAGAACACAGAAGAAAGATAAAAAGGGTAAGAACAGATTTAAAAGAACACCCAGACAACAGCAGAAATGCAGTGTAACCCAAGGAGCACTAATGATGGGAACAGAGGAACACACGAGAAAACTTCCTTAGTTAAAAAAAAAAAAAAAAAGCGTGCAAATGAAAAGAACTCTCCACTTTCCAGGCAAAAATCAATCTGGGTTCCCACTGGACTAAAATCAGTGTCCTCAATGTCCTCAAGACTGTGTTTCTTTCTGGAGACTCCAGGAGTGAATCTCTTTCCTTGTCTTTTCAGTTTCTGGAGGCCACCACATCCCCTAGCTTGTGGGGTCCCCTGCCTCCCTCCTCAAAGCCAGCAAAGGCATATGATATCCTCTCACATCACATAGCAACACCAGGACCTCTGCTTCCCTTGTAAGAAAGCTGATGATGACATAGGGCCCACGTAGATCATCCAGGCTCATCTCCCTATTTTAAGGTCAGCTAATTAGCAACCTTACTTCTACCTACAACCCAAATTGCCCTTTGCCATGTAAGGTAACCTATTTATAGTTTCCAGGAGTTAGGAAGTGGACATCTTTGGGCAGAGGGCATTATTCTGCCTACCTCAGCATCCTAAAAGAGTTTGCTAAATTGTGTTTCAGAATCTGCACTCATATTTCACCTGAGATCTAATTTAGCTGATAACTCCTAAACATCTGAGCCATTTTCTATTTAGTACTTCAATATCCAGCTTCAAACTATTTTCCACTATGAAACCTTTTTTTGCAGCTCCACAAATCCTATCTGCCTCTTAACTAATTATTTAAATCAAATATTAACATAATTTTTGGACAATAATTCTTTAATTTACCACGTCACTTTTATAATTCTGTTCCATGTATTTTTTATCACCAAATAAACTTTAATCTCTATGGAAAAAAATATATGTTCACAAAGTACTTATAATAATATGAGTAAAACTATAGAATAGTATAGGAAATAAAAACAATGCAAAATTGAATATACAGTATTACCTAATTATTGAAAAAGATGCAGAGAAATATGATTGGAATGTTAATAAAATTATCTCATAGTAGTGGAATTAAGATGTTTATTTCTTTTTATAATGCTTGTTTTTTTCTCACTGTTCCTTATTGCGGCAGTTGCAACCCATAGCCTTTCTGCCCACATCTGAGATAACGTGTAGTGGCAGTGTCTCAAACTGCTGACAGATCCCAACCTTAAGGCCTGCATCTCCCAACTTCTTTGCCCAAGACTTTTCTCCAGTTTTAGACCTTGCTTAACCACATACATCACCTCCTAGAAAGGCAAGGGAATCAATGATGGGCAACCCACAACTAAAAAGGAACCAGAGTAGGAGAATAAATACCTGTAGGGAAAGTGAAAGTAAATGGTCAGGATCCCTCCAGGGTTTGGAATCTTGCTGAGCATTATTAGATGTAAATGATAACTGTGCACATGCACCCACGTGTTCCTGGGGTATCGAACTGAAGTATAAAGCACAAGTGGCTCTGATGCACAGGGTGCCTTCCCCCTGGGGAGGCTGCTACTGCCGGATCTGCTGGAGGCTGTTGCTGCAAGCTATTGCTCCCCAGGAGGCCACTGCTGCTGCTGCTGGAGTCTGCTGTAAGCTGCTGCTGAGGAAGCTGAGGACTGAGCTCATGTTGGAATGAACCTGTCAACTCTGTCAACAGCTCCCAGGATCTTTCCCAGTTACCTAGCTTGCAACCTATATGTGATGGGTCTGGTGACCCAGCCTGTACAACACCCAGCCTGACAATACCCCAGCTTCCCTGTCCCATAGCATGTCTGAAGCACAATCTGTAACGTTCCTCAGAGGGTTCCCACTGGGATTGAGCCACCGACCACAGCAGCAACCCATTCATTCATGCACAATTTAGTGATTTTTTTATTCTTCCCTGTTTCACTTTCCCCATTTCATTACTTTCATTTCCTGGGATGACTTTCTATATAAACTGCCTGCTCTAGACAAATAGCTCAGCTGTGGCTCCTGGAGACCTTGCAGGTATCAATATAGGCAAAGGCTTAAACTACAGCTAATCAAAGTCTTTATGGAATGCCTTCTGATCCACCTGGAGCATGAGAGGATAGGAGGTCTCTAAGGAGCTGATCCAAGGCCACTTCCCACTCATCTCCCTATTGACTGCCATAGGATAATTTCTCATCACCTCCCCAGTTCTGATGAGGTGTGGTCCTTCAGCCCCAGTCCCATCAGAACAGAGCTGAGGAATATAAAACCACTAGTGGCAGTCTAGATCCAGGTCTAAAAATGATGTTGTAGTCATCCAGCCCCTTTTGCTTTAATGTGTGGGACAAGGATCGAAGCAATGGATGATATGACATTCTTCCTTTCACTGTCTGAACTGTTTAAATCTGAAATGGCTCACTGTATCTTTACCATTGAATATATCAAGCCTTGGTGTAGCCCTGTTTTATGTATGAACTTGATACCCACAACTAAGTTCCTGTCTCATGTTCTGCATTTGGAGGAACCAAAACTAAGATAAGCATATATCATTTCTATAATATCACAATATGATCTTAAGTAAAAAATGAGGATAAAAACAACAGACTGTACAAATTTAAATTTGTAAGTGGAGAGTTGTATGTGAAGGTATGAAAGCTAAGAAAGGCCAAAAGGAAAAAATCTCCAAAATGTAAACAATAATTTTATCTGGGAATAGTGTCTTAGTTCAGGCTGCTATGACGAAATATCATAGGGTGGCTTAAAAAACAACAGAAATTTATTTCTCACAGTTCTGGAGGCTGGGAAGTCCAAGGTCAAGGTGCTGGCAGATTTGGTGTCTGGTGGGTTCCCTTGCTGGTTCATAATAATGCCTTCTGTCTGAAGCCTCACATGATGAAACAAACAAGGGTCTCCCTCAGTCCTCTTATTCATGAGGGCTCCAGCTCCATGACCAAATCATCTCCCAAAGGAGAACCTATCTGTAGTATCATACTGAGGGTTAGAATTGCACTATATGGATGTGGAAGGAACACAAACATTTCTCCATGGCAAATTTGGATTATTGATAGGTTCTGAACATGACGGGTGCCATCTTGGACGTGAACGGCATCATCTTGGACGTGACCAGTGCCATTTTACACATACTCAGCACAAAATGGCCACCATCCTTTCCCTTATGAGAAACCTCATGGTTTCTAAGAAATAGAAACTCCTCCACACCAGCACCAAACCCCTCCCTGATTACGTGAGCCCTCCTTACAGTCTATACAAGTTCTCCCAACCCCAGGCCTGCTGCTGTCCTCCATTTTGAGCACAGCCCAGAAGATTCCTTTCCTTTAATAAAGCTTGATCGGTACCCGGCGTCTTGGCTCACTTCCTTTCATTTTGGTGCTGAAACCCGCGAAGGGTTCTGGCTGACATTTTGGATGATCCCCACCTTGGTTGATTGGGCCTCAGCCACCCTTCCCAGACTTGCTGAACAGGGTACCTCTGGGACTCTCTCCTTTTGCCATTTCAGACCAACGCATCCAACATCAGCCTCAATTCAGGGTCAGTCCTCTCCTGTCACAGGTTCCCCCAACTTTCTGCCGCTACTTTTCGAAGCCCAGGTGCCTGGCTGAGGGAACCCCTCTTGTGCCCCCCAGCTATTGGAGGATGCTCCTCTAGCCAGTTGGTGGCTTTTCTCTTGAAAAGGAGGTACACGGCAAACACGATGCTCTTTGTTGGCACCCTTCTTCTACTAGGACTGCCCATTTCCTTTCTCGCCCTTTAAATGGGATCCTCACAATCCAAACCTCCACGCTCCATGCCCTTGGACTGTCTCCTGGCCAATTTACCCCTTGGCCTCCAGGGAGACATTAAATCTAAATGTCTTGTTTTCTACTGTACTCTGCACTCTACGCCTCTGGGTTGTCGCCTGGACAATCTCTCAGCCTCCAGGGAGACATTAAAACTTGAACACCTCATTACAATTGATCCCAGTGGCCACAAGATGGCACTCTTGATTTAGATACTGTCAGAGATTTACACAGCTTTTGTCACTGAAACGGCCAAGTCAGAGAGATTCCTTATGTTCAAACCTTCTTCTATCCCTGATCGTGTCCTTCTCTCTCTGTCAGAACTGTCCTATGTCTCCAATTCTCCTAGCTCATGCCCAAACTCCCCGTCCGGACTCAGATCAATCTTCTGATCTGTCAGACTACTCTGCTCCCCAACCACCTCCTTATGCTCCAGATCCTTCACCAGCCCCTCCACCTTCCCCCTACCTGGCCTCAAGATGCTCATCCTCAGCCACCTAATGCCTCTCCTTCTCTTGCTTCACCAGGTAACAACTCTGCCTCAGCTCTGGCTCCTTTAAACCCCCTCCCTGAAGTGGCTGGGACAGAGGGAATTGTCTGGGTCCATGTCCCTTTTCTCTTTCCGATCTCTCCCAAATGGAAAAATGACTGGGATCTTTCCAGTCTGACCCAGACACAAACCTTAAGGAATTCAGATATCTCACCCAGTCTTATGATCTCACTTGGCATAATATTTTTATGATTCTCACTACTACTTTGTCCCCTGAGGACAGGGAGCAGGTCTGGGTAACTGCCCAACAACAGGCAGATGAGGCACATGCCCAAAATAATAGGCGGCATGTGGGAGCCCTTGCCATACCTTGCACGGACCAAAATTGGGACTACCAGGCCGGCCATAGGGATTGGGATCTCCAGGATAACATGATCACACACTTGATTTATGGCCTCCAAAAGGCTACTCACAAGTCGATTAATTATGACAAGCTTAGAGAAAATCACATAGAGATCCACTGAAAATCCCAGGGAGTTCCTAAACTGTCTCTCTGAGGCTTTACACAAATACACACGAATAGATCCAAACTCCCCTGTAGGCATGGCCCTCTTACACTCTCATTTCATTACCCAATCAGCCCCTGATATTCGAAAAAAAACTAAAAAAACTTGAGGGTGGTCCAAATATGACCCAATCAGACCTCCTCAATGCAGCTTTCAAGGTTTTTAACAATAGAGAGAAGGAGGAGAAGAAGGATCATTACAAAAGAGATCAGGCCAAATACCAACTACTGGATAATGCTATCCAAGGCTCACATACCACTAAGCTGGCTGCCTCTAGGGGTAAGTCACCCAGAACTGCTTCAAATGCAGTCAACTGGACCACTGGGCATGGGCCTGTTCTAACCCCAGACCTCCACCTGGGCCCTGTCCTCACTGCAAAGAGCCAGGTCACTGGTGGGGAGGGGGGTTGACTGTTCCACTCACCAGAGAGGGAGTAGCCCAGTCCCCAACCCACAGCCTTTGGTTTCATGGCCATCCTTACTGGAACTTCTTAGATTCTCCCAAGAGGAGGACTGATGATGCCCAGGGCTTGGGGCCCCCATGGAGATCACCACGTGTGAGCCCAGGGTAACTCTCCTTGCAGGAGATAAACTGATCTCTTTTGTCATCGATACAGGGGCCACTTACTCTACCCTTCCTGAATATGCAGGACCAGCAACCCTGTCCTCTATCACAATAGTAGGAGTCACAGGATCAGAACACCACCCATGGATCACTCAACCCCTTTCCTGCACCCTACCTCACACCCAATTCACACACAAATTTTTAATAATGCCTCAATGCCCAGTGCCCTTCCTGGGATGAGACATTCTTTTCAAATTCAAAGCTACTCTTACCCTAAAAACTCTTACTCCAGCTACAATACTCCTGTTAGAGGCCCCCCAGACCTGGCTCCTGAGGCTTTCACCTTCCCCTCCTCCTCAGACAAGGTTAATCCCTAGTACAGGATGCTTCTTCTCCCTCCATTGCTATGCACCATTCCCCTATCCTTGTTAAATTGCAGAACCCCTCTTTGTTCCCTAATGTCCCACAGTGCCCCATTGCTAACAAACACCTAATAGGCTTAAAACCCATCGTACACAAACTCCTTTCTTCTCATCTCTTATGGCCTACCCACTCGCCTTTCAATACACCCATCCTTCTGGTTATAAAGCTTAATGGCTCATACCATTTAGTTCAAGACCTCAGGGCCATTAATGCGGTTCTTTTACCCATAACCCCAATCATTTCTAACCCCTATACTCTTCTATCCACAATCCCAACAACAACCCGTTTCTTCTCTGTACTTGACTTCAAAGATGCCTTTTTTTCTATACCCTTAATGCCCTTTCTATCAAAACCTGTTCCCCTTCGCTTGGCCTGATCCCAACTTTGGCGTGCTAGCAAAACCACTTTATGGGTAGCCAAAGGGGATCCTGAAATTCTCTTAGATCCCACAAAGCCCATTCATTCTCCCTTCCAGTGATTAAAAGCCGCTCTCCTCGCAGCCCCAGCTCTATCCCTCCCAAACCTATCTCATCCTTTTATCCTATACATCACCAAAACCCAAGGATTGGTAGTCGGGGTTTTGGAACAAAGAGGTGGGAGATATTTTCTCCCCTGTTGCATACCTCTGTAAACAACTAAACACCACAGCCTGGGGATGGGCTCCCTGTTTACAGGCCTTGGCGGCAGCCACCCTTTTAACATAAGAAACCTCTAAAATAACTTTTGGACAACAAACAGTCATTTGTTCCCCCCATCATCTTTAAGACCTTCTCAGCCAAAAGGCCAGGTCAATTCTCTCCCCTTCCCACCTACAACTTACCCACCTTACCTTCATTGAAAATTCCCAGTTCTCCTTTAAACCTTGCCCTCCCTTAAATCCAGCCACTCTCATCCCAAAACTTTCAAGACCCTTAGAACATAATTACATGGAGGCTTTAGACCTCTTTCTCAATCACTTTCCACACATCTCCCCACATCCCATTATGCAGCCGCAACATACATGGTTCAAAGATGGGAGCGCCACCTCCACGCCACCCGCCCAGGGGGGTTATGCCATAGTAAATCTAACACAAACTATCAAGGCTGCCCCCTCCCCACCCTAACACCACTTCCCAACAGAGAGAACTCATTGTTCTCACCTGTACTCTTACTCTGGCAAGTAACAAACGAGTCAATATATGCACTGACTCTAAGTATGCTCACCACATCCTACACTCCTGCGTGGCCATATGGAAGGAGAGAGGATGCATGACCACTCAGGGAGGGCCCATAAAAGATGGACATCTTATCAAGATACTTCTTGAGGCTGCACAACTTCCAAAGGAGGTTGGGGTTACACACTGCAGAGGCTGTCCATGGAACTTCACCTCTCTTGGACCCAACTTCTCCCTCTAGCACTCACTTGCTTGTGAGCTGCCCCCCACAAACCCACTGGCCTCAGCCCCTTCGAACTTATGTATGGTAGACCCTTCACTCTCACACCTCTCCCTTCCAGCTCATCACCTTTAGGCCAGTATCTCTCTACTCTTTAGCTCATTAGGGATCTTCTTCCGGAACAGGCCAACCTTCTATTACCTCATCCTTTCCCCACCACCCCCTCAGACTTTAAACAGAGCCCAGGACAGCAAGTGTATATTAAAACCCAAATCCTAAGGCCCCTCTCACCATGCTGGGAAGGGCCTTATACAGTACTTCTCACCACCCCCACAGCAGTAAAAGTACTAGGAAAGGCCCCTTGGTATCACTTATCCTTGGCAAAACTAACACCTGAGACTTTACACAAAGAATCTGTTAACACCAAGCCAGAGGGGTCCCTCTGCTCAACCCCCAACCCAACATCTCCTTACGCTTCATCCGTTTTAGGACCCACAAAACTGAAAATCTCCAGGACCTCCACTCTTCCCCCAATCCCAGAAGAAGGATGATCTTTCCCCCAGTGATTATCCTCTTACTCTTGCAGGCCCACTTCATGTCCTTCACACAGGAGCTGCTCCAAGACTGGTCCTGACCCACCACCTCCAGTGTTAAAGACATCCTTGAGTGGGTAACTGAATTAGCCTGGCAGGGCGCCCTCTGTGATTACACCTCCGATGAGGTTACCCTCTACTCCTTTTTCCTACTATGCACCCTCTCAACCTCTCAGCCCCTGAACACTCTCCTTTTCTCTTCCTCTTGCTTCTTTTGCTAACAGAGACATATGCCACACCCTGTTCATAATGTATAACCAAGGTATTGATGGGTGGAAGGACACTTTCCAACCTCCCAGGTCTGCCACCAGAGTCTTTGGGGGAACCCCACAGGACACATTCACATCCTTGACATATGTTCCCACAACATGCTATGACCAGACAACTGCCACATCATGTTCTTATGGGGGTAAAAAACTACTGGATAGCTCTTTCCAAAAGGGATTCTGCTGGAATCTAGTGTCCCCCCCACCCCAACAAAAACATTTCTGCTTCACCCAAACTATTCACCTAGGCTATAGCAATGGGGGAGGACTTCAGGACAAAAACACACCAGACCCCTAACCACAATGGACTTCGTCTTGGTCCCTGCTTCTTTTGGTGTTTCTCTTGTTTCTTACAGGAAAGTATGCACGCTTTCATCAACCAAAAGATCACCAAATTCTTCATAGGAGGAGGATATCAGCCCTTCAGAATCAGCAACCCTCCCCCAGAAGAATACAGCCTCCCTACACAAAACCAATAACCCACCACCTAAGTGTTTTACCCACCAACATAAATCTTCTATTTTTTCATATCTTTGCCCATCTCCAGCAGGAAGTAGCTTCAGAAGAATAAGACCTCCATCCCTTTTCCCTTCTGCCTATACTTAAAAGGCAGGAATGATAGGTTCTAGACATGACCAGCGCCATCTTGGATGTGAACGGCATCATCTTGGATACGACTGGTGCCATTTTATACACACTCAACACAAAATGGCCACCAGCCTTTCCTTTATGAGAAACCTCGTGGTTTCTGAGAAATAGAAACTCCTCCACACCAGTACTAAACCCCTCCCTGATTACATCAGCATTCCTTACAGTCTATATAAGCTCTCCCACCCCCCAGGCCTGGTGCTGGCCTCCATTTTGAGCACAGTCCAGCAGATTCTTTTCCTTTAATAAAGCTTGATCAGTACCCAGTGTCTTGGCTCACTTTCTTTCAATTATCATGACTTTTATATTTGTCTCTATACTTTCCAGAGTTTCTAAACTATGGAACTATGTACTTTCAGTCCTGAGCATTATTTTATAATCTAAAAAAAAAAAAAAAAGTTGAACTAGGACGAATATCTGAAATATTCATGGCAAGAGTTTTTATCCCTTATATAGAGATACTTTACACAGTAGCATGTAAAATGTGAACATTTGAAAGCAAAGCTATTCACAGAAGAAATATAGATAGCTAACAAATACGTGCAAGGCAGTTCAAGCTTAGTCAAAGGTTAAGCATCAACGCATCACTAATCGATGCATCCACAATCAAATAGATATAACTTAAAACAATGAGGTGCCATTGTTTGCTATTAAATTAAATGATTATATATGATGTTAACTGGGGTGCAGTAGATAGGCACTCCCCTATGCCATTGTTAGCAGTGTAAATTGGTTCAATTTTCTGAAGACCTTCAAGCCTTACAAATGTGCATTCTCTTGTCATAATGATATCACTCCAAAGAATTTTCTTCTGGAAAAATCAGAGATATTCACAAAAAAATCCTGCACAAAACTGTGATTCCTGATTGATGAGATTATACGTCTTTCATTTTCATTTTTATACTTTTCCATAGTTTTTAAATACTGTCACTAAATATGGAGAACAATTATAAACAGAAAAACACAATACTAGCATAAATATTATTTTCTATTTTAAAAGATAAAACATGAACTAACAATCAATCTCCATGAGAGAAGAAGCCTCCTTTTGCTTTTATTACCTCCATGTAATCAGTAAACTGATTTGCCACAGCAGGCCATATGCAGAGAGAAAAGAAAACACCCTATTTGTTTCTCTGCCTTAACATGAATACAACATGGCTCTTTACTAAACTCAGAAGATTGAATGATTCGGCAGCTGAAGTGAACTGAAGGCAATTTCCTATCTCTCTGGTTCTTACTTAATACCCTGTTAACATTTCAAATGTCACCTACTGGTTTTTTTCTGCATTAACAAACCCTTATTTACCATCTCTAAAACACATAATGGATATAGCCAATTACTACAGGAAATAGATTAGTATATGCATCATTCTTCACACAGTGAACATTAACATTGAAGCTATGATGAGAAAAATAACGATGTTTTCTTCTCACATCATAATAGTTTTGACTTTAAGAACTAGAACATTTTAATATCAACTTCCTTCATTTGATAGATTGGACCTTTCATGTTCTTTCTAATGCAGTACTTACATATTTTGAATTAATGTTAAGATGCTCAACTCATAGAATATGAAAGTATTTTCTTGCATTTGCCAATAAGAAAAAATAATCTAACAGTGTCTTACCCAAATCGGCAATTTCTTATGCTTTCAAGTGCCATATTTTGTCAAATCTAAGATGCCATAGCTGTTGAGATGCACCATTATTTTAGGTACCACAGAAACACATTGCAAAGTAAACTATGAGAAAGGGAGTGTCTCAATTATAAGATAAATCCCAATTTCAGGGATATTCAAGTGAGGGAGGTCAGTGCGTCTGAGAGTCAGTGTATGATAATGCAAGATTTAGGTGTTTCAGCCACAGACTTGGGGCAGTCCTTCATTTAGTTAATTTTCTGTTTTCTGATTTCTGAAAGGACCTGACACATCTATAAACATATTCAAAGCTTAACGACTCAAAGACTAGTTCAAACTCCATTCCCTGGTATATCACCAATCACCCACAAACAGTGATGTGCTAGAGCCAGGCTCAGACCATGATGTACAAGCAGATTGTTAAATTGTCAAGAATTTTGTGAGCTGGTTGTTAGAGCCAATTATAAAAATTAAAGATATTAACTTAAAATTAAATAGATTCTATCAAAAACAAAGGTAATAAATACTCAAAATTATCACCTTCTAATTATTTTACTACATTTTACTATTTACATGCTCTTGAAATTATGCCTGTTGTATCTGTATAGTAGAAATACTATATAATGGTGAGCCACTGCACATCTCTTTCCAATTCTGCATTCAGTGACATCACTTTTGATAAATTGAAATAAGCCATTGTTTATGCAATGGAAATTGGCAAATATTACAAATCAGGGCTTCCCCTCCGAAAGCCTGTTATTACACATTTACCAGCACACCACTGCTTACAATAACAAACATCTGTAAAAAGTTTGACTCTCAAATACACTAGCTACATATTACACATGGATTTCTATCTATAGATAAAAGTAGTGGATCATAGAAAGAGTAAGAGGCAGGGACACACACACACACAAAAAAAAAATCAGAAATCTAAACATTGACATTAAAAGAAATAGGAAAGCTTTAAGAAAAGATAGAATTTGTATTATCCAAATTATTAAGGGGGGAGGGAAAAGGCTTACTTCTTATTTCTGTGTTCAAATTTCAGTACTCAATGCCTGAATGACCTTCTTACGTTGTCTACTCAATAAAACACAGAATGCTACACGTTGCAATTTTCTACCTTATGAAACCTCTAATTTAAGTGGGATTACATTTTACCCATAGTTTCCCATTAAATGAGAGACAATATTACTATCATTTTTCAATGACAACAACCTGGCATGAATTGATTAAATAACATTGTCTTCAGAATGATCCAACTCATCGACAAACCAGTGAAATCCGACTGAGTCAGATAAAAACTGGATGCTGCAGTAAACACAGATGGCTGAAGCAACAATCTTTTTAAATTTTCTCTCATTTCATGAAGAGTGATATTAAGAGACTTCTGTATAAAACAGTTAAAAAATACCATGATCTCATAAAATGTCAAAGACTGCAGTTCACTGTCCTTTGCCTGAGGACTTGGGTAACCTAAGGAGGTTTATTTATGAGAATTTATGTAAACCCCATTAGGCTCTTCTTAATACCCGAAGGCACTTTAGAGGTAATATATCTTATTTTATTTGCATTTACATAATACAATTTGATAGTCTCATATTGTATAATCTCATTTTACTCACTACGTTTTTTAAGGAAAACGAATTGCTTGCAGCTTTCCTACAACAAAAACCCCTATGTGAACTATACCCAAATAACTTGCAGAGAACTGGTTGCCATGGCTATACGGAAAAAGCAAGCCACTATTGCTAATAGGAATGTTGAAAAGACTGATTTCCAACCTGGATTTATGACACTAGTGTTTTGATCATATGAAATAATGAAGCCAATGCAGCATCCAGTTTTTATCCCCAGAACTGGGGGTATATGCTTCTTTTCATAATATTTTAAAATAATGCATAAACATTTATAACCAAACTGATAAAAATAATAGCGCTATCAGTGTTTGACCATCTTAGTGTCGTATACAAAATTCTTTTCTCCTCCTTAATGTAACTGAAGTTCTCCCGAGTCATTATTTCTGACCCTAGAAGCATTAAACACTGGGTTTGACAGTGTGAACAAAGAGACAAAAGCATGACAGAAGCATGATCAAGCATGGTCCCTTCAGGAAATACCAGCAAGACCGTCATTCTTGGAACAAAGTTTCATGGGGATGTTGGAGGAGACAGTGACGAGAAATCAACCTGGAAAACTGCATTGGGACAACATCCCGAAGAGTCCTGTGTATGTTATGATACGAAGTTCGACATTCTCTTGTAATGTAACCAAGAGTCCCCAGATGTTATTTTTTAAACAGGGCACAATTTTTAAAATTCAGAAGTATCAGTTTGGCAGCTGAGTGAAGACGGTTTGGGAGAAAAGTTGCCTGAATAAGAGACAGCAACTTCTTAGGGGACAACTGCAACACTCCAAGTGACAGGTAGAATGAACTTGCAGTGCAAAGTGGACTTCAAGAATCCCTGCATGGACACTACTGCTTTCCATTTAGAAAGTCCAATCATACTTATGATAATATAAGAGTTTTGTAGATTTACTGAGGCTTGAAGAATCACAGGAAAGAATCACGTCCCAAGCCACAGGTTTCTATCTCCCTTCCTCCCTAGAAACTCCTCCCCAACACACTCCTGCGGAATGTAGATTCTCAGGCCTCCCCACCCCCATCTCGAGGACTTATTTTGGGGGAGGCAGCCCAGCGAAGCTAGTGTGCCCTTTTCAGTCCCTGGAACTCTGGAGAATAACGTTTTCTCCATCTTATTACATGTATACCTATATTTCTACTCTCTGGGTATAATTAGTAAGGGAAAAAAACTGCTTTGAACCGTTTCTTTAGTTTCTGGCAAATTTTCTTCCCTTAAAATAGTACACGTTTTTTAAAAAATACATACCTCATTTGCATGCATGTGATGACATCTGTAGCACCCTGAGAAAGTAACAAAAAAGTTTCACTTGTCCAGGGCAGCAGGGGAGGGGGAGATCTCACTGTAGAGAAATTTTCCAGATTTACATTTTGATGATTTTTCTTAAGAACTATATCTGAAGTAAGGAGGTAACACTGATTCAAGGAAAAACAGAGTTTTTACAAGAAGAGATCAGATTTCCTTCTGACCCTTTATTATTTATCAGGACGAGATACTGAAGCTGGAGAGAAAGAGAATTAATACAAAATAGTCAAAATTTTACTGGAGTAAATGACCTTTAAAGGGAATAGTTTTCAATCTTGTTTACACTTCCGTCACATCAAAATAGAGTTAAATACTATCATCAGCAATGCCTTGGGTTGAATGTCCCCCCAAAACTTAGCCCCCATTGTGACAGTGTAAAGAGGGTGGGCAGTCTTATTATGGTAATTGAGAGGTGGGACCTTGAAGAATGATTAGATTGTTGGAGCATGCCGTAGTGAATGGATTAAAAATGGTGGTCGGGGTGTGGTTCTGAGGGCTTCAATAGAGAGAGGAGAGTCTCCGTCTCTTTCTCTGCTTCCACCATCTTGCAGTGTGAAACTCCTGGGTCACTGTTGCCATCACCAGATGTGTTCCTTGGACTTCGGACTTCCCAGCCTCAGAAACTGGAAACAGTAAATTTCATTTTCTTTATAAATCACCCAGATTCGGGTATTTTGTTACAAGCAACAGAAAGGGACTAATACCAGCAGTAACAATAGCTCATTATAGCAATAATTCTTATCTGGGAAGGGAAATCAGCTTTGGTTAGGATGGTTCACATCACGATCTCAGGGTCAGTGGGGAAATGAATGGATGTATGCATTTGGAAAAAGTCTTCCAGGTAAAGTTGATACAACTTTCCACCCCTACCATAAATAGTTGCCCACTCCTTTTCTC
This sequence comes from Cynocephalus volans, assembly GCF_027409185.1. Taxonomy (NCBI): domain Eukaryota; kingdom Metazoa; phylum Chordata; class Mammalia; order Dermoptera; family Cynocephalidae; genus Cynocephalus; species Cynocephalus volans. The sequence continues at coordinate 222,587,401 of NC_084460.1, read as the reverse complement.
TGAGTTAATGTCTGCTTAAAGTCTGGGTCACCATAGTTGATTTGAGACCTGGGGCCCCCAGCAGGATTAAGTTGAGTTTGATTGGAGTGGTCAGACCTATATTCATATTTTCACTGTACTCTTATAGAATGAACTGAATTCTTTGTTTCTTGATTTAAGGCAAACCAAAGCAGAATCCTGCCACAGAGCAGTTGTTTTAACTCTACACAGTGATTTTTTTCAAATGTGTGTTTGGTTGCCTTTAGAAAAAGCTGTGCTTTTTCTAATTTTCCATAATCATCTCTACTCTCTTACACTAGGTTTCATCTATTTATTTGTTTTCCAGCTGGCCCCCAGAGGGATTTATTTGTGACTTCTTGGTTAGAACAAGAGATTTTGTAAAGACGTAACAATTTTTACTTAAAAAAAAAAAAAGAAAACCAAAGATTTCCTAATCATAAATACATGCAAGGAATATAGGGACAGAGTGGAAGATTTCACAGGACAAGTGTAATTATTCTATTTCATTATATTTTCACCAAAGATTTCGCTCCTGCCAGGTCCACAGTGAGCTCAAGAACCATTGAATGAGTCTGGGTCATCACGGTGATTAACACAAAAAAACAAAAGGCCTTTGTCCTGCACTCGATGGGCTGCCTGAGGTTTGGGCTCCAATGCAAGTTTGCCATCAGTCTGTGTCTCTGTCACTTTCTTGCCAATTCAGGGTAAGTCACACTGCTCCCCGTGGTGTGTCAACATGACAAATCTTCCTTGACTAGCAGATCAAGAATTATATTCCTTATTGCCTTACTGTCTTAGGTCAATATTTCTGGGTCATTAAGAAACTTGTTTCTGTTACCAAACTCAGGTTGGGCTACCCACCCCCTTGAGAAGGAAAGAAAAAAAGACTCAGAAGTCAAATGGTTGCTGTTAGAAAAGCAGATGTATTCAGCTGAAGGAGATGGTAAGCTACCCCATCTCAAAGATTTAGAATTACTGAGGGGTTTTAAAGGAGGGGTTGAGGGAATGGAATGTGGGAGATGAAAATCAAGCGAGAAGGAGACATTAGTTACAAGGGGTCCATGTCTATGGTTCAGGTACACCAAGGCTTTGTCTGGTTTCTGTTCTCATCTTCGCTGTTATCTCAGGACTCTGCAAGATTTTGATTTGCTCCAGTGCACTTGGCTGGTGCCCAAGGTCAGCTTTAGCCATTTGGTCTTGATCATTTCTCAAAATTCTACAAGTCTCAAAGAAAGAACTACTAGCTTTACAAAGTACTAATTAGCTTCTCAGCCTTGTTTTCTTATTTAGCGAGTGAGATAAGAAAGTCAGGGGATGGGAAGAAAGAGTGGAGAGAAAAAAAAATAGTCCTTTTTAAAATCCTGCACCCCTCTGCAGCTCAGGCAGTTTTAGGTCCCAACGTGGCTTTAGTCCTGCTCACTCCAACATTTCTGGGCCTACCGTGGTTTTTTTAAGTTATAGGCCAACAAGATGAAGTGACTTAATGTTACAGAATACAAGCAATCTAATTTTTTGGCAGATGTTGACTTGGTTTCTGCCAAGGGATTATTATCATTGACTGTGACAGACAAGAACATCATAAATATAAGGAAAGAATGAAAATGTGTTAAGGGAAAAGAGGGGTTAACATGATATAGAACCCCCAGACCCTATATATATATATATTAACATGATTTATAGGATCCATGGTATAGGTGAGTCTGTTCCAGGCCCTTACTTGAATACTGGCAAAATGTTATCACTCAAATCTTATCTTCATTGTGCACAGCAGACAGTATATACTTCTGATTTGAAAGAATTGTAAAATATTATCTACTCTTTCCTGACCAAGTGCTCATCACCCCGTGATAACTTTGAGTTAGCAAAGCTGATTTTCTAAAAGGTTATTTGCCACCATGTATTTCCTCTATAATTCAGGAATCTACCATTAGATTGGCAATATTGCACTGATTATGCCAAATGATTCAAAAAGTTCATGTGCAGTTTATGAAAAGCAAGACATTAGCATTCTTTTCTACTCAATTTTGATTTTCAAATGTATTTTTCTTTATTAAGTATAAGCACTGAATATTGCAGTGAATATAAATTTCTCTTCCACATCCCTGGACCTGCATGAAATATAACTATACACTTATAACTTCACCTATTCTGCATTTGACCCCAATCTCAGTCAATTTGGAGGTCTCTGCTCCCCTTTGTTTACGTCCTGTGGATAGACAGGCATTACAGAGTGCTGAGGCATAGATTCCACAGGCACCCACCAAAGAATGTTTTTCAAACTGTAGGTTTCAATTTATAACATCAAGTTAGTAGATCATACCAAAAGCTTTTAATGAAAGAATAAAATAGGAAAGAAAAGAAAACATAAACCAGCATCACAAATAATTATTTTACGAACATTTTGTGTGTCCTAGGCCACAATGTAAAATGTCTTTCTTACTGTAGGTCATGGGCCAAAGTTTTTTTAAAATCACTGCACTAAGTCATGGATGTGACACTGGGTCTCTAGACAAGGGGTCCAAACATTGCACCTCAGGTGCTTTGGAGCTCATACTGGAGGCACAGAAACATACAGACACTGCTTGACAATAGCAGAGAGCTTCCAAAACTGCTGATGTCCTCTCTGCCTAGATATGCCACATAGACATTTCCACTCACCTCCCTGAGTTCTTAGGCATTCGGGAGGGCTTCCCTTCACAGCTTGCTGTCTTCCTGGACTCTGCCCCTGAAGTAGGGCTTCAGTTGCCTCTGGTCTTGAATACCCAAGTCCATCTGGCGGTTTTAATTTCCAATTCCTCCCTTCCAACCAGAAGGAGCAGGGTGCAGGCTCACTTATTGAGATGACAACTCACTTCTTCCCTTCCCTCCAACTCTCCCTTCCTCCTAGTTCTTAAGACATTTATCTATTCTGAGAGATGGAGAAACATCTTTGGCAGTATTTTTTTCATACCTGTTCATGGCTTGACTTGATGACCCAAGTACTTCAATGCTGTGACTTTTTTTCCAGTACAAATGCCCAGGTTCTTCAAACTCACAGCATTTTTTTCTCTCAAAATTATTGTTTCTCGCCTGCATTTATTAAGGTAATGGATTCTTCAGCCTCGTGTTTTAGCTTTAATAGGAGGAAGGCTGTGAACTAAAGAGGAATTATCAGACATGATAGCATTTTAATTAATATTTCATCACTATCCCTAATTATTACACTTAAAAGGAGAGTAAGTTAATGTAAAATTCAGAGTGTGTGTGTGTGTGTGTGTGTGTGTGTGTAGGAATGATATTTTCACACTGGTATTTAAGTTTCCAAATATTGTTTAATCAAATCATGTTTTTATTCAAAGCTTGAATGAAACAATTCTTTTAAGCTTTCCTTAAAAATTTACATAATAACTTTTTTAAAAAACCTTTGAGTACATACATGTCCCTGGACTTCAGGATAGAGCATCAGAACTTTTTGCAATGACCCTGGGTTTTCATTTTATGTTAAATGAACTGTGCAAATTTGATGTGATGCAAAAAACGTTTCCAAACTCTCACTGCAGTTATAAAACTTGAAAAAAATTATTTAAACCTCCCAAATTATAAAAGCTCACCAAGAAATTTATGATTTCAGATCTGGCAGGCAAACTTTACTATAAACTGCATGTATGCTATTGCCAAATAGATGATCCTTTCAGGTAAATTAAAAATATCCATCCACAATCTTTCAGCCATGTAGCATGTAAATCATACTTTGTTTATTTGCTTCAGAACTGGACAAGAAATTTTGTGCTGTTATTTTTATGCACCGTTATCATACTTTAATTGTTTCCATATATATAATATTCCATATATTATTGATAAAGTGATGGGGCTAGTGTGAGTGCAGGAATTTGCTAAAATCAATAGCTGTGGGAGAAAGTTAGATATGATAAAAGACCATGAAGGAGGTTGATCAATTGCCATGACACCCTATGCTGGTAAAACAAGCTAAATTTATTCAGGCTTATGGAAAATTTAGTCTAGAATTATATGAGTTTTGAATTATAGGTGGCCTTCACAAAAACATTCTTTGCATAAGATGCAAATATCTAGTCCTTGAACTACTTTATAACTGTAGCAGTAACTACTTCAAAGCTGGAAATTATTCTGATGACTGTTATTTTCCTCAAACTGCTATCAAAATGATTCAAATCTCTGCAGCTTTGGCTTCACTCTTCAAATTTTTCCTACTGATGTGATTTATCACGAGCTGGGAAAGTGATGACAGATATTTAATGCGTCTATACATTGCTTCTGAGATGTCTGTGACTTTTGGGGGGTTACCATTTAGAAGGATGATGCATACAGCTTTGTAAAGTTGCTTTTCTCACTTGAAAATGCGTTAAGCACCTCTCAGTCACTGCCCTATTTTCTTTATAGATACTTATCTTTGAGAGTCTTTACCAGAAGTTTGTAAGTTAGACATTTCTGTCAATCAAAATCCAACCAGGAAAACAGAAACCTTTCTTCTAAGTATTTAAAGCAAAGGTAATTTAATACAGGAATGAGGGTCAGGGAGGCATCCAAGAGGTTAGAAACAGCAGAAATTGCAACCACTGTTAAGTTGAAGGAAACAGAGAGAGAAGTGGATTTTTAAAACATAGCGTCTGAGCTGGCAGAAGCTAGACTCATGGTAGGGCTGCCCAGGGCTTGAGGAGTCATCGAGGAGTCATAGGGAAGAAACAAGCAGTACCAGAGATGCCACCAAGTGGGGGGGGGGGAGTAGAGAAATAGCCCGCATCACCCGTCTGCCAGTGTTCCAATCTCCTGCCAAGGCTTCCCATTGGCTTAACCCAGGACAGAAGCCCAGAAAAGGCTTCCTGCAGGGGTAGCTCCCCTGCTGAATACAGCAGAGCAGGGGAAGAAAGGGACAGTAATGAATCTTCGAGTACAGCCCAGCATAGCATTACCATCCCCTTCTCTTCAGATGGGGAAACAACTCCATTTCTAGTCAGTAGCTTAGCCATGTGCATGTGAAATAAAATCTGCATTCAATCACTTCCATGACACTCATTACACATGATCTCAGAAGCCAGATTTCTCAAAAATATAGAGTTGCAAATCCCACCTATACCAGAATATAACTCTAAAAATGAGAATAAGCAGGATTTTAAATCTTTGTTTTACAGATAGATAAATTTATTTTATGCTAAAAGACTCAGCCCTAAAATGTTCTACCATGTACTTTAAGATATCTTATCTAGCAATATAATAAATTCAGTACAATTTCTTCCTTTTGAATAAAAACCATCAACCACTTGGCTTTCAACAGCAGCAGGGACAAAGAGCATAATAAATCATAATCACATTAATCTTTTTAGTCAGTCATACATAGCTGGCTTTCATCTCAAAATTTCTGGGTTCATTTCTATATGGTTTACAAACATAATTCTTAAAATGCATAACATAATACAACCTCAATTCCTGCTTTTAAATTATCAATATTCTAATTATGTTTGACTTTTTCTCTGTGCCATTAAAATGACCATACCTGCTGGAATTCAAGAAGCATGTGAATGACTTTCTGTACCTAATTGACAGTCTCAGCCAATGTACAAATCAATTTTTCTAATCTTCAGCAAACTATAAATTAAGAAATAAGGCTATGACAAGCTTATTGATTCCTTGCCAGCAATTTTCTCTAATAAGCTGCTTCTGTGCCATAAATTAAAATGTTTCCACTGTGTTCTCTAAAACTCATATTTAATTATTAACATGCTTCCCCACAACCTCAACTTCTTTACTAAACATTGCCTTGTCTTCTTAAGAGAAAGACCTAGCCCTCCCCTGAGGACTCCGCTGCCCCTGTAGGTCTCTCAAGGAAAGACTGTTCATTCTCCAGCATCGCCCCCCTCTTGAAGGTCCAAATCAGGGAAATCCTTGCTCTTCACTGCTGCTCGAGTCCATTCAATTCCTCCACTCTCTTCTATACGTCTCTCCTCCTTTGAGGCTCATTCATGTCACTGGCTAATTTTCCTATACTCCTCTTTATCAGTGAGGACTAACAAGCTCCTGGCTTGTCTACCCCATTCATGGAAGACTTTGACACCTAGCTCACTGCCATCACCTTAATTTCTTCCACCATCCTAGCAATTTGCAACATCCAAGGGGAGATAAATTCCCTGAAATCTCAGCACCTTGACTCCACATCTCCAATGACCTTCTCCACTCCACTCTAGTCACCTACTGTCATGGCCACCCTAGAATCCATCATGACCTGGAACTGACATCATAAATGTAAGACCCTTTATTCTCTAACTAAAATATCTTACTATTCTAGTTTGCTCATTCATTGGCCCCCACTATATCCATTTCTCCAATTCATCAGGATCTCTAGTTCTCAACCTTTTCTTTGTCAGGCTCTTTCTCCCTTCTCTTTCCTTTCACTTTAGCTTATATTCGAGACCCAATGTTTCAGTGACTCCCACCTCTCCCTCACCTCACCCCCTTCTGTAATTCTAGCCCTGGAATACAGCAGGCCTTGGTAAACCCAAACATCTGCCTTCTCTGCACATCATCTGGGCAATTGAGTTTTGTTGTATAAAATTCGCAAAAATGGGTAGGTTTGTGTCACTGTAAATTTAACATCACCACCCTTATCTGGAAGCTCAGCACTGTCTCAAGATACTACCATTCTTCCCTAATCAAACCTCCTCCCTGTTTAACACCATCACTATTTTAAGCACCCACCACTCTCAGACCAGTGGCTTTGTTGCCTCCCCACTGGCTCTAAATAGATCACCTCTCCTTCAACTTCATGGAAATAATAAAAGCCAGAGAGTGAAGCTCCCTCAGTGACCAGTCTATGGTTCCCTCTTTATCTTTTCATTCTTTACTACATATTTTAGGCTAGTGACTCTAAAAGTTTAGTTTCCAAATCAGCAACATCAAGGAACTTGTTAGAAATTCAAATCCTTTGGCCTCACTGCAGGCCTACCAAATCAGAATCTCTGCAGGAGGGACCCAATGATCTGTAGTTTAACAAGCCCTCTAGGTGATTCTGTTTCATGCTCAAATTTGAGAACAACTATCTTAGGCTAATTCTTCTGGATCCCACCTAAAACTACTTTCTCAGCAGCTTAGAGAAATGGTACCAACATTTACAACACCTTATCTAACACTTACCTATTTCAATAGCTTTCTAACTCATCTTTACATCAGTCTCATTCTCCTGCAATCAATTCTTCACCCTGTGGCCAGTATGATCCTTCTGGGGAATAAATTTGTTAGTGTCATTCTGTTTCTTAAAACCTGTCAAAGTCTCCCCTTCATGGTTAGCATACTGTCCAGTCTTTCAGCTGTCTTACAAGGCCTACCAGGGTATGGTGTCTGTCTTCCCACCTTCATCTTGTAAAATCCATCTTCCTGAATTTTAATATTCCAGGCATCCCAAAATTCTTTCTGTGTCTTTAAGGCCATGCCCTTCCTAGTCTCTGGCCCTTTGCGGACGTTGATGCCTCATCTTGGAACAGTCTTTTTGCCAACTGTTTCTTCTGGCTAAGTTTATTTGTCCTTCACGTCTCAGGTCAGAACACACTTCATTAAGAACCCTTGGCCTGGCCTTCAGACAAGATTGAATTTCACTTCTATACACTTTCTTAGCCCCATGTTCATCTCCTATGAAATTTTCATTTTTTTCTGATGCCTGTTGTCTGTGCTAGACTAAAATCTATTTGAGAGCAGGGACTATGTTCACCTCATTCACCGCTATGTACTCTATACCTAGCATAACACCTATGTCTGGTACATGGTATGTACTCGATAAATGTTGAATGAATAAATTAATTAATTCATTTCAAAATATACGTTGTAGTTTTGGTTTTCATTTTCACTTTTTATAATATGCTTCCTGTTAAACCCTTCTTCTTTTTTCCACAGTTCCTTCCATTACTTTTTTTTTTTTTAAGTCCTAGGCCTGATGTTCACAGTCTGTTTGCCAAGGTGCCTCAGGGTGCCTTAACAAACTCACAGGGGCACCATGAGATATTTTAAATTTTCAAGGGAAGCAAGCAACATCTGCCAGATACCATGCAAACTCCTAGCTTGAGGAAGTTCAGAGTTTCAACATTTGATAACTACATTTCTTTCAAAAATGTTGTGCTTTTGTGAAGCTGGGTTTTCAGCAGTGGATTTGATAAAAATGAAGTATAATGTAGAAATCAATATGATACAGAAATTAGGGTAGAGATGTCCAATTTGATTCAAAGTTTGAGAAAATGTGCAGTGCCCAATAGGCATTAAGTTGTTAGGACATAAATACTCAATAAGTTGTTTGGACCTAATTACTTAATAAGCAAAACTGTTATGTATTTCTTTGGGCCTAGAGGCAATATGAAAAAAATTACTGAGACACTAAAGGAACTGAGGAAGTTTGGGAACCTCTGTCCTTACCAATTGTTAATTTTACTTTTTATGTATTCCCTCACCTTCTTGTTTTATTTTTATCTATATTCCCACTCCAGTTGTTGCTTATCATGATTTCTTTCAGTTTGTTCTTTTGGGTAATCTTAAGATATCTCTTTACCCTCATTGGTTCTGATTCTTTTTGCCTGATTTCTATCATAACTTCTTTCTCTACTCCTCTGTAATGATTTATAAATCCTCCTATTATTATTATTATCTATTTATTGCACTGAAATAATATATTGTAAAGAAAAGAAAATTGCACTTCAGTCTTTAATTCATTTTGAGTTGATTTTAGTATATGGTGAGAGGTACATATCTAGTTTCATTCTTCTGAATATGGATATCCAATTTTCCCAGCACCTTTATTGAAGAGGCAGTCTTTTCCCCAATGTAGATTTTTGTTGCCTTTGTCCAATATCAGATGGCTATAAGCGTGAGGGGTGATTTCTGGGTTCTCAATTCTGCTCCACTGGTCTGAGTGTCTATTTTTATGCCAGTACCATGCTGTTTTGGTTACTATAGCTTTGGAGTATAATTTGAAGTCAGGTAGTGTTATGCCTCTGGCTTTACTTTTTTTATGCTCAGGATTGCTTTGGCTATTCAGGGTCTTTTGTTGTACCATATAAAATGTTAAGATTATTTTTTCCATTTCTGTGAAGAATGTCATTGGTATTTTGATGGGATTGCATTGAATCTGTAGATCACTTTGGATAGTATACACACATTAATTCTTCCAGTCCAAGAGCATGGAATATCTTTCCATTTTTTTGTGTCTTCTTTCATTTCTTTCAGCTGTGATTTGTAGCTCTCATTGTAGAGATATTTCACCTCCTTGGTTAAATTGATCCTTAGGTATTTTATTTTTTTCATGACTATTTTAAATGGGCTTACTTTCTTTATTTCTCTTTCTGTTAGTTCATCATTTGAGTATATAAATGCAACTGATTTGGGGGCATTTATTTTGTATTTTGCAATATTACTGAAATTACTAACCAGCTGTAAGAGTTTTTTGATAGAGTCTTTAGGTTTTTCTATATATAGTATCATGTCATCTGCAAATAGGGACAGTTCGACTTCATCTTTTCCAATCTGGATTCCCTTTATTTCTTTCTCTTGCCTGATTGCTCTGGCTAGTACCTCCAGTACTATGTTAAATAGAAGTGGTGAGAGTGGGCATCCTTCTCTTGTTCCTGTTTGTTAGGGAAAAGCCCTCAGTTTTTCCCTATCCAGAATGGTGGGCTTGTCATAGATGGTTTTTATTGTGTTGAGATACTTTCCTTCTATACCTAATTTGCTGACAGTCTTCACCATAAAGGGATGTTAAATTTTGTCAAATGTGTTTTCAGCATCTTACTTGAAACTGTAAAATTACTAAGGGAAAATATAGGTGAAACACTTCAGGAACTAAGTCTGGGCACAGACTTTATGAACATGAGCCTGAAAGCACAAGCAACAACAACAAAAATAAACAAATGGGATTATATCAAAATAAAAAGCTTCTGCACAGCAAAGGAAACAATCAACAGAGTGAAATGACAACCTACAGAGTGGAAGAAAATTCTTGCTAACTATGCATCCAACTAGGGATTGATATCCTTAATATATAAGGAACTCAAGCAATTACACAGTAAAAAAAACCAAAATAACCCAATTAAAAAATGGGCAAAGGAGCTGAATAGACATTTTTCAAAGGAAGACATACAAATGGCCAACAGGTACATGAAAAATGCTCAACATCACTAGTCATCAGGGAAATGCAAATTAAAACCACATTGAGATATCACCTCACCCCAGTTAAACTGGCTATAATCAAAAAGACTGTGAATGACAAACGCTGGTGAGGGTGTGAAGAGAAGGGAACTCTCCTACACTTTTGGTGAGATTGTAAATTAGTACAACCACTATGGAAAATAGTATGGAGTTTTCTCAAACAACTACAGATAGATCTTCCATATGATCCAGCAATCCCACTTCTGGGTATATACCCAGAGGAATGGAAATCATCATGTCAAAGGGATACCTGTGCTTCCATGTTCACTGCAGCTCTGTTCACAATAACCAAGATATGGAACCAACTTTAATGTCCATCGATGGATAATTGGATACAGAAACTGTGGTATGTATACACCATGGGATACTACTCTGCCATAAAAAAGCATGAAATTCTCCCATTTGCAACAACATGGATGAGCTTGGAGAAACTTATGTGGAGTGAAATAAGCAAAGCACAGAGGGATAAATACCACATGTACTCACTCATAAGTGGGAGCTAAGAGAGAAAGAAGGAAAGAAAGAAAGACCACAGCGGTGTGTTGGACTTGCAGAGGGAGAGAGCATACCTAGGGATACAAAGTGGAGTTGGGAAGGGGGGGAGGTTGGGGATAATTGGGTGGGGGACACGGGGTACAATTGCAATTTGTAGTAACGGGCTTGCTGCCAGTGTGGATCTGGCCTTCACATCTAGGGCACAAGGGGGGACAATCAGCCTTGTATCTCACGAATATTCGTAACCAATAAAAAAAAGAAAGAAAAGAAAATTGGCTTTGTGAAGCTCTATATGCACACACACAAATATATGTTTGGTTTTCATGTGTGTAAGTTATGCCCCTCAGCTTTCTTCTAAAAGGGAGGTGTAACAGTGATTTGGCCTTATACAATTGTGGAGGCAGCTTGTGCACTCTCTGTAAGGCTGTCATCTTTGCGTCTTTTGCTGGAGCCTGACATTCATAGGCAGGCAGTCAGGAAGAGAAGGTGGGATGTGTGTCAGGGGAGAGAATGATAAAGCTGGAGCTCCCAAGCACAAGGTGAACCAAAACATTTCACTTCTCTTGCCTCTGAACTTAGTGATATGGGTGTCCTTCAAAAGTTGGGTCCCTTCAACATGGAGCTAAATAAACACACACACACACACACACACCTAAAAGAGGAAACAGGACATGGTAGGACAGTCGCAGGCTTAGTCAGTGCCTCATAGCAACAGTGTGAGTCAGCTGATCAGCCACAGTCTGTATGAGCTACAAAATAGCTGCTGCTTCATGTCTTCCCTCCAAATCCCACACAAGTCTCTCTCCTGTGGCCCACTCTATCTGCAAACACACAGGAAAGGGAGTTCTGGAAAATGCAGTTTGGTCTAGTCAGCTGGACACATTACAAAGCTATCACAAGAACAGTACCTACGTCCTTTACCAACGTAGCTTACAGTGATTGTTACAGGCAAAATATGTGTTCATTGAAAGATAAGTATTAGAAACATTAAATGAATGGTTTCAGAGGGAGTGGAGAGAAGCGCAGGTGGTGGTTAACAGGCTTGGCCTAAGAGATAGATTTCAAGTAGTTGAATGGGTTTGGAGAAGCAGTACTCCAGTGAGGGAAAATGGCAAAGTCCCAGGAGCAGGAAAAACCAGGCATCCCAAGACAATGGCAGGTCCATCTAACCAGACCAAAGGTTCTGTGAAGTGAGACGTTCTGAGTCTAGAAAGGAAGGTTGAGTCTCTGATGCCAAACCCCATCATCTAGCCTTATTAGGCAGGCAGACAGGAAGTCCTCGTGATTTATCTGATTCCCTCCTATCGATTCTGACTCTTTTTGCCTGGTTTCAGTCTTTATTTCTCCCCATTCTATTCCCTGAAATGATTCTCCATCCTTAGATTAACATTATCTGTTGATTGTACTGAAATACTATATTGTATAGAAAATAATATTTGTTTTGGACTTGCTGTGAGGCAAATGGGGCATGGGATGTAAACAGGACTTTAAGACAATGGCCCTGCAAAAGATGATGACAGTGTGCAAAAGGGACCGAAAGGGGCAGGAGGAAACTGAAGACATGAACTTCCCTCCTAGCAGCATTCCTCACAAACTAAAACTAGGAGTGAGATTACAATTTGAAGTCTTTGACTCTGACTCAAACATCTTGCCACATTTTATAAGACTCCAGTTTGCCAGATACCCTGATAAGCTATTGTTACTTTGTTACTCTCTCTACCCAGGAAATGATTAAACGCTTTCTATGCCCATCTTCAAGCCCATTGACAAGAAGAGCTGACCCTAGTAAGACTAAAGCTAGGGTCATCAGGAAGCGTGATGACCTTCATGTAAGTTTTCTTTAACTCAATGTCCTCCCCAGAGGAGCTTCTGGAACTAGGATAACCAGCTCCTTCTGTAGGGTATATCATCCTCATGACCTCCTCCCTGGGCAGAAGCATTGCCAGGAACTTGGGTTCATTCATTGCTTCCATAGGCTGCAGTCAGCAACTTAATCATCTTTCGTTGGACAAAAACCTACTCTCTCCCAAAACGTTTATTATGCTCTGATGCTTCCAGCCGGATAACAGCAGCAGGGACCCCTGCTACGCCTGTTTCAGAAGAAAGAACCCTGGGATGAGATCCAGGAGAACTGTTTCATGATCCCTGTCCTGCAGTTCACTAGCTGTGAGATCTTGGGAACAACCCAACACATTACCTCTGTGAGCTTTATAAAATGAGTGGTTAGATTAGACACTCTCTAAGATTTCCTAAAGATTTAATTTTTTAAATGTCAAGATGCGCTAATTAAAATGAGATTCAAATTTTGTTTGTCAAATTGGCAAAAATGAAAAGAATACTACTATTAGTTGTTGGCAAGGCCTCTTAACATTGCAGATGAGAGATCACAGTAGCAAGAAAAACAATTACAAACATATGCCATTTTATAGAAAAGCTGTTAAATTGTACATACACTCAGGAGTCTCACATCCCCCACTCCCAGAATAATAGGTTTCAAGGACTTATCCAGCATGTATGCAATGACATAACTATAACTTATTAAATTGCTTATAATGATTAAAAACTTGTAAATAATACAAATATCCACCAACAAGCCATTGAGAAATTATAGTAAATCTATGCAATGCTACAGCACAAAGCAACTTATAATGATTCTATAGAAAAATATTGAATAAAATTGAAATGTTCTCTATATTAATGTATAAAAGAAAGTGATTTACTTGATATTTCATTAACAGCCGTTCAGTATGATCTCAATTTAGTTATATGCACATAACTGTATTTCCCCAGATCTGACCTGCCTGTGACTTCTAAACAAAGCCACACTGTGTTTAAAAGACAGTTGACAATAAATGTGGGTCCTCATTCTACAGAAGTCCCTGCTTTTCTCAGGTTCCCCATTCAGGAATGTCCAGGACTCTCCAAGGAACCCTCCCTTTCTTCACAAATCCACTACTAGTTCAGAGTGCTAAAGGTGGGTCTGTGTCCCAATATAATTGACTTACACGCTCTTCCCCTCTCCCAATACAATTAGCTCCAAGTGCAAAATCTATGAAAAGAGTAATCTTTTCAAAACCCAAACCTGACCATCCCTATCCTCCCTCCCCTTCTTAAAACTATGGCTTGCCACTACACTAAGGGGAAAGAGAAAACTCTTTAAGACGGCTACAAACTCCTAAAGTCTTGCCTGGTATAGCTCTTATGTGCCTCTCCAGCCACAACACATACCAGCCTCTCTCTCCATTCCAGCCCCAAAGGTCTTCTCTCAGGCTTTTATATTGTGTATGCTCCCTTCTACCACAGAGCCTTTGTACTTACTATTTAATTCTCTCTTCCAACAATGTTCTTGCCCCACTGTTTCAGTTAGTTAATTCTTTCTCATGCTTTAGTTCTCAGATGAATTTTCATTTTTTTAGGGAAAGATCCTTGAGACCACTTGACTTGCTAAATTATCCAAATTCACATAGCATCATGTACCTTTCTGTTATAGCACCTGATCACAATTGCAAATTTACATTTTAATTGTGTAACTTGATTAATGAAGAAGAACTGTGCCTTAAACCTTCCCACTTCTTCTTCAACATTTCATTTACATCTAGTACAGTGCCTGGCACATACTTTTTGAATTACTGAACAGTGTATTTCAGGCTTTCTCCTGGTGGACATGTGGAGTCAGAATGGCTCCCACAATTGGGGATCCCCAAGCATGCCCACACCTTGAGCCCAGGTTCCTAATTCTCCTTTTAACCAGAGAGAAGAAAAGTTCTTTCCCTGGCCCAGATCAAGGCCTGCTTGGTGGAGATGTCTAATTATTTGAAGAAAACACTCAACCCTATCCACAAAATGTGGCCTGAACTCCAAGGCCCAGAAAAGCCATCACAATATTTTATAATACTTTCTCAAAGCTTGGGTTGATCAATTCTAGATATTACTTTATATGAAATACCACTAGTCCCTAAGTCATGCCCAGCCCAGATCCAACCCATTGCACAATCTTCCGTCCAAGGTTGGGAAGACCTTATGATCTCCTCAAAGAGATATCCTGAGAACAAACAATATTTTCAGCCATAAGGCAGCCTAAATCAGGATGTCAGCAACACATTTATCTAATTCGATAGCATTACAGTTCTGCTAATGACAACCTGAATTGGTATTACTAAATAGATTATTTAACATCTCAGATTCATGTATCAGCATTTTAACCACTTCTTTAGCTATATCTGAGAATTTATCTAATATCTTCATACATAAAATCAACCCAACTCATAAAAGGAAGTTTTCCATGAATGCAAAGTGCAATTTCTATCGTAGCTGAGAGAAATTGCTTACAACTCTCCAAAATGGCACTTTTCTAACCTCCAGAATTCAAGATTCATTCTCCTGAGGCATCTGTTTACATACACAAAGACGTGCCTGACACTTACTCACAGAGATTGTTCCAGGGACAGCTTCTGCTCTTGGTGGGTAGCTCTTGGGCTCTGTCTTAATCACAGCCCAGAACACTAAACACAATGGAGTGATGGTGGGACCTGAGGACGGTCCTCTTCGACTGGTGTCCTCCAGTTCTCAGAGGTCAGTACAGTGTGACCTCATTCCACTCTGGCTACACAACTGAGTGAGTTTCCCAAACGCTAGGAGAGAGAAGAAAACTGAGGCAACTGCTTCTCTGGAACATTCTAACATATTGACTTCGTAATGGGATGTTTCAGCTTCCCTAGGATATCTTCAGTTCATTGTAGAAAAAAAGAAAAGTGAAATTTTCTGGGTGGGAGAAATCATGTGTTTTTATTTATTTTTTAAATTTTTAAGCAAAAGGTAGGTGTTCCTTAAAGAAAGGAAAGGAATTAAGTAACCCAAGGGGCTGAACCGTGGAGGAGTAACTAATGAGCACCTCTTTTTTTAACTCTCATATTTAGGTGATAGTAAATCTTGAAAGACTGAGGTTGCTTTTTTTAAAAGAAGGATCTTGAGAAAATACTTAAATCTGTGCAAGAAGTTTGTATTTCAATAATAACTTTAGTCATCATATTTAAATTTTTGATAATACCATAATATTTCGTTTACAAGGATTTAGTGAAAATCTAGATACAATTATAAAGGATCTGGACAGTCTAGCATTAGAGGGTAGGCCTCCTCTTCCCAAGTCTAAGACTTGCTCTCTTTGTACTATAAGATGACTAACGTGCTTGATATGTTTCTAGAAAAAGAATCCGAAATGCTGTAGATATTCTCACACAAAAATGTCCCTACTACATAGGTCACTCTTAGTTCTAGAAAGGTTTGAAGATTTGTATAAAAACTTTAAATCTCTACCCTTAGAACATAACCGTAGTAGTTCTTTGGGATCCGTGGGGGATTGGTTCCAGAACTTCCTGCAGATACTAAAATCTGCAGAGGCTCAAGTCACTGATATTAAAAGGCATAGTGCATTAGTCTGTTTCTGTTGCTATAACAAAATACTTGGAACTGGGTGATTTATAAGAAAACAAAATTTATTGCTAATAGTTTTGGAGACTGGGAAGTCCAGCCAGCAGAATGAAAAGAACCTACAGAATGGAAGAAAATATTTGCAAATCGTGTATCTGATGAGGGGTTAACATACATGAGAAACTTTTACAACTCAAACTTTACAGAATATATAATAAACTTTTACAACTCAACAACAACAGAAAAACAAATAACCTAATTTAAAAATGGCCAAAGGACTTAAATAGACAATTCTCTAATCAAGATATGCAAAAGGCCAACAAGCATATCAAAATATATTCAACATCACTAATAATAGGAGAAATATAAATCAAACCCACAATGAGCTATCACATTCATTAGGATAGCCACTATCAAAAGAACAGAAAATAACAAGTGTTAGCAAGAATTTGGAGAAATTGGAAACTTTGTGCACTGTTTGTGTGATTGTAAAATGGTACAGCCATTATGGAAAACAATATGGAAGTTTTCAAAACATTATTAGAATTACCATAGAATCCACTTCTGGGTATATATTTGAAGAATTCAAAGCAGGATCTTGAAGAGATATTTGTACACCCATGTTCATCACAGCATTATTCACAATAACCAAAAGGTGGAAACAACCCAAATATCCATGGACAGATGAATGAATTTTAAAAAGGTGTCATATACATGCAATGGAATATTATGCAGGTTTAAAAAAGAAGGAAATCCTGTCACACGCTACAATATAGATCTTCAAGGCCATTATGCTAAGCAAAATAAGCCAGTCACAAAAAGACAAATACTCTGTGATTCCACTCACATGAAGTATCTAAAGCAGTTGAAATCATAGAAACAGAAAGTACAAAGGTGGTTGTCAAGGGCTGGGGGTAGGGGGAAAGGGAAATTAAAGTTTAGGGGATATAGAGTTTCAGTGTCACAAGATGAAAACGTTCTAGGAATTGGTTGCACAACAATGTCAATATACTCAGAACTACTGAACTACACACTTAAAAATGATTATGATAGTAGATTTTATGTTATGTGTTTTTTACCACAGTAAAAACAAGTGTCAGGTAGTCAAAGTGGTTAGTGCTTTATAATAGTGATTCCATATCTATACACTCTGAAATAATTTTGAAAACTATTATGTTCAAGACACCATACCAAGAGCATTGGAGAATAGAAAATAAATAAACATCAACCAAAATAACTTTTTCAATAAATATAAAACTTCTAATAGGGAAAACATGTAGAAATACAGTGCTTTAATTGTAGGACAGTTTTCCCCACTTCCCTAGCTTGCAGTTCTCAAGAATAACTACAGAATGTTCTGGGAATGCAATATCCTGAGATAGGGAGGAACAACCTGAAACAGCTGGGCCTTGTTCCTGTCCCTCTTAGGGAATGTAACATCTTGAGTTAGGAAGGAACTGTCCAGGATTTGTTCTTCTCTCCCTGGAAGCAGGATGTCCTTCTAAGCTTGTCCAGTGTATCCCGTGGCCCCTGAGGTATACAATTCAGGGTGGGCTGCCTTTCTGGGTCTCTCAGTTGCAGTGCAAGTGGGCTACGTGAAGTTGAAATTCCACCTGCCCTAGACAACTTTCTTGAGCTTTGGGAGACATCTCATAATGGATCCTAGACTTTTTCTTTCCCTCGCCGCCTATCTGTAAGTCATAAACTCACTTAGCATAACTTGTATGTGAGTGTGTTCTATCTCACTGGACCCAGACAAGTCCCGGAAACACATCTGGTGTGGGCCTTCTTTCTGGTGGTTACTCTCTACAGCAATGCAGGGTGTCAAATGGTAAGAATGGGCTGAGCAAGAGCATGGACCTAAACAGTAGCCCAGGATGCAGTGGGCACAGTTACATGGGCTCCTCTTCCTTGTGGACAGCATAATGATAATCTTTGCCTTTCTCCATGCAGTGGGACTCCTCTCTTGGGACTGGTAATTAGCAAACCTGCTTCACATTAATAGCACAGCAAAGGAGGCATAAAGGAAGGACAGATTAATTTCATTTGGCAACTGAGAAAGGAGTAGATCAGGAGAAAATAGAGAAGTTTCCCTTTAGAAATATAGACATTCTTTACACAGTGAGAAGGGAAAGGGCACTCCAGGCTGAGGGAATACCAAGAAAATATAATATAAGGGAACTTCAAAAGGTTCATGGAAAGATTTGTATTATCTTTTAATTCAATTTTTACACAAACTATTTGAAGCACCCTCATATAGCCTTGGAACACTCGGAAACTATCAATAGAAAACTGACAAACAATTAATAAATTATGGTATATACAGTCAATATAATTCTACATAGCCCTTTAAAAAATGAGGTAAATGCATATGCAATGAAATAAAATTTTCTTAATATATTATTATTTACTAATATAGTAAGAGGAGATGCACTGGCAAGAGAATGTGATTTTGTTCTTAAAACTGAGTTTGTGTGTGTGCATATGTGAACATGAAGAGAAATTGATAATAAGGCTAAATATAAAGCAGACTATCCAAGGAAACTTAGAAAGTGGGATTGGGAGGGAGAAAGAAGACCTGGAAGGAGAAAACTTTTACTTTGCATTCCATACAATTTTGGTCTCTTCAAATGTTTTACAAGAAAAAGTGTTAACTTTATCACTTCAAAAATTTGTTAAAGAAGCAAAAATGGTTGCACAAGGACAAAAAAGCTTTAGGGATCTTTCAAAATTCCTTCAAATAATATGATAGCCTGGCTAAATCAATAAGTGAAATTTGTGAGAGTATTTGGTTAAAGAGAAAAAATTAACCAGTAACATCCATGATGGTTGAATGGTGTTTGTTGGTTGTGTTTTGGTGAGAATTGTATCCTCCAAAGAATCTTGGTCCATAGAAATGCCAAACTGTGCCAAGTTTCTAACCTTCCTCGTCAGCAGCATTGTGTGACATCACAAGACGTGTTGTGGAGGAGAATGGAAAGAATAGAATTGCCCTCCAAGATATCAAATCAGAATCTCAACCCTTGCTTTCTTTGAGGTAGGGATTTTCATTTCAGATCGAGAATTTGTTGTCCTCTAAAGTATACTTCTACGTACATTCTAAGTTCCCTCTTGGCAGCACCACTGTTTACAATGTGTCATAAAAAATAAACAAAATATTTCCCTTCTGTGTGTCTGTAATGAATAAAGTAGAACTTCAGCAAGTGGAAGAGAGGCAAGAAAATCAATGATGAAAACCATGTCAGAAGCTGTTACCGGTAAATGTCACATTTCATATGTCCTGATGTCACAGCTCATGCTTTCAAACAGAAGATAATTACTTTCCACAGTGCTAGCTGAAAAAATGTAAGCTGTATCATAAACCTTCACAAATTCGAACTAATTGTTTCTAAGACCAGTCCAAACCAGCTAAAAATCAGAAGAGTAAATTTGCATTAGTGCATATTCAAAATTGAAAGAAATTCAACATACAAAATGTCATTATTCTTGAACTTGTCAGATCATAAACTCAGTTTTTTTCGAACGAACTTCAATTGGAAAATAAATTCCAGCCAAAAGAAATGATATGATGGAAAGATTGTTTACGTGAAATTTAGAATCAAGTTAGACTGCTAGAAGACCATCTTTTTTTTTATTTCTAACTTTTTTTTTATTATGGTAAAATACATATAATGAAAAATTTATCATCTTGACTATTTTTAAACGTACAGTCAGTGATATTAAGTACATGTATAATGTTGTGCAACCATCACCACCATCTATCTCCAGAACGCTTTTCATCTTACAAAACTAAAACTCTATAGCCATCAAACAATATCTTCTCGTTACTCCCTCCCCCCAGGCCCTGGCTACAACCACTCTGTCTGTATGATTTTTGACTCTATGATTTACACTTTATATAAGTGGAATCATACAATATTTGTCTTTTGCAACTGGCTTATTTCACTTAGCATAGTGTCCTCAAGGTTCATCTATGTTATAACATATAACAGAATTTCATTCCTCTTTAAGGCTTGAGTAATATTCCATTGTAGGTACCATATTTTGTTTATCCATTCATTTGTTGATGGACACTTAGGGGTTGCTTCCATGTTTTAGCTATTGTGAATAAGGCTGCTATGAACATGGTATACAACTATCTCTTCGAGACCCTGATTTCAATAATTTTGGGTGTATACTCAAAGTGGAATTGCTGGATCACATGGAAAATCTCTTTTTAATTTTTGAGCAACTGCCATACTGTTTTCTACAGTGGTTGTACCATTTCACATGCCCACCAACAGTGCCCAGGGATTCCAATTTCTCCACATCCTCATCAGTACTTGTTATTTTCTGGTTTCGTGTTTGGGGTTTTCGATTTTTCCATAGTAACTATCCTAATTGGTGTTAGGTGGAATCTCATTGAGTCTTGATTTGCATTTCCCTGATGATTAGCGATGCTGAGCATCTTTTCATGTGCTTATTGACCATTCATAAATCTTCTTTGAAGAAACACCTATTCAAGTCCTTGCCCATTTATTTTCTATTTTTTATTTTTTGGTTTTAGTCACTTGCTTATTTTACTTGTTTAGGTTGTGAATTTTCTTTTTTAATTGACACATATCTTTGCCCATTTTTTAATCAAGTTATTTGGTTTTTGTTATTGTTGAGTTTCAGGAGTTCTGTATGTATTACAGATATTAATCCTTTATCATATATATGATTTGCAAATTTTTTTATTCTGTGGGTTGCCTTTTCATTCTGTAGATAGTATTCTTTGACACACAAAAGTTTCTAATTTCCACATAGTACAATTTGTCTATTTTTTTCTTTTGTTATCTGTGTCTTCGTTGGTGTATCCAAGAAAGACCAATTTCTTAAAAACAGAAATTTGGTCCCTCATAGCACTATTGTCACTGAATTATCACTTAGTATTATAATTTTTGTATTTATCAAAGATCACTAAAATATAGAGGTGTATAACCAGTCTTTGAATTCAATGTAAAAATACTATTGAGGGCATTGCCCATAACATTACTCAGCACCAACTGGGTCATTTTTGTTTTGAATTCTTAGTATCCCAAAGTGTTGTCCGATTCATTGCAAACAGAAGACACTTAATAAATGATTACAGTTGGTGAGGACAATATGAAATCACAATGTAAATGAACACAAACTATATATGCTGTGAAATATTTGAAAAAAACATATTCTCCTGTGCAAAATAAGTACACATATTAGAATCTTGTTTATGCTACTAATTTGCTTAGCTGAGTGAAATATAGAGTTAGATGACAACAAATGGATTGCAAAAATCCCCAAATTTGTATGTGTATAGTTCATGTCGTATTGCATGTGCACCAAGAAATCAATGGGCAGATTGTCTTCTTTGAGATATCAAAGTTACAAATTAAAACAAAAACTGGTGAATTCTTTTTATAATTAGTTGGTATAAAATATAAATTATCCTGCATATAAATGAAGAAAAATAGAATACGACTATTGAAAAAAGATAAAAGTAGAATGGATTCTGTAGCAACAATAAGAGTTTCATATAATTTTATTCTAAAATGTACATTTTATCCAAGTTAAATATATACTTCAAAGTATGGAATGATTCTGAATTATATCCACCAATGGCTTTTGAAGCATTTAATTAAGACTATTTCTTCATTTCACACCTTTAGTTCCTCAGAATCGTTGAAAATATTCACCTTCACTCTGGAACCGGATATCCTAAAAGACAGCTCCAAACCCCAGGCAGTGATCCCTTAAACAAGGAGTTCACACTAATAATTACTAAAGTCAGAAATTTTCTGCATCTCTTAACAAATAAGTATTAACATAGCTAATATAAACTAACATTGACTAAACACTCATTGAGCACCAAGGCATAAGCCAAGCATTATCTCACCAGATCTTCCCAATAGTCTCATGAAGTTAGTTCTCTTTTATCTTTTGCCTTTTACAATGAAACGGGATCACAGAGGTTAAATAATCTACCTAAGATCACAGAAAAAGCAATTGGCAAAACAGTATCCAACCCAGAAATTTGGGCTTACTGCTCCACTGCATCAGTACTAAAAGAAATTATTTCCCCAGCTCTTCAAAGAAATAATGCAAAAACGGGATAGGTAAAGAAAAAAAGTTTGACTGAAAATTTCTAAATAACAGCTATATAAAATAAAAACTGCTTAAAATATATCATTTAATCTTAAAGTTTTGTTCATATTTGAGAATTTTGTATATATAAAAAGAATTTGGGTGAGATGGAAAATGTTAACTATGGGAACATTATTTTTAAAGATTTAAGAAAAATTTAGTTCTCACAGTTCATTCTTGTGGCAACTCCTGTTGCCTGGTTACCACCAGGCAGAGAAAACCAACTATAGAAGAATTATCACGATTATACTAAAAATAATGAACACTTCTTATCTCCCTGTTCTACTTTTAAATAATGATTTACAAAATAGAGCAAATAAAACCATATTATAAGCCTAATAATAGCTGCTTCACATATAAACTAAGGCTTCTACATTCTTTGCTGGCTCTTCTAACCTGCTACATTTATAATTGATGAATGTACCTTTAGTTTAAGCTGGAAAAATACCTTACAGCATTTGGCCTGTAAGTCATCCAAAGTATTCTGTTGCTCAAAGCAAGGACCTGTTTTGGATAAGCACTCTGAAGATAAGGAATGACTAAAATGAAGTCAAAATAAGAAATGTATAATCAAACATCTGTTGTTTTTGCTGTATAGAGTTCCTCATGTCTTTTTCCTAACAACAAAAGTCCTCTTACCTGGGGGAAACCAAAGCATTATAGTTCAAGAGCAGCTGAACTTAACACATCCCAGACCACAGACATAGGCACATGACCCCTACCTAAACAGTTTTTCATCTCCTCGAAGGGCACGTTATCTAAGATGTTCGATCATCCTTTTCAGTGAAATTTACTATACACTAAGAGAGCACTGGGGTCTCTCTTTTGGACTGTGTTCTGTAAGGATATAGGGCTGTGGACACAAGCAATTACAGTTCCCAGTATTTGGGGAGATCTTGTCTGAGAATAAAGTCAATAAGCAGAAGAAACAGAACTGGGTGATAGAACAGCCTCAGTTAGAAACAGCTCCTCCCTTGTCTTTCAAAGATACACAGCAAACATACTTCCTTTTTGCCTAAGGTAATTTGATTTGAGTTTCCCTTACAAGTAAAAAGTTTGACAAATACAATTCTCTCAACCATGGAGTTACTCAATTCCCTCTCGAATATATGTATGTTTAGGAACTTGGGATTTTGAGATGAGTTATTTAAGATAACTACCAGCTGATAAGGTCATATTTCCTTTTACTTGGCTTTAAAGTTTCTCAAATATCAAGCAAATCATGACAGAAAATTGGAATTCTGTGAATAAACACACTCACAGCAGTATCTATACATTACACTCATCAATATTCAGAGAAAATAAATCTTTTCCTCAAAAATGTCTCACTTCAATATCATGTGGCCTTGAATTCCATCATCAGAGGTTTATTTCCTAATGCTAAGCCTTGTCATTTCCCGGTAGTCCTCTTTCAAGAAACAAATGACATGAGGCATTTGCATCTTAGCGTGAACTGCTCAGATAATTTTCCTCTATGACAGGAGAAAAAACAGAAGAGTAGGTGCCAGAAAGTTTGAGAGAGATGTAACACGTAAAAGGATCAAGAGAATGAGAAAACCAGACACAGACTGAGAGAAAATGTTTGCAAAAGACAAGCAAATAAAGTCCTGATAAAGGACCATTACTTAAAATATACAAAGAACTCTTAAGAAGAAAACTGACAACCTAATTAAAATATGGGCAAAGATCAGAATAGACACCTCACAAAATATATATATATATATATATATGAATGTCAATTAAGCATATGAAAAGATTCTCAACATGATGTGTCATTATGGAATTATAAATTAAAATGAGATAGCACTATACATTTATTAGTATGGCTAAAATCCAAGATACTGACAACACCAAATGCTAACAACAGAAACTCTCACTCATTGCTGGTGGGAATGCAAAATGGTACAGCCACTTTGGAAGACAGTTTGGCAGATTCTCACAAAACTAAACATACTCACACCATATGATCCAGAAATTGCATTCCTTGATAGTTACCCAAATGAAATGAAAACATGTCCACACAGAAACCTGCACGTAAATGTTTATAGCATCCTTATTTATAACTGCCAAAACTTGAAAGCAACCAAGATGTCCTTCAGTGGGTGACTGGAAAAATAAACCGTGACACATTCAGACAATGGAATATTATTCAGCACTAAAAAGAAATGAACTATCAAGCCACAAAAAGACATGGAAATCTTAAGTGCAAATTGCTAAGTGAAAGAAGGCAGTCTGAAAAGGGTAATTATTATATGATTTTGATGATGTGACATTCTGGAAAAGGCAAAACTATGGAGACAGTGAAAAGATCAGTGGCTGATGAGGGTTTTGAGGGAGGAAGGGATAAGTAGGTGGAGCTCAGAGGTTATTTAGGGCAGTGAAACTGTTCTGTATGACACCATAGTGGTGGATACCTGTCATTAGACATTGTCAAAACTCATAGAACATACAGCACAAAGTGCACGCTAATGTAAACTATGGATTTGGGTTGATGATATGTCAGCGTTGGTTCATCGGCTGTGACAAATGTACCACTCTGGTGCGCTGGTGTAAGATATTCACGGGGGGGGACTGTGTGTATGTGGAAGGGGGTACGTGGGAACTCTGGACTATCTGCTCAATTTTATTTTGGACCTAAAACTGCTCTAAAAAATAAAGTCTATTAGTTTTTTAAAAAGTAAAAGAAATGAAACAGATGATGAGCAAGAATCAACAAATGGTACACGTCACAATTTCCCTATCTGTACCACTCTTCAGAGGAAAGAACACTGGATCCGGGGTCTTCTGTTCACATGACAGGTATTTATTAAAAGCCTACTATGTGCCCAGTACTGTGCTAGGTGTCTTGGAAATAAAATAAGAATCATCATTTCCCACATGCAGCTTATAGTCTAATAGAGGAGTAAGGCAATAAACAAATAGATACATAATTACAGATTATGATAAGTGCTAAAAAGAAATATACAGGGACCCAAAGGAGCATAATAATGGGGACAATTTTATTAAGAAAGGGAAAAGAAATGCCAGCAGGTATAGAGTTGTGGGGTCAAGGAAGCCTGATTATAACATGACAGTACCAGATATTATTTGAATATTGATGAGAATGATCCAGTACAGAAAAGGTCTAAAATGCAGGAAAGAGATATGGTAAATTATGAAGCATGGACCCCCAAATGGTATCAAGGGTTGGAATGAAACTACACGGGGAGGGCTTGCTCTTCAGTGGGAGGGAAATTCCTCCATTACAAGAGGAGTAGAAAGGGAAGAATATTTGCACAAACCCTAGAGGGAAGGTAAAGGCCTTCCCATCAGGTGAACAGAAACATCCTCCGAGGGGAGGAGGGAAGTGGCAGATGGCAGACATAGAAAGCACTGAAATAATTTTTTATGAGATCTTATAGAAACTCGCACCACCTTTCTTGGCTGTCAGAGAAAATGTGTGTTTTTTTTTAACTACTGCAGTGGCCCTTGCAATGTTAACCAGATCCAGAACACAATTATGTCAGAGTTTATTGTTTGCAGAGGTCAAGGTGAAAGCTATGCTAACAAGAGAAATAACCCTCTTGATATGAAGTGTACTGTACTTTCTCGGAGTGACCTAAAAGCTTGGTTGGTAAGGCACATTTGCATCTTAAGCAAACAATGAGAAAATCAGCCAATGTTCCTAGCAGGAAGACTAACCTAGAACTGCAGAACCCACACCGGTCTGCACTCACGGGATGTCCTCCTTCACCTGAGTTAGCAATGACTGAGCAGACAAGGAAGTTCCTTAGTACCCAGCCAAAGCCTGAAACACTCTGGTTTATAAGACAAGGGGGAGCAGAGAGGGTGAGTGGTTCTGATGGTGAGAAGTGGAGTTTTCAGGGACAGGGTGTGTAGACCTGAGTAGGATTTGAAAAAAAAAAGGGGGAGGCTCCAAAAATAGGGAAAAGGGGAGTAATAGGAAATGAGGAAAGAGAGAAGGATATGAAGAGAGAGAATATCCACTTGAGACGGCTTCTTTAAGAAAGTCTGAGTGCACAAAGCCCTTCCTTTGGAGATTCAAAAAGATCACAAAGTCAGATAAAATGATTTCTACTCCTCCAGCATGATATGGGCTTTCTGAGATCCTTCCAGCGCATGTTTGATCTGGAGAAGGAGGAGGTATTTAGGGGAGTGACAGCATTGGCTCACCTTAGCAGATTACTTTAGGTCCGACCATGTTGGTTCCCAACACTGGAGGGACAGAGCCACAGATGCTAAAGTCAAAAAGAGGACGACTGAGAGAAGCCTTGTCACAACTGGGACACAGAAATACAAGGCAAGATCTTCAGTGAGAGTTTTATAAAGAGGAAATATGAAATAGTTCTTGTGACAAGTGAGAGAATGATATTCCAGAACAACATAGATTGCTGGAAAGAATTAAGAGCCTATTTAAGAGAAAGTTTTGTGTTTGGGACTTTTCTCTGCCATTTATTAGATACAAGATTTTTTACAATATACTTAACCTGTTTGAAACTGAGTTCCCTTGATGGTCAAATGGGGTTACTACCTATGATACAAGGCTGAAGAAAAAAAAAATAAGATTATGTATGTAAATTCCTTTACATAGGAAATCTCAAAAAATATTAGTTTCTTTTCTGTTTTCACGATTCATAAGCTTTACTAGGCTGTAGGAACTTTCCTTTGTATATTCACCTTAGAGCTTTTTCCTAGGTAAGTTTTTCACATTAGGAATATCACTTCCTAAATCCTTTCGGGCATTTTGAGCATGAAAATTATTCAGCGTATATATAATTTCTGAGTCAGTGGACTAACCACTATATCCAGATGATGTTTTTATTCAACTTAGTCTTAGGACCTCTAAAAATAAAGTATTAACCAATATTATTCAGACTTATGTCTACCTATAAGACTTCCCAGAATAAAAGAAAATAAGGCCCTTTTAAATATCCGTATCTACATTTTCTCTTTACGTTTTTACTGTGCCATTGGTAAATTAATTATGAGAATGCAATTTGATAAAACTGCTTTTATTTGGGAAAAAATTGAGTTTCAGATTTCCAGGGGATTTTGTATCTCTCTGTTTTGTATCTCTCTCTTTGTATCTGGGTGATTTGAAATTCCACCTTGCTACACCAGGTTCTCATACTTTAACATTTATCAGGATTACCTTGGATACATTTTAATAATTTAAGTTATGATGATTTAACCCCAGAACTTCTTATTTTTTAGGTATGAGGTGGGACCAAAGAATAAACATTTTTCACCAACATCTTAGGTCATATTAATTCAGGTGGTCCTTAACCATCATTTTGAGGACCCTTGGAGCCTAAACAAAATGCATATTCCTTTTGGGAAAATTATTTGCTTTTATCATGTGCCAAATCTAAATAAACTCTTTTATTTTTATATACAGACCATATTTGATTCATTCTTGCAAAAAAGAAAAAAAATCCTCCCTTAAACTGAATTTTGGTTGACTTTGAGTGTTGTATTCCATAAATACATGTATTTTACAGAGTTTGAAATGTTAGTTCTATAATATTTTTTATAATAAAGATCCATATTATCCATATGTCTGTTTTATTAGAGGCTTTGACAGCCATTCAAGTTATCCCCTGATAGCACAATAGCAATACATTTACATTTTCTTTTGTCTATGAAAATATTTGCTTTAAAACCCCCAGAATTATCTAACCTTTCCTATCTATAGGATCTTTATGTGAAAAAGGAGAGTTTTTCTGAATTTCCCTTGGGAATTTTTCCCCAAGGATATTTACTCACTACATCTTGTCTAATCTTTTCCATTGTACCTACAAGAAGTCATATTTCTTTACATATAGTAACAGATAACACTACAAACACAAACTTGCAAGCTTATGTAAAATGCAACCCAGATAAAACTTGAAAAACAACTATATGTCTTCAGAGAAACTGCTTTTCAGCAGCATTGAAAATGCATAGTTTAAATATCAAATAGTAGATAAATATAATGCTTTCCAAGATGGAACATGAGGTCTCAGTCTATTTTAAGAGAAAGAAAATATTGGAAAATATCCCAGAAATGTCACTGTGGGAGCAGGTTGAACAACCCCTAAGTATAAAAAGAATTTTTAAAAAAGCAATCACATCACACATTTATTACATTTAGGGAAGACAGTAGAATAAAAAGTGTTAAATTTCCTTAGGGAAAATATTCAAGTAAAACTAACTTAGTTCTGAAACTGAATATCACAGTTTCATAGATGCTGTTCAGAATCACAGGATCAGAAGGGACAGACATTCATCTTATGATTTTTGTACCTTCAGTTAAGTCCCATTATTAAGTCTCCTGTGAATATTAAATAATTAATCTCAGTTTAGATGCCTGCAGAAGAAGAAATTTTATAAATCCCTCACTTACCTCCTCAATAACAAATGCACAGATTGAATCTATTCCATTCCTTCTTTTATTCAATTCAAAAATATTGATTAGGATAATACTATGTACAAGGTACATCACTGCCAAAATCTCCAAACAAAAACTAGAAAATTTAGTCAATTTCTGAGGCATCTTAGACACATAAAATGAAACATCAATTTTTTTCCAGTGAGGTAGACACTATGCAAAATTGTGAATTTTAACTTTTCCTGCACTATCTTTTCTCATTTCTACACCCACTCATCTCTATCCCCAAATCACAGCATGAACAAAATTTAAGGGAACTTAAAATGTTCAGCTCAAAAATTCTTGAATACTTGCTTCACTTGCAGGCTGTATTAGTCAGGGTTCTCCAGAGAGACAGAATCAATAAGATATGTTATAAATATGTAAGAGGGGATTTATTAAGGGAATTAGCTCACATGATTGGAAGAAAAGTCCCATGATAGGCCATCTTTAAACTGGATGCCAGCAGCATGGTTTAGTCCAAGTCCAAAGGCCTCAAAACCAGGGAAGCCAATGCTGTCCTTGGTGTAAGCCCTGGAACCCAAGAGCTGAACAGTCTCGAGCTCTGATGTCTGTGGGCAGGAGAGAAGAGTGTATCCCAGCTCTACTAAATAGAGAAAGAGATTCATCATTTTTCTCTGTCTTTTGTTCTCTCTGGGCCCCCAGCAGATTGGATGGTTCCCACCCACATTGAGGGAGGGTCTTTACCACCCAGACCACTCAGGATCTCATACTAATCTCTGCTGGAAACACCCTCTTGGACATACCTAAAAAGATAGCTTTACCAGGTTTCTTGGCATTCCTTAATCTAATCAACCTGACACCTAGAATTAACTGTCACACAAGACTATGAAACATTTAAAGTACTTTGTTGATATTTGGTAGGCCAATAATATTCACAAATCTGTAACCTGTAGGTGCAATTGGTATGTATTTGTATTCGATCAGAAGTCATGTACAGGACGAGTGATGTCACCAAGATGTTGGAATAGATGATCTCTGATGCCACTCTCCCCGACAACAGGTCAACTTGCACCTATTAAAATGCAAAAACTGCCATCCTGAGATTGCTGGAACTCAGGGGAAGAGCCGGAGACCCATGGAGTTCACGAAGGTGGGAAAAGCCAAGGTAATCATTCCAAGCCCTAACTACTCCCCAGGCCATAATGGCATAATGCAAGGAGCAACTACCAGCACACAAAGCAGCTACCCAGAGACAGGAAAGCCACATCAGTGCCCTTTGTGTGAAGCTACTTGGAATTTTCAGGTGAGAAGGATACCAAGACGGCTGACAAAAAGAAAAAAAAAAAAAAAAAAAATATATATATATATATATATATATATATATATATATATATAGCTCACTTTGGAATGCACCATGCCCTCTCCCAGGCCAGTGAAGCTCCTCACAAGCTTCCCCTGGGTCCACATAAGAGGGAGGGAGGGGCTGCAGTCTATGAGAACAGGGAATAACCCAGAGGCTTGTGCATGGCCTTCCCCATGGGGAATGTTTGGAGTGCCTGGGGGTAGGGAAGCTGATCCCTCAGGGAAGCACTGGGGCACAGTGTTGGCAGCTGTTCTGCTTTCCATGTGGCATGGGCACCACACACTGGAGACCAGTCAATGAATCTGATGCCACTCTCCCCCACAACAGATCAACTTACAGCTATTAAAATACTAAAACTTCCATCCTGAGATTGCTGGAACTCGGGGGAAGAGCAGGAGCACTGCAAGGAGCACAGTTTGCAGGAAAGATTTAGTCCCAGGCAAATTTTCCACACAGTCCAGTTGAGTATGTGGAAACCCCACATTTACCAAGAAGTGACTTAAACGCCAACATTTAAAATCTGGTCCACACAAAAAGTTTTCCCCAGTTTGAGAAACAAAAGCAAGGCAGCAATTTAGCTCAGGCACAGAGCTCAAGTCACAGTGCTCAGAGGAAGTTTCTCCCAATTCGGGAATTAACCACAAAACAGAAAACTAGTTTTAGTGCCGTGTTTAAGTGGTGGTGGTTGCTATTAATTTACCACAGAATAGGAAAAAAACCACAGACCAGAGACAAAGTTCTGATATAATCAATAAAAGCCTAACACTACCAAAGAATGCCTATAAAACCTAGAAGGCGTACATCATCTCAGATGCACAGGCATCAGTGTAAAGACACAAAGATCAAGAAAGAACAGAGAAATATGACACTACCAAAGGAAGACAACAAAGCACCAGAAGAACAGCAAATTTATAAGATGTCTGACGAGAATTCAAAGTAACCCTCTTAAGGAGGTTCGAGGATCCACAGAAAATGCATTTAGAAAATTAAACGATATTTGAAAACAATCCAGAAGCAGAATGAGAAACATGGCAAAGAAATAGAATCATTTTTTTTAAAAAAAAGAATAGAAATTCTAGAGGTAAAGAATATGTTATCTGAATTGAAAAACTCAATAGAAATCTCCAACAGCAGACTTGATCAGAGGAAAGAATCAGTGAGCTCAAAAAAAAAACATATGAAATTCTTCAAGCAGATGAGCAAAATGAAAATAAATAAGAAAAAATTGAACAAAATTGTGACAGTTGTGGGACTCCTCCAAGCCGAGCAATGTCTGCATAATTGGTGTAGTCAAAGGAGTTGAAAGAGGAGGAAACCTAGAAAATGTATTTAAGGAAATAATGGCTGAAAATTTCCCAAGTATGAAGAAACATGATGGCATTCAAATTCAGGAAGCTCAGACGTCACCAACCAAATTCAATCCAAAGAGAAACACCTCAAAACATGTCATAATCAAATTATTAAAAACAAAAGACAATGAAAGAATACTGAAAGTAGCAAGAGAAAAGAAACACATAACATTCAAAGGAACCCCAATAAGGCTCTCAGCAAACATCTCAATAGGGTTTCTAGAAGAGAATGGAATGATATATTCAAAGTGCTGAAGAAAAAAGACCATCAATCAAGAATTGTGTATCCAGGAAAGCTACACTTCACATATAAAGGAGAAATAGTCTTCACCAGACAAACAAAAGCTAAAGGAATTCATGAACACAAGTGTTGTAAGGCAACACTAGCCTTACAAGAAATGCTAAAGAGAGTTCTTCAGTCTGAAAGAAGAAAATGCTAAAGTATAATAAGAAAACATTTGAATGCACAAAACTCACTAATAAAGAAATTACACAGATAATCTCAGAATACTCCAATGTTATAAGGGTGGTGAATAAACCAGTTATTTCCTTAGTGTGAAAACTAAAGAAAAAAACCCAACTGTATAAGAGATAGGCAATACAACAACTATATAAGAGATAGGCAATACAACAACTCTATAAGAGATAGGCAATAATAAAAGATGTAACTTCAAACAACAAAATGTTGGGGGCCTGCCCAGAGTCTTCAGGCATGGAGCCAAGGATTGTCCCCTCCACCCATGCCCAGGCACACCACCATGGGGATGGCCTGGGGTCCTGAGGCATTGAGCCAAGGACTGCCCCCCACCCACAACCAGGCATGCTACCACTGGTACTGAGGCAGGAACCAAGGGCTGCCCCCTACACACACAACCAGCAAGGAGCACACCAAAAACATGACTTCCACATGGGTGGTCCACCACAGCCACTGCAATAGCCACTGCTGCTGCAAAAGCAGCTAGACACCACAGCAGTAGTCACAGCCACCATGCAGATGGCCCACCAGACACTCAACTGAATTGATACAAGGAGAGTCACCAGCAGAGACCAAAAAAAGAAGAGGACATCTCTCTCCACAAAGCTTACTCCACAGTAATAGAAGAAAAAACAACTGTTCTATGATAATTGTGGGAGATCTGAACACCCCTCTTTCAGCACCAGCACAGATATGGCTTTGGTTTTTTCTTTTTTCTTAGTTTAATATAATCTGTTGTAATTATAACATGATATTTGTAAGCATCATGGCAACCATAACAAAAAAACTTAAGAGATATACTAAAAATAAACAGCCAGAAATCAAAATATACTAGTAGAGAAAACCACTTAACCACAAAGGAAGACAGTAAGACTGGAAAAAAAGAAAAAAGGATCTACAAAACAACCAGAAAAAAAGTAACAAAATGGCAGTAACAAGTTCCTACATATAATAAAACTCAGTGTAAATGGATTAAATTCCCTAATTAAAAGACACAGAGTGGCTGAATGGATTATAAAACAAGAACTAACAATATGCTGCTTACAAGAAGCTCACTTCACCTAAAAAGACATACATCAACTGAAAGTGAAGGGATGGAAAAAGATGTTTTCATGCAAATGGAAATGGAAAAAGAGCAGGAGTAGGTACATTTATATCAGATAAAATGTGCATCAAGCCAAGGAAAGTAAAAACAGATAAGGACAGATAATCTAGACAAAAAATTAACCATGAAATATCAAAGTTAATCTCCATTTTAGACCTAACAAACAGTAAAAGAACATTTTATAAACAGCTGCTGCTGTAAGTTTAAAGTGTCCCCCAAAAGTTCAGGTATTGAAAAACTTGGTCCCCATTGTAACAGTATTAAGAAGATGGGAAATGCAATTATGGAATTTGAAAGGTTGGGCCTTTAAGAGTTGATTAGATTGTGAAGACTGTTCCCTTGTGAACGGATTGATACAATAATGGAGTAAAGGGCATGGTTCCAAAGGCTTGAAAAGAGAACAAGTAATAAGGTTAGCTCTCTTGGTCAAGCCATTCTCACCTTGTGACACCCTGTTTGCCACAGGACCTTTTCAAAAGTTCCCACTCAGAAGAAGGCCCTCACTAGCTATAGTCCCTGGACATTCGACTTGCCAGCCTTTAGAACTGTAAGAAATGAATTTTATTTCTTTATAAACTACCCAGTTTCAGGTATTCTGTTATAAGCAACAGAAACAGACTAATACAACTACAGAATATATATTTCTCAGCAGCTCACATAGAACATCCGCTAGAATAAACCTCAAGGAACTAGAAAAACAAGAACCCAAACTAGTAGAAAGAGAGAAATAGCAAAGATCAGCACATAAATAAATGAATTAGAGATTAAGAAAAAATACAAAAGATTGATGAAACAAAGAGTTGATTTTTCAAAATGGTAAACAAAATTGATAAACCTTTAGCTAGACCAATGAAGAAAAAAAGAGAGAAGACTCAAATAAATAAAATCAGAGATGAAAAAGGGGACATTACAACTGATACCACAGAAATACAAAGAATCAAAAGAAATTATTACAAACAACTATATGTTAAAAACTGGAAAACCTAGAAAAAATGGATAAATTCCTAGACACATACAACTTTCCAAGGTTGAATCATGAAGAAATAGAAAACCTAAACAGACCAATAATGAATATCAAGATTAAAGCAGTAATAAAAATTCTCCCAACAAAGAAAACCCCAGGACGAGATGGCTTCACTGCCAAATTCCACCAAACATTTAAAGAACTAATATTTTCAAACTCTTTCATAAAATTGAAGAGAAGGGAATAGTTCCAAACTCATTCTATGAGACCAGCATTACCCTCATACCAAAACCAGAAAAGGACACAATAAAAAAAAAACTACAGACCAGTATCCCTAATGAGCATAGATGTGAAAATCCTCATCAAAATACTTAATGAACTGAATTGAACAACACATTAAAAACATCATTCACCATAGACAAGTGGGATTCATCCCAGGGAAGCAAAGATGCTTTAACATACACAAATCAATAAATGCATCAACAGAATGAAGGAAAAATACCATGTGATCATTTCAATACATACAGAAAAAGCATTTGATAAAATCCAAACTCCTTCATGGCAAAAACACCCAACAAACTAGGTATAGAAAGAAAGTACTTCAACACAATAATGGTCATATATGACAAACCCACAGCTAATATCATAGTAAACAATCAAAAGATAATGGCTTTTCATCTAAGCTCTGAAATAAGACAAGGATGCCACTTTCCTCACTCTTATTCAACATAGTACTGGAAGTTCTACACAAAAATATAAGGCAAGAAAAGCAACAAAGGACATATAAATTGAAAAGGAGGAAGTCAAAGTATCCCTGTTTTCAGACGACTGGATCATATACACAGAAAACCATAAAGATTCCACCAAAGAATTACTAGAACTTATAAATGAATTCAGTAAATGGCAGCATACGAGATCAATGCACAAAAATCAATAGCATCCTATATTCCAATAATGAAATATCTGAAGAAAAAAATCAAGAAAGTAATCCCATTCATAATAGACACCAAAAAAAAGAAATCCCTAGGAGTAAATTTAACTAAGGAGGTTAAAGACCTCTGCAATGAAAGACACAAATATATGGAAAGATATCCCATGTTCATGGGTTGGAAGAGTTCATGTCATCAAAATTTCCATATCACCCAAAGCAATCTACAGATTCAACACAATCTGTATCAAAATACCAATGGCATTCTTCACAGAAATAGAAAAACAATCTTAAAATTTGTATGGAACTATAAAAGACCTCATACAGTCGAAGCAATGTTAAACCAAAAAAAAAAGAGGCATCACACTACCTGACTTCAAAATATCCTATAAAGCTATAGTAACCAAAACAGCCTGGTATAAAAATGGATAAATTGACTAATGGAAGAGAATAGAGAGCTCAGAAATAAACCCACACACTTATAGCCAACTGATTTTTGACAAAGGTTCCAAAAATATACACAGAAAAGGACAGCCTTTTCAATAATAAATGGTGCTGGTAAAACTGGATATCTACATACAGGAGATTGAAACCAGATTCCCACCTCTCAGCATACTCAAAAATCAACTCAAAATGGGTTAAAGGCCTAAATTTAAGATCTGAAACTATGAAACTATTAGAAGAAAACAGGGGAAACACTACACAAAATGAGAGGGGCCAACAATTTTTTGAATAAGACTACAAAGATATAGGCAACTAAAGCAAAATAGACAGATGGGATACATCAACTAAAATGCTTCTGTACAGAAAAGGACACAGTCAAGAAAGTGAATAGACAAACAACAGAATGGGAGAAAGTGTTTGCAAACTACACATCAGACAAGGAGCTAATATGCAGAATATACAAGGAACTAAAACAACTCAACAGCAAAAAATCCCCAAATAATCTGATTTAAAAATGGACAGAGGACCTGAACAGATGTTTCTTAAAAAAAAAGACATACAAATGGCCCAAAACGTTCAGTGTTAATCAGGGAAATGAAAATTAAAATCACAATGAGATATCACCTCACTTCGATTAGAATGGCTATTATCAACAAGACAGAAAATAGCAAATGCTGGTGAGGATGCAGAGAAAAGGGAACTCTCCTACACTGTTGGTCGGAATGTAAATTGTACAGCCATTGTGGAAAACAGTAGGGAGGTTCCTCAGACAACTAAAAAAGAACTACCTGATGACCCAGCAATCCCACTACTGGGTATATACCTAAAGGAAGTGAAATCAATGTATTGAAGAGACACTAGCACTCTTATGTTCTTTGCCACACTACTCACAATAGCCAAGAGGTGGAATCAACCTAAATGCCCATTAACAGATGAATAAATTAAAAAAACTGCAAAATATATACAGAATGGAATATCATTCAGCTCAAAAAGGAAAAGAAATTCTGTCACTTGCAGCAACATGAATGGCATTGGAGACCATCATGTTAAGTGAAGTAAACCAGGGACAGAAAGACAAATACCACATAATCTCACTCATATGTGGAATTTTAAGGGAAAAAATGGTTCTTATAGAAGTAGAGAGTAAAGAGTAAAATAATGCTTACCGGAGGATGGGAGCGGAGGGTGAAGGGAGGGAGGAGATGTAGTGGACTAACAGGTTCAAAACTCTGCCGTCTACCCTAAGCGCGTCATTGTGCAATATATGCATGTATTGAAACAACACACTGTACCCCACAAATATGTACAAGTAAATGTTAAAAAAAAAAAAAAGAAAGAAATGACGTACATATTCAAACTACTTAGAGCTATCTCCAACACCTTATTCAGGCAGGAGAGATTAACAAGCAAAGGACGGATCATAAAATGAAAAATCTGTATTTACCAAAAGATCTGAATTCTTAGAGAGGTAATTTTTGAAGAGGTTTTAATGGACAGAAAAGAGGAAGTGTTGGTCACTCTACCTGTTGTTGAGCTAAACTCTTGTAGGTGGAATATTTGTCCCCTGTATACACATACACTCAAATATAACAAGTCTGTGCATGATTTATGGGCATTTGGAGCTCCTCCCTGCTTACCTGCAGGACATAGACCCCTGTATTTATCTCCAATTCTGCCTTCTCTAATAATTCTGGAATAAGAGGATAAGATTATCCAAACATTTAATATGTTTACCTGAGCTTATGTTTTTATTTCATCACACACTTTCAAATAATTTGTCTTTGCCATGTTTCCCATTGCCAAAATGCTCCACCATGTATATTTTTCATTCAGAATCTAGTCTGAAGTGTCCAAGGTAAAAAGTAGTTGCACAATCATCAATTGATAATATGTTAATAAGAAGATTTACTAAATGGCACAAAACCAAGGGGTTTTTTTTCCCCCACATCTGATGCATTTCTGTACATCCTCTTAGCCTCACTTGTTTCTCATTCCAGTCACCATTGCAGCAAGTTTTTCACAGGCTCTGCCCAGCTTTACACAGTGTCTTACCTCCAATTCGCTCTACATGGCTCTTTTCTCCAGTCCCAAACTTCTCTACAGATATACTGACATTCATACTTGATCCATGCACAGCCTGAAAGGTAATTCCACATGGGGCAGAAATTGGCCAATGGGGAACAGAATCCAATATATCAGGGCTTCTCACATTCTCCCCCCACCTACAAACAGATGGTCCTGGAATATATTTCACTTGGCTTCTCAGCTGTGCACTCAATCTCCTACTGCCATAATCAACTCATAACCTTGTATTGGCTCTTTTCTTCTCTGCTTCATTCCCTCATCCCTCACTCCTGCTTGCTGGGATTGTTACCCAATAAAATACTTATGATAAGGTTTCAACCTAGATTCTGCTTGCTGGAGAAACTCAGGTAAGATTGTCAGTGGTTTTCATATTCATGTTGGTTTCCTAGAAATAATCTTCCCAACCTTTATTTGTTATAGGTCAGTTAGGAGAAGAGGATCATTCCAATAGCAAATATACTTAGGATGGTTCTCCTTAACTAACACCTCAGATATAAACATATTTTTTTTTCTGTATATATATATAGAGAGAGACATATATATGTTCCTCTACATATGTGTATGTTTCTATACATTGCATAGTATCTGGAATTAGTTCTATAGAGAGAGAGAAACATATATAGATAGATAGATCTCAAAGCCATACATCTTAAAGCCATATTTTGTTCCTACAGAAATACATCTCTTTTAGAAAACAAATTCCTTAGGAAACAGTAGTTTATGTCAAAATATTTAATAAGTTCACTTTTAAAAGTCCATTTAATACTTAATTTAAGTAATATGTGCTTTTTAAAAATACTTTCCCCACTGCCATGCCTGGGAACCCCATTCATACTTTTCTCACTTCCCCAATATCAGATATACTATTTTACTTTTAAAAGAAATGTAAATGTTTGATAGGCAATAAAAACTTGGTGTATTAGTCCATGCCTGTTGCTTACAACAAACTACTTGGAACTCTATAAGAAAACAAAATGTATTGCATACAGTTTCTGAGGCTGGAAAGTCCAAAGTCCATCTGGTGGTGCCAACAGTGACACAGGGGTCTCATATTGCAAGAAAGTGGAAGCAGAGAGAGCAGAGAGAGAGAGAGCAGGAGATTCTCCTCTTCTTTTAAAGCCCTTAGAACCACACCCTTGGCCATCATTTTTAATCCATTCACTACTGCAC
Source organism: Cynocephalus volans (assembly GCF_027409185.1). Lineage (NCBI taxonomy): Eukaryota > Metazoa > Chordata > Mammalia > Dermoptera > Cynocephalidae > Cynocephalus > Cynocephalus volans. The sequence goes on along the minus strand of NC_084460.1, from coordinate 222,548,888 downwards.
GGTCCTACAATCAAATCACCTCTTTAATGCTCCACCTTTCAATTACCATAATAGGATTTCCCACCCTCTTAACAGTCACAGAGAGGGCTAAGTTTCTAATACATAGAATTTAGGGGCCACAATTCAAGCTTCATGGAGTTTTGGGGAGACATAATTCAATTCACTACACTTGGTTATTTTTTTCTTTTTAAAGTGCAGTACCAATCAACAGAATAGCCACAATTAAGCCTAATTAAGAATTCATAAACAAAATGTATTTTGCATTTTAATAACTCTCTAGAAACAACATGGAAGACTGAACTGATATAAATCCCTATCTCATTTTGAAAACAAGCAAGATTAATAAAGGACAACTCCCATTTTTATATATAAAGATGAACAAAAAACAAAAAGGAAGAAAGTCCCCAGGTATCAGAAAAAAGGTTAGGAAACTCATAGACATCATGTGCAATAGCCAGTGTATCAGATGCCCAAGGATACGAGTCCTGAATATAAAACCTAGGGACTCAGGGGTAGGGCTTTAAATACTAAACAAGGCTAGAAGACGTGCCTTCGGCCTGTATGAGGCAAAAAGTTGAAACTGAGTTTTTCATAAAGTTCGTGGAAAAATAGAATTAACCAATAACACAAATATTTCCATGAACTTTTTTAAGTACCCTCGAGTTTTACCTACTAAACCAGGAAGCAGCAAGAAAACTTACCATGTGCCTAGAACTCAGTGGAAATAAAAAGGATGCTATGAAAAGTGAAACACCAAGGTCACACCTATACATGAGTAAGATGTCCAAATTTACACCACCCACATAGTGTTGAAATCCAAAAGCCAGAATTTAAAATAAAAATTGATGAAATCTTAAGCTTGGTAGAAATAAACCCAAAATCACTCTATAGATACATTATTTCTATTCAGGATGCAGGGGATTCCTAAAGAATAAACACACACTCTGAAAACTAGCTTATAATCAAAATTTCAAAACTACACAAAGAGATAATGCACTATAATAAATAGTAATCAGACAGAATAAATATGACAATTAGAAATCCAACAACTTGAGATACTAGAACAATCCAAAGATAAAAATTTTTAAAGTTTTTAAAAGAAGGAAAGGAAAATGTAATGAGAGTATGAGGCAACAGAATAAAACACATACATTTTAAAATATAGTATTTATACTAAAATTTTGATAGGCCAAAAACACTGGTTAGACACAGCTGAAGGAAGAAATGGTAAACTGGAGGGTAGATCTAAGGTAATTACACAGAATGTAGCACTAATAAAAAAGGAGATGAAAAAACACAAAAAAGCAGTTAAGAAATACAGAATTCAGAATGAGAAGTTTCAACAAACATTCAATATAAGTTCCACTAAAAGGGCATAAAGAGAATTGGGGAGAAGTAAGAATAAATGACTTTTAAAAATCTCCTCAGTTGGAAAAAGAGGACTCACAGAGGCAAATAGCAATAAATCTCTACCTAAATACATCAAAGTAAAATTGAAAATTTTCTAAGGTAAAGAGAAGAATATTAAAAGCAACCAGAGTGAAAAAAATTCTGAAAGGAATAATAGTTAGGCTAACAACAGACTCTTTATAAATAACAAGAGGCCAAATAGAATTACCCCTTTGAAGTGCTGAAGGAAAGTGTTGGATCAAAAGTAGAAACCCAGCTAAAACAACATCTAAGAGTAATGAAAAAAATTAAGACTTTTTCAGAAAAGCAAAGAATAAGATAGGTTACTACCCAGAGATCCTTACTGAAAAAACCACTAAAGGATATGTGTCAGGAAGAAGAAAAACAACCACAGAAGAGAAAAATAATATGCCCTGATTATGATTTAGAATCCAGAAAGAATTCTTATGGATCAATTAAAAATGAAAGAAAGACAATAAAATATAAAAATGGCAAAAGGTGTAAACAATTTAGAGACTGAGATATACAGATGGTTAATAAACATATGAAATGCTCTGTTCTAACTAGTAATTAGTGATATAAAAATTAAAAGAAATTGACCTTTCATATTATTCAAATTTGCACAACTTAAATCATGTTAAAGTTTCCCATAAACATGAGAAAATAGGAATTCTCATTATAATACATGTGAGAATAGAAATTGGTACCATCCCTTTAGAGTGAAATTTACAAATATCTAGGAGACTTTAAAATGTGCATAGCCTGTCATCCTGCAATTCCCTTCCCAAGTACAAGGGTACTTCAAAAAGTTCCTGGAAAGATTCATATTATCTTCTCATTCTATTTTTCCACGAAATTTTTGAAGTACCCTCATATACTCATATTCCCTAGAGAAGCTCTCTTACATTTGCACAAAAAAATATCAAAAAAGTTTATAGTGGCTAAAGACTGAAAGCAATGTAAAATCATATAAATAAATTGTGAGATTTTATATAATACTATATAACAGTAAAAATTAATGAACTATAGCTACCTATATTATCTAGATGCATCTCCAAAAACTAATTTTGAGGGCCGGCGCCATGGCTCACTTGGGAGAGTGCGGCGCTGGTAGCGCTGAGGCTGCGGGTTCGGATCCTATATAGGGATGGCCGGTGCGCTCACTGGCTGAGCGTGGTGTGGACCACACCGTACCGAGGGTTGTGCTCCCCTTACCAGTCAGAAAAAAAAAGAAAAAAACTAATTTTGAGTGAGTGAAGCAAGATATTGTCCAGATAAAGTTTAAAACTTTAAATATTAAATAGTATGATCTATATACAAACTTATGATAACATAGCCAATAGACTAGCTTTTCATTTTATTACTGATTTATTTCTGGTAAATATAATTTCTGTTTCATGGAGAGTAACGAGGGTTTCAGGTTTACTACTGACTTATAACTGACTTGTATTACTGTCTCATGGAGAGTAAAGAAAGTTTATTTAAAAACAAAACACTTCTGAAGATCTCATATCAAATGCTTACTACCGAGTTTAAACAAATAAATCATTAAAAAGCACATTATTTTCAAAGATGATGGAAGTTTAATGAACCAAAAATTCAGTATCGATTATCACTTACCTTCATCCTAAACAATTTTGAAAATCTTCCAAATATTAATAACATTCCAAAACAAAGTGAGGGTATTGACTCATCCAATTATTTCTATATTTTGTATAACTCCAAGTCAACTACATGAAAGAAAAAGAACTATCTGCAATTTTAACATTGTAACAGCATAACTTCAATAGAAGTAGATATTCTTTAACAATTTTTATAATTTATTTCATGCATAAACATGCCAACATTTTCACTGAACTGAGAAAGTTTTTATTTCCAAAGCCATGAGTTAATCCAAAACTTACAGCTAATTGATGAGAAAAATGACAGACTATAGCTTTTTATTTTAAAACATCTGAAATGTAAGCTTCACTAATGGTAGTTTCCTTGGAAGCATAGAGGTCTATATTAAATCTTGTCACATTTTAATCTGCATTTAATTATCATAGTTCAGTCTTCAGATGCCCACTGATGGAAAGAAAATCGCACAGCATATGGTAACCAAGGAGCTCAGAAAACATTGCTATGCATCCCTTCCTTTGCCTATGTGTTAAAACTAATCAATATTCTCAAGTAGTCTCCCAAAATAGATAAACTCGTGATACTGTAAAAGCATCCCTTCACTAATCGCTAACAGTTGCAGGTTGCATAAAAGCTTTTGTTATCTTTGGGCATCACATTCCAGCAGCAAAACTCTGGGGATCCTTATATTGCTGTGTGATAATCTACTGAGACTACTGTCTCCCATGACATACAGACTGATGGCTCAGCTCCTCCTTACAAATCATTAGAGTCTGTGGTTTAGTGCCCTGCCAGACACATCAATCACTGTGCCTTCCAATACCCTCCAAGGAGTAGTTCCTGAGGGAAAGTCATATTCTGCACGTCATAGCCCACCTCTCCAGCTCCCTTGGGCCACAACTGATTGGAAAATGGGTGAGTATCTGTCTCTCAGCTTTCCAGTAGCCCATAGGTTGGCTTGCTGTGAAGAGTTTAACTGAGTTCATCCGAATCTCACTCTGGGAGCTAGGAACTACAGGGAGAATGCGGAGTCAGCAGCGGGAAATGAAAGTAAAAGAATGTTCAAAAATGGAAACCATGAGGTGAAGGAGAGGACATGATGAGCCAGATGAAGTTATGAAGGAGGAATCAGTAGTAGGTACAGAATGTTAAGGGGAAAAAACATAGGAAAGAAACCAAGTTTTAGTTGAAAGAGCAGTAGAGGCAGGCTGAGCGACACTGGCGCGCAGCACCGAGCGGTGCTTCACCACCCCCGCCGCTGAGACAGCCTCCCCCCTTCTATTCCTTTCTGCTCCGGGCCCCACCTTCCCACTATGTATGTCTTACTCTGGGCCTCCATACTTGTTACAGATATATCCTTTTAAATAACTCCCTCTTACTTGAACTAAACTGAGTGATTTAGGAATGGAAACAAATGTCATTTTTATTACATTTTAAAGTACAGCATTGCAAAATTAATAAAAACTGTATTACAGTTTCACAATAATACAATTTTTACAGTGTCTCTTTAAATTCTTATTTTCCTTAACAGGATCTCCAATGTAACTTGGTAATGAATTTTTATGTTTACCATTAGTTTCTGGCTAAACCACCAACTCAGACCAAGTAGAAAATACAAAGGCAAGCAAAAAATTTGAGAAGTTAGTGTAATGTTTATGATATTCTCATTCCTACCTCATCATTCATACATGACTTGGATTTTTATCTTGGCAGACAATTATAAGGGCAAGCAGACAATAGAGAGAGCAAGGGTACAACACCTCTTAATTTTTTTGAGTACCAGACAATTGAGCTATGCCAATCATAAAAAGAAAGAGAGAAGCACACAGGTTCTATTTTTGAACTCACTAAATATTTTACATTCCTCACATCTGAACCACTCCTGAGTTTAACACAGCAATACCAAATAGAGGAAAAAATCTCAGAATTTTTTTAAAGTGTAACTGCATTTATAAAAAAAAATAAGGAAAAGGCAATTGAACAAAAAGTTTCCCACGAGTGGTACTGAATTCCCCAAGGAAGTTATCTCTAGTTGGATCCAGAGTCATATATTTGATTCTTGTAATTTAAAAAAAAAAAAATGCCATCAGAGTTTTCACAAAGAACTTCTGTTTTTCATGATTCAAACATCAGAGTCAATGACCCTAAGTGAAAAGTAAAAAATAAA